>NC_086386.1:54820910-56062121 GCF_036588685.1 Mytilus trossulus | reverse complement strand
ATTATTCAGTATTTAATATAAAAAACCTCCGAATTTGGATTCCAACAAGTCAATAAAAAACATATACCGGAGACAACATCATTCAACTTTATTTTATTATTGAGATGTAATATCTAAATAATGTAATATCATGCACGAAAATAAGAAAAAGTGTTTTATTTTCCTACTATGCTCCTGAATTTTTGAAAAAAAGTATTCGTGTCTTTTCATACAAAAATAATCATTACTGTTATAAGTGAAACCAAATTATCAAAAAGGAAAATAACCAATTGATTCTTAATATTTTATGATACTGTAAGGAATGAAAAACTATGCGTGCCATGCCTTTTTATATTTCGATATATATTTTACATAAAAATATTAATAAAGGAAACGTTTGTTTTGGGCTGTTCGTAGAAACAAAGATCAATGACGTTTTACTTCTACTCATTTTGATAAATATTTTGTTTTCAAATCTTGTGTATCTTTACATTCTCAATGATACAGAATCGTAATATTGTTACTAGTTAAACCCCAAAAAAATTCATTTATAATCATTTATCACGTTTTCATCTCTATCTTTCAACAGATATTGTAAGTTTCTGCATATTAGTGACCCAAACATTTGATTATAATATGTAATATAATTGAAATGCGACATTTTAATATTTATGTTAAATGGATCTTACCTCAAGTTAAAGTGTCGTTTGAAGATTTTATGAAATAGTTAAAGTGGGAAACGATTTAAATATGCATCCTTCAAGTGACATTGATACAAATAAAGGCTACCCAATAGCTAAGTCTCATACGTTTGTAGCATGTAATTATGTGTTACTATTATGATAATGTGTATACTAGAAAAGAATGAAAGCTTTAATTTCCTGGACTATTTGGATTTTTTTTTTGTTAATGTAAATATATTTTGCAAAGTTTTTTTTCATAAACAGAGAACCCTTTACATGAAAATAATCTATTTTTTTTTAAATCAAAAAGTTAACTTTTACAAGATTGATGGGTTATATTCTGTGTTTTAAATCTGTGTTTACTTGTATAAGACGTGACAGTTTAGGCATACATAGATGTTTATTGCAAACAACCTATTATTATACTGAGTGGCATGATACTTTCAATACACTTCGTATTGAATCTGTTTAGTATTATGATGGATAATATCAGTTAAAATATCCTTAGGTTAATCTTTTGTTGTGGTTTAAAAAAAAATAGACAAATCTTTAATTTGAAGTTAATTTCAAATTAATACAAAGCCTCATTTAAGCTTACTTTTATAACATAACAAACTTTAATTGAAGTTTATTTTTGTATGACAAGATAAAAGCAAAAATGTAAAAGAAGGGGCGACAGATACCACAGGGACAGTCAAACTCATATATAGAAAACTAAACTGACAACGCTATGGCTAAAAAGGAATAAAACAAATAGTCCTGGTATCTATGATGAGTTATTTACAAACAGACAAATGGTAGAACACAAGAAACATAGAAAACTAAAGACTAAGCAACACGAACTCCACCAAAAACTGGGGGTGATCTCATATGGCACCTGTCGTATTGTGAATGGTATTTCCAATTCGGTAAAAAGTATAATTTGGTAGGTTACATTCGTGACAAGAGACTGGGATTGAAGTAATGACATAAGAAACATATCCAATATATTCTGTATAACGATTATTCAATAACGGTCAACAAACTCGCGTCCGTTAAATTTACGAAGTGATGATTTACACTTCACCATATGGAAATCTCGTTTTAATAGCTTCATTGTGAGCAGCACCCCTCTATCAAGGGAATATTGATAGGAAATACAAGCATGGGAATATCGTATCAATTGAGGGATATATACTCCATATGTAGGCGCTACTGGCATGTTGCTTCATAAAAATGGTAATTTAAAAATGAGAAGCTGAAATTATCTCTGTTGTCGTAAAGTTTTGTTTTCAAACGACCCTCCTTGGTTATTTCTAGATGTAAGTCAATATATGAAGTAGACATATCTGTATCTGTAATATCTTTTATCTCTAGTTCGATAAATTAATTCGTGTAACAAATTTAGTAACATAATCACAACATTTTGAATTACTTAATGAGAGTACATCATCTATATAGCGGATCGTAAAGTAAAAGAACATTGCGTCTTATCATTCTTCCTAAAGTTCCTGTATGAAGTCAGTCTCATAATTATAATAAAAAAACAAGTTGGCAAGAAGAGGGGCACAATTGGTTCCCGTTAGAATTCCGACAGTCTATTGAAAAAACACGTCCTCCCAACGTATCAAATATGTTGTCAATCAAAAAATCAAGAATCTAAATAATGTGAGTGTCAGATAATATTTTGTCTGAATCAGAGTGATTCTTTACAAAGTAGGATTTATCCCTGCCTTAGACATGATCCTTAAATTTGTATCTACGGTTGCTATCTGTTTTTAAGAAACAAAAGAATACCATTGCAAGATGAAAAGTGCCTTAGATAAAAATACTTTTAAAGATCTTTAGAAATTTTCAATATATAATTTACGCCACCTCTATACTAGGCAGTTTCACAATGACTTTGATTACTGCTCAATAGTCGGGTTGTTGTCTCTTTGACACATTTACTATTTCCATTCTCATTTTTGTGTTAATAATTTAGAAAAAGGTTTCGTTGAGCATTTGGAAGACTCAGCAATATACTGTTGTTTGTAAGGACACTTATGTAGTTTATGTATCCAATACAATGATGGCAGATCAAGATCTTCTTCTTTGGTTGAAATTCCAAAGTAACAAAGAACAGACCTGTGATTATCCATAATTTTCTCTTTGGTTACTTAGTGTCGTGCGGGTATATGTTGAAGTTCCAAGCGAAATGTCAATACCTAATTCATTTATCAAGCACTTTATATGTATTATTATGGTTGGTTACATCATTTATATCAAAGTTATATAATATAATATGTCTCTGTTTATATTCAATTATTGATATTTTATCCTTAATTATGGTTTATATACTATTAATATATTAGTATATTATTAGTTCATTTCATCAGAGAATAAATCATGTCTTTCCCTATAATGATTTTGTCACAATAAAGGTTTCTCAACATTATTCGAACGAACAAAACTCTTCGAAGATATAGTTGAGGAGCAGTTATTTTGTTATAATAAAATCCACGATCAATATCTACCGATAAAGCAGTGTCTTTTTGCAACCTTGCATTTGATTTTTGTGGTTAAACATCTGTGTTCCAGTTTAATTGCTGTTGTTGAATATTACATTTTTTTACGTTGAGTTTCGTTTGTTTGCATGTCATAAATATGCGTTCGATTTATCTCCTTTATCCATTTAAAAAGATCATTGTCAGTTTATAATGTTGTTAAAAACCATCGGCGCGTCTGGTTTATATTTCATTTGGTTAATTGTTGGATGTTTAATGTTCTGTGGCAAGTATTCCACGCTTTTCACAACAAGATAAGCTTTTGTAAAAGGATTGAAAAGTGATTGAGATGACACAAGTTTAGTACTTTTCATTTTTATATCAACACATCATTAAATATGAAAAGAATAAAGGAGGGCGAGTTTGGGTTGATTCTGTCTCCTAGCATACAGTACCCAGGAAAGTCTCAATCTGCGCTAGGACCAATCGGTCTGACTTTCTATTAAACCATTTTTGGGAATAAGTTACAGAAATATAAAGTTGCACGCGAATAATCGTTAATCTATAGATTTTTGTTTTGTGTATTCTTGTTGAAAATATGAGTGCTACAGCACCAACAAAACTGATAATTACGAAGTTTTCATTAAGGTACATTATCGTTAAATAACATTCCCAAAGTTAAAAAAAAAACGAAGAAAGCATAGACAGCATCTTATAAAACTCCATGAAAACAAAAGAGAACAAACTTATTATATATATGCTGAAAGTTGTACGATCTTAAAACATACACAAAAAGAATAAGAACTGCCATGAAAACAAAACTAACCAGAAAAAAAACCTAAAAACATTACAGAACAGCTTTTTAAAGAGTTCACTGTTTTTTTTGTTTTTTTTTAA
Source organism: Mytilus trossulus (assembly GCF_036588685.1). Lineage (NCBI taxonomy): Eukaryota > Metazoa > Mollusca > Bivalvia > Mytilida > Mytilidae > Mytilus > Mytilus trossulus. The sequence goes on along the minus strand of NC_086386.1, from coordinate 56,058,097 downwards.
TATTTTTTAGAATGTTTCCCTTAAGTTATGTTCATATGTTTTAAACATTTAAGTCAAGGAGTGATCACTTGGGTTTTAGAGTTTGGGCGACGAGGTTGGCCCGTTTCCGAGGATGCATTTTTTTCAAATAAAAAACTAGAAGCGTTTACGCCTAGATTAGTTTTACCTCTTATTTGCGGATGTTCCTATCCCCTTTTCAGTTCTATTTTTACCCTTTTTCTAATATATGTTACAAAAAAATGAAATGATGTTGTCAAAAACTCTTGTACGATTGCTGTCCTTTTTACATTCTTCGTCTTAATTTATTAATCAATTATATTTTTAGCTGTTTTGATTAAACCGTAAATTGTTTATCATATATTATATATATCAGGTCAATATAATATGTCTATATGTTTTTTTATGTAAAAGACATTTCAAAGTAAAAATAATCACAAGAGAAAGTCCAAATTTATTAAACAAATGATTGCTCCCTGTTTCCTCGTCGACTTAGGTCAATTTTCGTTCTTTCAGTAGACGTTGAAAAAACTCAATAGGGATCGATTTTGGTACACTTAAAAGAGGGACGAAAGATACCAAAGGGACAGTCAAACTCGTAAATCTAAAACAAACTGACAACGCCATGGCTAAAAATGAAAAAGACAAACAGAAAAACAATAGTACACATGACACAACATAGAAAACTAAAGAAGAAACAACACGAACCCCACCAAAAACTAGGGGTGATCTCAGGAGCTCCGGAAGGGTAAGCAGATCCTGCTCCATATGCTGCACCCGTCGTGTTGCTTATGTGATTACAAATCCGGTAAATAGTCTTATTCGGTAGGTCAAATTCATGAAAGGGAAGGAGATTGTAGTTACGACGTAAGGAACATATCCGATATCATTTGTGAAACGGTTATTCCATAACGGTCAACCAACTCGTGATGGCGTCCGTAAAATTTACGAAGGGATGATTTCAACTTCACCATTTGGAACTCTTGGTTTAATACTTCCTTGTGAGTAGTAACCCCTATCAAGAAAATCATGAAAGGAAATGCAAGCACGGGAATATCGTATCAATTGGGAGATATATACCCCGTATGCAGGTGTTGCTGGAATGTTGCTACTTAGAAATGGAAAGTTCACAATTGGAAAGCTGAAATCATCTCTTTTGTCGTAAAGTTTTGTCTTCAACCGACCCTCATTGTCAATTTCTAGATGTAAGTCAAGATATGAAGCTTAACTGTATCTGTAGTATCCTTATCTCCAATTCGATGGGATAGATGCGATCCACATAGTCACCAAATTTTGAATTGTTTAGTGAAAGAACGTCATATATATAGCGGAAAGTAGAGTTAAAGCATATCGCTAACTTCTTATCTTTCTTCCTAAGAAGTTCCTGCATGAAGTCAGCCTCATAATAATAAAGAACAAGTCAGCAAGTAGAGGGGCATAGTTTGTTCCCATTAGGATGCCGACAGTCTGTTAGAAAACACGTCCTCCGAACGTAACAAATATGTTGTCAATCAAGAAATCAAGCATCTTGATAATATCGGTTGCAGAGAATTTTTTGTTTGAATCGGAATGATTCTTTACAAAGTAGGATTTATCCCTCCCTAAGACAAGATACTTGTATCTACGTTGGCCATTCTTTTTTATGAAGCAAAGTAATACCAACTCTTTAAATTTGTCTTTTAGTTTGGAATGTGGAATACTTGTGTAAAGAGTAGAAAAGTCAAATGTTTTAATACTGTTACAAGATGAAAGAGAGTTAGATTGTATGTACTCTAAAAGATCTTTGGAATTTTTAAGTATCCACATCTGATTCACGCCACCTCTAGAATAGGCAGTTTCACAATAACTTTGAAGCCCGTCTTTGATTGCTGATAAAATGGATGTTAATAATTTAGAAAGGTGTTTCGTGGAGCACTTGGAAGACCCAGCAATATACCGTTGTTTGTAAGGACACTTATGTAGTTTAGGTATCCAATACAGTGATGGAAGATCCAGTTCTTCATCTTTGGTTGAAATACCAAAGGAAAAAAGAACAGACATATGATTATCCAGGATTTCCTCTTTGGTAAGTGTCGTGAGGGTATATGTTGGGTTTCCAAGTGAATTGTCTATACCTAATTCGTTTATCAAGCAAATAATGTAATGACTTTTACAGACAAAAACGATGTTATTTGGGGCTTTGTCTGCGGGGACAACAACATATTTATCATGGAGGTCAGATAGGTGTTTAGTAACATTTGGATCTTTGACGATTGACGTAGCGTGGGCATTGATGGACCCATTCAGTTTCTTAATTCTGATTTGTATTAACGACCTCACTGCCTTTATTCATTCGGATATAGTGTCTACGTCCTCCTTCTCGCGCTTAGCCCATTGCCTGGTATAATCCTCGACTGAATCCATCAAAATTTTAAAGTTGTATTTCCAATTGATGGATTTAGGCTCACGATATTTCGGACCTTTCTATAACACGTTTCCTAGAGAAGTGTTATTAACAATGTTAAGGTCACCGATAATAACTTGGCCAGCAGGATTATATGTGAATCGGGAACTAGCACAAGTGCAATCAGGAGGTTTAGACTTGAAGTCGTCAATATCGAGATCCTGCAAAACGCGGTTGTAATCGAAAATTTTAGATGCAATAGGTTTGGTATAGGTATAAGAAATTATTGGTACAGACTGGTCTTTGAAATAAGGAGGTATTTTCGATTGAACTAATTTATGATGAAGGATATTGCCTAGGTTGACGCCATCGAGACCTTTGTTCGCAAAGGAAAGATTTAGAAAAGATCTTTTCTCTTTTTCATCTTTTCCAATGCGAACTGGCTTGAAAAGTCTGTGACTAGCAATATCCGAAATTATAGCTTGTAGTTTGTATTGGTTTGAATGAGGGTTTGTAACAGTGGATTCCAAACTTAAATTGAACAGAGAATGAAGTTTTGAAAGGGGTGATGAATAACGTTTCGTGCGAATGTGATGAATACCTAACGGTTTTTGTATGTATGGCAGCAAGTCATTAATAGAGACATCATGCAGAGAGGGTGATGTATAATGACGATGGCCATGACTACGTCTACGTCGAGGAGTCGAGTTGAAAATATTCATCACATTCACCGAGTTACACGAAGGACTAGATAGAATACCTTTACCATCAATTTTGTCATTGCAGCCATACGGTGTTGCAGTTCCCAATTGTCTAATCCAGTAGTCTTCTTTTTGTCTACGGAGAGTCGTTGAAAGATTAGGATTGTTCGAGCTATGGTATATTTTTTCGATAATTCGAACTGTCATAGAAACGATGGAATGATCGGGCTGATTGAAATGCTGGTATAGAATGTCGTGAGCTTTGAGGTTAATGTCTGATCTATGACCGCGCATACGTTTGTTTAGCCTTCCTTTCGTTTCACCGACGTATACCAATCCGCAAAGGTTGCACTCTAATACGTGGACGACATTTATCGATTTACAATTCAGATCATCGTAACTTCTGGTAAAATATGACTTCTTGGTCAAATTGATACATATTGGTTGGTTTTATAAATTAGTTTTGGAGTTTTAATTCGCATATCATATTTTTAAACATAAGTAGATTTTGCTAGATATATCATCATATCAACTTTGTTTAGTTTGCCAGACATGCATATTGGTTTACAAATTTTACTTTTATTGTAACATGCTATGTAAGAGGGACGAAAGATAACAGATGGAGAGTCAAACTCGCAAATCGAAAATAAACTGACAACACCATGGCTAAAAATGAAAAAAGACAAACAAACAAACAAAAGTACATCGTTTTTTATTGTTTTAAATGAAGGTTTATAACAGTGGTTTCCAAACATAAATTAAACAAAGAATGAAGTTTAGAAAGGGGTAATGAATTAAATTTCGTGCGAATGTGATGAATACCTAACGGCTTTTGTATAAATGGTAGCAAATCATTAAAACAGACATCATGCAGGGAAGGTGATGTGTTATGACGATGTCCATGACTGCGTCTACGTCGAGGAGTAGAGTTGAAAATATTCATCACATTCACCGAGCAAGAAGAAGGACTAGATAAAGTACCTATACCATCAATTTTGTCATTGCAACCATATAGTTCCCAATTGTCTAATCCAGTAGTCTTCTTTTTGTCTACGGAAAGGCGTTGCAAGATAAGGATTGTTAGAGCTATGGTATATTTTTTTAATAGTGCGAAATGTCATAGAAACGATCGGTCTGATTAAAATGCTGGTAACAAATGTCGTTTGCATTGAGTTTAATGTCTGATCTATGATCGCACATACGTTTGTTTAGCCTTCCGTTCGTTTCACCGACGTATACCAATCCGCAAAGGTTGCTCTCTAACCCGTAGACGACATTTATCGATTTACAATTCAGATCATCGTAACTTCTGGTAAAATATGACTTCTTGTTTAAATTGCTAGTGAATTCAACATTTGTTATTAAAATTTCACAAGTTTTGCAGCCTTTGGTCTCACATTTCGAAATGCAAAAGTGTTGTTCTGAGTCATTAAAATCTAAAATGTCTTAAAGGGGAACTGAACATGGCTGTATATGTGTAATATTGCTATGTCACTAATATGATGAAACTAATGAGTTATGTCTGGTGATGAGGGGACACCTGCCGTATCAGACGACACCGTGCCAATGGTGATGTCTGGTTTGAACCTTTTTATACTTGGCCACGTCTAAATTTGTATCCTCTTTCATCTTTGTCAGTTCATTCAACTGTAATTTTGCTACTGGGCGGGTGATGTCCTCAGGGAAAACATGTCCACCAGCAGAGACATCGACCCAGTGGTTATTAAAGAGAGACAAAAGGTACATGAGGAACAGTCAAATTCACAAATTGAAAATAAACTGACAATACCATGGCTAAAAATGACAAGACAATCAAACAAAAGTTCACATGACACAACATAGAAAACTAACAATTTAGCAACACAAACCCCATCAAAAAGTAGGGGTGATCTCAATGTGATAACAAATCAGGTAAATAGTCTACTTCGGTAGGTCACATTCATGAATGGGAAGGAGATTGTAGTTACGACGTCAGGAACATATCCGATATCATTTCACTAGTAACACGATTTCAGTCTGAAACGGTCATTTTGGTCTGATCACATCTTGATTGACTCGATTTACCGCTAGAGGAACTCGTCGAGACTTTTTAGACCGTTAAGACTCCGTTACGATCGATAGTCTCATCAGGTAAATCAGTCCGTTAAGGCATGTCAAGATTATCAAGACTGAATCTCCTAGCGAGCTGTTAAGATCCGTTACGACAGTGTCAGACCAAAACAGACAATGATACAAAATAACGTCAAGATGTTGTCAGACCGTGTTCAGTCGTGTTCCGATTTTATTAATTTGGACAGAAAACGGGTAAAAATTTCCCAGTGTTTATCAGGGGTTGCTCCCCTTTTAAGAATAAAATTTAAATTAAAAAGAAGACGGTTTATGTTAACTGAAAGTCTACCATGTTTTAATTAAATAAAGAAAATAATCAATTCTAATTCATACCTCTTCCTATTTAATTATTTAACATTTTCTATATTAAAAAAATTCATAAGTGGTTCAAAGTCATACTGCTGCGCAAACCGTGGTGAATTGAGTTTAAAATCAACAGATTGCCGAAATTATATTTAATAATTATTCATTGAATATAAACATCAAAAACTTTATATTTAATGGTTTACAAGTGATTGTAAATAAATATTTATGCAATTACAGGCTGGTGCCGTGGGGGAAAATGTGTCAACTTGACGTTACATATAATTTGTATACCCTTAAAAGGGCGTATTGCATTTCCGCTAATTTTTCAAAGTCCCAATACTACGTTTCCGCAAATTTAAAATATACGTTTCCGCAATTTGTATTTAATACTTTTCCGCAAATTTACCTGGTAAATTATAAAGATTTGAATGTACATATATGATAATTTTTTTCTTTTTAATAAAGAAAATGTTCTGATCTCAGTATAGCTACTATTTACTAGATATAACTACTGACTCGGGTAGGGATGAGTTAAACCTCATTGAGAAATCTTTGATTTGTCTTACTTGCCAACTGACATGATTGAATAATGTTGTTGAATAAATTGACGATGCTCCATCTGACGATAAATGCATGAGGTCTGCCGATTATATATTAGAATTTTATATAGATGGCAATTGAGATTTACCACCAACCATTTGGGCATCACCCCTGACCCAGAGGAAAAGAGAACAATGAATGGTGTCGAGTCTTTTCGTGCCTACCTGAACGAGCAGTTTTACGCTAGCCAATCTACCATATTTATCTTTGTCGATGTTTTATTGAAACTGAAGACAACATCTTCCATAAAGATGAGAACTCAAACTACATGTAAAAGCACCTGTTCGGAAATATGAAAAGGAGAAGATAGACTTCCTTCCTGAACAAAATACAAAATTTGTTAACGGTGAATGTGCTACTATGGACTTTGTACGACGTGTTGGCAACACACATTCTGCCAGAACTGACTTATGAACTCATATCAAGATATTTTTGAACATACGTTTTCATACACTTTAATGGTGAATTTTACTTACATGTTATGATAACCTTAAACTTAATACATATTTATTTTTTATTATAGCTTTGCTTTCGATCAATAGGTATTCCTTAATTATTTGCGGAATAGTTACTTTTTTTCCGAAAAAGTAAGATATTTATTTGCGGAAAGTAAACTTTTTTTCCGGAAACGTCATCCTTTTTTCGCGGAAAAGTAATGCCAATTTGCGGAAACGTAAAACGCCGCCTTAAAAATTACGGATGTCGGGATTAACACTTGAAAACGTAATCTAAATATGTGCAATTTATTAAATTGTTGATGTTACTTTTCTTTAATATTGTAAATAATATGCATTATCATTTAACTTTTCATGTTTTCTATATTTTCATTTAAGTTATTGTAAACTTAAGACAGGGAAAAACTATAATAGTACTATGTATGTCTTTTGTCGTTTTCTGTTTATTGTCATAGCATTGTCCGTTCATTTTTGCCAGACTTGTGCGTTTGATCTCCATATTTTTTTTTATTGTGTCTATAATAATCCAAAAGCCATTTATAACTTTCTTACATAGGTGTCTGCTGGCATTCGATTGGATATCAGTTTTATGTAAGCGTAACAATTCATCACATTTATCCAATCAGCTGTCTTGTGTGCGATCTCATAAGGTCCACATAGTTTAGTTTTTTATACATGTAATGGTAGCGATAAAAATTATTCGTGTAGAATATACATATACTATGAAACAAACAATATCCTGTCCAAAAATGACTTACGTGACACCATATTATACCAAATAACTATTTAAAAACTAAGACAGCATACATATAAAATATTATCATTCATAACAATTACTAATTAAAAGTGAAATATTTTACTATAAGTAGGTCCCAGCAGTTTAAAAAAAAATATCATAAAAGGACGTTGTTGCAATGGTGTGACAGGGACTTTACGGTGCGTCTAAAAATAACCTAGGCCGCCGTGGTGCACTAAGCTCTCGAAACTGCACTAAGACCATGATGGAACACTATAGCGAACTTTCTATACTTATGAAATGTCCATGTGTGGAAAAGAGATCTTACTATACACTGTACGGACATTTAGACTTATGCACTAGCTGGGATATACAGTAAAAGATTTAGCAAGGATAGCAAGGATACAAAAATTACGACTTTAATAACGCTAGAAATTAAAAGGAAAGTGTACGGAATTCGCCAAAAAAAAAAACGTATTTTAGAATCACGAAATAATTGAAATTTAATTTAGATTAGATTTGTGATCGTTGAAATTTATTAAGACTGTTTAAAATATCGATCTCTTTCTAATTATCTTGTTTAGATCGAAATTAATGAGGTTCATAATATCATATATATATAAGTATGTGGTACAGTTCACACCTATTAATGTATATATAAGAATTGAATTGGTCTATACTCATACAAATAACCCTTTCAATTATAAATACTTATAAACTGAATTTAAAGTTATCAAACGGAACACATACTACAGGAGATGTGGGATATATTTCAATTTGACAGCAACAACCAAACGACAAAAAACATAGATGAATCAAGAGCGCATGTTAATTTAGTCTTCAACAAGAAACAGGTATCTATGCAAAAGGTCACGGTCTGAACCGTTATAAGTTTGTATAAAATTTGTAAATACAATAAATAAAAACAATTATATGAAAGAGTCTTAACAACTTTATATTCATTATTTACACAAGTTCGAATGTTCGAATGATCTAAATAATCAACATTCAATTTGTTTTTATCGTTAGAGACACGTTTGTAAAGCCCATTTTCTGTTCTCTAAAATTTTTTTACGTTTTACGGTCTTCTCTTATTTCATTTATAACCCACAAAAGTTGCTCAACCTTTCATTCTGACAGCGTGAAAGACCAGAACCAAGGTAACACACTAATATAAGTCAATGTGCACACAGTGTTTTCACAAACCGGTGTGTTCCCTTTTCGCCTTAGCTGTGAATTCCAGGTAAAAAAGGTATAAAATATACTAAGGCCAGATGGAAATTGAACTAAGGCGAAATGTGAATTTAGATAAAAAATATTAAATAAACAAATTAAACCTTTGTGTTTTTATAGCAATTGTGAACAACATGTAATTAGGAATTTGTTTCTCTTTAATTATTTTTTTAAATAAAAGTGACCATTTTTATGATTTCAAAAGTTGTGATCAGGAAAAATCTACAATAAAACAATGTAGATGATATTTAATAAAAGTTTTTTTAATTCATGCAGTTAGAAAAATCAAAATAATTTAATTATCCTTTACATTATGCAACACAAAAAGTGTAATAGAAAGAAAGAAAAACATATTTTCCCACAGACTTGTTTAATTAAAACTTTAATAAAAAAAATATTTAAACATCTCAAAAATTGTGCTAATTAAATATATATAAAGCAAAATCCATGGTATTCAATTACCTGACTTCTTCAAGATTTGAACAAATTACCAATGAATTTAGTTTATCATGAGATGCACATACTAATGAGACTGCACAAAAACTGCCTTCATTCGAAAGCAGGAGATCAGCACTCTACCAGGAAAACTGCAATCACATTTACCAAATACTTAACCAAGAATACAAACCTTGGAAAACGCACCACATACTAAATTAATACCTGCACCAAGTTAACGTATAATTGTGATATGAAGAGAGGACATAAACCTACAACCAACCTGGAACCACCACCAGACAGAAGGACCCAGGACAAATAAGCATTTAGAGGGCTGGCATAACAAGATCAAAAAGACAGCCAAAACAACACATCCAAATATATTTTAAATTATCAATGTGTTCAAGAAAGAGTAAGCAGCTTACGAGGCAAAGACAGTCATAACAGTGTGCAGCAGGTGGCAAGATGAGAGGAAAAGCAAAGAAGTATAGATAAATAGAAGAAAGATTCACCACTTTAAAGGAAACCCTACACAATGGTACAACTGACTATATTCAGTATGGTGATGCAGCATCTTAGATTTAGATTTTTTAGGAAAACACTCATTTACAACGTGTTACAAGAGGTCATTATTGATAACATATATACATTAAATATGACAGAAATGAACAAGTGATTAACAAATTAATACAAAAAAAATAAAGAAGAGAAGACAGTGTTCTGATAAACATTGACAATTTCTTATATAATTCAATATTGCAGAGTGACAATAGACCTTCCATTTTTACAATGTTTGAACTATTTCTATAATACTGTGGTAAATATCTGTTTCTCAAATCTACTATCTCTGCATTTTTACAAATAAATAATACATGATACTCATCACCAAATTGAATATCCTCTTTGCATAAATTACATTTTTTACATTAAGTTTATTTTCATTTAATACTAATTTACTCGAAAAAGAAATCATCCTCAATTTGACCCGAATTTCGAGTATATACTTCCCAAGTTCTCAATAAACCATAAATGATGCAGTTGAATTTCGAACTTTCAAAATTCTCTAACAGAATTTCAAGTGTATTTGTTCAATAATTTGTACTTAAATGATATTTGTCTTTATTTATTCATTAAAATATGAAATGTTTATATCCAATTTGTCATCTCTAATAAGACATTTTTTAACAAAATTTAACACATTAGTAAAAAAAAAAAAAAACACTTTCAGGAAAAAAAAAGCAACTTTAAAAAGTGGGACACCAAAAATGAAAAAAAAAAATCTTTTATTTAAAAATTCATTATAATAACATTGCGAATGGAAATGGGGAATGTGTTAAAGAGACAACAACCCGACCATAGAGATGACAACAGCCGAAGGTCACCAACAGATCTTCAATGCAGCGAGAAATAATGTCTGCATCCGTTGCTGCATATCTATTCTTACGACGCTAAAAACGTCGATTTTCCAGTAAAAAATTCAAATATAATTGTCAAATACGTGAGAAAATACGTAACCCTACGACATAAAAACTTTGTTTGGATATTTTGATTTAATTCAAGATAAAATAAACACTTGATCTGATCAAGCATGTAAAAAATCTTCTATGAAAATGAGTGTTATTTGTGCAAAGGTCGACTTCGTTCTCTATTTCTATTTTTTTGTGTGAAGAATTAGTACAATACAACTGTTTTTGTGTCAAATACAGGTGGGTACGAAATAATAGCTTAAAACCTTTCAAACTATTCTAGTAATCTCTCCATGTCGTATGGCCTAGGTTATGATGAGCCCTCGGGAAAAAACAGTCAAATCCAAGATATATAATACATTTGTATTTGTATTATATGTCTCTGGTCAAATGAAGGGATAATTATGACAAGTACGTGTATTCCCGACAAAAAATGAAAATTACCACATTCGTTTATTACGTGTACATGAATGCATTTTGTATAACCATTAAATCTGTATCTCTATATATATATATATATAACTGTATAAAACACCCATGCAGGAACATATTTATAAATAGTTAGAATTACTGTTACCGGATTTACCTTTTATATTTTTCTTGACACATGTGTTGTGAGGTTGATTTATTTTGATTAACTAAATAGGTAAAAAAATTTAACAAATACATATTACATAATTGTAGATAATACAAAACTTGACTGTATGACATTATAAGTAATAACACGGGCCATGCTTGTAAAAACTGTGAGATAGTGGTTAGTTCGTATAATATGTCAACGTTCGGTATAAGTCAGGGACTCACTGTTTCACCAGGAATGGTGAAAACTAAAGACATCCAAAACCATTGATTTTAAAAACATGGAACTATTTTATTGCCAATCAGCCAATTATTGTACAACTAAATAATATTTTTGACTCATTGGCACTCATACCACAAAGTACAACTTCTTGTAAGCGTGATTTTTTAATCCACGTGCGCCACTCGGCATGTGACCAACGGCTTAATGCAAAATCCCAATCATCACAATATAAAGGGTGAAACAGCTTGTATACTTTGAGCTTTCAAACTAAATGGTAACCCCAACCCCCAACATAGAATGGTTCAACTTTTGAGTTGGAGCCGTTAGACTGCTCTATAATTTGAAATAATTTGTCTCGGTGGATCCAAGGGGGGGGGGGGGTTCCGGGGGTTAGACCCCCTTTTTTGGCCGATCAATGCATTTGAATAGAGCATATACTTGGGACCCCCCTTAAAGGCTTTACTCTGGGTTGGGACCCCCTTTTTAAAATGGCTGGATCTGCGCCTGATTGCAGTACACTGCACTGTGAGTATTTGTTAGATAATCACGCGCGATTCTATCATTTAAAGGAAATGCTTCACGAATTAACTAAGATCAGTTTATTTGTATACTCGTAACAAAAAGGAGAAAAGATTGGGCTGCCTCTCTTCAATTGTGTCTAGTTACCAAAGTAAAATCAAAATGTAATTCTCTGACAATGGACATGGTGATATATTGTATATGTCATTCCAACACTTACACTTGTTCTTTTATTTGTGTGGCTATTCAATGAGCATTTTAATTCAAAGCTTGGATTTGCATCCTTCATTTTCAAGTACTCCAGAATTTCTACATATATATCACAGTAAGTAATTAAAGTTGTGTGTTAAACGTCAATGCGAAAGCAAAAAATCAATAAAATTTTTTAGAGGGCACATGTGTTTCTTTCGTCTGACAGCAGGTATACACCTCAGTTATCTTCAATCATAAAAACATATATAAAAAAATCGAAAAGAAAACATTATATTTTTTACACAAAACAGAGAAAAGAACTGATAAGTGTGGGTAATCCATGCGTCTTGCCTCCCTGATGTTTCGATATTTTAAAAATTAATTATTCTTTTATCCATTTTAACACGTGAAAACTACAACAGTGAGTTCCAGATATGTCATAAACGTACAGCTGGTCCTGAGTATGCATGAAGTATTTGCCACTGGACTTTAAACAACCAACAAATAATCACACTACAACTTATAGTATATACAGTTGTGAAATACAAAATTTATATTATAATTATACAATTAGCCAAATAAATAGAATACAATGATACACACTACTTTATATAACTGACGAATACTCTCTTAACTATACAAGTAGAGAAGCGAAAAGATTCTTTTGAATAGTAAACAAACTTCCGAACAGTATTGTACATGTTTTTAATGGTTTTCCCTGCGGCGCTCAAATATTTTGCATGATCTTTTAGTGTTTTAGACATATATGACATTGTAAGAACCTTTAACGTATAATAGATTCAAATTCGTTATTTTGCTCAATATAAGAAAAACAAAGACATGTATATTAAAAACTGACGGTCAAACATCACTATTTAAATACGTGTATACACAAATTCATCAATTCTTTATTAACGTTTAGCCTTACGGCACCTTTTTATTAAGAATGATGATGAGAGTAATTGTAAAATATAATAGGCATGTTCTTTCTTACGTTATTGATCATTGATTTTGTTACCTGTTGACCCGGCTGATTAGTTTACTAGCACGTGCCATTGAACTCGACCATTTTAACTAACACAGATTTTTTTTTAAATTAACGCCATACATATATACTAAGTACTATATACATATTATATGAATTAGAAAATAAATATTATGAGGATACAACATTGTTTGAATGAACATTTTTATACGGTGATACTTTAACACGGTCCCGACAGAGACTGAATGCAGTATCATGATCAGCTTTCGGGATCCGGGAAGTCTTTTTTTTGAATTTCCGGATGCCGAGAATATTTTTTTCCAAGTTAAATAAAGTAACTCGCACGAAAAAAAATAAACATAAAAAAGCAACAGGTTCCACGGTAAACTATGACATATATCAACAGATAACGAATTAAAGCAACTGTTATACATAAAACAAAAATATGCATGTGTTAATTTGCCTCCGTTGCATTTCTGTATATTGTCTCATTGGCAATCATACCACATTTCCTTAACTTTTTTAGGTAAATTTTAGGATTGTCCGTTACTATTTAATCTTCAAATACGAAAAACATTCTCACCGGTGTTCACAAAATTTTAAGGTTAAATTTAGGGCATATATTTTGGTGTGTATACAATAAACATACGTCCTTGCATTTACTTATCAATATATATATTTATATAAACTAACATTTATTAAAAAATATACAATTATATAGACGAATAATTTATTAGTTCCTCAACAAAACAAGAAAAGAAATAAAGAATCAACAGAAGATTTAATCTTTATTTATCTTTTTATTTAACCAAAATATACTTCAAATTATAATATTAAAATACATATATACATATTAATCTAAAATGCAATATCGAGTAGAAGGGGCGCAACTCGTGGTATCAAACCGATATACTGAACGGATCTAAACAGGGTCTAAAAATTTTGAACGTAATTTTGTATCCAAGGTCTGTTTTGGTCTGACACTGTCTTAACGGATCTAAACAGCCCGCTAGACGATTAAGTCTTTTCCGTCTGGACATGCCTTAACGAACTGATTTACCTGATGCGGCTATCGATCGTAACGGAGTCTTACCGGTCTAAAAAGTCTCGACGATTTCCTCTAGCGGTAAATCCAGTGAATCAAGATGTGATCAGACCAAAATGACCGTTTCAGACTGAAATCGTGCTACTAGTGTTTGTGAAGCGGATATTCAATTAAAGTCAGCCAACTCGTGATAGATGCGTTCAACATGATCACCAAATTTTGAATTATAAATTCTGTGATAAAACAGGATTTCTATTTTTATTTTTTGTATTATGTATTTATAGCAAAATGTCAAAGCAGAAAAATTAGAAATAGAAGAAAGGCTGCTCCACAAAACCTGGTAGAGAATGTTCAATATGTAGTGGAGGAACAAAGTGAGAAGTTACCATTGCGGAGACGCAATGACAGACAAGCGGCTCCTGAAAATCTGTCAGTTCGTGAAACAAATATTTAACAGTCGTCCGTTCCAACTGCAAATGCCATTGCTAATGCTTTGTTTCTGAAGTTCTAAAGTTCTGGCGTTCAACTTGTCAAAGACAATATAGCCGTTCTAATTAATGACTTAACTGGTATATTGTCGTCATCATCTATACAACTAAAAATTTCGTCAACTACTGACTCCCAGGGACCAACAATAGCTGTCTTTCAACCACCAATTTGCTCAGTTCTTATATTAACGCTCCTTCTGATGGTTAGCTGCTAAACTCAAGTAACATAAATGAAGAAAATTAAATATGCATGTGAAATGTTGAGACATACTATACCTTTATATTACCATGTCAGCTGTAAGGTTAGATCTGATGATTGGTGTGATCATTATGTAAATTTTGCTCTCAGTTTACCTTCTCATGTTGATGATGCATGTTATGAATCAACATTATTTGAAAATTTAAATATTACGATTTCAAACATGGAAACCAACAAAGATATTTTGTTCATTCACCAATGGACACATTGTTTTGTTATATATATATGTCTATATATCTTAAAAATAATCTGAGGTCTGCTAAAGCATTGATAAAATATGGCTATGATGTACTGTCCTTATGAAAGTCCTTGGGTTTCTAAGTCACTAAATTATCTGACGAGAAATTTAGAAAGATAAGGAAAATTTTTGGGTTGCGATTGGATGAAATAAATGATGAACTTTGGAGATCTGCAGCTTAATAAGACAGAGTTTTTTCTTTGTCGGAAAAGCTGACTCAAATGAATGCTATAATGCATTACAAACTTTTATTTGTCCTGTCCATACATTGGGGGTACCCATCAAATAAAAAAAACATAATTCCCTAATATTTGCATTATTATCTACGGTTTTGAAATCGATTCTACTAGGTGAAGATATTAGCAAGCAAAATCAAGGATATTGTGCGAATGATGATACAAGCATGATAATAAACACGAAGCATCATTATTATATACTTTTTAAGAAAACACTGCTGGCCATAAGAAAATTTCTTTTTTTGAAGATGACCACAACCTTTTCTAAAATGGCTTTCTTTTTAGATTGAAATACTTATTTTCTGGAAAACGTTTTCTTTGACCTTCTTTAAGTAAAACATATTATCAGGTTTGGTGGATACCTTCTTTACATGTGACGTATATACTAGAAATAAATATTTGACATGTTTTGGGTTTGTGCATGCGTGGCAATGTTACACAATTCACACACAAACATTTGATCTATTTATTACCATGATTACATGCTTAGCGCTTTTGAATTTTTAATGATGTTATGAATTTGTTTAATGACATTTTTTAAGTTTATGATACAAATGCTTTTAACAATTTCGTGCATGTGCAAACTATTTATTAATAAAGGACGTATTACACGCCCTACAAGGGCACAATGATCGAAATCGCAGTTCATCTAACAGATGAGTATTTTATTTTTTTAAACATATTTTTGTCGTCATTCATTCCGTTAAGCATATAAGCTCTTCTGTTTGAGTATAAAGTGTAACTTCTTTGATGTCACTGTTTGTAAACACACTCTTTCAGTTGCAATGATCAAGCATGATTGGATGGATAAGGTGAAAAAGGTGGTTAACTTTTTAAATATCGGGCAAACATCAATTATAGCTGCAGATAAACCCTTTAAGATTAGCTAAGCAATTTCAGTTGGAATGGCCAGTTTATCGTCATGTTTGGTGGATTGTACATTAAAATGGCTTGTTTTAAAATTCTGAGTGATATATAAATTGCGTGACAGTGGATGGACATGTGCCCTCTCTGAAGTCAATATTGCAACACTTAGAATGTCAGATGCTTTTCATGTATGTTCAAAAGTAATTAGAAAAAGACACGCGCATCAGATAACTGAATGTGGTTTGCTTGAATTGATAATGCCTGCTGTTATGAAAGCATAAACACAGAAAATATAGTTCATGACTCTATGACGTTCAAGTATGTGATCCACGGATGTAAGGTAATATGGACCACAGTTTCATTTCTGGCGTTCAATTATGAATTAAGAACTTCGTGTGCCTTCAGTAGTACGCTCATTTCATGAGTCAGATATCGTTCTTTACAAACAGTCCATGTCAAGCTTGATACCAATATTGGTCCTGATTGTGTAAATTATGCTCGATGGTTATCAATTCATCTCAAATAAATGGCTTCTCTTCACAAAAATCACCCACGGGTGGCAATGAAATTTGCAAATGGTAATTTTTACTGTACGTAAAACAAACAAGTTGATTTCTTATATTACAATTGATCAGGCACAAACACAGAATAATGAGTCGTGAACGGCGATGTTGGTACCATACGTTTAATTGAAGATCCCTTCAAGACGATGGATGGTAGATGACCAGTAGTCGGTAGAATGGTAGATACATTTGAAAGATTTGGTGGTTTGAGTCATTCTACAGCAAATAAACGACGTCATGGAGACTTTACGAAAACACAAAAGGATTTTTTCGAAAACCTTTAAAAGCTTCCTAAGAGGATGAGTTTGGAAATCAATTTCAAGAAGATTCGTCAGATTTATACCAAATTTACTCTTTTAAGGAAATTGTTGATTCATAGTAGCAGGTAAGATATGTATGTAAACTCTAAGATATTTGGTTCAAACAGAACGATCTTTTGAAGTAAATGCGAAACGAACGAGAATCTGTTTTTTTCCCCCAGATGAAAAAGAACGTGTCCATATAAAAGCCATTAAATGAAACTTGAATCTTTTTTGTCAAAAAATAAGGTAGAGAACATGAACATTGATTGCGATCTCTTTTCTTCACTTTTCATTTCTTCTTTAGCCATGAAAACCAAACTGCTTCTCCGTCTTTGTGTTAGGATGTGGTATTAAATCGCAGCAAATGGCATGAATACACTTGAAACATTCTGCGATTTGCCATCAACTGATCCAAATTCTGACGAATTTATCGTTGGTAGGGCAGCAATAGTTTATTTATTGCCAACACTTGGGACAAATGCATTTGATGATTATGCAAGTGATATCCTACTGTCTTACATGAATATCATATTTGGTCATTTCTATAAATTTCCTGTTATCAAAATTTAGAATTTTTCGAAAAACTAAGGATTTTCTTGTCCCAGGAATAGATTACATTTACCTTAGCATTATTTGGCACAATTTTTGGGAATTTTGGATACTCAATGCTCTTCAACTGTGTACCTGTTTGGCTTTATAACTATTTTAATATTAGCGTCACTGATGAGTCTTATGTAGAAGAAATGCGCGTCTGGCATACTAAATTATAATCCTGGTACTTTTGATAACTATTTACATAAAATCTTCCTTCTATAAGTATCGAAGAGTATACATCGATTTGATGTTTACTAAATAAATTATTTAAAGGACTGGACGAAAACAAAAGGCAAAGTACTGGTGCTAAAAGGAAAGTTGTTTGTTCTGGTAGAATGCCAAGGGTTCGGAGTAGTTTAATATGTAAAGACGACAACAAAACGTAAGTATCAAGTTCTTGCCGACACAATTGCTTCTTTAGAGACTAAAGAAAATATTCTTTGCAATTTCAATACGGATACTTCCTAGCTATCCCCTTGAAACCATGAAAATGCAGTTACACGAATGATTGTCCATGGTAGGCATGCTGCTGAAAATGGTTGTAAAAAGTAATCTTAAGAAGTACTGACATAGAATGTAGTAGTAGACCTTTCCAACAACTCTCTACATTGACTAATAAAACCTACAGTTTACAGGTAAAATGGAGGAGTCGGGTCGTCTCAAAGACAAAAAAAAACGTCTGATTATCATTTCGATATATATTCGGTTTGGCGGTTATATATAGCTACAGAAAATACTGAAAAGTTAAATTGTCTCCGAGCGGATTGATGCGAAATTTTTTTTGAGGTATTATTATCGAAATTATTGCAATATTGTTCTAGAGAGGGTGCACTGTAGATATCTTGCCAAGGACAACGTGGCGAGAATGTTTTGTGGTAAAATTAGCGAGATAATAAAGTTTTCAGCTAAAACCACATAAATCCACGCATGTCAATCTACAATCATCATAATTAACAAGAAATATATGAGCGTCTATTCAGTGACTCAACAATAGCTCACCTGACCAATATTAGATTTTGAAAACAAATATTTCTACTTTTGCCTGCAAATTTTGTCTTGCCAAACTTTTTATATACATTTTTTTTTACCGCAAACCACTAAAATCAGAATGAGATCCTGACGAAGATATATTAATTTTCATGGGATCCTATGTAATACGGAAGTACGGGTTCGGGCCTTTTCTGTTTATGTATGCTTCGGCAAACTTTATAGTACGGTGACCGAGTAACGAAAAATCGATTATTTAAGGAGTTTAATTGTAAATCACAGTATTGGTAGTTCAAATGTTAAACTTAAAAATTTTAGTTTGTCGTCAAAAAATCTTACGGTGCAATGTTCGTAAAATGGGCTTTGACGTACGTTGATTCACTTGAACGAAAAATCGACGAAGAAAACTTTGAGGTCAACATTGTAAAATAACATCCGTGATATGATTTCTGTTATTATATACATTGTTGTTACACCTTATTCATGTTATTTTAACGATTTCAAATAAAATTTAGCAAAATTTATTCGTTATCAAAGAGTTTTTGTAAAAGTTTAACACTACGAATACTTTGCATTTGATACAGTACGTTCCAATTTAATTTAATTTTTTTTTTAACGCAAAATGTAAACTAATTAACATCTTTATGATATTTCATACATGTGTACCTTTATCAATCAATAATATCATATGCATTTGTCTCAGATGCATTATTTCAGCAATTCAAGCCAGACACAATTCATAACGCTCATATGACGGAGCTATTCGAAGCTCGTATACAGCCTCTTATATATAAATATACGCAATTAGGATGTGATGTATTACTTACATTTACATACTGAGATATGTTCCTTGAAGCAGTAGACATTTACAAATGTAGCTGTCAAATGTTAGAGCTGAATGAAGGGGAAATTGGTCTCTTCCTTGAGATCGTCATCTCAAATGTAACATTATATGTTTGTAACCAACCTTACCGCACGAAGGTGGATACTCGATATGCTTCAATTTTCTGAGAACATTCGATCATCTTTTATAGATGGCTACTTTGCTTTTTAGACAGATTCCTGGACATTTTAACAGTACTATGACATTGCAACAGAAAAGACCGTTATAAAAGCCGCAAGGGGGTTAGGTGGCATTGTAGGCATAACAAATCAAAAGTCTGTGTTTGTTAGATGGACCCTTACTAAACATTTCATAGAATCATTTGTCGTGTAATGCTGAAAACGGATGGAATTGCTGCAAATGATGCAAATTCACAAGAAAAAATAAACCCAACAGCAATGAAAAGGGACGAAGAACATGTTATTGTCATTGTGAATCATCTAAATGATCCATGACGTATCCCTTTGGTGTGAAATCCCACCCCCAATGTCTTATCAATATCTCTTCTTAAATGCATGCTTCAAGACATATTCGAGGTTCTTTGCTCACAGTTGTCGAGGAAGGCTTCTTGTCCATTCGTTTTTGATGCGTTTTGTTATTTGATTTTGCCATGTATTATGGACTTTCCTGATTGATTTTCCTCTGAGTTCAGTATTTTTGTGATTTTACTTTTTGAACATGTCTATCACTAGTGCTCATTTTTAAGATCAAACGGAGTTTTTATAGTCCAATATCAAAGTCAAACACAAACATTAAATATAAATCGGTTGAAATACTTTCAGGTCGCATAAATCCATAACTTGTGATTAGACGTTCAATGATTTCGGCAAAATGTAGAGATGATGTTCTCATAGAACCCCTTTCAAAAATGACGGAAATATGAAAAAATCATGCAAGTCGGATTGTGTGAAGCAATTTGAGTCTTAAGTCTCTTGTGCACTTTCCATACCTTCCTTTATACCAAACTCGATCACAACTTACATAGGAGATAGTATAGCATTGGTTCAATTTATTGATGCTAAACAAAGGTAAATCATACGGCGATCTTGCAACTTACTATTAAAAATATATGTCCCAATGAATTTCTATGACGCACATAGTAACACATGTTTTTGACCGCTACGACACAAACAACTCTTTAAAGTCTGCCTAAAGGGAACGTCGCACAGATACTACATGCAGCTTCCATCAAAGTGTATCAGATTATAGAGCGGAGAAGTATTCCTGACTGGTTAACTTTGACAAATCACCTAATGTGAGCTTAACATAGTCAGAACGTTTGTTGATTCCGAAATAGTCAAAGTTATTTAAACCAACACTGTGCATGGCTGTCGTAGCTTGTTCAGCACTCAAGGGAAGGCCTATACCCAATGCCTTAAACTTTGACATGGAGTTAAGGGAAATGTGAAAGATTGGAGGAACAATAATACGGACCTCTTATACAATTGTAATTGTTCTATTTGTTCGTTACTATAAAATAATAGGTCACATACAAGCGAGTGGTGGTTGCAGATGTGGAACATTAGCAGTGTTAATGATAGGCGGATATTTCCTCCCATTCAATAACTATGTGTCTGTCTTTCCCCAACAATTTGTAAACTGTTGGCTGCTGTACATGTTCTAACCGGATTCGACGCAACTTCGTCTCTGTTTGGAGTATACACACTGTCTACAAGACTTCGAAGGACACGCACGACTTTTTCAGTTGTTTTAGAGTTTCGTTTAAATTGACAATGATGTAGCCTTGTTTTGGCATGAAAGATAATTTCAAAGGTTTATGATCAGAACTATCTATTTAAAACCACTCCATCACAATAATTGTTCAAGTTTATCACTAGTTAAGTTTAGTCAGGTTACCTTCCTGCGAGACGGTCCTGAAACAGTTTCAAACTACAAAATTGAACAGTATTCCACATTGTTAAACCCCTATCCGGTCATCTTTAGAACACGGTTGGCGAGAGTAAAATGATGCATTACATCCCGTGTATTTTAAAGGGAATATTTCAGCAAAATTCTTGCAGGATTTTATGTCTTCATTGGAAGGAAAATCTGTATGTGAAAGAGTCATGTGTTTGTTCACTACAAAACCTTACATGTCCGGGACTTTTATCCTGTAAGGGACGACATCAAAAGATCAATGTAAGATAAAAAATAAAAAAAAACTTTATTCAAATAGTTTGGGGGTGGGGGGATTGAACTGCTGCAAGATTTGGTTATTCGACATTGATTTTTACATATACCCATATGGGTCAATCAATTTTTCCCAAATTAAGTTAAGAGGGGGGTAGGGGTGGCAGTGAAAAAAACTAGGTGAATTAAGTTTTTTTTATCATTCATTGAACTTTTGATGTCCTCCCTAATGGGTCAGAATTATGTAAGAAATTTCAAATCATGTTCCTTGACAATTAACCAGAAGATATAATTCTGTTGTGTGGATCTCTTTGATTGGAATGTTGAATTGTAACTATTTTTGAAGTATTGAGTACTTTTTAGTTTTAAGAATTTTATGAATGATCTTATGCAAAATATGCCTTCATGACAGTAGGATACAGGTAAATAATATTTATCATTTATTGATGAGGTTGAATGTCACCCGGCAATGTAACTATTGTAATTATAAAAGAATATGTGTTGATCTTGTGTTATAGAACAAGTATTTGACAAACGACAATTTCAAGAAAAAATCGATTTCTTACTCACTTTTATTTAACATTTTCGAGATTATTCATTGATAGTTGATATATATAAGAAAATGTCTGATATAGAATTTAACCTAAATTGTTATATATTTCTTCAAATTTTGAAAGTATGGAAGAAAAAATAAAAACAGAATTTGATCTTTGACCTCATTTTATGCAAAACTGTTACTTCATTTCTTTTTGACGACATTGTTATTTCATTAGTACTCATTTTTCCGAATCCAATGATATATAATTATAGATTATCGTTGGTTATCTCAACGAGATTGATTTTCTCGCTTGAGCTGGTATAGCGAAAGTGAGAAAAGCAATCGAGTTGAGATTACCAATGATAATCTGTTTATCGCTATTTTACCTATGACGACGTTGTCAATTTCAATGTCAATTTCGTTAGCAACGCCACGTGACCTCCTTAGTTTCTAGCAATAATTTTTCCATCTCAGGCGAGAGGCATGATATGATAATTATCACAAAAACAGATCAAAGGAAAAATGCACAAAATAGCGATAATATAGCCATATAGTATGTTTGACGATTAAATCTAAAAACCATTGGGTCTGGTCACCGTACTATTACAGGTTGCAAGTGAGAAACATAATTATATTGATACATATATATTAAATATTGAAACACATTTATAAATTAACCTTTCGCTTGAACCAGTATTTCTATCATTCATTAAGAAAAATCTTACCTGGTCTGTTTTCTTGGCCGTGCAATGATGAAATAACTAACCAAATCGAGGGTAGGGCACTTTCACCTACTTCTTGGGAAGTAAGTAAACACGGTCGAAAACTTTTTTAAACGATCTAATATTTACCCGATGTACATAATCAATGTTGATAGCGGTAAAAACGTATTGATTTCAAAGGTCGAAGGAAATGATCAAGATACCTTGTTAAACTTGGTGTATTTCCTTCTTGAATAAGGGGAGATGTATCAAAATTTACGCAGTACATACCTGCGTATGGCATTTATAATTGAACATACTAGTTACAATAGAGCTTTGTCATTGTAAATTCTTGTTAGATAG
The DNA here is from genome assembly GCF_036588685.1 of Mytilus trossulus. Lineage (NCBI taxonomy): Eukaryota > Metazoa > Mollusca > Bivalvia > Mytilida > Mytilidae > Mytilus > Mytilus trossulus. Next base: position 56,034,984 of record NC_086386.1, on the reverse strand, counting down.
TGTTAAGTAGGGGTTGGGAGTCCAATGACTTTTTCCTCCCTAATTAGATTATATGGTCGTCCTCAGGAACATATTGTCCAATATAATTGCCCGTGTTCCAAAAAACAACAGACGTTGTCCTTTTTATCGTAGAGCCATTCCCATGTTCTCGAAAGGCAATAGAGTTAAATGGGGTCCGTGTCGATCGAGTATCGTTGGTATTATATGTTACACTGTCATTGCTATATTTTATTTTGTTGTCAACGGGTCAGAAATTGTTTCGCTGTTTCTTTTACCCCGTTGACAAATCTTTGCCGGTTTTATAATTATTTTTTTTCTTTTTCGTAGTAATGATTCTTTTTAAATTTCGTCTTTTACTATGCATAAGGGATTTTTTTTTATCTAATTAGATTAGTAAAACCCCGTCGCATGTTTTGTGCGCCTGAACCAAGTCCTGAAAATGTTGATACTGTGTACGGCCTTCACACGGTGGAAATTATGCTTCGCTTTCATACTTGATTCCTTGTTAGTCTATCAGAGATCGCTGATTTTTGTATCCGTTTTTTTCTTCTGTTTTTTTTCACCGTACAGAAAATGAGTTGATCTTTGGTTTTTTTCCTTCTAAATTAAAAAATCCATGCCATTTTACTCTGTTGGAAAGTTAAATCATTGTCATTCAAATAAATGTCAAGCATTAAATTTCTCAGTGATGTATAGTATTATATTTTATTTTTAATTTTGAGACGACCTCTCACATCTTACCTGTCGTAGTCGTGCTCGACTGTAGGTGTAGACAATTGTTGAAAAGGTCTTTTATGAATGCAGTACTCGTGAGATAAGTTGTGGATACTTAAGGAATAAAGACGTTCGATGGCTTCTTGTAAATTTCATATCAAATGCGTTTGGTCCTTGTGTAGCAGGTTTTCCTTTTTTCCATGCATTGATCGGGTGTGACACTGTGTCAGCATTTCACTGGAAAGTGACGGGATCAGCTTGGTAGACATTGAAAGTATTCGCAGATGTAACGGACAATTTTGCCCGATTTTGTATGAAGACACAGGCATGGACATTATTGACATTATAGAAGTAATTGCAAGCATCATGTACAGAAATATCACCGTTTGCTGTTAAGGAGGCACGATAGAAATCGTTTGCAAGGAAGCAGATCCCTCCTGATGCTATTCCGCCTACCATAAAATCATTATTATTACCTGTGGTAGGCGGGAAAGCATCATAAGGCCGCTGCTGCCTTGCAAACGATTTTAATCTTCTGAAACACATCAAAAGAGAAGCATATCAAGGTGGACATGTTTGGGCTCGTCCGGATTAATGCATTCGACAGGTTCATGTACCAAGTCATGAACACAGGAGTTGGGTTAATGAAAAAAACCCAATGACAATTGGAAACAAAAATGGACTTCTTTGGTGAAGGCTGGTCCTTGTGTCATGATTTTTTGAAATGCGGATGCAAGAACTTCAGCTGTGTTTGTAAGGCTACCGTTCTGGCCTTATGTGTACAGGTTTGTGTATTGGAAACTGTCAGATAATTGTAAGATAAGCAACTTTTCTTTCTTAACAAACTATGTATGCATTTGAACTTAGTGATATCTCTTGTTAAGTAGAAAGAAATGATATAATTGACATTTTCCATGTTTTGTCACCATTTTGTTTACGTACTTTAGAAATTGTTATATAAGTTTTATCAAACCTTAAATTGGATTATACCTACATTGTATCACCCAGCTTTAAAAAAGATTTACGAAATGTAACCAATTGGATATGACGCCATTTGCAAATTTTTGTTATGGCCAGCAGCTGAATTGTTAAAATGTAAATTTAGTCTAACCATGTACCAAATGTCATGCTTGTATCACGATTTGCACAATTATGTCAATAATATATCCCACTATATTCAGATGGTAGCTCGTTTACCTGTTTGAAATTAACGAGTAAATACCAATGCAAACGCAGTATCTCACTTAGAGAATTGTAATCCTTATTGGGTCATTTAAATTTTGCATGCGGAGTAATTATACCTGGAAGAGCCTTTTTCATGTTTTTACGTAACCTTTTTTACCTGATTATAGGCATTACATATCATTATAGAATCAATCCTAATTCTGATGCAAGATTAGATCGATCTGAAGTTATTGTACAACTTTATTGAAAATAACAATCATTTTGGTAAATATTGTTTTTATTCAAAGAATGTTTTTCATCATATTTTGATAACTTGTTTTTCTTGATGATCCAGGTACATATGGTGGTTTTGCTGCAGTGTTTGGCAGCAACTTGTTTTTAAGTAATGGCCACCGGAGTTAGTCGATTTACACATTACAATGAAAGAACTTTTCCCAATTGTGTTACGTATTGATATATAGGGCCCTCTAGTGGCAAATCATACAAAATGGTTTTTAACAGATAGTTCAGCTGTTGCTGAAATTATGAATAAATAATCGTCTCGGGAAAAAGAATTACATACAATTGATTTGAAGATTAGTGCAAGCTGCATTAAAGTGCAATATCCATTTTAGAGTCAAATATATTCCTGGTAAAACAAACTTTATGTGGGATTTGTTGTCTCGTTTGTCATTTCAGGAAGCACATCCGATTGCCCCTTGATTAATTCCAACTCTTGTGGCCATTCCAACTCAATGTATGCATCTATGACTGCTAAGTTTGTAAGTTTATCATTAACTGATGCTACTGAGTCATTATATAATAGAATGATAAGCATGATAAGTGTGTACTCAAATTTTTGTCAGAAAATGTTTCGGAAGTTATTGTACTCATGTCATGGTTGCTCAGTTTATTTCACATTTGTTTTTTCAAAATTATCAATCATCTACAATTGCGTCATACATATCAGTCATCAGTTCTATACATAGAATTAAGTTCTTAAAGGATCCATTAAAGACCTTTTTTTTATTACAAAAATGTTGAAAGATACCGAACAGTTGAGACATTTTGTTGATACACGGTTGCCAATAACCTATGATATTCTTGTAAAATTAGTTAAGGCTTTACCAAAAGTAATTATTGACATTTATAATCAAGTTTTGTTAAAGGCTTTGATGTCTAATGCTTTTTTTTTTGGTTCTTACGTATTTGGAGAAATTGCAGCTAAAACTGAGACTGAATTCTATAGAGTAATTCAAAGGGAAGATATCAAGTTTGAAAGAGTAAATGGTCATGTGAACAATATGACAATAGTAGTGTTTCGAGTCATGTTCAAACGGAAGTTTTTCGAATATTATCGTACTTTTAGTCACGTGACACCAGACTTTTTTCCACACGATTACTTTCGGTGATTTCGCGCTTTCTTGAAAATGAATAAACAGCAACAGAAAAACGTTACAAAATGGTATCATTGTGCCGCAGAAGGTTGTACATCTGATGACAGGAAAAGAGCAAAGTATTCGTACATGCAAAATGTTCATTTTCATTCGTTTCCGACTGAGAAGAAGAATCCCAAACTGCGGAAAAAGTGCCTGAAGTTGCTGAGACGAGATGATGCTTATTTTGTTCCCACTTTTTAGCAAAGAGAGTGTTCCCTTCATTTCGTGGACGGTGAGCCTACAAGTGAACATCCGTATCCATTATACAATAACTTCAAGAATATGACAACTCAATATGGTACCAGCATTCCCGCATCAGATACTGTGATAAAACTTTCTAGTGCCATATCTAGAAGTTTAGCAACAGCAATGCCTACTGAAGATGATTGTGTGCATGTTACAGATTAATATGTGAACCTATCTTCAACTATAATATCTTTAGGTTTGTCTATGAAACAGTTATCTGTTATGATTTTGTGATATTAAAAAAATGCATCATTCATTCACAGAGGCAGATTTAAGGGAACAAGTCAAATCGGCACCTGGTCAAATCGGCACCCATAAAAAGAGTCAAATCGGCACCTGGTTAAATCGGCATCAAGTCAAATCGGAACCCATTTAAAGTCAATGCGGCATCCAATAATATTTGATAAGAAATACATATATAATATATAAATAATTCTAAAAATCTATAATATTAATCTTTCTATGTTTAAATAATTTGGGATTGGATAAAATAATTAGATATAAATTTAAAAAAAAACATATTCTTAAAAAAAATGTCTGATACATGTACAGATGTGAATAATGATGATATTGGAGATAGCTTCTTTGGAGATGCTACATGTATCATATTGTATGTGTGTAAAGTTTAAGGTAACCCCTTGATTCATACTCCAAAATATCAAAACATGCACATGTTGTTATCATCTTTATGGTGTCACTTATCTTATTAAATTGATTTCCTAAATTAGAACGATTACAATTATGGCTATATTTCTAATTTAAATGTTCAAGATACTTATTGTTTATCGGAAAACAGTTGTATTTGTAAAACATCTGTATGCAATTAAGTATTAATATATGTAATATTTCAAATATTAGGTTAATTTTAACTGCTTTTGATTGCTACAGATGTAAGTTAATACAGTTTTACAATGTGTTATGTACAAAAATTGACCATTAAGTATCTTTTCTTCTTTTATCTGATATGAGTAGCCAAAATATATAGAGATTGAACAAACACTCATATGAAAAAAGGCACACTGTTCAAAATATCTTTTTAAGCAATCTAATGTCGTTTCTTTGCCGACAAACACGACATCGGATGACTCGATGTTTTGTCCGGATCTTCTTTTTTCGGCTTATCGTAGTTCGACTGTATTTGTGTCCATACAGTTTCTAGATCAGATCGAAGTTTGATAATGTCACCAAATTTATCTTTGTAGTCATCAGTCAGCAAATCCCAAACACCTCTCCATTTTTGTGTAAAGTCATCTTTATCAATTATTGCCCAGGTTTTATTTGATCGTACCAGTCCTAGTTTCCAGCGAGAAATTCCGTCCACTTCTGGAGGCCCCCCAATCTTGGTAAGAATTTTATCGACTTTATAATCATCATGTTTTTTATATTTTCCTTCAAAGCTATCATTGGAATCTTCATACGCAACTGATGCGGAGGCGGAACAACCCCAAAGCATTGCTGACAAAGAACCTTGTACACTTTTGCTGACTAATTTTAGAGCAACCGTTTGACCCATCGATTCTGTACTACGACACTGTACCGACCTTTCCAAAATCCCGCCAAACTTGTAGGTACCAGCATAATAATGAGAACCAAAATTGACAAAAAAGGGTTTGTATTGGTCTGGTTCTTTTTGTTTCTTTTCCAGAATCTGTAATTCTTCAATAGCTTCATCCGATATAGAGTGTTTGACATCTTGTAGAGAAAATGAAGCTACTTTAACGACTACTACCTCTTTGACTTCGGTGAAGGCTTTCAAATTATTATGTTTGTTCTTTATGTTAGATGTATTGTTATATCGACCATCTATACTAACGGAAGCTATTTTCACCTTTCCTGTTTCTAAAGAAGCTGCTGCACTTATACCCCAATTTTTTATAACGTGATCAAAAGTCTGTGATTGGTCTTGGTTGAAAAATTCGAATGAAGTATATTTTTCTGATGTTGATGGGAGCATCAAGGATATAGAATCCTGGTGAATAGTGATTAGCTTTCTTCTAGGCATTACACAAATTTTCATATTAGGATCAAGTAAGGAACCACGTAAAATTTTTCCAGATGATACTTGTCTAACAAAATTCAACTCTGCAAGCTCTTTTCTTTCAGCTAATTCATTACCAATAGTGTTCCAGTTGACTAGACCTTTTTGCAGTTCCTTGTGACTCAACGTTTCATTGAATCTGGTGTCGAATCTGCTCATTCTCTCCTTTTCATCAATTCTGTCTTTCAATTTGACCATTTTATCTTGGACGCTTTTAATTGTTTTTTCGAAGTTTTTTTTATTGTCTTCAGAGCTACTTTCGACTTTCTTTACTTCAAAGCATTCGGCTAACGCCCTTTTCTCCCAATCGTTTCTACTTTTACTTTGGAGGTCATGTATGTTTTTTTCACTTGCATATTTGAGTTGTACGCTTTTTGTGACTCCTATTGTACCTAACTGTTCGTTCCAGAAATCAACATCTAATCCGTAATCATTCAGTGTTTTCTTTAAACAGTCTTCAACTGTATTAGTCTTTTTCGTTGCCGATTCTTTCGCGGTATCATTTCCGGTCTCCATTGTAACACGGATGGGTTTTAATTAAAACTGGACCTAGAAAACAATTAAATGTAAGTAATTAATAAAAGAATATTAATACTATTCAAGGTATGACTTTGGTCTCAATTCATTACCCGGCATAAAGTTAGAAACTGTTATTCAAAGTGCGCTATTCACTTACTCATATTTATTTTTATTTTTCTAATGTTTAAAAAACCAAATTATTGCGATATTACTGTGAACCGTATGTCATAAATGAAGATGAATTTCGTTTAGAACTTATTGCTATCATATTTGGCAAAGTCAATGAAAATTAACAGTGGCGTCACCTATCTTTACTTATGTTAACTGAAATTTTCTATCTACACCATATTCTCGTATTTTCGACAACCAAAATTGCAGTAGTGCCACCTAAGAAATATGAAAAAGAAGAAAAAGCTGACAATTTCTAGAAACATGGACTCAATCTAAATGTAAGACTACTATATATAAAGATATGAATACTTAAAAAAATAATCAATATAACAAATATCATGAATATTACACATTTGCCCAAAACTGAAATTAAAGAAATACAGCGTTAATGGACCTTGTTTTTTAATATTCCCGACACTACTCCTTTACAATTATATCGGTCTTTGAGTGCTCCGTCTAGCACATAGACAAAATACTCTGTAAATCTTAATTCAGTGTTAATGGAAATCATACCATATCTTTGATACATATTCTTATTTTTATATTATACTATTTACCGTGGTTATGACCTGACGAAAACATGTAACATGTTCAATTGTGAAGTCAAATTTAGACAAAAGATATCATTTTCGGTATTAATTATTGGAAAAAGTGTTCTTATTAACTTAACCAGCCATTTTGACTGGTCAACAGAATTAACCTGCAAAATGTTTTATTATTTTGTCGATTGGACCAGTCTTGTCATGAAGTTTAATTTTGCTGGTCTGCTTCGCATTAATATAAAAATAGTATATATGAATGCAAATAAGACAAATATCCACCAAAGTACAAATGATTGGATGTAAGCAATTATAAACAACCGTGAAAAAACCAATACTGTACAGTTCAAATGCAAAAACTAACGGTATAATCTATAACAAAACAATTTACGAAAATCAAATATTTCATATGGGAACGAACGACAACACGTGGAATACTGGCTGCTGAAATAGGAACTTAAAGAATGTGGTGGGGTTACACATATTATATTTTGTTATGACTTTACTGCAACGTTATTTCAACGTAGTTACAGCAACGTCGGAGTTATATTCCAGAAATTATGTTGAAATTAGATTGAAGTATTTAATTACGTTTAATGTTGATTGATATGTTGAATATGGCGGTTCTTTGAGAATTAAGATTATATGCATTGTTGTAATTCACCGACAGTATAAAAGAGGAATCATTTTTGTTGTACATCGTTTAATGTGGTATCAACAAAAGTTTATAAATGAGGATTTCGCTATCAAATATTGTAATCATTTTCGCTTTTTTTTTTACTATATCTAGTAAAATCAAGAATATTCCAAAGAAGGAGAAGCTTAAACCGACATTTAACCCGGCAGTTTGTCTAAATCATAATAGTATACAAAAATATAAATTATCCTTCATCGACATCTACAAAGCTGATATACCCAAGGATGAGCACTTCCAAAAAAATCTTTTGATAGAATCATTATGTTACATTATGGTGATTAATATATGACTGGACGCATTTGACTGCAATTTTCAACGCGGCAGCGATCATCAAGTGTGATACAAACACAAATATGTACCAATTGGAACCCTATTCTCAGCTTTCATGAAGTTTATTTTTGTATTTTATTGCTGATTTTTTAAAGAAAGGGTATATTTTGCGAAGTAGGATTATTATCTCCATTTGTTATCTAAAATTTTAAACCGTCATCCATAATCACATTATTAGATTAATGTCAAGTATGCTCTAAATTTTTTAAAGATCTTTTTTATTTTTCAATAGAATTTTTCAATATAAAATGTTGCATGGCGATGATGACCAATGTTATTCTTATTTTTCATACATGTAGTATGGACAGAAAAGTAAGAGTTTAAGAAAATTTGATTATGAGAAAAACTTAAAGCAAAGATTTAAGAAAAAAGGAAATAGCTGTCAAGGTATGTTTTGTTTTAGATTTTTTTAAACATTTTTTTTACAGTAAATTGCATGTGTAGTTTGTGTGGATATCATATTAACTTTGAGATTTGTGTTCATTTATATGTTCTGTATGGGCCCCCTTTAATTGAGAATTTGATTATAAGTATTTTTAAAATGCATATCAATATTGAAACAATAACAGCAATCAATAAGATGAGTGGCATTGTTACAAAAGATCCTGGTGCTCGAGATGAGTTGCATTATTTCAAAAGATCCTGGTTTTAGAGATAGGTGGCATTGTTACAATATATCCTGGTTCTCGAGGTAGGTGGCATTGATACAATATATCCTGGTTCTAGAGATAGGTGGCATTGTTACAATAGATCCTGGTTCTAGAGATAGGTGGCATTGTTACAATAGATCCTTGTTCTAGAGATAGGTGGCATTGTTATAATAGATCCTGGTTCTAGAGATAGGTGGCATTGTTACAATAGATCCTTGTTCTAGAGATAGGTGGCATTGTTACAATAGATCCTGATTGCAATGTTGTTGCAACAAAAGGGGGACATTATTTCAGTGTTAAGTTTTAACCTATTACCAATCAAAACTCTTCGTCGATACAATGTTGAAAATATAAAGTTGAGTTAACGTCAGATATTCAACGTTGTTATAACCTTTCAAAACTAAAATCGTTTCAACGTTACAAATCAACATTCATTCAACGTTATTTCAGCGTTGAAATGTTGCAACTATTAAAAAAAATACTAAGTTAAACTGTGATAAGAACCGTTTAGTATCGATTGATAAATATTCTAAAATGTCCTTGTTTCTGTAAATACAAAAATCAGTCTGAATATAGTACAGATAAAACAGTGATTTGAATAAAAATAATTTTTTACCTATCTTAAAAAAAAATACTGGTTTCCATGTTAAATCGTTAAAACAAATCAGGTACATTGTCTTTTTTTCATTATGATCAAATCCGTCAGGTCATTCATATTCTATATCAAAGGGTTTGATCCGTTTTTTGTAAACCTTGCAAAATTAGTATACAGTTATAAATATGTAAGATTTGTGGTCGAATTTAATTCCGAGTGACAACATTTCTGCTATGTTAAAATGAGGGAATCGTCACTAACAAGATTGTCTTAGTGCAAGTATCTCAATATGGTTTTTATACCAAGAATGTTTTGCACGCATCACTCAACAATGGCTATAATTGTGCATCATAATGACAATACCATTGTGCACAATGACTGCAAATGTTGTCAGGTTGTATTGTCCCAACATTTACTCTTTTTATTCTAAATACTGAACTGTAGATAAAATGCAGAAGTTTTGGAGAACACTCATGATAAAGAATTTGTTTTTGTCAATAAGGTCTGCTTATCAAAAAAATTACCTGTAATCAATCCCTTGTCATATTCGTACTGTTTTGGAATTATATGGTGCATGATAACCCAGAAAATTTGGTAGTCAGGACAGGTTGCAGTAGTTTTGATCTCAACTGATTTGTATAACATGACATTTTTGCTCGCATAAATCAATAATGCCCATATATGTACCTTACATTTATAATTGTATGCCAGTATCATGAATCTGTTCATTTGTTAACTCGGGATTGTTGTAACATGTAAACACTTATGACAGCAATATTGGTACACACAACTAACTTTGGTCGGGTGAAAATTGGCGTGTCAACATTTCTTATTTTCTTTGAATAAAACTGGAATGGTCAGTTGTGATGGAACATCCGAAAAATTTGTAGAGGATCTCGGATCAGCAAGGTTCTCATGAATGTAGTGTGTAGACCCACCGACGTGTGGACATACACTTACACTCATCAAGCTTGCCCCAGCTATGGATAAATAGTTGGTCAGATAAAAATCATAGCTCTGTTAAAGCAGTGAATCTAAGAGGAGGAAAACTCGATACAAAACCAATGGCCAGATTGGAGTTATAAGCTTTATCTAGCAGCTCATCTAGAGAATAAATAAATCACTGGCTTTAATGGTAAGGGGATTATGTTCAGCCACGGAAAGAAACTTATGCTACAGAAACAGAAACAAAGGAAAATTATTTAGTTGAGTGTAGACAGATGGAAACTTCTGCAGGAATGCAGCATTTGACGAGCGTCAAAACTATGACAAACTCTGATCTGTCTCTCAAACAAAACTTGAATTTGGTTGCTGGAATGTGAGAACTATGAAAATAACAAGCAGAACTGCTCAAACTATTAACACAATGAAGTGATTCAAATTTCATATATTGGGTGTTAGTGAATGGAGATGGACTGATTCAGGAAAAATACACACGATTCAGATACAGATATTTACTACAAAGGACATGTAGAAGTTAGACACCAGAAAGGAGTTGCTATTCTATTAAGTACGAGAGCAATCAAGTATGTTGTAGACTGGAAAGCAGAAAATGAAAGAATGATAAACATATGCATGAAGACTGTGTATGGGCATATGACTTTTATCTAATACTATGCCCCAACGAATAATTTCATTGATAATGAAAAAGATAATTTAAATGATAGATTACATCAGATGATAATGATCACAATAAAGCACGAGCAAAGAACCAATATTGCAAATTTTATTTCAAAAGTAGGTTCAGATAACACAGGTTCAGAATAAGCCATGGAAAAACATGGGCTTGGAGAAATTAACAACTATGGTAAATGATTAGAAGACATTAGTAATGTAAATTATGAACAACCTAAAAATTGGGAACCAATTTTGGAACTCCTACAACCTAAACCCCAAAATATCAATATCGAACTGAGTAACAGATTTGAGGTGTTACAACTTGAAGACAATGAGGTTGACAAATAATGGACATTTGATATAGCCTTGGTTTTAATTAAAGAATGAAAAGCATTGAAATAAAGATCAAGAGGCTCTCAAAAGCCTGAATCGCTCTGCTGTATTTCAGAGGAAATGATTTTTAAATGTTAGCAAACTTGATGAACAAATAAAGTAAAATTGTCTTTAAAGAGCAATAACTCCTTAAGGATTCAATTGATAATTTTGATCATATAACTGTTTTTGTAGATCTTACTTTGCTGAACATTATTGCTGCTTACAGTTTATTTCTATCTATAATAATATTCAAGATAATAACAAAAAACTGCAAAATTTGGTTAAAACTACTAATTCGGTGGCAGCAACCCAACTATGGGTTGTTCGATTCGTCTGATAATTTCAGCACCGATAGATATTGTCCAATTTCCCAATCTTATCCCATGTGAGATTTGCTCTAAAAGCTTTATTTTTTTTTTAGATATAAGCCAAAAACTGCATTTGACCCTTATGTTCTATTTTTAGCAATGGCGGCCATGTTTGTCGATGGATCCAAACTTCGGATACAATTTATAAACAATATATCCTAAGGACATTGAGGTAAAATTTGAAGGTATTTGGCCCAGTATTGTCAGAGGAGAAGATTTTTTTAAATAGTTTACGACGACAGACAAAGAAGACGGACGACGGACAACGATTGGCGCCAAGTGATGGTATTAGTTCACATGGGGCTCTTCGTGTCCCCGATTAGCTGAAAACACAAGCAACAGGTAAACAACTAAAATTAATCAAAGAGCTATAAAATAGTAAAGAAAAAGAAGTTAAAAAAATGCAAAATCAGACAAAAGGGCATTAAAAGATAATATAGCAAAAGAGGCTGAAAAGCATGATTAACCAGCAGAAATACTAAAAGCAGACTTGTATCTCAATTTGAACATCCTACGTGATTTATTGAATGAAATATGGGGAAAAGAAATACTTCTTACAAAAGATGGTTTCATCATAAAACCACAAAAAAGGCAATATTTCAGGTTGTAACATCTGGCTTGGAATAGTTTTACAGTTTATCAGTGCCAGAAAAGATACTTTGTAGAACGAATCAAAGACAAAATCGATTCAATTCTACGAGAATAACAAAGTGGATTTTGAACAAACCGTGCATGTATTGATAACGTCCTTATATTGAGAAATATTATACAACAGGTACTAGAATGGAGATCATCTACATATATACATTTTGTGGACTTTTAGAATGCGTTTCATATCGTTTATCAAGAGTCACTTTGGTACATCATGAGTATATTTCGAATTCCAAAGAAAATAATTAACATCCTTATGGATATGTTTATGGTTTAAGATGTGCAGTCATACATGATGGAAAACTATCACACTGGTTTTAAATCACAATACATTGTTTTATTATGATTTGTTGGACATTGCAAATAGGGTGTTCTTACTTGGTCGTCTTTCATTACTGAGACAACATTCATGAAATATTTAATGAAATTATTGTTTTTCGGGAATACGCTGATTTATCTCGATTTCAGGAAATTGCAAAGTAAACATTCCAATTGGTGCACACATGTAATAGGAAATGTGGACACCGATAAACCCTAGGTCGAATGATTAGTAGATTAACAATCATCAAATGTGTTAATTGAGCCTTAAAACATGTCTATCAGAGAAAATGATTACATATAAAATCAAAATGCAATATATATACTTTTAAATCTAGAATTAACTCTAATATAAATGGGTCAATTTCTAGGCCTATTTGCAATTTTTATTTTTAGTATGAGAATTTTGAGAGGACAAAATAAACACTGAATTCTGACTTTCCCCGATGAATTTTTTTTTTTATGAGGATTGAAAAATTAAAGTTGTACAGATTATGTCTGAAGTTGTAGTATGTTGATCATAGTGTATTTTCTTGATTAAACATGTTGAACAATTAAATAGTTGAATGACTTCATCCACGAAAATCACAAAGCAATGGTACCCTACGAATAAAAGTAAAAACAAATCAAAAGTATTTACATGGGATGAAAGCATACATCTACGAATACACCTTTACAAATTTATAGCCAAAATGGTCGGAAGAAATATATAAATTAATGTAAACATTTTATGTATATATTTTAATTATTTATAATTACTAAGCAAGCTATAACATAAAAAAAAAACAAAAAAACACATGGATTTCTCAAAGTTTAACACTGACAATATTAAATACTTATTATGAATACCTTTATTATCAAAAATGATACAATGTTAGTTTACTTTCAACTTTTTTACCAACTAAATTAAATATTTTTCGTTTAAAATTATATCCAACAAAAATGAATCAGTAGGCCAAATAGTTGTCTATTATATATCTACATATTTATTTTTTAATCCACATTGTTGTATATTAAGACTCAATAATACAAACATACATTTCCTTTTTAAAGATACTGTTAAATTACAAAATAGTATTACGAAACCATCATTTTTTACTTCTGGGATTCATCTTCAATACTAGTTAGTATATCGGATACATTTGAAGAATAAAGACTAAAGGCAGAGCTATTTCTTACCTTGATTATATTTTTTATGACTGCATTTGCTTTTCCGGACCAAAGCCAAAAGAAAAAGTCAAGACGTAAAATTATGCTTCACTTAAACGCCATGTGTCGCTAATGCGATTGTAGATTTGATACCAACTTCAAAACATTTTATGAAAAAAAATCTATAAATATTTAAGAATTAACACAACGTCTTCCATAAAACCATGAAAAACAGTCCTCAATGGGAGTCATCAGAATTGATTGAAACTTTGTGTGCTTAAAAAAGTTCATAGAATAAGACTATGAAAAAATATTTCATCCGGTTCCATGTCTTTCAGCTAGGAGATCCTGTAACGTACCGGGAACCAATTTTTCCAATGTTTGAGGCAGTATTTTTCTATCAATATTACCAATTTCAACACCATAAAACTTATAAATGCGGAAAACAATGAGATAGAAAATGATGATTTTCTTAATTATCAAGTGTTAAACCTTAAGAAACTCAACAGTACATATTTTTTCAAGAAACTGTTTGTGAATTATTCCAAGGGAGATAATCCAGAGAAAACTAGTTTCAGAAAATCATTAAATGTTCATATTTTTAGAACTATCCGGCCTTTGGTTCATTGAAAAAAAAATAACTCACTTTGTTTTATTGATTGGAGTTATCAATTTTGCAGTTAAGCTAATAAACTTGCTGGGATCTCATTGAATAAATTTTAGAATTCTTCTCTCTATAAATCAAGGAATCTAAAATAGTATTTTGTGGATTATTTGGAAATGTAAGTGTTTCTTTTTTATAAAAACTGTCATACTTCTGTGATTCATTCAAAGTACAATGACCATAGTTCAATTGCAATTTATGGTGCCATATATATCGAATTTGTATGGTACTAAGGAAGATAATCCAGTAACAATGCTTTAAAAAAATCCTTCAAATTACTTTTTTTAAACTAACCAGCTCTCGGTCCATTTAAGATATACTACACTACAAAAGTCTAAAAGTCTGAAAACACAAGTTTTTGTCTTAATTTGCATGAACTTTTACTCGACATTCTCCAAAAGTATTACTTGTGTCTTAATTTTTTCCCACAAATTCTCATTTATATCAAATGAGTATAAAATTTACTTGACATATTCTCGACATTCTGAATATGGTCTTAAAATTTCTTTACAAATTCTTGACATTTGAATACTGTCTTGAAATTTCTCGAAATTCTTTTTTTTTCTCAGTATGGCTTGACATATTCTGAACATTTTGAATTGTGTCTCGAATTTACTTGACATTTCTGAGTTTTACAAATCATGAATAATATTCATGATATAAATTTAATATGTACTTTCTATTTTAATAATACACTGTTGTTTCAAGTTACACTTCAAAATTCAAATTTGGGCATGTATAATAAAATGCAAATTTGGCTATGAAATCTTATGTATAAAATAACTTAAATGTGGGTGTGTTGATATAAAACAATTTAAAATTGGGTTTTTAAATATTTACAAATTTGGATTCCTAAATCTTATAAATTAAATGCTTAAAACCAATCATACTGTAGACATATCTACATTCATAATATTCAATGTTCATATGGTAAATAATTACTGTACCAAAATGTGATTTATATAAATAGAAAATTATGATGATATACAAATCATTCATTTAGCAGAGGAAAATTTTGTGTAATGTCATCTGTTGGAATATATATTAAGTATTACACAAGGTATTCCACACCCTAAAGTACACGCAACTTTCAAATTATTTCTGTACCTGTAATAAGCCATACAACTTATAAGTTGACCGACCTTGTCACTACAGTTTAAAAAGTTTGATCATTTTAATGAGAAAAAAAAATGATTTTCTTCATCACAATTATGAAGTTAATTATTTTAACATAAAAATAAATTTGAATATTCCCCAAAGATTAAAAGAAAAGTATTATCTACTCCAGGAATAATAAAAAATAATGTGTTTATAATTGGTCCATTTTCCATAGAAATCATTCGTCTTATAAATAAAATGAATCTCAAACAGGCATGCATAATATATTTCTTAACACTGTTTTTTTTCGAAATTTATACTATTGAGATAGTGTCAAGACATATTTGAGACTGTCAAAAATGTGTCGAGAGATATTCAGACATTATTTAGAATGTCAAAAATATGTCGAGACATATTTAGACATTATTAGGAATGTCAGGAATATTTCAAGACAGATCGATACATTATTAAGAATGGTAAGAATATGTCAAGACAGATCGAGACAAATTGAAGACTGTCATGAATTGGTCGAGACTAATCCAGACTATTATCAGATGATGAAGGAAGTGTCTAGAAATTAAAGACAATGCTCACACTGTCAAGACACTTGTCAAGACAAATCAAGAACCTTATGATACAAATTCATACTATGTCAAGATTTTTTTTAAATTATTCAGACATATTAAGAATGTCGAGTAAAAATTCATGCAAATTCAGACAAAAACTGGTCTTTTTGGACTTTTGTAGTGCTAGTTTACCTGTTTGGTTATTTTCAGAAACAGAGATAATACCGCATTTTATTCTTCTTCACGTT
Source organism: Mytilus trossulus (assembly GCF_036588685.1). Classification (NCBI taxonomy): domain Eukaryota; kingdom Metazoa; phylum Mollusca; class Bivalvia; order Mytilida; family Mytilidae; genus Mytilus; species Mytilus trossulus. Next base: position 56,018,828 of record NC_086386.1, on the reverse strand, counting down.
AAAATGCCATATTTTGCATGGCTAATACGATGGTGATAATCTTCTCTATCACATGGCTGAGCGGGTAACACTTTTTTTTAGATTGGTACCCCTCGAAAAAGCATTGTTATCCTTGGCTTCGCCGCGGTTGACAATGTTTTCTCAGGGTACCAATCTGCTATATCACCCTCTCGGCTATATCTTATTTATATATTAGCATATACCATTGGCGGGCTTTTTTCTTTCTAGAGTTCTTGAATAATATTCAAATTTCCATTTCTCTTAAAGATATTAATGAAATTTATATATCAATCTGTAAATAATTTTCTGAATGTTTTTTTTTTCTTTTTGTTTAAAGCATTATTATGTTATTACACAACTACTTTGCCATACCTTCATACAATGTAAAAACAAAATGCAAAAGCGTTTTTATGGTTACGAGATAATGTCCGAAGCAAACTTGAGTTTACGTTTATGTGTCGATACACAAATGAGAAATTCAAAACCTTTTATTTAAATTTTACACGCATTTGAAATGAAAAAAAACCCACAAATTTCAATGTCTTTTACAGATTTACTTTCCTCCATACAATCAAGTTTAGGTCTGTGGGAAAATTGGTACATAGCAATCAATTTTTCAAATGCAGACCTGTTCTTAGGTCTTTTATAGAGCTGACTTATTCCCACGACCGGTCAAAAGCAGAGATGTGATCAATAGGTCTGCAACAGTCACTAAATAGCAGATCTAGGTCTGATCTACCAACAACGAAGTAAGCTTGCATTTTTGCTTTAAATTCTAAAGACAACTTTGAAAGTAGTCAAACAATCTGCTGTCAGTCAACTTTTCTACGGATTAGGACTGCATCCCCCTGTACCTAGCTTCGACAGTAAAAACTGCAGAGCAAATCATATAAAATTTAAGCCAAGTCTGTAATTTAGTTCTGTTTTTATTTTGATATTACCTTTTTTTCTCCAATTAGTTCAACAGAAAAACAAGCACCTTACAAAAAACGCATGCTTCTTTCGACGGCATATTGTGAGCTTAAATGAACGGTGACCCCATATTTTCATATGATCGTAAACGAAATAGTAATGGGTTTGTTAAATCTATATCAAAATCTCAGATTAACACCAATAGGAAATTAAAAGGTCTAAGTTTGTATCTGTTGTAGTCAAATTGGTTTTTAAATTTTCTAATTGACACATTTTTTATTATCGTACACTGCTAGTCAATAATAAAATCACAGAATCCAGTTTTTCGGTGCCAGCGTGGTCATCCAAATACTGTGCTTTTTGGAAATCATTTCAATAGAGAAAGTAATTCTTTTCGTAAAAAGCTCTGATTCTTTGTCAGAATGCTGCTTTTATTTAAGCATATATAGTTTCATTACCTACTTCACACTTGAACTAAGTTAGCGTCGAACATTATTGAATAGGAATAAATTGTCGATTAAGGTATCTGACTCGCCCAGTCAACAATTAACGTTAATGAAACTTCACTGTTATTCCGTCAATATGTGGTTCAAATATAAGTAGAACAGTGATTATTTTTTACGATATGTTTATTAAAGCATTTAATTTAACATCTTTTTAATTTTTTAATGATTCACTAAACATGCTAAAATTATTCCTTTTGATTAAGAAAATTTATAACGATTTGATACACTAGCAGTTCAAAAAATCATGTTAAGAATAATCGACTCGAAACCGTAATCTAAAAGATTGGGCTAAATCAAGCAAAGGCCTTCGGACGATTTAAATTTCCAACTCCCTTTGGAAAAGTTTATATTATTTATCTATACCTTTATGTCCCTATTTGTCATTTCAATCCTCACGTGTGTAAGTTGTCATAAGATTGCGTTATGTGAAAGGTACACACGAAATGTATACGGTATTAATTTAGTTAAGTTAATTTTCTATTAAAATAAAATGGTAATCGTCAGAAAAGAGAATGGAAACAACCAGACAGCTGAAACCAATTAAAGGAACCCAATTGATCGTCAACGCATCGAGAAAATCCTGCACCTGGAGACGGGCTTCAGCTGCCCCGTAGTCCAACGAAATTTTTAATTTAAACAACATGTTTGTTTTAAATACTATTATTAAAATATAAGAAAGAATGTGTAAATGCTTTTATCTAAAAGCGTATTAAAATAGTAATTAAAAAATAGACTTACCAGTAAAAAGCGATATCTTCCTTTAACTTTGATTGCATTGCAACTTATTGAAAAAAACAATTGGTCGTGTCTATTTAAACTATCAATGGATATACATAGAGCTCACCTATTGGATTCATATCACGTGAGTCAAAGTAGCCAATCATTAATAAGTTGTAAATCACCTGAACTAATTTGCGTTATACAAATCATTAACCTTTGTATCAACTTCAAAGCTTGGGCAAGTCCTAACATAAAATATTAATTTCTGCTTTCCTAGTGCCTTTTATTAAAGTTTCATAATACATGTAATAAAGGATAAAATATTTGAATTAGGATTTCTTCAGTTACGTCAGTTATCGGTGCATACAATACAGTATATACATGATATATGTAACAGTACATTTGTTTAACTGGTGATAATGTAGAATTTTTAAAATTGTCATGGATTATATATTCATCGTCAAGAATAATACATAATAACTGAAATGAAAAATTAGTTTTATTTACAAAAGAAAAAGAACTAAAGTTTTAAAATAATTTGTTATCTAAAATTATATATAAACATCATTATAAACATACATTTCTAAATGTTAAGTATAATTTCTTAAAATGATAACCCCAATATCTTAAAATGATAGGCACAATATATTAAAATATTAAGAGTGTGCATCTTTCAGGAGCCAAAAATTTCTAGACATAAACTTTTTTTTCTAAACCTGATTTTTGGGTTCATATGACTGTAAAAAAAAATTGGTGATGAAAAAATCATATCGTAGTTCATTTATTATTTTGCTACAGCCCTTTGAAAGTATCCAATCCTTTGAAAGTATCCAATTTCGATGAATTTACATCATGTTTTGCCCATTTTTGTCTATCATCGTGAAAAAAAATCACAGTTGCACAATCTAACTTTTGTTCATACTTTCAATAAAGATGAAGTGGCCAAATCTGAATAAAATTTACTAAAACCATATAGGTAGGTGTTAATTTAAAAAAAGTGTTATTCTATATTTTGATGTTGTTTCGTGTCAAATTGACCATGTTGTCATTTTTTTTTTTTATTATTTTTCTCTGTTTTAAGAACAAAAGGCATACCATATCAAGTTCTTTATTATAAATGATTGTAAAAAATACAGATCTAAGAAATTTGAAACGAAAAAAGTGATATGGAATGTTTATGTTTCTAGTAAAATCAAATTTTGTACCCAGCAACCATTTTTGCAAATTTTTGGCTAAAGGACTGCTCATGGTTAATATACTATTGTTTCAAAGTTTATTTTGATAATGTTATTCATTGAATGATTCATTGCTTTTTTCAACTTGTATCAAATATTTTGGAATTAATTCTAGAACGAGATTTTAACGAGACTGAAACGTCAGAAGAATACATTCTTAAACATAATTTATTAAATTGTTAAACACAAAATTTCAAAATGTTAAGAACAATAATTAAATATAAAGTATCGACTGCTGTATATTTGCCCTGGTTTTTAACAAGCACATCTATTTGACTTTAATCGGTTTTAGCAACCTCGAACTAATATCGTGTATCAGATCTAATTGGGATACTACGTTTTGTGGCCAGTCTTTTTGTGAATAGTTGCCTCGATGTTTTTTGGGTCACCTTTCCTCTATCAACATATGGAAAAGGTTTTAAACATTTAACCTAACGTCGGCATCCTCTTAAATTTTGTTCCATCTGTCAATCATTCTGACTGTTTCTATACATTGAGTTACGTGAATTCTTTGAATTTAAATCACTTGTGCATTCCACAACAACAAAAACACAGCAAAAACAGATGTTTAATAACCTTTTTAACGATAGTTTCACCACAAATAACATGAACTGTGGATTTACATACAATTAGAACACACAGGTTCATTTGATGCTGGTTTTTGACAAACAATATATTTAAAGTTATATTGATATCATCTTCTATGTTTAAAAGGTGTAATACCACCAAATTATAGTACGTCACATCTCGTTGCATAAGAAAATGTGTCGAAAATATTCCCTTGAATTTGACAATGAAAGGAAATTAAACCTATATTTCATAGAAGTAAAACATTGCTGGGTCGTAAACATATGTCTTTGGCATTTAAATGCACCATTTTTTTTTAGTTGGGGCTTTTATATAATATTGTGGATACTTGAGATTACATGGTTACAAAAGCTTGTACACAGGTTAAAAAAGAGGGAAAATATGATTGGTTACAAAATGTATCTTCCAGTGATGGTTATTTTCTTATATGGAATTAAATGTTAATATGTGGAATTTCTTTTTCTATAGTATTAAACAGGAGAAAACTTAACTCATGCCAAGTATTTCTTTATTAGAAACAAAGATAAATTCTGCACGTTTTTTTTTGTTGTTAAAGTGCAAATTTAATTCTGACTAATAGGGGGATAATGAATGATGGTATTACACCTAAGAGCGAAATTATTTCATAATGCAAGACCAACCTTTTCCTCTACTCCAAAGATTGTTTTATTGAGTTTTTTTTTAGTGCCAGTGGTACTGGATATTATATCACTTGAAGAAGTGTTCACTTAAGATTTATCAAGTAGTAGTAGATCAGGAATTTAAAATGTTCACTAGTTTTACACTTTTATAATCCTGGTATTTTTGATAACTATTATGGTATAAAAAAAATCAAATGATAATTTATCTATATATTTTTTTTATCAAACAAATGATCTTTGAATTATTGATAATCCCCGAAACCATTTCATGGAATTTAAAGAATAACTACTTAAATGTTCAGTGATTATGTAACATTACTGGCAATTTTCAGGGATTATTTATAATCACAAAGGATTTTAGTGATTCAACATATTCCCTGATTATATAAGTTCACTGTAATATATACATATTTTACTCCATATTTATTAAATTTGATCATCATTAATAAAGGAAAAGAAGTATGAGGCCAATCATACTAAAACTTTTTGACATTTTGATACATATTTGTTACTGAACATCCCTTTATTTTTCTGTTGCACAAAACAAACTCTCAGCTGGCTGAAGATTGAATCAAAGACTAACAACAATCACGTTGAAAATCAAGTTGAAAGTAAGGAAACTATATGTATCCATGAACGACGCTAAAAACAAACGGCAAAAACAATGAAACGAAAACTTACAAATTTAACCTAAATAACTTTACAATTTAAACTTCTTGTAACAAAAATGTCATAGCTTTGTTTTGCTAAATTTGAAAATGTATCAGCAGATTTTCTTTCGAGAATGGGTTTTGATAATGGCAGAAATTAGGATGCTTAGCAAAAGGTTTAAAATTGACTCTTGTATCTTTGTTTTAAACCTTGAAGAAGAAACACCTTAGCTCAATAATGTATTATTTCGAATGATTTAAAAATTTTATAAACATTAATTATACACACAAAAAGCACGAAATATCATGGTGAATGTCCAAACAGGAGACAGCTGTGCTAGTGATCAACTGAATTATGCACGTCAAAGTAAAACGAAGTTGTGTCCTTGAAAGGAATTATAACATAGAATTGAAAGAAAGACCTAAAGATTAAGCATCAAGAGTCCCGGGATTACAAGACATGTATTATTGCGATGCATTTTCCTATTTCATGAGTATTGCCAAGGAAGACGTTGACAATTTACAACCCTTTGAATTTAATCTGTATAGTACTTCCTATATTGTTAACCACAATGAAGAAAGGTGCAGATAAGCATAGAAACAAAAGGTATATATTATCTAAAAACAATAAACTAACAACTTTAGGTCAACAAAGCCGATACCGCAAAGTCAGCTTTTACAGACTACCATTTGACAAATGTAAAACAATTCAAACGAGAAAACTAACGACCTAATTTATGTACAAAATATTGAACGAAAACCCATGTGTAACATAAGAACAAACGATAACTTTAGGGTACAGTACGGACTTGAACAATAGGTAAAACCAATGCCGCAAAGTCAGCTATAAAAGGGCTCGAAATGGCAAATGTTAAACAATTCAAACGAGGAAACGTACATCCTAATTTATGTACAAAATATTGAACGAAAAACATATATGTATCACAGAAACAAACGACAACTTTAGGGTACAGTACGGACTTGAACAATAGGTAAAGCCAATGCCGCAAAGTCAGCTATAAAAGGGCTTGAAATGGCAAATGTTAAACAATTCAAACGAGGAAACGTACATCCTAATTCATGTACAAAATATTGAACGAAAAACATATATGTATCACAGAAACAAACGACAACCAATGAAATACAGGCTTCTAACTGAGGATATGAACATACAGATAGTGGCGAGGTTAAACCAGTTGCTGGCGGTTTCTCTTCCTAGCCTCGGATAATGAATGGAACAAAATAATAATAAACAATGCAAAACAATGAACAAAAAACAAATATGCGGGCTCCTGAATTTGTACATGCACATACAGAAAGTCGCGGGATTAAACCAGTTTGAATGCGCAAACCCTCCCTCTTTGATTTCTTTTTAACTAATTTCTTAAAAACTTCTATTAACTGCGAGATATATCGGATCGGAACTCTGTGTCTTCGGTCTTTGTGTAAGCTGTTTTTGTGTGTGTTGGTATGTATGTGTAGGTGTGTGTGTGTTTGTGTGATTGTGTGTTGGTGTGCATGCTCCTGACTAGGGAGGGTAGCGGGTTTATTTGCAGGTGCCGAAACCAGTATCTAACCATAGAGTTAGTTAATTTATGAATATGACAATATCAATGATAACTCATGTCAGAACAGAAGTTAAAGAAATGGAACTTATCAGATTGCTATTATCTTGATCACTGATTCTTGCAATTAGGTCAAGACCAGTTAAACCCTGTCTAACGAACATGTAGATGTTGCGACAAACCCCAACACGAAACATAGTTATCATACAACTCTAAATGTGTGCGAAATTCACATGACGAAATAAATAGTCACCGAACCATGAAAATGAGGTCACGGTTAACAGAAATATGACAGACGAAAACTTCCTTCCGTAAGGTATTTCTAAAGTAGTTGTGAAGCATCCAGGTCTTCTACCTCATGAAATGTAAAGCTGCATACAAACAGTTTACACCGACGTCACAGGGTAGTAATTCCTATGTCTCACATAATGTGAAGTTCGTCTCAGGCGAGACGAAAACAGGTCAACATTTGATGTTGCTTTTTTCACCGGTTATCGCAGCTATTGTTAATCGTTAAAATGTTCTCGACTTTAAGATGAAAACATTGAAAACTTTCTATAGTTTAGCTCTATAGACCTATCAATAAAAAGAGTGTCATTGAAGGCAACATTTTAAATAATACTTGACAATTCAAAACCTAGACAACACAGTTTCATTTGACAGATCCACAATTAAAAGATTATGAAGATTACACATTTAAATATTGATTCATTTTATGATCTGAATCAAAATAGGAATGGAACATTTGTTATAAATATACGAAGGGTGCAAAAGTTAATTTGGAAAGCAATTTGATGAAGCAAACATTTATAAAATCGTTCGAAAAACGACATTTTACAAACATTAGTGAGATGTAAATGGTCCTAAATTTTCTAATAATTCTATCGTTAACATGTAGTTAAAGTGTCACAGAATAAGACATGTATTTATAATTTTCTGTATTTGTAAAAAACGATTTTAATTTAATTGAAAAGGGGCACAGATAAAAGTAAACATAATAATGCAAATAACCGATTTCAATAATATAAACTCCGTCACCTTATATTAATTCAAATGTTCTTTTTATTTTACAAGTATCGCGAACATGATTATAAAGAAGAGTGAAGCGTTTGAAAATCTAGAACCATTAAATATTACAAGTCAGCTAAAAAGAGTATATCAAGACATTTTAAAATGCTGAATTCTAAGAGTTGAATTTAACCGTCTAAGACTAACGTGAATAAAATATGCAAAGAAATTATTTGAAAATTAAAACATAATATTTTTAAACCAGCTAAGATGGTAAACTTGATTAAAAAATATATGAACTATATCTATATAATTTAATAATAAAAAAACAGTATAATCAATGACAATAAAGTAATGCGAGAGTTCAAAGTGAAACAGAATAGCAGGTATCATTACTAAAATAGGCAGTACCTATAAGTGGGTTACATATATTCTTAACAGAGAACTCTTTGTAATCACAGTTTCATATTAATTAAAAGTCAATAAATGATTATAAAGGTAACAAGTTGTCAAACTTTGAAAATAAAACCAGTTTTTCGTATTAAAATGAGAACAAACAAATGAAGACACAACCTTGTGTTCTTTGGTAGGCGAATGCGGAAACTAATTCGTCAACAAATTTCGCTGCTGAGTTTAAACGGATAAACTTTTACATAAATATTAGAATAAATCTTAAAAAATAGTGTTGTATACTGAAGAATCACAAAACACACGAAAAGAGGGATAACTCTAATGAAAAACTGATAAATAACCGAAAATTTAAAAAAAAAAAATAAAGACAAATGAGATTTTTTATCAGAAAAACAAAACAAATGCTCTGTTTTCTAAATTCTTATCTTATAAAAAAGTGTAGGTATATAAATTTATTCCATGGGTGCTTCTAATAAACACTCTGAATATTGTCTTATTAGTTCTTGACAAATCTAAACATCTTAATGCTGTCTTCAAATTTCGCGACTTGTTCTCGACATTCCTATTTTTTTTTATTTTAGTACGGCCTGACATTTTCTGAACATTTTGAATTGTTTCTCAAATTTTTTGGACAATTATGAGTTTAACATATCTTGACCAATATACATGAAAGATCTTTATCGTTCTTTCTCTTTATAGAACATACTGACATTTCAAATTACACTTATTACAACAACAACAAAAAATGGGCATGCAAATATTTTCTTAAATAAAAATTCGGGTACATGAATATGTTAATAAATAAAATCATGGGTAGGACAAATAAAATATTAACAAATACCAATTGTGAGTATTTTGATATAAACCTATTTCAATGTAGGTTTGTAAATAATTACAAATGTCTACTTATAACTCTTATGAATATTTGCGAAATGATTGAACCAATCATAATGTACATAGTTCTTTAATTTTTCATGCATAATATTCAGTGTTAATATGGTAAATGAATAACTATAAGCTGTAACAAAAAGGGACCTTTTTATAATAAGCAGTGTATTATTGTATGCTAACTCTTCCTAATTCAGTTAAGCGATAATAGAAATTAATATCAAACAGCAAAAGAAAGTATTCTAAATGTCAGGAATGTGTCTATACACAATTTAGCCGAAATGTATACTTTCCATTTCTTAGTAGCAACATTACAGCAGCACCTGCATACGGGGTACACATCTCCCAATAGACACAATATTCCTTTGTTTTTATTTCCAATCATGATTTTCTTGATAGAGGGTATGTGCTCACAAGGAAGCTATTAAACCAAGGGTTCCAAATGGTGTAGTTGAAATCATCCCATTGTAAATTTTACGGACGCCATCACGAGTTGATTGACCGTTATGGAATTCCCGTTTTAAGCCTCGGTCACACCTTAACGGATAGCTCTAATGAATGCCTAACGGTTAACTCTTTTTCAATCCGTTCATGTCCGTTCTTATCAGTTAGACTTCCGTCCATATCCGGTTGATTTCATTTTAGCGTATGTTTTATCTGTCGACGTCCGTTCTTTCCATTGGAAAATTTTGAGCATGTTCAAAACTTTGAACGAACGTCCAACAGATGACGGTAGGCGTCCGTTTTGTACGATACTCGTCCGTTTCGTTTCCGTTCTGTATCCGTTACGTGTCCGTAATACATCCGTTGGAGGTCGGACAGATAAATTCACCAACAGACTTCTAACGGACGTCTAACGGATAAAACGGATGTTGAACGAATGTGAAACGGACTTCTACCGGACGTATAACGGATAAAACGGATTGTGAACGGATCTGAAACGGATAAACTTTATTAGTCTACGTTACATAAAAATAAGAATAAATCTTAAAAATAGTGTTGTATACTGAAGAATCACAAAACACACGAAAAGAGGGATAACTCTAGATAATGAAAAACTGATAAATAACCGAAAATTAAAAAAAAAGAATAATATAAATGAGATTTTTTTATCAGAAAACATAATTAATGCTCTGTTTTCTAAATTATTATCTTCTAAAAAAGTGTAGCTATATAAATTCATTCCATGGGTACTTCTAATAAACACTCTGAAAATTGTCTTATTATTTCTTAGAAAACCTAAACATCGTAATGCTGTCTTAAATTTTCGCGACTTTCTGTCCAGTGGAAAATTTTTAGCATGTTCAAAACTTTGAACGTACGTCCAACAGATGACGGTAGGCGTCCATTTTGTACGGTATTCGTCCGCGTTTCGTTTCTGTTGTGTATCCGTTACGTGTCCGTATTACACCTGTTGGAGGTTTGGCAGATAAAATTTACAAACGGACTTCTAACGGACGTCTAACGGATAAAACGGATGTTTAACGAATGTGAAACGGACTTCTACCGGACGTATAACGGATAAAACGGATTGTGAACGGATCTGAAACGGATAAATGCCAATTGAAAATTTCGCTTCAGAAATGCCAATAAGATTTCTTAAGGTTCATGAATTCTTATAATTCATAATCGATCTTAAAGTAAGGGCATGATTTTACAATAAAGCAGCTTACACAGAAACATTTTGAATATTTATATTTATGCAATTTACATAAATCATTATTTGTCCTTATATCTTGTTCATCCGTTTTATCACCGTACGGCCTTCAACAATGAGCAAAGCCAATACCGCATAGTCAGCTATAAAGGCCCCGATAAGACAATGTAAAACAATTCAAACGAGAAAACTAACGGTCTTATTTATGTAAAAAAAATGAAGGAAAAACAAATATGTAACACATAAACAAACGACAACCACTGGATTACAGGCTCCTGACAATGGACAGGCACATACATAAATAATGTGGCGGGGATAAACATGTTAGCGGGATCCCAACCCTCCCCTTAACCAAAGACAGTGATATAACAGTACAACATAAGAACAAACTATAAAAATCAGTTGAAAAAGGCTTAACTCATCAGATTGACAAAAATACAAGTGGACGTGGACGGGTACTTATACATCCCGACACAAAAAAGACACAATGAACAAATCTGAGAGTACTCGTAGTTATCTGACAGCTAGTTCAAAGCCACTAACAACTAATAAAAAAATCAGTTTGACAGTAGCTTTAATATCTTTCGCCCCTTTTTTAAGAAAATATCAATACATAATCAGACTTTAATAAGAATGTCAAGAATATGTAAAATCTTATCAAAACAAATTTAAGACAGTCAAGAATTTGTAGAGAATAATCAAGATACGTATCAGATGATAAAAAAAAGTGTCAAGATATTTTAAGATGATGTCAATACTGTCAAGAAATATGTCAAGACAAATCAAGATCTTCATCAACCAAATTCAGACATTGTAAAGAAGTTTTAAAAATATTTCAGACAAAGACAAATTATAATGTGTATTCTATATGTGCTTCCAAAATACACAATTCCGATATCGACAAGTCAGATTTTAATCTGGTAAGAAATAAAATTTCACTAATTTGTTGGATCGTTATATAGATATTAGTACAGGAAAGATTGGTGCATGCTAAAATTCTCAATAAGGCCACTTCATGTTTGTGTTGCTTAGTCTTAAGTTTTCTATGTTTTGTCTTCTGTACTATTATTTGTCTGTTTGTCTTTTTATTTTAGCCAAGGCGTTGTCAGTTTCTTTTCAATCTTTGCGGTTTTACGTCTCTCTTTTATCTTTCGTCCCTCCTTAATGCGGTATGGGAGTATGAATCAGAAAAAAAGTTTAATCACAAAAATACTGAACTCATAGGAAAATTCAAAACGGAAAGTCCCTTATCAATTATCAAAATCAAAAGATAAAACATTTCAAACGAATGGACAACAACTGTCATATTCCTGGCTTGGTACAGGTACTTTCGTATGGAGAAAATGATGGATCGAACCTTGTTTTATAGTTTTATATTGTTTTATATATTAAACTTTGCCAAAAAATAGAATATATTGTGATCTGTTCAAAAATAAAATAAAAATGATAGGTCACCAAGCATTTTTTTCAAGCTACAGGTTGTGGTAAGATGGCACATTTTGTATAGATTGGACAAAAACATCATTGTGTGATAAAAAGATAACCGAAATGATAGAATTGTAAAATAATAAATACCAGAAGATAATTTTTAGAAAATGCTTTTTTAGAAAATTTCAAAAGAAAAGATAGGATCACCGTACTTTTTTCCGGCTAATATATAATATATAGAATAGCAAAAAGTAAAATCACAAAAATACTGAACTCAGAGGAAAATCAATTAGGAAAGTCCATAATCACATGGCAAAATCAAATAACAAAACGCATCAAAAACGAATGGACAAGAACTGTCATATTCCTGACTTGGTACAGGCATTTTTTGTTCATGAAGATTCCCTCAGAAAATACACTTTTCAGGAGTTACCCCCCTTAAAATGCCAATTTAAAAATCAAGCAAACTTAATGTGAACTTGTAAAAATATGTAATATTTATGAGTTAAAATCTTATAAATTTACTCTATTAATTGGAAATTCGTATTAGTTATCTGCATTTAATTCTTCATCAAGTTTGGCTAATTTGATTTAAAACCTGAACCTTATGTTCTCTGTTATTTACAATCCAAGATGTCAAAAGACACCTTTACTACCTTAAGCTGGGGTCACACATTCACGATTTATACTACCGTCCTTGACAGGACCATTCCCGATTCAAATTTGTAAAAAGTCTGATCAAGATCCTGTGAATCGTGGATGAAAATTCAAACTTTAATTAAAATTTGTAAAACAAATAATTTAATCACGACAACAATCAGATATTGTTCAGGATACGTCGATATTCAACCGTTTCCAAGCGAATTTATCCTGATAATCCCGTCCTCAATCGGCTTCTAATCCAATTTGTATCTTTCGCCCGGTAAAATTCGACCGAGTATGTTACAACTGCGTCCCGATTCTACCGAATGTAATCCGACAGAGATCAGACAGTGATCAGGCAGTGAACCGACGCTGACGGAAGTAATCCGTTCGAAAACTGTCGACATAATCTGGATGAACAGGTATTGTCGGAACGTTATTCTATTAAGGTCCGTTCTATCGCATTTCAAACGGTTTTGTCTGGTCTCGGTCGTATTGTATTCTGTAATTGTCGGGACTCTGACGTAGGTATTATTGACGAATTTTATATTTATAACGGGACTGTTCCGGAACGGTTTCGCCAGAAACAATTCGCAATCCTCACAAGAACTGGATGCAATCTGGACTCAATCGGCAGAAAAACAGCAATGAAAAATTTCTCCAGATCATTCCCGTGTCACAGGACACCGTCCCGAATACACAAAACATTGTTAGGATTTTGATCCGATACAGCAGAATCTGTCACGACATAGTCACGATTGTAATCCGACTAGACAAGATCTGGACGCAATCTGGACTCAATCGGCAGGAAAACAGCAATGAAAAATTTCTCCAGATCATTCTCGTTCCATAGGACACCGTCCAGAAAACACAGAACATTGTTAGGATTTTGATCCGATACAGCAGAATCTGTCACGACATAGACACGTTTTTAATCCGACTAGACTAAATCGGCTGAGTTTCCCCGAATGTTACGGGACGCACCTAACTGTCGGTGTGCTTCGCCGAACTATTAAGACCGTTACCGACCCGTAAGAATATGTTACGAAATAAAACGACTGCGTTTAGACAATGATAGGACATTCCAGATAATTGAGGATAGTAATCCGACTTCTTTTCATTTTTCGTTTCGTATCGCTGTCTGATCTCAAACGGGAGCGATAATCGGCAATGTGTGAACCCCGCATTAAGCTGGGGTCACACATTCACAATTTTTACTGCCGTCCTTGAAAGGACCATTCCCGATTAAAATTTATTAAAGTCTGATCAAGATCCTATGAATCGTGAATGGAAATTCTAACTTTAATTAAAATTTGCAAAAAATTTTTTTTTTATCACGACAACAATCAGATATTGTTTAGGTAGCGTCGATATTCAACCGTTTCATCCCGATAATCTCGTTCTAAATCCGCTCCTAATGCGATTTGTATATTTCTCCAGGTAACATTCGACCGAGTCTGTCACGACTGCGTCCCGATTCTACCGAATGTAATCCGACAGAGATCAGATAGTGACAAGACAGTGAACCGACGCAGTCGTATTGTATTCTGTAATTGTCGGGACTCTGACGTGGGTATCATTGACGAATTTAGAATTAATAACGGGACTGTTTCGGAACGATTTCGGCAAAAATGGTTCGCAATCTGGACTTAATCGGCAGAAAAAAGCAATGAAAAATTTCTCCAGATCATTCCCGTTCCACAGGACACCGTCCCGAATACACAGAACATTGTTAGGAATTCGATCCAATACAGCAGAATCTGTCAAGACATTGGCACGATTGTAATCCGACTAGACAAAATCGGCTGAGTTTCCCCGAATGTTACGGGACGCACCTAACTATCGGGGTGCTTTGCCGAACTATTCGGACCCTTCCCGACCAGTAGGAATCTGTTACGAACTAAAACGACTGCGTTCAGACAATAATAGGACATTCCAGATAATTGAGGATACTAATCCGACTTTTTCACTTCTCGTGTCGTATTATGCAGGGTTCATACATTGCCAATTATTGCTCCCGTTTGAGATCAGACGGCGATACGGCACGAAAAGAGAAAAAAGTCGGATTACTATCCTCAATTATCTGAAATGACCTATCATTGTCTGCACGCAGTCGTTGAAGTTCGTAACAGATTCCTACGGCTCGGGAAGGGTCCGAATAGTTCAGCGTCCCACCCTGACAGTAAGGTGCGTCCCGTAACATTCGGGGAAACTCAGCCGATTTTGTCTAGTCGGATTACAATCGTGTCTATGTCGTGACAGATTCTGCTGTATCGGATCAAAATCCTAACAATGTTCTGTGTTTTCTGGACGGTGTCCTATAGAACGGGAATGATCTGGAGAAATTTTTCATTGCTGTTTTCCTGCCGATTGAGTCCAGATTGCGTCCAGATCGTGTCGATTGCTAACTGTTTTTTGCCGAAACTGTTCCGGAACAGTCCCGTTATTAATACGAAATTCGTCAATAATGCCCACGTCAGAGTCCCGACAATTACAGAATACAATACGACTGAGACCAGACAAAGCCGTTTGCAATGCGATAGAGCGGACCATGATAGGATTACGTTCTGACAGGACCTGTTGATCCCGATTATGCCGACAGTTTTCGAACGGATAACTTCCGTCAGCGTCGGTTCACTGTCTGATCACTGTCTGATCTCTGTCTAATTACATTCGGTAGAATCGGCATGCAGTCGTAACAGACTCAGTCGAAAATTACATTGTACCTGGCAAAAGATACAAATTGGATTAGAAGCGGATTGAGAACGGTATTATCGGGATAAATTCGCTTGGAAACGGTTGAATATTGACGCTTCCTGAACAATATCTGATTGTTGTCGTGATTAAATTATTTGTTTAACAAATTTTAATTAAAGTTTGAATTTCCATCCACGATTCATAAGATCTTGATCAGACTTTTGACATATTTTAATCGGGAATGGTTCTGTCAAGGACGGGGTGAATGTGTGACCCCAGATTAAAGGAAAAGAAGTTGGAAAAACTCTATAATCTTTGTTCTTTTTTGGAACAAATATTCGACGAAACTGTATATGGTGTTTCATTACATACACATAGTACGTTACATCCGAGTTGAATTTAACTTGGGTGAAAAAAATATGCCCTTGAATTTAAAAGTTGTGCGAAATTAACCCCGAACTTCGTTTTAAAAAGAATATTTTGAGTTATAAACATATATATGTTGTGTTTCAATGCATCGCTTTTTTTTATTTTACAAACTTTGAAATATTTTGAAAACTTGAGGTGACATGGTTATGAAAGTTTGAAAGCAGAGATAAATAGGTATGGAAAGTTGGCTGGTTATTTTTTTTCCAGTAATCTTTCATTTCTTATATGCAAAGATATGTTATGTGAAATGTTCACTCTAGTTATAGACGGGATTATAAATTATAACAATTTATTGGACATTTGCATATAACTATACGGATCACTACATACTTCCTTAACCCTGATGTAAATGCTCTATGCATACCAGAAGATTTTCTGTAGCCTGTTACTCCCATAGATACAATCAATTTTATGTAAATGTGAAAACATTTCTAGAACAATCTGAAATACCGATCAGCTGCACATCTTTTCCATAAAAAAGAAACACAAAACATATACTTTTGTAGATTTTCAAGAAATATTTAGTTTTTCTCAAATATTTGCATGTTTTTGTTCTATGTATGATTCATCATTCAATAAAGTTAACTTGTACTGTATACTACGGAAGCCGATAAGGGTCATTCAAAAAAAATATTTTAAGCATGTCGTAATTTCGACATAACATGTCGTTATTACGACATCGCTATCTCGTAATTTCGACATAACATGTCATTATAACGACATCGCTATGTCGTAATTTCGACATATCATGTCGTAATAACGACATCACCATGTCGTTCAAACGATATAGCTATGTCGTTCAAACGATATAGCTATGTCGTTATAACGACATCGCTATACATAAAAGAATATGTATTATGGCAAGAGACTAAATGACACAGAAATTAACAACTATAGGTCATCATAATGCCCCAAATAATTGAAAAAGCCCCGCATAGTCAGCTATAAAAGAGGGAGGAATGATACCAGAGGGAGAGTCCCCGAAATGATTTGCGGTAGACAGTGTTATTATTTAATTATTAGCTTCCTTGGTAAAACTCCAAATTTCATATTTAATGTATTTTATTGTTAAATAATTTACATGACGCTTAATAAGTATATATTTGTTAATTACATAGCTTTTTGCAATTTGAATTCATTGGTGAAAGATTTCTATTCATATTGTAAAGTTTGATATTTGCATCGTCGCAACATCTTTGGTTACCTTCAGTGAGAAAGTTATATATTTTATAGATTAAAATCAGTGAGAAGAAGTGTATCAATTTTTAAGTTCATAAATCAATCTATGGGTGAGTTAAATAAAGGTTTTACAGCTGGACAAGGTTGTATTAAACTAGTGACTATTCAAACAAGGGACTGAATGTGCAAGTGAAGCATCCCATCTCACTGTACAAAAGCGCAAACAACATGGCTTCTTGTAATAAGGGTAAATTGAAGTACTGATTGCTCTATTTCTACTTTCAAACGTTGGACACGATGTTCCTACAACACGTTACACGTTACAAAGCGGTGTCGAAGAGGCTTGTTGACTTCGATTAATTTTTAAGGTGTTTTATATTGTTGGTTGATTCTGGTTTTGTTCGTTTTGTGATGTTATTTGATCAAAAATTACTTCGAGTTGCGGAAATCGATTCAATAATGTTTACCCTAAAGGCTTTAAGTTATTTCAACTAAAAATAATACTGTCGAAAGTAATGTAGGAAGGAAAGATGGGACGGAAGTACATTAATATATATACAGTTTCCCATATTTTGTTATCATAGGATGTTTAACTTTCAAGGTGCATATCATCCGCTGTAATATCATCTGTCATTGGTAACTTCCTATATCTTAATTCAACCCCAATACAAATATATCTGACACTCTGCAAGTAAATCGAACATGTTTACTCTTGGTTAAACTTGAATAGAATTGTATTTTCCCTGGCACATATGTTGTCGAAATACACCCCTTCAATTACCTGAACCTTAGCTTTAGAATTATTTCCCAAGTCATCTTCTGATTTATATATTTTAATATATAGTAATCTACTCCTGGATCGTCCGCGAAAACGGCAAATATAATCCCTGATTTTTATTAATTCGATGAAACGGGTTTGGGATTCGTCTTTCAACTACATGTACCTCCATTGCATGCACAAGTTTATATTGACGAAAAGTTCTGGCTTCGCTAGTACAGGAATTACTTTCATCACAACACTTATAACATGAATAGCAGGACAAGTCGCGAAGTAAAACATTCCGTGAACTGGTATTAGGTCTTTTAATATTGGTGATTGCACCTTTAAGTTACTGAAGTGACGACTTTAAATGATCTATTTCGGAGTAATCCCGTTACATAAATTTTAATTCGCATCTTAAATTTAGAGGACTGTCTTGGTGTCTCCAATTTGTCTTTGCAAAAGTTGGACGAAGTTCATTTAATGGGATTTTTCCCCATTTCCAAGTTCTTTTAAATAACTCGTTAAAAGCTATATACGATTAAATTTCAAAATTTTACGTGTCGAACCTATGTTCCCGGGCGGAGTCGAAAGCAACATACACTATACTTTTTTTTTCGGCAGCAATCGTCAACCTCTTTTTCCAAATTTCATAACACGATTTGTTTTAATTATTATGAACATTTAATTGAAACTTTAGCACATGTTACGTCGGACATTAGCGTCTTTAGGATTTTAGACGTTTTCAGACGTTTGGACAAATTGGTTAACGTTTTGTAATGTATGGAAGCATTCTAATCCTTTAAAACCTAAAAAAGGAGTTAATAAGAAAAAAATCTTGGCTTTTTTATTCTTCAGTGATTTGCTAAAAAGATTGAAAAGTCACTTGCTACATTAAATTTTTCACATGTTTGGAAAAATCATGATACTATTTCAAAAAGGCGTTTATCATATGCAATTCATACCAAACTTAATGATCATAGATATCTTAATTATTGGGAAGAAAATATATTTTGTGATAATAAATCAGTACATGGTAATGAGCTGAGAACATATAGACAGCTTAAAGAAAATTAAAAATTGGAAACCTATTTATTGTTGAATATAGACAGAAAAGTAAAAGGGCATTTTGCTAAAATTCGTATTAGTAATAGTGTTCTTAGAATTGAACAAGGGCGTCACACTAAAACCCCTGTAGAAGAAAGAATGTGTCCTTTGTGTCTCTTAGAAGTCGAAGATGAATTTCATTTCACTTTAAAATGTACAAAACTAAATATAATTAGAGACCAACTGTTTTCAAAAATTAGTGACATAGTTCCCGCTTTTTTCAGTATGACTAAAGAAGCAAGATTTTAATTTTTGTATACGCGTGTGTTGAGACTGATATAATTAGAATTATTGTTAAATTTATTAGCGACATGTACATTTCTAGAAATGCTTTATTAAGCACCAAATAACTTTGTGGTACCACTTCCTCAAATAATGTTTATAAATTTGGTATGATATATATATATATATATATATGTTTGTATGTTTGTGTATAACAAATTTGTATTGTCTTGGTATCAATCCTGTAATTTTCGATTTTAAACCAATAAAAATTACTTTCTTACTTACTTACTCGTGTATCTAACTTTTGTTTTGATCAATTATAAAAAAAAACGCGTTAACTGCTTTGAAAAATGAAATGTCAACTTGGACAAAATGACTACCGTTTGAAAAACGACTGTGAAGAGAAGATTTTATTGAATCCGCAATATTTGAACTCACATGAGGCAAATATTATTACTATAGTAGATATTATTATAATTGTCTTACTCTTTTCACTTATTTTCTGCTATATCTACAGTCGTTGAGTTAACGAAAAACGTCGGACAGTTTTCTTGTTCCAGCTTAATATGCAGCCACCGAGTTAAATGAAATTTGGTAAAATAACGGTTTTAACGCAACAAAGAATCGACACATGTCGTTGTTCCTGCCAAAAATCAATAAGATCAGAGAATAAGAAATAGAATCAATATACATAAGAGTTAAAACAGTTTTTCATAAATGTAACGTTGGACATCCGTTTTTTCACATAGCTTTCTTATTTTAATCCTCAAATATACTAGATATTACTTAGAATATGATCAAGAGCTGTAAAAACATAATTCAAAACATATATTGAATTAGGTTTAATATTGGTTCGTGTTTTCTAACATCTATATTTCGTTTTGCGGACGAAATTGTCACGAAGATTCTGTTTTAAATACTAGAGGTTGTATGAACATCGTAGGCCCCAACGTTTGAAAGTAGAAATATCTAGCAATCAATACTTTAATTTTTTCGTTTTGCAAGAAGTCTTTTAGTTTGCGCTTATGTATAGGGAGATAGAAAGAATGGTTTGCCTTGGTAGGCCAGGATCAGTTCTCTAGTAATTTCCCTCAAGTTAAGATCTCTAATAATTTTACATATCAAGTTTACACAGCTCTTGTCGGTAACTTACAATCAAAGACAACAAATGGAAGTGTTTAACGACCTTTTTTTCTTTTCTTTTTTATCATTAAAAGTTTTTAACGACCTTTTTTTTTTATCTTTATTCAATTCTTCAACATATATATACAACAGATATATTACATATTACACAAAAATATCACAAAGCAATGTTTTAAGTATAATCACATATATAATCAGCACAATACTTAGAAATAAAATGTTATGACAACTTCGGTTTCTTGTACCAGAATATTATTCTTTAAAAAGTGTTTCTCAAAAGCATTTCTCATACATTTTGCATCACACAAATATTCATACAGGTAAGTTATATAATGTTTAACAGTGTATTTAAATAGTCTAATAAGATCAATATTACTGTTTAAATTTTTAAGTAAATTCCTTCTTCTGAAGATGCAATATCTCGCTACAGATAACATGAAACTGACAAAACTTACATTTACGCCTTTGATAGATCCAAATAAACCAAACATAAATACCTATTCATACACTAAATTATCAATTTTGTCAGAATCAACATTATCAAATAAAACTGACAACTTCTGTTGCATAAACAGATGGAATTCTACTAATTCAGAACATAACAGAAATAAATGAGTGATATTTTCTACTTCCTTTTCACATACATCACATACATTGTAATTTATAAGTTTCATAGTCATAAGTTTAGAATTTGTGAAAATACAATAGTGTGCTATTTTGAAATCTAGATCCGTTAATATAGATGGTTTCCAATAAAAATTAACGTTTTTCCATACTTTACAAAGCTAATTCTCTTCAATCTCAAAAACTTCTGTCCACTTTGTATAGCAAATAGGATGCTGACATAGTTTACTAGTAAGTAACAAATACAGTTCTTTTGTCGAACACATAGAAAACTCTGACAATTTATCTTTGAAAATGACATTAATATGTATAGAACGAGAAACATTTCTCCTATGAATATTTTTATGAATAATTTCTGTCCATTCTTTAGGCAATACAACTTTTAAAGTACTATATCTTTTTACAATACTGTTAATATCACAATGATTAGTTACATTTTGTAACATCTCAACTATAGCCGTTTCTGGTTAAAAACCCCTCTATAACTTCATAACATATATCTTTACTTGAACAATTCCAGCATTTATAAAATCATACCATATAACAGTTTTTCCATCGAACTACAGATTTGGATTACAAAATAAGGGTTGATCATATACATTTTCAGTGCTAAGATCAAATTCAATATCATCTCTTAAGAGATCAAAACCTTTAAACATTTCTTTGTAAACATTAGGAATACACTTCAAGTTTTCTGGTAAAGACATGAATTATATTTCTTCTGAAAAGTTCATATTTAAAATTTTTGAAATATATTTAAATGTAGACTTCCATAGCACTTTATAATTCTTGTCTAAAAACTTGGCTAAAATTGTTAATCTAAATGCATACATCTTTGATTCAATATCAGGTAACTGTAAACCTCCATTACACTTTTGATAAATGATGGTGTTATATTATACTAAGTGTGCACCATTATTCCACACAAAACCAACACATGCAGTTTTAATATCTCGTAAAACTTGATCTGGCATCGATGTTACAAACGACCTTGACTGGCTATACAGCCCTTGCATGGGCGGTCACAGGGGTCTATAAAATATATAAGTTTCTCACTGAAGGTGTCCAATGAAAGTAACAAAAGATGTTGCAACGATGCAAATATCAAACTTGACAATATAAATAGAAATCTTTAACCAATGAATTCAAATTGCAAAAGCAATGCAATTAACAAATATATACTTATTAAGCGTCATGTAAATTATTTCACAATAAAATACATTAAGTAGTTTAGGTTCGATTTATTAATTTACATTGTCTTATCGGGGCCTATTATAGCTGACTACGCGGTATGGGCTTTGCTCATTGTTGAAGGCTGTACGGTGACCTATAGTTGTTAATGTCTGTGCCATTTTGGTCTTTTGTGGATAGTTGTCTCATTGCCAATCATAACACATCTTCTTTTTTATAAATATTATAGACTCTGGGTATTTTTAGCTTGACATACGTATTGTTGAAAATTATAAAGATTATATCATATAATGTATATGTCTTATGGTTGTTTTTGCCGTAGTTTTGCTGTCGCATTGATATATACTTCAAACCTGCCATCATAAGAACTTGATCATGTTGATTTTATGGAAATAAACAAATATTTGATTTAAATGATCATACTAGCTTTCATTTATTGAAACATTGGAACAGTTTCCAGCGTAGTCTGTAAATGCCCTCTACCTAGAGTGGGTTTGTTATTAAACACGAAAAACTTCATCCCGTCAAATGCTTTCAAATGAGATGTTTAAATATGTTAGAATTATTATTTATTATCATTGACATATTAAATTAAAAAACAATTTTCATTGATGGTTTTAAATCTGATAGTCGTCATACCATCGTTTTTAATTATCCCTTCTTGTGTACATTTTATTGAGATCTTTGATTCTGTTTTTACTCCTTAGACTGATATTTATTTGTTATATTGATAAACTATATAAAAAGTACCTGAATGTATTTTTCATTGTATACAGATCTTTTCACATTTTGACAAGCATCACTGTTAAAGCAATTTACATCAATCTCATTTTCTTTATTTACATTTTGGTGTGTGGTGTGTATATAAAATGTAGTATAAAACCTTTCATTTATTATTGTTAATTCTTTTGAAGATTGATATACACCATGCCCACATTAGAATGACGTTATAATGCTTTTAGACATGTATTTTTTTATAAAAAATCTAACAAGATGTATTCACAAGATACGCATTCATATCATAATGTTTGAGACTGAATTGGAGGCCTTCATTTCTTTAATCTTTTTTATATCATTTTCTCTATTCTTCATCTATTTTGCCCCTTATTCTCTATTCTTTATATGTAAACGCCCCGTCATTTCTGTGTTCTCTATATTTAAACATTCCCTTATTCTCCTTTTCTATTTAGTCCTTTTTATTCTTTAATCTTATAGCCCTTTATTCTGCACTTTTTTCATTAATTATCATTATATATTCTTTTAACATCATCAAAACCCTCATATGGTCGGTGTTTATGAGGTTCTGGATAACTGTTCTTATGTATTCAGTTACACCCCGTCAATATTGACAAAATCGTAAATAAAACTTACAAATTTGAAAAGCATTATAACTTTTTTGTTAAATATACATTATGTATTTGATACTAGTAGTTGAAAATGTTTTTTTTATAATTGAAAAATACTCACAATGAACTCAAGATGTAAAAGATTTGTTTTACATACATACATGTACCACTTTATTAAATAAAACTTGTTTTCAAAATAAATGTATTGAAATGATGTTTTTATTCAAGAGACTGCAATGATTAAATGATACATGTTCAACAAATGAACAGCTTCATACGCTCTTTATCTACCAAGAGAAACAGTTTGTTCTAGAAAGTTCTTATCATCTCGAAAAAATCCTCTGAGAATTTAAGTTAAATTAAGCCCCGGTCACAAAAGATCGTACGATTTTAATCGTGGAAGATCTATAAAATAGTTGTTGTGGCACTTTCGTGCAAAATGTCAAAAAATATTTCGATTGGTCTCACCATCTACGACATGTCCACGATGATTCCACGATGCGTACACGCCAGATAGTTTTTATTATTTTACTGTCGTGGGTTTTGTCGCAAGTCGGTGGTGCGACAATCGTACGGCAACCGTGAGTTGTTTTTTCATGTCATTGGATGCGCGTGTTACTGTCGTGCCTCTGTTTCAAAACAGTCGTGGGTCTCTCGCATGTTTGACTCCGAACTACTAGTATATAAAGAAGACCTGATTTATTGGGTTAGTGATGTGAGGGGCGACTCTCAGCAAAGGTTCTTAAAACATGCCAGGCTCCTTCCGCATGAATCCAAAGAAATCACCGGCAGATTCCCGTCTCAACTCTTACATCAGTGTACTATATTTCCCAAACATCAGGCGCAATTCGATCCATGGCCTAACCCACCAATGTCGGGCGTTTCGCCGATTCCTTTGCTCTTCATTTGCTCGAATCAACGCTAACATGAACATATTTTGCTCTTGCACGATTCCGGCAAGGCGACTATTTAGTAGGGCCAAGCGTTATTGTTATGGTGGAATAACCGTCCTCTTTAAACGGCAGACGGTTTGTTTTAGAATACATTCATTCCCGCAGAATTGTATTCTTCTAAATAAAATAATAAATTTAATAATAAATATTCTAACATTACATTGTGGAGAAGACTTTATACGTATGTTTTACTTGTGTCTAATCATTTTTGCTTTGAGCAAATAAAATATGTTTAATAAAAACTAAACAACAGGTTTATTACAAAAACTGATTCTTTATTTTTAAACTTATACCTAATTATCACATTTTACCTCCAAAAAAGGACATATACATATTTGTGTATAATTTTTTTTTTATGTCCTTTTTTGGAGGAAAAGCTTGTCTGACTTGAACGAAATCCCATGTGACCAGGATCATTACTAGATGTGAGTAAAACTAAGACCACAGTAGCGTGGTAAGATCGTTTTTTGGCACAACAAATTAATTCAAGATATGAAGCCATTATAATTATATTGTTTGCAACAGTTTTAACTGTGAACACGTCATATCGAAGACGTCTTCTCATTGAAGTTCTTTATTTGATAATCTCATAATGATTTCTTTTTTTATTTTCGTTAAAGTGAATGAAATGGGTACTTCCCAACTATTTAACAAAATCAGACCTTATATCACCTCTGGTTTTTGGTGGGGTGTGTGTTGCTCTGTGTATATTTTTTTTTATGTTGTACAAGTTTGTTTTTTTTCGTTTTCCGCATGGCGTTTCGACACATGATTTTACATGAATAGGCATTTTCTAAATTTCATATCGAGTCCGAGATTTAAGATCGGACATATTTCTGGTAATTTCAGCCAATCATCACATTCAATTTTTGCAGTCATATATTAGGTGATTTGTGATATTAAAAAGTAAGATGATTGAAAAAGGGCAATTCAAATACATAAGATATTCAGCAATCAAAAAAATTAGGAACACAAAACCCATTAAGGTGTATGTACCCTTCTGTAGCCATTTTTGTAGGAACTTTTCAAACTTCTATTGTATCAAAACTACAGATATAATGAATAATTGAGATAGGCAATTTTGTACATATTCCATTATAAGAAAAAGATGACTTTGTGGCAAATAAATCAAGATTTTTATAGAAAATCCACAGCCTTTATCCTTGTTCTCTCATATTTGGCAATTTGAGGACTGATAGATATAGGATTATTGCATGCAATGCTAGCATTGATTTCCTTAAAACAAGTTTATAAATGTAGTTATTGGTTAAGACAAGTATAAATATGGCCAAAATCAAGTACACCTTTTAGGATGCGCTCGACTTTAGTGACTCAGCACGAGGTGTTTTGGAATTTACAGGTTACTTAGAACTTTTTGTAAAATATAAACACTAGCACATCATAGAAAATCAAGTGAGTAATTTCTTAATTAGCAATTTAAAGTCAATCAACCAATCTGGGAGTCAGAGCATTGCTTTTAAAGTTTGTGTATAGATATATCAAAAAATAAAAAGTACTGACGTGATTACTTTTTGCAGTTCACTTTTAATTGGTTATAATGTATAGAATACGAAATACGACGAGTATAACAAATGGAGACAGCTCTGTCCTCTTTTCCTGAGAACATAGTACTAAATCCTCGATTTTAAGGTTTATGTACCCTTCTGTAGCCATTTTTGTACGAATTTTTCAAACCTCAATTGTATCAAAACTAAAGATTTAATAAATAATAGAGATAGGCCATTTAGTACATGTTTCAAGGGGAAACTTGATGCAAAGCATTATTTTTTACTGTTTCATTGCATTTGATAGAAAAAGAGGACTTTGTGGCAAATAAATCAAGATTTTTATAGAAAACCCACAGCCTTTAATACAGAGATTTCTGTTATAAAATATGAAACAATTAAAAGTGAACTGCAAAAAGTAATCACGTCAGTACTTTTTATTTTTTGATATATCTATACACAAACTTTAAAAGCAATGCTCTGACTCCCAGATTGGTTGATTGACTTTAAATTGCTATAACGTCTGACACCCTGAGACACAGGCAACAGCAAGCCAAAATTTTAAATAACGAAGAGACACAGGTAACTTCCTATTATTGGGTATACGGTGATGTGCCAAAAATATGAGTGATAATTTTGCGAGATTTTATATAAAAATGCCCTCCTTTTTAATGACATCCTATATTAAAATGCATTTACGTTTGATAACTGTATATTGATTTGGGGTATGATCTACATATCATATATAAATATGCTGATGAGAATCTTACATTATTAATGGTCAATTATTATATTAGATTAAATCAATTCATTTGAAAGTTCACCTTTCAAACAAAGTGCTTTCAAATAAGTTCCCAAATGAACCCCGGTGAGTTAGTGCTTATATAGGCATTGGTCATATTTTAAATATTGTATATAAGTTTAGGTCATTCTTTCTTAAATATTTATATAACTATAGGTACTGGATTTCAGTGAATGTTATATTAAAATGTGTACGTTTTGAGACAAAAATGGCACACCCCTACCATAAAATATCGAAGTTACCCCCCCCCCCCCCCCCCCCGTGACACCGACAACATTATGCCTCAATGTAAAATGACGATGCGAAACAGACAAAGCAATGTTAAAATGTAAAACGACGCAGGTACACAGACAACACCATGCCAAAATGTTAAACGACGAAGGTACACAGACAACACCATGCCAATATGTTAAACGACGAAGGTACACAGACAACACCATGTTGCAATGTTAAACGGGGAAGGTACAGAAAAACACCATGCCAAAATGTTTAACGACGAAGGTACACTGTGAACACCAAGCCAAAATTTTAAACGACGAAGGTACACTGTGAACATCATGCCAAAATGTTAAACGACGAAGGTACACTGTGAACTCCATGCCAAAATATTAAACGACGAAGGTACACTGTGAACACCATGCCAAAATGTTAAACGACGAAGGTACACTCTGAACACCATGCCAAAATGTTACACGACGAAGGTACACAGACAACACCATGCCAAAATGTAAAACGACGAAATGAAGCTGACAAATGCAAGTAAAAATGTTACAGGCCGAAATTTTAAAGGAATACAAATAGTATTTGTTAATGTTTTAATGTCGACAAGAAAAGTACAATGAATGTTACTGTTGTAATAAAGCAAAGTACAATGAATGTTTCTATTGTTATAAAGCAAAGTACGATGGATGTTTCTATTATTATAAAGCAAAGTACGGTGGATGTTTCTATTATTATAAAGCAAAGTACGATGGATGTTTCTATTATTATAAAGCAAAGTACGATGGATGTTTCTATTGTTTTAAAGCAAAGTACGATGAATGTTTCTATTGTTATAAAGCAAAGTACGATGGATGTTTCTATTGTTATAAAGCAAAGTACGGTGGATGTTTCTATTGTTATAAAGCAAAGTACGATGGATGTTTCTATTGTAATAAACTAACTACAAGTTAAATACAACAAGTGATAAATATCGTAATTATATTTTCGAATTCTACATTTTGATACTTATACATGTTATATATGACTTTAATGATAGTTTTCTATAAAAACAAAATTCAGGAAAAAAGTAACTATTTTTTGCACTAATATATTGTAAATTACTCTTAAAAATATTTCGTGCATCTTAACAGTTTTTCTGGATTAACCTTCACTATCACCGTGTAGAACGCCACATGCGGGGTGTCGGCTATGTTTGACATGGGGTGGCAATTTTGAAGCGATGAAAAAGAAACAAGGTAAGTTCAAGCATCAAAATTTCGCATTTTAAGAACTATTAGTACCATATTATGTATTGCACGGAATGAACCGCAACGTAATCTATTTCCTAATAGCAAAAGCAGTCGTTTTCAGTGCTCAGTTTTCTCAAACACCTCGCCCGAGTTTTCCGTTATGCAGTTTTTGAGGCTTTATATTCAAATTTCTGTTTAAAAAACTGCTTTACACAACTACCCTCCGTATTGTTTATATAAAACTGTATTCCTCTCTTGGACTTCTACCAAATACCAGTTTCTCAGTTAAAATCAATTGGTTTTAAAACAATTATTCATCAAAATATAAAGTGTCGCTCGGGGTGTCAGATTTTGCATCTCAAGGGGTAGAGGCGTGTCATAAAAGATATATTGTTGCATGTTAATTAGTCTTCATATGATACATTTTATTTCAAACACAATTTCTATACTATGACAAAATAAGGGTACTTTATTTTGCCTGTTTTTAGTCTTATAAAACATGTGATTTTGATTTCATTCAAAGTAAAAAATGGCTCAAAATATTTAGTTTTAAAGCTGGTAAATGATTTCTTTTCATTTTCAGTCACTACTGTGGTCAGATAAAAGCCAAGGCTATGGCTCAATAAACCCAAACCTGGTGGAAAAATCAGAAAATAGTCCTCAATATAAGATCTGCCCCAAACCTCCACCAGCCAAACTGCATCATACTTCATCACCAGGTCTTTGTTCATCGATAATAGAAATGTTATAGACTATCCCTGCCGTTATAGCCGTAATAGATATTGTGTTTCAAGATGAATTGTTTGGACACATTCGTTCGTGCCTCCTCAGTGAGCTGGAATACGAATATATTTTCCCACAAGCACATCAGTATTGTCCAGAATTCTAATGCTCACAAACCAATTGCTTTCAAATATGTTTTGCTTAAAAAACTAATTTTACAGATATCACATTCATACTGTCATGTCTTTTTATTGTTAATTTAAAAAAATTTAAGGTGCTGTACAACATCCTTGAAAGATTGTTTGCAATTAGGACATTCTTTCTTTGTTTTGATGTGCTACTCCTGGTGGCGTTTTAAAGCATAGTTGTCATTAAAATTCTAGTCACAAATTGAACACACCAATGTTTTTGTCTATGGTTAAACCTCAAATTGTTATTCAATGCCATTTTTGAATAAAACTAAGTACCGCACTCAGCACAAAGGTGTGTAGTTTTTTTATGTGTGTGTCCTTCTTTTGTGTTGTTTTAATAGGTCCATGGTGCAGAATGTTTCTTCACATTGCATACAAGGGTGCTCTGTTATGTATCTTTAGATGATTATTAAGGGATGAATAAAGGCAAGAGTAGCATACCGCTGTTGACGCGTGCTTAAATCTTTGGGTACGCACTTGACATACAAACTGTTCGCCAACCTCCTCTTCGTGGTCTATTTCAAATCCTTCTCGATCCGTTCCTTTAAATACATATACGTTTATGCATTTATATAATGTCTCAACAACAACTTATCTATTTGGGCGTCGATCAGTTTGTGAAAACAAACTGATACAGTTACTAAATAAAAACTTTTCAAAATCATTTACGATCTTTTGCATTTGTGGAATTGAAAAGAAAATCATAGAAAGAGTAAAGATTTGTCTGTTCAAAGCATTTAACTAATTGTATTCCGATGCAACTTAATATAAGTTAAATATAAACACATGCAATTCACTGATGTGTAAAACATTGCTCAAAGATAAATGCTCCGCAGATTGGCAGAAAGGTTTAACAAACTTTCCGAAACTACGAACATACAGGCTCATAAAATCTGAATACTGCTGTGAACAATACATTGAACTTAATCTTAACCGTACTGAAAGATCCATAATAGCGCAACTCAGGTTGGCATTCTTCCACTCAGGTTAGAAACTGGTCGTTTTGTAGGTGAAGACGAATGTGACCGTTTGTGTAAAATGTGTAGCGATAATTGTGTGGAAAACAAATTTCATTTCCTTATCAACTGTAACTTTTATAACAATCTGCGACTGAAACATTTCTCACAAATAGACAATTAATGTATACTATCAAATGAAGAACAGTTTAAATAGAATCATATTCAAAACAGTGTGGTCCTGGCCATTGATTGACGACCTAAATTATCCCATTGACTGGGACAGATTAGATGAACGTTTGTCGGTAACAATCACTGCTCACTATGTACTTGTTAAAAACACTGAATCTGTGGGGTCACCAAAGGTTCTCAACACCTTAAAAAAGCAATTCGAAAAACGAATCCGGAATAATACGATGTGTTGATTTATATTAATAATATAAATCAAAACATAAAGGTTATTCCTGAATCATTTTTCAAATTATTTTATTATTAAAGGCGTTAAGAACCTTTGGAGACCCCACAGTTTAAATTCTATAATAAGTAAGAAGTGCGCAATGGTCGTTACAGACAAACGTTCACCTAATCTGTCCCAGTCAATGGGATAATTTAGGTCGCAAATCAATGGCCAGGACCACACTGTTTTGAATATGATTCTATTTACTATCTCAACATCCGAGAAAAACTGCTAAATATCTATTGCAAGCTTTCAGTAAAAGAAAAAACTCTTTATATGAAAACTTTCGATAACATTTTATTTATTTTTGTCCGTCGTACCATTGATATTTATGTTTAAAGTGATTTATAGACCCAAAGGGTCTGGTGTTCTAATTATTGTTTTTATATCTCAATGTATTATATAATATTTTGTGAAAAACACATGTCACTATTAATAAATAATTTACGTACTTACTTATAAGTCATTAAAGATTTGATAATAAATCGGATAAACCCTTCTTCATTCAAACGTGTAATTTTCATATTCTTACGTGCATTTGTTAATTTTTTTTTTATTTTAAAGGTATAATATAAAACAAATAACATTAAACTTCTATTCAAGTCCAATTATTTTCTACTTTAAGGCTTTATTTGCTATGTTTATCAATAAAAATGCACATTACTTAAAAGACTTTAATATGGCCCAAATGACATGCCTTAAGTTTGTAATTTGTCATCATAAGCAGATGGCAGTTAGTTCCGCTGCTGTATGCCCTGAGGTAATCGGTGCCCTGAGGTAATTGGTGCCCTGAGGTAATCGTGGTAATGCGTCATTGATGAAATACGCACGAAAATATAGTTCTTATTTAGATAGATCTTAATACCAAATTTTAATGTGACCAAATACCAAAGATGTCAACAAACTTCCAGGATGATTTTATGATTTGTATTCACCGATCATTCATTTCGTATGTACGTGAAGGGTGGGGATGGCTGGTAAATTTTTTTTTTTTTTTTTTTTTTTTAAAGTTCAATTAATGATCTGAAGTATACATTCATGACAGGGTTACCTGCGGTAACCCCAATTATAACAATAAATACAACCATTAAACTCAAGTCAACTGAGGTAACTTTATATATACATCACATAAACAATACAAATCTATGAAGTCCTACATTCTAAATTAAGAAATTGTGTCATTAAAATATAAAAAATGTATACACTAGCAAAGTATGTACTAAAAATTCTTTCATAACAGGGTAACCTGCGGTAACCCAAACAATAACAGCAAATACAACTTATTTAACTCAAGTTAATTCAGATCACCTTTACATATACATCACAGAAACAATATAATTTCAATGAATTCCTACATAACAAAAGGAGAAAGTGATTTATTACAGCATAAATGCATATACTAGCAAAGTATCTACTAAGTATTTTGTTATGACAGGGTTACCTCAGGTAACCCATAAAATAGCAACAAGTATTATCCATTAATATCAAGTTAACTTAAGTCGCTTTTCCGATATATCACATAAACAATACACATCTATGAGGCCTACATGTAAAATAAAGAAATTGTTTGATTACAACATAAATGTTTTCACTAGCAAACCATCGAATAAGCATTCTTTATAACATGAGTACCTGAGGTAACCCCAGACATAAATACAAATACAACCCACTTAACTTAACTGAAATAAACTGAGATCACTGTAACATGTACATCAAATAAACAATACAACTTTCATGAAGTCCTACATTTAAAATAAAGGAGTTTGTTTATTACAATAAATGTAAACACTACCAAAGTATCTACGAAGTATTCATTCATGACAGGGTTACATGAGGCAACCCAAATAATTATAATAAATACAACCCATTCAACTCAAGTTAACTCAGGTTGCATTTATATATACCTCGCATACACAATACAAATCTATGAAGTCCTACATTTTAGATTAATAAATTGTGTCATTACAGCATCAATGCATATACCAACAAATTATCTACGAAGAATTCTTTCATAACAGAGATACCTCATGTTATTCCAAAAATAACAACAAATATAATCCATTCAAATTAAAGTCGACTTTCTTGAATATCATATAAACAATACTTATTTATAAAGTCCAAAATGAAAACATAAATGGTTTATTAGAAGTTGAATGTATACTCAGGAAAACTATCTACGACGTATTCTTACGTGACAGGGTTACCTCAGATAACCATACAATCACAACAAAGATAACCCATCTAACTCAAGCTCCCTCAGGTAAACTTTAAATATATACACACCACATAAAAAATACAAATCTATGAAGTCCTACATTTCAAATTAAAAAAATTGTCGAATTACAATATAAATGTATACACTAGCAAAGTATCAACTAAGAATTCTTTCATAGCAGGGTTACCTGAGATAACCAATACAATAACAACAAATACAACCTATTTAACTCAAGTAAATTCATATCACCTTTACATATACATCACATAAACAATTTAATTTTAATGAATTCCTACATTAAAAATAAAGAAGTTGATTTATTACACCATAAATGGATATACTAGCAAAGTATCTACTAAATATTCTGTAATGACGGGGTTACCTCAGGTAACCCATGAAATAGAAACAAGTATTATCCATTCATATCAAGTTAACTTAAGTCGCCTTTCAGATATATCACATAAACAATACACATCTATGAAGTCCTACATTTAAAATAAAGAAATTGTGCGATAACAACATAAATGTTTACACTAGCAAACTATCTCAAAAGCATTCTTCATAACATGGGTACCTGAGGTAACCCCAGACATAATTATAAATATAACCCACCTAACTGAAGTTAACTGAGGTCACCTTAACATGTGCATCACATAACAATACAAGTTTCATGAAGTCCTACGTTTAAAATAAAGAAGTTTGTTTATTACAATTAATGTAAACACTAGCAAAGTGTCTACGAAGGATTCACGCATGACAGGGTTGCCTCAGGTAACCATAACACTAATAACAAAGTTACCCCATCTAACTCAAGTTAACTGAGGTCACCTTTATATATATATATACATCACATAAACAATACAATTTTCATGAAGTCCTACATTTGAAATAAAGAAGTTTGTTTATTACAATTAATGTAAACAATAGCAAAGTATCTACAAAGAATTCATTCATGACAGGGTTACCTCAGGTAACCCAATAATAACAACAAATACAACCCATATAACTCAAGTTGACTCAGGTATCACCTTTAAATATATATGAATCACATAAACAATACAAATCTATGAAGTCTTACATTTCAAATTAAAAATATCTGGAATTACGATACAAATGTATACACTAGAAAAGTATCTACTAAGAATTCTTTCATAGCAGGGTTACCTGAGGTAACCAATACAATAACAACAATACAACCTATTTAACTCAAGTTTATTCAAATCGCCTTTACATATACATCACATAAACAATATAACCTTAATGAATTCCTACATTTGAAAAGAAGAAGTTGGTTTATAACACCATAAATGCATATACTAGCGAAGTATCTACTAAATATTCCGGTATGACAGGTTACCTCAGGTAACCCATGAAATAGAAACAAGTATTATCCATTCATATCAAGTTAACTTAAGTCGCCTTTCAGACATATCACATACACAATACAAATCTATGAAGTCATACATTTCAAATTAAAAAAATTGTCGAATTACAATATAAATGTATATGTTCCGGACCATATGAGTATTTGGACCATACGCGTATGGTCATGACCATATGGGTATATACTCATATGGTCCGACCATACGCGTATGGTCCAACCGTACGCGTATGGTCCAACCGTACGCGTATGGTCCAACCGTACGCGTATGGTCGGGGTAATTAACACTCTGTTACAGTTTACTTTAAATACGTCTCAACTCTCCATATGGTATGACTGTATACTGTATGATTCAAAAGACGCTATCATATAGGTTATTTTATATTAATTTTCAAATAGTTAATTTTATTTACTTGTGAAAACTATAATAAACACATTTTATACCAATGGTCATTGCCGATAGTCATTACCGATGGTTATTACCGATGTGTTATAACGAGTTAAAGGCAATATGTCGACTTAAAAAAATATTTCAAAAAATTTCTTGATGAACTGTTACACAAGAAGTCAATTGAAAGTAACATAGTTTATTTAAGTTGTCTCGTAAATATGGTGCATTGCAGTCGTGTTACGATATTTGAGATCTAGAGCTTCTTAAAACATCGTAGATATCTCGGAATGGCCCAAGACCTCGGTATGAATGTACGCAGCTGCAAAAAGGCTTACTTTTCATTCGCAAGCAAAAGATGTAAATGAAAAGGATCGTGCACAACAAGGACTAGTAAATGCAAAAAAAGCTATGATACCGTGTGGAAGTAATTGTCACCTCAAGCCTACATGCAAGAATATAATTAGCGATGAAAACTAACTAGGGCATCAATATTTAATTTTTACGTAGTCGATAGTCATTACCGATGGTTATTACCGATGTGTTATAACGAGTTAAAGGCAATATGTCGACTTAAAAAAATATTTCAAAAAATTTCTTGATGAACTGTTACACAAGAAGTCAATTGAAAGTAACATAGTTTATTTAAGTTGTCTCGTAAATATGGTGCATTGCAGTCGTGTTACGATATTTGAGATCTAGAGCTTCTTAAAACATCGTAGATATCTCGGAATGGCCCAAGACCTCGGTATGAATGTACGCAGCTGCAAAAAGGCTTACTTTTCATTCGCAAGCAAAAGATGTAAATGAAAAGGATCGTGCACAACAAGGACTAGTAAATGCAAAAAAAGCTATGATACCGTGTGGAAGTAATTGTCACCTCAAGCCTACATGCAAGAATATAATTAGCGATGAAAACTAACTAGGGCATCAATATTTAATTTTTACGTAGTCTTTAAAATTAATACATTTCATGTAACCATCATTGCTTTTTAGATAGTTTTTGAATTGATACGTTTATAATGTTATTTGAAAAAAAAATACCTATATGGTCAAAATACTCATATGGTCCGGCCCGTTAATAACCAAACGAGTATTATACTCATATGGTCCGACCATACGCGTACGGTCGGACCATACGCGTATGGTCGGACCATATGAGTATACGCATATGGTCATGACCATACGCGTATGGTCCAAATACTCATATGGTCCGGAACATATACACTAGCAAAGTATCACCTAAGAATTCTTTCATAGCAGGGTTACCTGAGGTAACCAATACAATAACAACAAATACAACCTATTTAACTCAAGTAAATTCATATCACCTTTACATATACATCACATAAACAATTTAATTTTAATGAATTCCTACATTAAAAATAAAGAAGTTGATTTATTACACCATAAATGGATATACTAGCAAAGAATCTACTAAATATTCTGTAATGACAGGGTTACCTCAGGTAACCCATGAAATATAAACAAGTATTATCCATTCATATCAAGTTAACTTAAGTCGCCTTTCAGATATATCACATAAACAATACACATCTATGAAGTCCTACTTTTAAAATAAAGAAATTGTGCGATAACAACATAAATGTTTACACTAGCAAACTATCTCAAAAGCATTCTTCATAACATGGGTACCTGAGGTAACCACAGACATAATTATAAATATAACCTACCTTACTGAAGTTAACTGAGGTCACCTTAACATGTGCATCACATAACAATACAAGTTTCATGAAGTCCTACATTTGAAATAAAGAAGTTTGTTTATTACAATTAATGTAAACAATAGCAAAGTATCTACAAAGAATTCATTCATGACAGAGTTACCTCAGGTAACCCAATAATAACAACAAATACAACCCATATAACTCAAGTAAACTCAGGTATCACCTTTATATATATATATGAATCACATAAACAATACAAATCTATGAAGTCCTGCATTTCAAATTTAAAAAATCTGGAATAACAATACAAATGTATACACTAGCAAAGTATCTACTAAGAATTCTTTCATAGCAGGGTTACCTGAGGTAACCAATACAATAACAACAATACAACCTATTTAACTTAAGTTAATTCAAATCACCTTTACATATACATCACATAAACCATATAACTTTAATGAATTCCTACATTTGAAAAGAAGAAGTTGGGTAATTACACCATAAATGCATATACTAGCGAAGTATCTACTAAAGATTCTGTCATGACAGGTTACCTCAGGTAACCCATGAAATAGAAACAAGTATTATCCATTCATATCAAGTTAACTTAAGTCGCCTTTCAGACATATCACATACACAATACAAATCTATGAAGTCATACAATTCAAATTAAAAAAATTATCGAATTACAATATAAATGTATACACTAGCAAAGTATCAACTAAGAGTTATTTCATAGCAGGGTTACCTGAGGTAACCAATATAATTACAGCAAATACAACCTATTCAACTCAAGTAAATTCATATCACCTTTACATATACATCACACAAACAATATAACTTTAATGAATTCCTACATTCGTATAAAGAAGTTGATTTATTACACCATAAATGGATATACTAGCAAAGTATCTACTAAATATTCTGTCATGACAGGGTTACCTCAGGTAACCCATGAAATAGAAACAAGTATTATTCATTCATATCAAGTTAACTTAAGTCGCCTTTCAGATATATCACATAAACAATACACATCTATGAAGTCCTACATTTAAAATAAAAAAATTGTGCGATAACAACATAAATGTTTACACTAGCAAACTATCTCAAAAGCATTCTTCATAACATGGGTACCTGAGGTAACCCCAGACATAATTATAAATATAACCCACCTAACTGAAGTTAACTGAGGTCACCTTAACATGTGCATCACATAACAATACAAGTTTCATGAAGTCCTACATTTGAAATAAAGAAGTTTGTTGATTACAATTAATGTAAACAATAGCAAAGTATCTACAAAGAATTCATTCATGACAGAGTTACCTCAGGTGACCCAATAATAACAACAAATACAACCCATATAACTCAAGTAAACTCAGGTATCACCTTTAAATATATATGAATCACATAAACAATACAAATCTATGAAGTCCTAAATTCTTAAATTAAAAGAAATTGTGTAATTAGAATATAAATGTATACACTTACAAAGCATATACTAAGAATTCTTTCATAGCAGGGTTACCTGAGGTAACCAATACAATAACAACAAAAACAAAAATTTAACTCAAGTTAATTTAGATCACCTTTACATATACATCACATAAACAATATAACTTTAATGAATTCCTACATTAGAAATAAAGAAGTTGATTAATTACACCATAAATGGATATACTAGCAAAGTATATACTAAATATTCTATCATGACAGGGTTACCTCAGGTAACCCATGAAATAGAAACAAGCATTATCCATTCATATCAAGTTTACTTAAGTCGCCTTTCAGAAATATCACATAAACAATACACATCTATGAAGTCCTACATTTAAAATAAAGAAATTGTCCGATTACAACATAAATGTTTACACTAGCAAACTATCTCAAAAGCATTCTTCATAACATGGGTACCTGAGGTAACCCCAGACATAATTACAAATATAACCCACTTAACAGAAGTTTACTGAGGTCACCTTTACATGTGAATCACATAAACAATACAACTTTCATGAAATCCTACATTTAAAATAAAGAAGTTTGTTTATTACAATTAATGTAAACACTAGCAAAGTGTCTACGAAGGATTCGTTCATTACAGGGTTACCTCAGGTAACAACAAAGATAACCCATCTAACTCAAGTTAACTGAGGTCAACTTTAATTATATATACATCACATAAACAATACCTATGAAGTCCTACATTTCAAATTAAAAAAATTGTGGAATTACAATACAAATGTATCCACTAGCAAAGTGTCTACTAAGAATTCTTTCATAGCAGGGTTACCTGAGGTAACCAATACAATAACAACAGAAACAACCTATTTAACTCAAGTTAATTCAAATCACCTTGACATATACATCACATAAACAATATAACTTTAATGAATTTCTACAATAAAAACGAAGAAGTTGGTTTATTACACCATAAATGCATATACTAGCAAAGTATCTACTAAGTATTCTGTCATGACAGGGTTACTTCAGGTAACCCATAATATAGTTACAAGTATAATCCATTTAAATCGAGTTAAGACAGATCGCATTTTCTAAATATCGCGTAAGCAATTTACATCTGTGAAGTCCTACATGTAAAATAAAGAAATTGTTTGATAACAACATAAATGTTTACAATAGCAAACTATCTAATAAACATTCTCTCATAACAGGGGTACCTGAGGTAACCCCAAATATAATTGCAGATATAACCCAATTAACTGAAGTTATTTGAGATCACCTTTACATACATATCCCATAGACAATATAACATCAATGAAGTCCTACATTCAAAATGAATAAGTTGGTTGATTACAATTAACGTAAAGACTAGCAAAGTTACTACGAAGTATCCATTCATGACAGGGTTACCTCAGGTAACCCCAATTATAACACCAAATACAACCCATTTAACTCAAGTGAACTCAGGTAACATTTACATATAATCGCATAAACAATACAAATCTATGAAGTCCTACATTTTAAATTAAGAAATTGTGTAATTACAGCATAAATGCATATACCAGCAAAGTATTTACGAAGTATTCTTTCGTAACAGGATTACCTCAGGTAACCCAAAAAATAACAACAAATATAATCGATTCAAATCAAATTAACATAAGGTTACAGTCTTGTTATTGAATGCTCCATAGGCTCACATGCAAAACAGCTGATCTTAGAAAAAAAAATTCATGTTCATATCATGTATGTTCCAAAGTGAAATTGTGATTTAATTGAAAAAAGGGGGTCTTGCCACGAAGAATAAAAAGTTACGCAATCCTATAGTCAACTCATTTTTTTCTAATTTCTGTTTGCTATTTTTACTAGACCTCACCACTTCAAGTAAACCTGATATCCTTCCACTAGCCTGGAATGATATCCAAAAAAGATGCAAGATTTCTTAAAAAGTCTATATTTATGTTTTCATTCACCATAAATCTATAAACAAACAGAAAAAAAAATTACTTCAGAAAAAAATTCAGTCTACTAAATTATCTGTAAATCTCATTCTTGTCTATCTTTATGAATAACCTGACCATGCACAGTTGTACAGTGGTTCACTGAGGTAACCTGACCATGCACAAGAGTACAATGGTTCTCTGAGGGACCATGACCATGACCATGCACAGTAGAACAATGGTTCCCTGAGGGACCATGACCATGACCATGCACAGTAGAACAATGATTCCCTGAGGAGACTTGACCATGCACAATAGTTCAAAGGTTCCCTGCACAGTAGTACAATGCTTTCCAGAGGTTATCCGACCATGCCCAGTTGTACAGTGGTTCCCTGAGGTAACATGACCATGCACAGTAGTGCAGTGGTTCCTTGTAGTAACATGACCATGCACAGTAGTACAGTGGTTCCTTGTAGTAACATGACCATGCACAGTAGTACAATGATTTCCTAAGGTAACCTGACTATGCACAGTAGTACAATTGTTCCCTGAGGTAACCTGACTATGCACAGTAGTACAATGATTCCCTGAGGTAAACTCACAATACACAACAGTACAATGGTTCCCTGAGGTACCATGACCATGTACAATAGAACGATGATTCCCTGAGGTAACCTTACCGTGCACAGTAATACAGTGGTTCCCTGAGGTAACCTTGTCATGTTAAGTAATTTACATATGACCTGAGATAACCTTGTCATATACAGTAGAACAATGATCCCCTAAGGTAACATAGCCATACACAGAAGTACAATGGTTCCCTGAGGTGACCTGAACATGCACAGTAGTACAATGGTTCCCTGAGGTAACCTGACCAAGCACAGTTGTAGAGTGGTTCCCTGAGTAACCTGGACATGCACATTAGTACAATGGTTTCCTGAGGTAACCTGACCATACACAGTAGTACAATGATTCCCTCAGGTAACCTGGCCATGCACAGTAGTACAATGGTTCCCTGAGGTAACCTGACCATGCACAGTAGTACAATGGTTCCCTGAGGTAACTGGATCATGCACAGAAGAACAATGGTTCCCTGAAAAAAACCTGACCATGTCAATATTACAATGGTTC
The DNA here is from genome assembly GCF_036588685.1 of Mytilus trossulus. NCBI lineage: Eukaryota > Metazoa > Mollusca > Bivalvia > Mytilida > Mytilidae > Mytilus > Mytilus trossulus. The sequence continues at coordinate 55,978,037 of NC_086386.1, read as the reverse complement.
CCTGGGGAAACCTGACCATGCACAGTAGTACAAAGCTTCCCTGAGGTAACATGACAATACACAGTAGTACAATGGTTCCCTGAGGTAACCTGCCCATACTCAGTAGTACAGTGGTTCCCTGAGGTAACCTGACCATGCACAGTAGTGCAATGTTTCCCTCGGTAACATGACCATGCACAGAAGTACAATGGATCCCTGAGGTAACCAGACCATGCACAGTATAACAATGGTTCCTTGAAGTAACCCGATCATGCACGGTAGTACCATGGTTCCCTGAGGTAACCTTACCATGCACAGTAGTACAGTGGTTCCCTGAGGTAACCTGGTCATGTATAGTAATTTACAGATGACCTGAGGTAACCTGGTCATGTACAGTAATTTACAGATGACTTTAGGTAGCCTGTCCGTGAAAAAAAGAACATAGATGTAATCTGGACTGACTAAGCTGACGAAGGGAGTTATGAACATTCAATTGTGGTAACCTGAGGTTTGTAGAAAATTAGCTTTTTGCAAAGCTAACCTGTGGTAACATGCAGCTGGTACAATGACCATGAAGTTATGACCTTAGGTAACCTCACCATATTCTAACATACACAGAGGTGTTCTGAGGTTACATATTTATATACAGTAGTTAAGAAATGACATTAGTTAACATGTGCACTTGGCCATGTATAGAAATGCAGAAGTGCCCTGAGGAAAACTAAAAAAAAAGTGTTTTGTAAAGTTTATACAAAGTGTGGTAATACGAGTATGTGCAGTAATACAGAGTAACCTCACCATGTACAGCAATACAGAGGTAATATTAGGTAACCTCACAATGTTCAATCATACAGAGGTGACATGAGGTAACCTCACCATGTGAGCAATCATAGATATGATCTGAGATACAGGAAATACACAGTACATTAGAGATGACCTAAGGTTATCTGACCATGTACAAAAATCCACTGGAGATGTGAGCTTTTTCCTTGAAAATATCCAACATCTCTCAAATAAGATTGATTAAGACAATTAACATTTTAAAAAATCAGTTATATACTATATAACCTGTGCTTGTAACTACGTTACTTTTAAAGTAATGTCAAATGAAAAAAAAATAGATTACTGTTCGTACTGCAATGTTTCTCTTTTTTAATACTGGTCAATAAAATCCTTACAGTGTGTACTGGCTGGTCATCATCGCGTATGATACGATTTTGATACTCATTCACAGCTAATGAATATTATGCATAGATATAGATCACCACGTGTAGCCATAGACTGAGAGTTGTAGATTTGTAGTGTAAATATATAGATGCCGTTTATAGAATACAAAATTAGATCAGAAACATATTTATTAAAATTGAGAAAGGAAATGGTGAATATGTCAAAGCGACCATAGAGCAGACAACAGCCGAAGGCAACCAATGGGTTTCCAATGTAGCGAGAATTCCCGCAGCTGTAGGTGTCCTTCAGGTGGTCCCTAAAAATATGTATAATAGTTCAGTGATAATGGAAGTCATACTAAACTCCGAACTATACACAAGAAACTAAAATTTAAAATCATACAAGCCTAACAAAGGCAAGAGGCTCCTGACCTGGGACATGCGCAAAATTGCGGCGGGGTTAAACATGTTTATGAGATCTCAACCCTCTCCCTATACATCTAGCCAGTGTAGAAAAGTAAAAGCATAACCATACGCACATTAAAATTCAGTCCAAGAGAAGTCCGAATCCGATGTCAAAAGATGGAACAAAAGAAAATAAATAAAATGACAATAGTACATAAATAACAACAGACTACTAGCAGTTAACTTACATGCCAGCTCCAGACCTCAATTAAACTGATTGAAAGATTATGTGTTCATCATATGGATATCAGGCACAATCCCTCCCGTTAGAGGTTTAGTATCATACTATCATAAAATATATGAGAAGAACATAACCCGTGTCATGCCAACAACTGTTTTTTTTAGAGATAGATGTGTTTAGTTCCGATTCAAAGACTCTATCAGTGAATCAATATTAAAGCCAAAATATGCAATCTTTAATGACCTGACAACAGTATCGTAACTATATCCCTTTTTAATAAGTCTATTTAAAGGTTTTGTTAGTTTCTGAGGAGAATACTGACATTTTTGTTATTTATATAGAATATTTCCATAAAAAAATGGATGTGAAATACCTGAACGTATACGAACGAATTATTTCCTTATACCGATGATAAAATTTAGTAAATGTTTTGACCAGTTTGTAATATCGAAAACCCTGGTGTAAAATTTTTTAGTAATACATAAATTTCTTTCGCTAAAATCTAATACGTTGTTACATACACGAGAGAATCGTACAAGTTGAGATATATAAACACCATAAGATGATGACAAGGGAACGTCACCATCTACAAATGGATAATTAACAATAGGAAATGAAAAAAAAAAAATCTCTCTTATCAACAATTTTTGTATTAATCTTCCCGTTTATGATATAGATATCAAGATCGAGGAAAGGGCAGTGGTCATTGTTATCATTAGCTTTAATTAAAGTAAGTTCTACAGGATAAATTTCTTTAGTATACATACGGAAGTCGTTATTATTGAGAGCCAATATATCATCCAAATATCTAAAAGTATTGTTAAATTTTTGTATCAAATATTGTTTTGATGGGTATCTGCTAATTTAAGTCATAAATTGTAACTCATAACAATACAAACACAGGTCCGCAATAATTGGATCACAGTTAGTCCCCATTGGAATTCCAATAACTTGACGATATACGGAATCTCTAAAGCGAACAAAAATGTTATCAAATAAAAATTCAAGTGCATAAATAGTATCAAATCATGTCCAATTGACATAGTACTTTTGTTTATTGCTACTAAAAAATGATCGCAAAAAGTTTGAACATATGTACTCGCATTCCGACTTTTTAAATGCCCAGTTAATTAGGGATGTGATTTTTTTCTTAATAAGAATATGAGGCAAAGTGGTATATAGGGTAGAAAAATCAAAACTTTGAACATATTTAAAATCACCTATATATGCATGCAATTTATCAAGTACTTCCAACGAGTTTTTGACACTCCAAAAGTAATTAATTCCACTATTTTCAAAGGCCTTATTTGAACAATTTATAATCAGGTCTTTTATTGTACCAAGTGTACTAGTAAGTAAAACAGACAATTTAGTAGTTGAACAATGAACAGTGGCGGGTCCAGGGGTGTTCTGGGTAAAGGAAACCCTTTTTTTTCGGAGATCAATGCATTTGAATGGATACATATAGTTGGAACCCCCTCCTTGTGTCCTGGATTGGGAACCCCCTTTTTTTTAAATGGATGGATCCGCCACTGCCCCTCATGCAGTCGGACAAGATGGACTGATTTTCAATAACCTATCTATTAAATGTTATCATTTTCTACTTATGTTACTTTAAAAGAAGTAACCAAAATCAATATAGATTTATGATTATTTATACTTTGATATAATTGATGGAATACTTTTCACATAGCGATTGTTTGTACATCTTTTATGAGAAATAAAAACCGTATGTGCCTGCCCCAAGTCAGGAGCCTGTAATTCAGTGCTTGTCATTTGTTAACTAGTATGTGCTACATATTTGTTTTTGTTCATTTGTTTTATCTAATTAAGGCCGTTAGTTTTCTCGTTTGAATTGGATTTCATTGTTATTTCTGAACCTTTTATAGAGTACAATGCGATATGGACTTTGCTCATTGTCGAAGGCCGTACGGTAACCTACAGTTGTTAATTTCTGTGTCCTTTTGTGGACAGTTGTCTCACTGGGATTTATACCACAGCTACTTTTTTTTATATGTATCATTATTTAACGCATACATATCGTTATCTAGGTTCTTCTATTTTAATTGTCGTCTAAACATCAACCCAACAATGTTAGATCTGTAAATTTGCTTTCGCAAATTGTCGGTTCTTCCCTCGCCGGGATTATATATATATATCTACTACCCCTTTCGAATAAACAAAGAATGGTACACAAAGAAGCTTTTAATAAAATACATTTCAAACAAAGATAAGAAAAAACCAACGAAAGTGGTAATTATTTAACAATTTTGCATTAGTGTTAATGCTTATCTTACAGTGCAAGATGCATGCAGTACACTTAAATTCAAACAATGCCGTGACAGTTTATAGCGATATTTTTTGTAACAGCTCAGTGGCGGGTCCAGGGGTGTTCTGGTGATAGGAATCCTTTTTTGGGGGGGAGATCAATACATTTGAATGGGAACATATAGTTGGAACCCCCTCCTTGTGTTCTGGATTAGGGAATCCCCCCCTTTTTTTTTAAATGAATGGATCCGCCACTGCCCCTCATGCAGTCGAACAAGATGGACTGATTTTGATAACCCATCTATTGAATGTTATCATTTTCTACTTATGTTTCTTTAAAAGAAGTAACCAAAATCAATATATGCGTAATCTGTCCATATGTAAGTGTCATATATTACCAAACACAATGATAGTAAAAGTTTCAACAGGACATTCACGAAACTTAGGCAGCAATCATTTCATTTTCAGGGGGGGGGGGAGGGGCTATGTTTTTTTTTTTAAGTTTGTTTGTAATTGTTCTGCCACTTTATGTAATGCTAAAATTGAAATGAAAGAAAAAAATGCTTTCGACCTGTCTCCAAAAAATGTTGTCTTTCGCCGAAGGAACACAATCCTTAGCCCCCCCCCCCCCCCCCGAAAATCAAATTGTATATACATTTATTTACATAAATCTCTATGAAACTAGTTGTTGACAACTATTATTATAAAAGTTTAAATCGCCATTTAAGAAGGTGTTTTCTTTTTAATTATTTTAAGTCATTTACGTTTCACTAAATAAATATCTGTTCACGTTGCAATGATCACAAATGAAATAAACCAAATATTTGGATTTTTTTTGTGAATTATTTGTCGTAACTTATTGTAAAAAAATTGTATGTGTTCTTGTTTTCTCCTATTTCTCGCAGATATACTGTCAGTCGAAATAGAAAGTACAATGATGTATTTATAGTTTATTCTATTTTTAGATCATGTTATTACTACGCATATGGGCACTATTGCCAAGATTACCTGAGGGCACCGATTACCTCAGGGCATACAGCAGCGGACCTAACTGCCATCTGCTCATCATAACAGTGTAGGTGTGTTTGAACAGGAATGTATCAGATAGAGACCGATTTATAAGAACATGTATTCTTTTTTATGACAAGCCTCTACCCCTTGAGATTACAAAATCTGACACCCCGAGCGACACTTTATATTTTGATGAATAATAGTTTACAAAAACCAATTAATTTTAACTGAGAAACTGGTATTTGATAGAAGTCCAAGATAGGAATACAATTCTATATAAACAATACGGAGGGTAGTTGTGTAAAGTAGTTTTTTAAACAGAAATTTGAATAAAAAGCCTCAAAATCTGCAACACGGAAAACTAGGGCGAGGTGTTTGAAAAAAAACTGATCACTGAAAACGACTGCTTCTGCTATCAGGGAAAAGATTACATTGCGGTTCCTTCCGTGCAATACATTGTATGGTACTAATAGCTCTTAAAATAAGAAATTTTGATGCTTGAACTTACCTTGTTACTTTTTCATCGCTTCAAAATTGCCACCCCATGTCAAACATAGCCGACACCCCGCATGTGGCGTTCTACAAGGTGACTATGTGCCCTTATACTTTAAAGTTAAATGTCCAAGCTTTAATAACATATTTGTGAGAATCCAATAAAATCAATTGAATCATTCATCACTTTTAAGTAACCCACGAATTGATCTGTAAAACATATAACACAAACATACTGTAAATATATAGTTTAAATAGGTCGTTATGTTATTGAATGAGACATTCATTTTACTTTTATAACAGTCAAGCATGAATATCCACTTCCATTCACGTACATATTATCAAAACCTGCTTTGACATTTAATGTATCTTTTACATTAAGCTGAACAGCTATAATACCAGTTCCAGAAAGGTGTGCGCGAGGCTCTCTCGGGATACTGTCAGGTCTAAAGTGTACTTGACTTATCGTGATTCCATTCCTTACAATTTTGAATTGAGCTCCATAGGAAAACGACATAATGTACGCACCAACCAAATACAATCCTTGCTTTTCACAGGTAAATGTCCCTGGAGATCTGAGTTTATCAATATTTCCAATTCCATTTGATACATGTAGCTTCACATCACGGAACTGTATTAACTCTCCAGAATTATATTTTGTGTATGTGGAAGTAGAATCACACGAAGTTATTGCAACTAAAATGAAATTAAGGGAAAATTGTTAAAATCCAATATGTACAGATGTATGCACGCCTGTATGAATTATCTATGTGAACATACATGTAGCATGAATATCAGAAATACGAAAACTCTACTACTAAGCAATTTCCACTGATGTTTATAGTTAGTTCTAATGCATATATGTCGGACTCAAATCTATCGTGGGTTCCAAATCTATGGCAGATTCCTAATCTATGCATAGCAAATGTGACGTCATGCCATCCCAATTCTATTGCAAGTTTTGTAATTTTCTAATCTATGGCGTTTTTTCGTTGTTCAAAATCTATGACAAATTTTGCACTTGGAATATAATGCAGTACATAAACGACCAATGACTTGTCTTTAACAAGTGAAAACATTTGTGAAATAAACATGCCATAATGGTTAACTAAATGGTGATGATAACCAACAAATTTCCTAAATGATGAATTCATATAGCTTAATACAGACTTCAAGATTGATGTTCCGTTAAAAAAAAATCAAATGTGTTCATGGTGACTGTTTGACCCATTCAATAAACCACTAGTAAGTACATACCATAACAGACAAGAACTTATATATATACAACTCGTCTAAACATCAACCCAACAATGTTAGACCTGTAAATTTGCTTTCGCAAATTTTTGGTTCTTCCCTCGCCGGGATTCGAACCCATGCTACTGTGATATCGTGACACCAAATCGCCTGCACTGCAGCCGTCCCGCTAGACCACACGACCACCTGGGCTCTCACTAAAAGAGCTTTCGGTGGCCATATGTTACCTTTCCACGTCAGTTTTAATCTAGCGGCGTACTACAGTACATGATATATAAGGCATGAAGATGTTATTGTTACAGATCAGCTAAATTATCTATAATAGTAAAGGATCCTACAAATTAATGTAAGATACAGTCACAGAAAATAATTATATTCATAAGTACGTCTGAGTCAGTGACAACCCTACAACAGATGTATCCATCGGATCGCCATCAATGATGGTGATACATGGCTGTGTACATAATGTATATACAACTCGTCTAAACATCAACCCAACAATGTTAGACCTGTAAATTTGCTTTCGCAAATTTTTGGTTCTTCCCTCGCCGGGATTCGAACCCATGCTACTGTGATATCGTGACACCAAATCGCCTGCACTGCAGCCGTCCCGCTAGACCACACGACCACCTGGGCTCTCACTAAAAGAGCTTTCGGTGGCCATATGTTACCTTTCCACGTCAGTTTTAATCTAGCGGCGTACTACAGTACATGATATATAAGGCATGAAGATGTTATTGTTACAGATCAGCTAAATTATCTATAGTAAAGGATCCTACAAATTAATGTAAGATACAGTCACAGAAAATAATTATATTCATAAGTACGTCTGAGTCAGTGACAACCCTACAACAGATGTATCCATCGGATCGCCATCAATGATGGTGATACATGGCTGTGTACATAATGTATATACAACTCGTCTAAACATCAACCCAACAATGTTAGACCTGTAAATTTGCTTTCGCAAATTTTTGGTTCTTCCCTCGCCGGGATTCGAACCCATGCTACTGTGATATCGTGACACCAAATCGCCTGCACTGCAGCCGTCCCGCTAGACCACACGACCACCTGGGCTCTCACTAAAAGAGCTTTCGGTGGCCATATGTTACCTTTCCACGTCAGTTTTAATCTAGCGGCGTACTACAGTACATGATATATAAGGCATGAAGATGTTATTGTTACAGATCAGCTAAATTATCTATAGTAAAGGATCCTACAAATTAATGTAAGAAACAGTCACAGAAAATAATTATATTCATAAGTACGTCTGAGTCAGTGACAACCCTACAACAGATGTATCCATCGGATCGCCATCAATGATGGTGATACATGGCTGTGTACATAATGTATATACAACTCGTCTAAACATCAACCCAACAATGTTAGACCTGTAAATTTGCTTTCGCAAATTTTTGGTTCTTCCCTCGCCGGGATTCGAACCCATGCTACTGTGATATCGTGACACCAAATCGCCTGCACTGCAGCCGTCCCGCTAGACCACACGACCACCTGGGCTCTCACTAAAAGAGCTTTCGGTGGCCATATGTTACCTTTCCACGTCAGTTTTAATCTAGCGGCGTACTACAGTACATGATATATAAGGCATGAAGATGTTATTGTTACAGATCAGCTAAATTATCTATAGTAAAGGATCCTACAAATTAATGTAAGATACAGTCACAGAAAATAATTATATTCATAAGTACGTCTGAGTCAGTGACAACCCTACAACAGATGTATCCATCGGATCGCCATCAATGATGGTGATACATGGCTGTGTACATAATGTATATACAACTCGTCTAAACATCAACCCAACAATGTTAGACCTGTAAATTTGCTTTCGCAAATTTTTGGTTCTTCCCTCGCCGGGATTCGAACCCATGCTACTGTGATATCGTGACACCAAATCGCCTGCACTGCAGCCGTCCCGCTAGACCACACGACCACCTGGGCTCTCACTAAAAGAGCTTTCGGTGGCCATATGTTACCTTTCCACGTCAGTTTTAATCTAGCGGCGTACTACAGTACATGATATATAAGGCATGAAGATGTTATTGTTACAGATCAGCTAAATTATCTATAGTAAAGGATCCTACAAATTAATGTAAGATACAGTCACAGAAAATAATTATATTCATAAGTACGTCTGAGTCAGTGACAACCCTACAACAGATGTATCCATCGGATCGCCATCAATGATGGTGATACATGGCTGTGTACATAATGTATATACAACTCGTCTAAACATCAACCCAACAATGTTAGACCTGTAAATTTGCTTTCGCAAATTTTTGGTTCTTCCCTCGCCGGGATTCGAACCCATGCTACTGTGATATCGTGACACCAAATCGCCTGCACTGCAGCCGTCCCGCTAGACCACACGACCACCTGGGCTCTCACTAAAAGAGCTTTCGGTGGCCATATGTTACCTTTCCACGTCAGTTTTAATCTAGCGGCGTACTACAGTACATGATATATAAGGCATGAAGATGTTATTAGAGGTTTCCACATTTGCTACGTATCAGGTACGGTTGGTACGTAACGCAACCGTTGGTGTTGTTTGGGAGATATCATTTACTACTTGAAAGTATTGTTTTCGTCATGATGAAATTAGAGAAATCGAAATGCATTTCAACGATAAAAACCTTAATATTTTATTTATTCAGATTTGCACTAGTTATGAAACACTTTGTGTGTGCTTACGGTAATATTTATTTTGTACACACGGGAATGAATCAAACAGTCCTCACAGGAACTGAGTTGCCTCGACCTTTAGATTCTAAATATAGATTTGCGTTTCTGTTTGTTTGTTTTTGTTTTTGTTTTGAGTATATTTAGACAAAAAAAAAAACAATATATTCTAATACTTTCAGTTAACAGAATTTGGAATAGCTCGAATTTTTTTATTATAACTTTCGTAGTCATATCTTATCTTACTGATGTCGTTATAACTAGTGATGCAAATTGAGTTTAAAATTGTTTTGCCTTTTCATCAAAATAAATAGATATCAATTCGAGCATAGCAGCAACATTTTTATATTCAACACAACACACATGGTAAAAATATCGATCTAGATTTTTCCATATATTTTGTTGATTTTTATGAATGAATATGAATTTTATAACACTGATGAAAAACATTTCTTGAGTCGAAATATTTATCAGCACGATATAATTTCATCTTGTTCGTTTATTATTATGTCATAACATATTATTATTACATTGATATTGGTAAATATTGTCGCAAGGAAATTAATGTCAGGGCGGATCCAGTCATTCTAAAAGGGGGGTTCCAAACACACGTTCCCATTCAAATGCATTGATCGTATAAAAAGGGGGGTTCCAACTGGAGAAACTGTAGAGGGAGGTGGCCCGAAATGAGCAATGTTGTTGGTTGTATAGATGGTACTTCCCATGAGATATTGACACCTATGACAGAGCCACAGGAGGAGTTTTACAGTGGACATAGAAAATATCACTGTATACATACACAGGTACAGCATTGTTTTGTTATCAATCATACAAAAAAGCGTCATTTACATATTTTGTATATAAGGGAGTCTGGGTTTAAAATATATATGGTCGACACCCCCCTTTTTTAAAATAAATGTAACACCCAGAAATGTGTCCATCACTATATACGCTAAAACATATCTAGCTAGTTTTGGACGCCGAAACACGATTGGGCGATGCACACTATACATTAATTTACTGTTCCTTCTGTTGAAATAGTTTTAAAAAACGCAACACATCTGTCAGCCTCTTTGTCAGTGAAAAGTACAATTGCTTTTATTATAATAGATCAACTAACAAGATTGTATAATTGAAATACTTGTATATTGTTAGCATACACCATTGCCAATGTTTTTCATCGTATAACTATCATAGTATTCCATCAAATTTTATGGTAACAATGATAATCTAATATGTTTTTTCTAAACTTTTCATGCGATTGTTATGGAAGTCTCATTGATGTTTTTTTTTCAGGTTATCATCGACAACGATAAAAATATTGTTTACGTTCACTCTGGGTTCCTTGGCCATGAAAACGACGCCCACGCCTACCGACAGTTTAGTCCGATCGGTCCAGGGCAGTTAATGGACTTTCCGAACAACTGTTACATTTTAGCGGATAGTATATACCCTAATGAATATCCTTTAGTGACACCTTTCAAGTCAGTTGACATAGTTAGAGCCCCGCGTAGAGAACAAAGACGGAGAAGGAAGTTCAATGCATTGCACAGAAAAAGGAGAGTATACGTAGAGCATATAATGAAGGAGCTCAAAACATTCCGTGTTGTAGGTTCCTTATACAGACATCCTAGATGGCAGATGGCATCTATTGTCGAACTGTGTGTTGGACTTTCACAGAGAAGGACAGATATGATAAGTGATCGTTTTTAATAAAGTATATAAACTGACTACTAATCTTTTAATATATAGATATGCAGATGTTGAATGATTGCCAATGAGACAACTTTCTTCCAGAGACCAAAATTGCATAAACTTGAACAACTATAGCCGGTCGCTGTTTGATGGATACATTCATATACATATACAAGAGAAAAAAGTTAGAATATGAATACGAAACATAAGGTGGTCAACATTATGAAATTAAGTGCACTCGAGCATGTATGTGTAACGTTTGGTTTTCATACAATTACAAAACATAAAAAAACATGAAATACCTATAAATAATAACTAACTTCATTCACTAATTTTACAATATAAAGATTATGAAGCATGACAAATTTATCTTGGATTTTTAATCCAAATACCGATTACAAAATACTGATAGACAGATCCACGGAAAGATATCGTGTACTTTTTCAAGAAAAAAATTAGATGCAAATCAACCAGCAGCTAATGTGAATGATAACATAAAATAGAAAGAACAACTGTCAAATAATTTATACCGACTTGAATTAATTAATTAGCGTATGTTATACAGTAAAACTGTGAAATTTAGCCCTAGATTGTTTGCTTTTGATTTTGATGATTTGTCTCGCATAAATGTAGGTTTACTGTAAGGTATGGCTGGAAAAGAATTTAAAACTATTGTAAAAGGTAATCATATTACTTTTGATTCACACGTAAGAGAATGGTGGGCCATTTAATGGGAAGCTGTCTTACAACATGAGGTTTAGTTATATTTGTTCTTGAAATAATTAAATACTAATTTAACCGCATGAGGTGGAATACAAATAGAAATCTAGATAACTTTTACTGGTTTCACATTTGATTTTCCAGTTTTTTTAGAGTTGGTTATATCTTGCACATTTGTGTAATTTTTAATTTATTTCATCAATACTCTTTTGTTTTCGAAGGTCAAAATATTTTGTTAAAATATAGTTATTTTGTTCATATTTTCTAAAACCTACCAAAAAAACCCCAAAATACTTCATCATTTTATATTGTTAAAAGTTTATTAGCAACAAAATGTACATACAATAATAATTTCATTTGTAATTTAGCTATTTTTTTGTCTATGCAATATCAGGGGGAAATAACTCTAAAATATAAACCGTTCGTACCAACCGTTACTTGCAACGGTTGCTTGAGGGCATAATCGAGTGCACACAATATTGTTTACTATAAATACAAGAAGTAACCACATGAAATTAGTACCAAATTACAGCTAAAATTCTCAAAATAGTTCTATATATGATTCATAAAACATACGTTGATATTAACTGTATACATCAATTATTTCCAAAAGTTAAATAACGGCTCCCAGTTCGTACTACGGTTGGTACGGTTGCAAATGTGGAAACCTCTAATAAAACGCACGAACGTGTGCAATGCCAAATATGAACAGTATCGAGAGGATGTACGGTATTATGAGTTCTCATAAGTGTGCATAAATTGTAATAATGTTAAGTGATGTTTTGATTTAACAGGTAGAGCAAAACTTTTTATATTGTGGACAATTGTTTTTATTTATTTATGAAAGAATTTGGTGAAGGGTGACTGGGAGATATACTATAAGTTATGATCACTTTGGTCTTTTTCCGATCGGCAGTAAAAAACTGACTGAAGTTGGCCACCCATTTAGTTGTGTGGGATGTAACAGTACACAGTCGCGTCCTGTCCGAATGGGAATATAAAATCCAATGTCTCATGTAAAGAGAGTACCACGCTAACTACACAGTACGAACCCCTGCAAAAACTTCAAGAGAGGTCTATAAATAGCCTGTTGAAAGGCACCATTTGTGTCCTTATAAATTATACATCATTTTATCCAGTGGCGATCCAATCGTCCCTGACGTAATTCCGGAGGGTCTCCTCACAGGACTTACATGTATGTGTTGCTACTTTGTGCTTACAAATGTATCCTGAACATGCATGGCATATTTGCAAGTGATCGTTAAGCAACCAACAATCGGCCATTACGTACGCGTGTCATAAACAAATAAAAGGGTCCATATATTGTTTTAAAGTACCAACAGTAAAGAACAGCAAATGTCTAAGGTTAGGTTGGTGATTGATGCTTTGCTAACCCATAATTTACCAATGATGCCAAGGGTAACTGGGGAATATAAATATGGTCCCTGTGGTCTTCTGTGAAATAAATCAAAATTTGAATGAAATGCATATGGGCGAGTATAGACTTTAAGGTGTTTATAATAACCAGAATGACCTGACCAATCATTTAGATTTTTGCACCACAGTAGAAAGACTGTAATATTCGAGGAATTTAAGCATAATCTTTATACCATAAAAATTAAACAAACACAAAAACATAATTAAAGAAAGCGAACCAGTTTATATTGAGTGTTGTCTCTTCATCTTTATATCTTCACATTAAAGTAACTGTATTACTGTGGATGGCTATCAGTTACATGTTCCTTGCATACGCCTATTCTTGAGCCTTAATGTAACTCTATGGTAATCTATGACCCCCTTGGACCCGCCTCTGAGATTCAGGCCAAAAGGCTTAACCTATAATCCATTGATTATATTTGATTACTTTCTATATCAAATAGAAGATGCGGTATTGAAACAGCTCTTCGCAAGAGACCAAACGAAACAAAAATGAACAACTAACGGTCACCGTACGGCCTTTAACAATGAAAAAGCCCACACCGCTATTAAGCACACCGAAATAACAAATGTAGTCAGTGCATACGAGAAAACTAACGGCTCAATTTTTGCACAAAAGTGTGAACAAAAAAATATATACAACCACTGAATTACAGGCTCCCGGCTTTGGACAGGCACATACAGAATATGGCGGGATTAAACATGTTAGCGGGCACCCAACCCACCACCTAACCGTACATTGACTGTTGTATGGTAAACACTTTCAAATATGCTATGAAATTAGAAATCGGACGTGCATGTGTATCTGTATGCTTTGTCATAGTTGCATCTGTTGAGTTATTGTATTTTCCTACTAATTCACACTTTTGTATACATGAGGATTTTTTTAAATGTAAAAATTTCCTCCAAGTGTTTTTCGACAATACAACTGACATTATGGGTTGCTGTCTGCATGTTATGATGGTAAATTATTATTTTCAAACATGCATATTGGTTATAGTCATATCAAAGCATAATCTAATACATGCAAAATTCATTGACAAACGCAATATTTTGTCAACGAAGCGTACAGTATAAAAAGGTGTAATGACAACGAAGCGTACACAACATGAAAATAGAGACATTTTAAAACGTGTATTTTTTTGTTTCTAGATACAACATAAACAAACGATCTTTATAAGTTTGTTAATTTATACTATGAAGTTTTCAAAAGTGTATGTTTTAAAAACTATGAGGTACGAGAAACATTAAGTTTTGAATGTTAAAAATACCAAGCACGTTTTATCATTGATATCGTCGTGCGATTTTTGATGTTTGTATAAAAAATGTCACATTTTTGAAAAACCTTTTAGTAACTCATGAGTATTATTGCAAAGAATATATTGGCGCAAAATATACGAAGAATAGATATTGGATTGTCTTTAAAAGTATGAATTCCTTACTGTCTGAACTCAGTGCTATACGGTGTGCTCGACTCGAACGCGTCAACGTCCGGTTTCATCTGTATCGGGGTTATACAGGGTGACTTCGCGGCTATTTAATTTCGCGATTATCTGATTTACTTGATGAAGTTTATTAAGGAAAGATCAAAGATTGATATATTCGCGACGATTTATATTCGCGTTATTTTTTTACTCGCGAAAGTCGCGAAAATAAATCGCTCGCGAAAATAAGTTGGTTTACAGTAGTTATTACAAAAGGCAGATTGCTTCTCGACATTTCAAGACTTAAAAAATGTAAACAAACACGATTTTTTCACAAATTCGACTAGATAAACTGCGTTTATCAGAATGAGGGCATTGTATTTGAATCAATTAAATGGTTCTCATAGTTGTTTTGTATAAATATAATCTGAAACTTGGCAAATAAAGAACTATTTGCACAAAATTGATTTTTTGGAACGTGAAAGATCACGTACCGCATTTTTGAAGATCGTGAAAAGGATTGTGAAAGATCTGATGCTACGAAGACGTTCAAATTATTCTTCCATTATATGATAATTGATATTTGTTATTAATATTGAGAAAGGCTAGATAGGTCAACATCCTCAATAGGTTTAAGCATTTCAAAGTATAAATATTTTCAGAAAATGAAAAGAAAAAGAAATAACAACTACGGCAATAAGAAAAGACAATGGGTGACAAAACGCCGAAAAAAACAATCCAGTGAAGGTGAGCCAATGGAAGAGGTTGAAGATGCAGATAACATTTCAGAAGCAACAAACGAATATTGTGAAAATGATATGGAAATAAATGAGAAAGTAAAAGGTTTTGGAGTACATCCAC
This sequence comes from Mytilus trossulus, assembly GCF_036588685.1. Classification (NCBI taxonomy): domain Eukaryota; kingdom Metazoa; phylum Mollusca; class Bivalvia; order Mytilida; family Mytilidae; genus Mytilus; species Mytilus trossulus. The sequence continues at coordinate 55,962,387 of NC_086386.1, read as the reverse complement.
AGCAATATTAATGCGGTATCCGTTTTAAGAAACCAAGCAGTTCTGGTACATTGGTAAAATTCTATTTCATGGACGTTTTCAAACGTTTATTACTGGATATAAAAAACATTGGCCAATCATGTCATACAAGCAAAGGATTTGATGGTCCCGACAACGCTCTCATCACTAATTGTAGAGATCTGTATGGCATGGTTCATCAGACCTTGACCTTTTTTTATGAAACATTTACAATCTTAAGCGCATTTGACACTTCCAGTAAAACCCTTGATATTATAGACGTTAAAAAAATATACTATCATAAGTAAAGCTAACAAGATATTACATCATTTGCGCTTCTGGTCACGCATTTTCTTTCACGATCGAAATAATACGTTGCCTGATCTTTCACGATCAAGTTTGAAGGAAATTCAACAAATTCAAGGTTTTCATAAACAAATTAAGGTTTTTAATGGAAAAAACATACTTTTTTTATTTAATTTTACTGTACTATCAGATACACCAAAGATTGAATTTCAAATATATCATGATATTCTAAAATATGACCATTATAGGTACAAAAAGCAAGTTCTTTATCTTCTTTCATAGTTATGTTGAGGATGTTAAACCATTTTGACAGACATATTTTTTTGTTATGATTTGTTCCGCGTTTTGAAAAATAAGCGATTTTTTCAAAGATTCTGAACTAGAATGTACATTAAATGTCTTTGACGATCCGTTACCAGAACTTTCACGATCGTCTCTCAATACTTGACCGCCGTTAGATATTCTTTCACGATCATTTCTCTCGATACACCGAATGACACCCGTGATATTACATAAATTATAATGATGTTCTAGATAAAAGTGATTTGAATTAACAAAGACGCACATGATTCAAAAGTTACCTTTTTAAATCTAGAATCAATGTTTTGACACCGTCCCCAATTTTAAAGTGTAATTTGTCAACCTCAGCGTCGAGAATACCTTTTCGTAACATGTCTACTAATTGTCTGTTTTAAACCAGTAATAACTAATTTAATCTGTGCATTACATAACCTATGCCGAACCCATAACGTGATATTTAGAACATAACATCAAAACAATTTAATCATCAGTAAGGAAATTAAACAACAAATTTGAAGAAAAAATTCGCGTTAGTGGCTTTTAAAGGCGAGAAGGGGAGCACAAAGTTTTTCTTTAACCTCCAAGAAAATGTATTTCTGAACTTGTGACCTTCGAATAGTTCAATCTTCTAAAGAACTATTGACTTTTCCAAAAATAGATGACGGTCGATTAATTCCATCTTAAGACCTCTTCAGAAAATGAGAGGTCTCAAAATAATTATACAGTACCATATTCTGTCAATCTTATCAAAAATAGTTATATTTGTTATTCCGCTATACTTTTACTTTCGACGATTAACCGGTGGAAAGAGGTATAAATTTATATTAGATTGCATGAGAATGAAATGTTTTTGTTATATTAGTTATCACAAAATCCAAGAAACTTTCTAATTTGCTATTTTGCTATTGTTTTAAACTTCTGATTTATTCTGTGTTCGTGTGTTAAATCTTTCTAATATTTAACTTGTTTATATTTAATCAAACTGGAGTACAAATTCACATATCATAATTATACTTTTTTTAAGGGATCCGGATTTAATAGAACTTTATCACAGTCGCATTGGAACTCACCAATTTGAACATGTTGAATATAATACTGTCAGAATATTTTGGGGTTTACTGTAGAATGTCCTCGTCTGAATATATGTGAAATATTTGTAACTGGACCTTAAACACACCACCCTTAACCAGTTAACTTATGCTTTCTTTCGTGAAATAATTACGAAAATATTGAAAACAATAAATGGAATAATCGTTTGGATACATTTCACAAGACAATACACTATAATCAATAATTATCAATGGTAAGTTTCTAATGACGTATTTTCTTCATGGAATTTTTTAATTTACATGTGACGTAGATAGCTTAGTGACGTATCGTACGATATGCTGGTTGACCAGTGAGACGATTCCATTCAAAATTTACGAAAAGTTCCTTGTATTAACAGAACGCCATATATGTTCTTTTTTTTTTTTAAATATAATTCAAATGCATTGGATTTCTATAGTTACTGTAATATTTGGAACTGAGGCCTGACATTCAAGGTAGGAATAAAAGACATTAAAAAGTGTAGTATTAAATAAAAGGTTTGTTTGACGAAGGACGTTCTGGACAGGGATTTATTCTGAAATCTTATTATTTTAAAAGGTATATAAATAAAACTATTTTACACCATATATATATTTATACATGTATCCTTTGACAGTTAGGCTTAAAGTAAAAAAAAGAATAGATGTATAACGTATCAAGTATTTACGAAAATCGATTGAAAATAAGTAATTTTATTTATCTAGAATATATTTGAAAATCAGGCATCATATATGTCGTGAATAATTATTCAGTTCACAATGAAAAGATTCAATACTGTTATGTAGCTTTATTGATCTATGATGTCACCACTTGCAGGCCCGTAGCCAGGAATTTCCAAAGGGGGGTTTGTTTGACTCACAAACTCGACTTTAACAGTCACAATTCGAACAGAACATCGACTTTAACAGTGCTTAATAGTTTTCAAGGGGGGTTCGTCCGAACCCCCCGACCCCCCCTGGCTACGGGTATGCCTTGCCCGACACCCGTCAATCTATTGCGTACGTTTTAGTACAGCCTTTAAGGTGGTGTGGGTGTCTTCCTCCATCTTGGATTGTAAAAAATAGAGTACCAAAGGTCCAGATTTTCTTTCAAGTCAGCAAAATTTGATGCAGGAATGCAGATATTTAATGTAAATTTTCATTTAAAAGAACCAATGCATAAGAATATAACTTATAAATATTACTATTTTTGCAAATGTTGATTAATTTTGGTTGTTTTAATTTGTTTCTGAATTGGCAATTTAAGAGGAGGTTACTCTAAAACATTGCATTTTCTGAAGGAATCTATAGGAATTTTTCTATTTTGTATTTTAGCCGGGGAAAACGTTCGGTGACTCTATCTTTTCTTTTGATATTATCAAAGCATTGTCTGAAAGCTATCTTTTCCTTAAGTATTTAACAATTCTATCATTTTGTTTAGTGTCTAATCCCAAAATGGAGCTTTATCCTGTATAATCCAAATAAAAATGTGTCATTTTGTCACGTCCTGTAGCTTGAGAAAATGCGCGGTGACCTACCATTTTTATTATATTTTTCAACATATATCAATATACTAAATTTTAACAAAGTATGAACAAATTCTATCATTTTTATTTTAGACTCCCTTACCACCTTAATCAAAAGTATTTTTAATATTACAGGTATTATGATTTGCATTGTAGCTTTGATTTATTCGTTGTTTTTAAACGATACTTACAGCCCTTTGCGCTATTTTCTTGGCGGTCATTTTGAAATTTTGGGGGAGACTGAAGTGTGCGAAGCAAACCACCAACCTTTTGTAAGAAAACTGACAATCCTAGTCGATTTTAGGTTGGAGTCCGGCGGCACTGCTCAACTGGATTATAACTCACAAACTACTGTTGACAGACTATAGATATACATGTAGTTGTTTGACTACTAAAACAACAAGGCTACCGAGAACCCCTATTGTAATTTTTTTTCAAATATAAAACTTTCACATGCTAGAAGGCAGTAAAAGATAAAAAAAATAAAAATGTATGTATTTCTTTTTTACAGGAAATGTTCAGACTTGTTATTGTGATGTCGTTTTGTTTGTTCATAGGAAAATTTACAGGTAAATATTTTAATTTATTAGTTTTGTCTTGCTGTTATGTTTTGTCAAGAAACCTATTACATTCCACATTCTCATTTTTTTTAATAACATTTGCATATTTTATTATTTATTCTTTTATGTACAAACATTATTAATTTCTGTGTCATTATGTCTCTTGTGGAGAGTTGTCTCATTAGCAATCATATCATATCTTCTTTTTTGTGTATATATTAAGCTAACACATGAACACACTTTTTTTTCAAACTGGTTCCAATCTAAGAAATACAGCGAAACACTAAACAGTAACAATATGTACAGCAAAGACTTACAGTTCAATGTAGAGAACGGTCAACCTGATTAAAACTAAGATCTATCGTAACTCGGGCGCTCTTCTCTTAAGGGCACAAATGAATTAGATATATATCATGATTAGATTTAGTGAACGAATCCTAAATTATACTACTTTTAACATCAAAAGTAGTATTGGAAATAGGAAATGATACTTAAGGAACCATCGTAAATCTGATATCGAGAGAGACACAAAAAAAACCTGAACACTGCCGAAAGAACAGACAAATAGACCAGCAGCACTGGAAATATTCTCACGTAAAGGCCGTTACGGCCATATATGAAAATGTCGTCGCACTATTCTCCGGAATTTAAAATCAAGGCACTCTGAATTGTGAAATCATACAGGCCTTGTGTGAGCATGATACATTGTGATACGTTATATCACCCTTTAAGCTATAACTTTATTTTTACTAAATAATTGAAACGAGGATGTCATTGGTGAGCCGTCATAGTGCTAAGTTCATTTAGTTTCGTTAGAGAGATATTATTACAATTATGAAGTAAGTTTCGACCCATTTCGGTAATATTTTTTTCCCCTCTAGCTAGCCCAACATATTTGAACTAATAATTGTCCTTTTTTTTAAAATCAGCTGGAAAGAAGTCTAAAATACTAGATAGTCTTATAGTTGAAGGAGGAAAAGAGAAGAGCAGGGTACCAGATAGTCTCATAGTTGAAGGAGGAGAGAAGAACAAGGTACCAGATAGTTTAATGGTGGGAAATGGAGGGAAGACCAGGGTACCAGAAAGCTTTATTGTTGGAGGTCGTGATGCTTCACTAAGTTCATGGCCGTGGCAGGTTGGACTTATATCGGCTTATGGTGTATTCTGTGGCGGTACACTAATATCTTATGACGTGGTCATTACAGCAGCACATTGTCTGGATGGATCAAGGTTAGCTTTTCTTAGAATTAAAAAATATGTAATCGAAAGTTTATGTTACGCATGCGGAACAGGATATGCTTCCGGACATGCGGAATAGATGTGCTTACCCAATCGTCACAACTCGGCCAATTCCGTACCTCATCTAAGATAGAAGGAGAGAAGCGGAGTCACCCGAGGATTGCCGATTGTGTGCTTACCATTCGGGATATTTTAAAGTTTATGAAAATGTCGCTTCCTGTCTTTCTTTCTCAAGACTCATTATTGTCAAACACTTTTTTAAATACTTTTTTATATTATGGATTTTAATCGGTTTTCCGATGGAAGATCTGTAACAGTTATTGATTTGGAAATTTACGGAGAGCAGGCATCCGGGCGGGAAGCGGACATGTGACTGCCATAATCAATGTCCGTGTATTTACCCATTAACCGTTTAACCAAAGCTGTTGCTACTGATGACAAAATGGAGGTCAAGTTCGATATTAAAGATATTCTCGTTCACCGTTCAGGAGTAATAAATCTTGAAAGATTGAAAGATGGTGCCACAATGTTCCGGTCGTGTCCGTGATACAGCAGTTCGACTACTCGGTCACTGAGGCCTCGTAATTTAACTTTTATTACACGAAAGGTCAAAAGGAAGATGACAGTTTAATATAATATTTATTTCTTTTTTTCTTTTAGGAGACGCGGGTTAAGTGTGGTAGTCGGAGAGTATAACAGGTATTTCTGGGAAGGTTATGAACAGTATATCCCAGTCAAAAGCTTCAATGTGGTAAGTTATACATTAGTAATTACATTAGATGTATGTTTCATTATAATACTTTATTTTAATTATGGCTATAACTGCACATCACGTGATATTCCGTAAGCAATTGTATCACTCAATAATACTTTTCATTCATGATAACACGTGGTACCACAATAAAGTGCACAGGTGAATAAAATACAAAAAATATAAAATTCGTGTTTTCAGATCATAGCTAAAAATGTAATTATAAATATTGAATGCTTCTTTTTGTAACTTTATAGGGGTGTAAAAGCGTTGACCGTGCGCACATTTTTAGTATGAAGCGCTTCCGCGCTTCATACAAAATGTACTTCGGTCAACGCTTTTACACCCCAATAAATTTACAAAATGAAGCTTTTAATTCTTAAATAAAGTACAAACCTTATTCGTTTGCAAAATGTATTTATCTGACATACAAATAACAGGGGTTTCCAAAAATGTTGAATAGTACATTAGTCGTCTCATCCGAGAAATCGATTTTAGACATGCAACGACGAAAATATAGTGTGGGTATGGTTGTCCTGCGAGAGAACGTTCTGTGCTGGTGATTCGGTCCTGACGGGTGTTGGTGATCAATAAAAAATTTAAACAAAGACGAAAATGATGATTTTTGACGTTTTCACTCATAAAAAATGGAAGAAAACAGTTGAGATTTTTCAATTTTGTTTCTTATGGGTTCATATGTTAAACATTTAAAAGTTGACCCTCTAAACTGTTTCAGTAAGCGTAACACAAAAATGCTCATTTTCAGAAAATCTTGAACTGAAAAAATGAAACAAAAATGCTCAATGAGTCCGCTTTCTATACCGCAATCCACACGTCAAAACTATTTTGAGCAAAACACATTGCAATTTATCAAAATTTAGCATTTTCTCAATTTATGCATGTCCTTATACTGTGCTGGTGGGTCCTGATACAGTGCTGGTGATTTTGGATCAGAAATTGGGCAGATAATTGTTGTCAATAGGATATATGACTCCTATTTTAGCTCTTGTGCATCCATTTGGCTGTTTAATATGTGTTTTCAAATGATCGTAACTTGTAATACATTTTTATATAAAAGGGCAACATCTTTCGTCCAATATCAGATAACAACATATAGTATCTAAAATAAGAATAGTTTTATTAAGAGATTAAATGCCTCTTACTTTGATGCTTCAACAATGACGAAAGCCCATGCCGCATAGACATGTTTGTTTTTAGCGCTCCGCATACCCCTCCCCACTTCTACCCAACCAACCCTCCTCATTCAACTTTTAAACTGTGCAGTGAATCTTGTGCTCGTAACAGTTATTGTCATAATTATGTTTACATAAGACTTATAAAGGAATTAAGAAGGTACCAAGAAATATTTTACAGTTCAATTTAATGATCATGAATTGAGGGAAATGGTACGAAAGCTTACATAGGACAACAAGAAATTGAGAGGTATTTTTTTGGTGAAAGACGTAAACGCTTCTTTGCATTATATAGTAAAGCTCTTCTATAAAAGCATGCAAAAAAATTTGATTGACTTGCTTGCTATATCTGCTTGGATGTTTTCAAACAATAGGTAGGCGGCGTTTCAATACATACTGGGATTTGATTGAACAAATACAAACTGACAGGAATGAAAGTTAATGTTTATTGTCCAAACAAATTTTAGTATATAGTAAACAGACTACTTACCTGTCGTTTACAAACATCCAAACAATCATAGCAAGCAATTTAATCAATGGTTTGCTTTACAATTATTTTCGAAGAGCTGTAAATTCTAAAAAAAAAACATTCTTGTTTTCGTAGATGGTTTAATCCTCAACAAAATCTCAATAACTTTGTTGGAACGAATAAAGGTTTTAAATCAAATTTTCGTGGACTCTTTAGCTTCCACCCTGGCGAGGCATGTTAGCTGCTGCCTTTCATAACTTTATCCGTATACATATATTAATAGATATACAAAAGGCTGCAATTGGTATTTTTGTATTTAAAATAATTCGTTGTAACGAGAATATGTGTGGTGAATAGAAACTGTGAGGGTCAAAATCTTAAATTGCTTATAAATGTTGCTAGACCCAGTTTCGTTATCTGATCTGAATTTTCTGAAATGTGCAAGGCAGATGGACATTGGTTTTTTTTACTCGGCAAGTTTTGTCCTAATGGCTTGAACTTTTGCAATATTAAAGCCTATTTCAATGAGTGTGTAGACAAAGGGAATATCTTTGGTTATCTTGCTTGCTGAACAGAAAAGTTATTGTTAGGTTATGTTAACTACCCTACTTTAAGAATAGACTAGTCCGACAACTTACACATCTTTCTGCCTGTAGGACCAGGCTCCTTCGAAAGGAGGGTAGTATACCTTACCAAACAATGACTTCACGGTTTAGCTAATAAGCAAGCTAACCCGGCAAAGATATTACCTTTGCTTACATACTCAATGGAATCGGCTGCAACTAAAAACTCGAATACATTTTAACAGACAGTGGTCATGTTTGTTGATGAATATTGTTTTTCCTAGATTCACTCTTGAAAAAACATTTGGTAACATTTGGTCAAGTAATTTCAGAAAAGATCATTTTGTAATTGCGGACGCCAAGACAATTAATGAACTTCACACGACCCCTCGAGACAGGTGAGCTTATATATGATCTTATAGCGATTCGGGTTGATAACCAGTTTAAATTCAGTGAATATAAAGTGCGAATCCAGCTAGTTCATTTTTACTGTTATATGCGGGCAGAGACATATATACACATATATGTATATATGTCTCTGATGCGGGTATGTCTATTGTAGAATAAAGGATCATGGGAAAACTGTATTTGTTTACGTTTTGAAAATATCAAGTTAAAGGATTTTAAGTTAAGTTTTAACATATTTTCATTGTGATATGTCTTTATAATATACAAACATAGCATTAAAGTTCAAATAAGTGTTATAAAAGCATCATAATATAGCATATCGATTATTGAAAGCGATCCATTTTAACTATAGATGCGATGAATTATCACTGTTAGTGCAGTCATTATTAATGTAGAATTTTCAAAGATGCGAGAAATTTTTATTGTAGAATTATGTGATAAATGCACTTGCAACAAATGAAAAAAACTTGGCTTAGTTGATAACTTTAGGATTTATGATACATGTATTTTCAAATTGAAATACAAACTTCTCATTCATACTTTATCAAATATATAGCTTTTCAAACTTGTAACAAAAGCGATTCTCAAAATGTCATATTGGATTCTTCAGATTACGTTTCTACTTGATTTTAACTTATATAGGGAATCACTGGAGCGTGACAGCAACGGGCCCTCTTAGGCAGTCAGTGGGCCCCTACTTATGAAAAATCTAGATCCGCGAATGGATACTACCACAGAGGTAAAACCATGCACATTTGGGTTATTGTACACAAAATGCATGCTACATTTTCTGTTTTGGCAGATTCCCGTATTCCGCTTATTGTTTTGTCAGATTCCCGTATCCCGCTTATACTATGCAGTTATATTTTTTTGTAATTATCCGTGTCCCGCTAGACTTCATTTCCCGTTTTTTACTACACAATCATTTGACTTTCACCTGTCACGCTTGCAAAAAATCGGCAATCCGGCGTGATGCTTATACCAAAATGCGACCCACTATTTTACTTTATTTTGACTCATATTAAGCCCATTATAAATATATTAAAAAAGTAGCGTGGATTTTTTTATCCCTTTTTATCCCGTCTCGTTTCGTTTTTGAGCCATATATAGATGTCGTATGTGACAATGAGACAACTCTCCATTCGAGTCACAATTTATAAAAATAGACCATTATACGTCAAAACACGGTCTTCAACATGGAGTCTTGGCTCACACCGAACAGCAAGTTATAAAGGGCTCCAGTGTAAAACCTTTTAAACGGGAAAACAAAGGTGCAATATATATCAAGATGTACGTAATTAGTGGTGAAATGGATAAAAAAAAAATGAAAATAAAGATCCCTATACGCTTTATAAGAAACTAAATGGAATACATTTGAAATAAATGTTATTTCTATTGAATTTATTAGAGTGTTTTAAAACCGAACTTTCCTCCGTAAGCTAAATTTTATCAAATCTTTCTCTTACTTTATCTATTATTTGAGAAAGTCGACTAAATTAAGGCTTTACAGCTAATTTCCTAATGCATGTAAAGCAAAACTTTGGTTGGCTTACTTGCTTTGTTTGTAAAATTGTTTATACAAACTTTGTAAATAAGATTGACATTTTAAAACAATATGAATAGGCATAGTTTAACCTGTGTTTTTAATATTTTAATTAAATTGGGTGTTATCATAATGATTATTCAATACAAAAAAGCAAGCAAATCAACTAAAGTCTTGCTCTATATGCTTAAAGAAATGAGCTGTAATAGATAAAAAAAAAATATACAGTGAAAATGCACCGCATATACAATACTAATGATTCGCTCCACAGTGAAAATGAAAGAATAGTATCATTATTCGACAGTAAACATGACTAGCATTACGAAATCATCATAGTGGAATTTAGTTAAATATGAAGAAACTGAATGACAAAACATATTCTACGTTACACAACACTAATAATTGTATTAAAATGAATATTTTTACTGCAACAACATCTTACATGCATGTAAGTTATAAAGCACCTGCACGATCTGTTCGTGAAATGTCCTAAATATTCACCTATTTTGGTATATATTTCACAGCTGGATGGCTTTAGGCGCGATAAAAACCCGCTCGCATCTCTTACTTTGTTTTATTAGTATTATGTATTTCTGAACATATACATTTTAACTAATTTTCTTCATTTTCTTCAAAAATTAAAAAAAGTTCGTCTGATTATTTATCATTCTACATTAGACATTTATGGCATATACAGTAAAAATGATATTTTAGGATCCGCACTTTACATACACTGATTAAGCCAGTTTTTCGTGTTATGACCTTTTAAAGTAAAATGTAGGTATCTGATCTAAGAATTTCTTTTTTAAACTTATATACTTGTTTTATACTCAATTGGTAGTATGAAGCTACGAGATATTTTAATTTTTGAAATTGTTCACTTCCTCCCCCGTAATTCTTTATTAAGATAAAAGTGTATTTTAGTTTGTTTTTTTTTCCATTTACTCATTTTCAATTATGATGAAGTCACATTTGATTTTTATTCTTAAAAATATTTATAATTATAGAAAAGTAGAACACATTGTTCACTTCCTCCTCCGTAATTCTTTATCAAAAATATTTGTTTATTTTGGAATTTTGAAATGAAAAAGCTAAGAAATCTTAGTTTTGTTAGTGTTCTCTCGGTTATCTCGTCTTCATTCTCTGACCTATTCTAGTCTTCCCTTTCATAAAATAGTGATTTTTTTTTTGTGTTCTATCGAACTTTCGAAAAAAAAATACCTGATAACCGTTTCGGCAAAAAAATTATGTTAAAAAATCTTACAGATGCAGCAAGTGATTCTTAATAGCTATAAGATACATTTTTCTTTTAAAATACAACTTTTATATCTTACGGGAAACTATTCCAAGCTTAAAACTTTCACTTTAACATCTCTCTAACTTATCCCCCAGCCCAACCACCCCTTAAAAAAAAAAACCGCAATATTATTGTCATTCTTATAGTCAGCACTCAATTGTTCACAAACAAATGTGTTTTAAGCTGCTAAAGTCATATGATTCAAACGCTCAGAAAGTCCTTTGTTCTATTTTTTTGCTCTCCATTTTTCATGCGAAACCTTTTACATTTTTATTTTATCGATTATTGTTGACGGTCGTACGATGACGTATATGGTTGTTAATACAATCATACTTCCTTTGGTTTCTTATGGAAATTTGTCCATTGACAACAAACATACCACATCATCTACTTTATATAAGTACACGTATTGTATAAAGTACAACGTATTTTGGTGATCTTGCAAAATGGTCGTATACCCGAAAATCGTAAACATATTTTCTCATCTTAAAAGGGGACAAGAAGGGTTATATTAACAGGCTAATAAATAAGATTACAGTTAATTTAAAAAAAAAAAAAAAAAATAGGGGTATTTTTTCTGTCATAATTACAGTAAACAGATTCACAACAATGTCAATTTCAAGAAAGCAGACAACAGTTAACTAGTCAATAACAGTACAGCATCAATGATCTTGAATATATGCCACTTTTAACTAAAATATATAAGCACAGAACCAGGACTTAGGAGCACAGTACCAGGACCGTTTTTCTTATCACCAGCACGGCGTCAGGACAATTCCGTTTAACGAACTTGCACGATTTTTGCAATATAATATTGTTGTAATATACTTTGCATGGTACTTATCACGCTCCAGAGACAAATTAAGCAGCAAAATAGTCGTTTAATTGCCGTTCTGATACAATGTAAACAAACCCACCAGCACAGAATCAGGACCCACCAGCACCTGACAGGACCAAATCACCAGCACAGTACGTTCTCTCGCAGGACAACCTAACTCGAACAATTCAAGTCCTTTCCGTGTCCGATTTTCTCCCACACGAGGGCTTGAACTCCTTATGATCATTGGCCGCGTCGCCTGCTCTCTGCGAGAGAGAGCCAATCGGCTGCGATCATTATAATGAGTCTGCGCAACTGTCTTGTAATTGTCTTACCAAACACGTGTGTTCAATTAACACAAATCCGATAATAATTAATTAACATCAATTAACATCAGTTTTCATCATTTAACATCAATAAACATCCAGAACTCCTCCTTCTTTAGCTGCCAACTTAAATCAAAAGTCCCATATTGCATAGCGGTGTGAATTTTCCGGTTGACGGTGTTTATCGAGGAAGACGTTCCGGCGTTAATGTAGCCTTCGTAGATCAGCGGAATATAACGACTGAATTATTCGGGTTAAGGACAACCATACCCACCGTGAAAGAAGTGGCGGTCATTATTAATAGGCAACTTGAAACATCCTAAATAACGAAAAGTATTTTTGGTTAAGATTGATTTGGTACAGACACGAAGTTTCCATGTTATTTACAAATGCAGTATAATTGTATGAAAATGATTGATTGATGGCTAACCATTTAATAAAAACAACGTAATTAAAGTTGTTTCAGATTTGCAGATCGTTTTTGAAGCACTCAACCAAGTGAAAAAATCGTTCGGTCATTGAGTGACAATTGGTTGAGCACGTACGGTGTGGTATTTTTGATTCTTTTCGATTTATTGGGTTGTAAAAATTATTTTTAACACTAGATCATATTTAAACGAGGAGATTTTTTTCAAAACCGATCAATGTAATTTTACTAAAGGAAAATGCGTATATGGGATTTTCAGAGGTTGATTATTACTTCGACCGTGAATAGGAACTTTAATTTAAAACGTCAGAGGGAATTTTGCTGTCTGTGCTTTTGCTTTGCTTACTGAACAGCATGGGTGTGAACCAATATATATATCTTCATCTCCTTTTCAGCATCCAAATTATGACAACAACTTTCTTAAAGGATATGATATAGCCATATTATTTCTGGAAAGAAACGCCACGCAATCTTATCGTGTCAAGCCAATTCCTGGCATAGCTCACAAAACACTGTATTACACAAAATGCAAATGTTTCATCACAGGATGGGGAATCAAATCAATGGGTAACTATATTTATAAGACTAAAAGATGCCCGCGAAATCGAGGTACAATTTGGCACATGAATAGAGTACTAAGGTGGACACAGTAAGGATTTGTATACGGTTAATTCATTTAATTTTTTTTCTTTAATTTAAAGAGATGACAATGAGGAACATAGCTTAGTCTTTTAGGCATGATTTTTTTTATTAGTTGTTAATGGCTTTGAACTAGCTCTCGGATAACTGCGAGTACTCTCAGATCTGTTCATTGTGTCTTTTTGTGTCGGGATGTATAAGTACCCGGCCACGTCCACTTTTATTTTTTGTCTATCTGATGAATTAAGCCTTTTTCAACTGATTTTTATAGTTCGTTCTTATGTTGTACTGTCATACCACTGTCCCAGATTAGGGGGAGGGTTGGGATCCCACTAACATGTTTAACCCCGCCACATTATTTATGTATGCGTCTGTCCCAAGTCAAGAGCCTGTAATTCAGTGGTTTTCGTTTGCTTATGTGTTACATATTTGTTTTTCGTTCATTTTTTTACATAAATAAGGCCGTTAGTTTTCTCGCTTGAATTGTTTTACATTGTCTTATCGGGGCCTTTTATAGCTGACTATATGCGGTATGGGCTTTGCTCATTGTTGAAGGCCGTACGGTGACCTATAATTGTTAATGTTTGTGTCATTTTGGTCTTTTGTGGATAGTTGTCTCATTGGCAATCATACCACATCTTCTTTTTTTATATGTAATGCGAAATACCAAATTCATCTCGGTTGAAAAATGCAAATACTGACTGAGACACGGATCGATATCGGTCTCCGAATTTAGATATTTTCCAATCATTGGCGATTTTTGTGAAAGAAAATATTTTATTAACGATTCTTTGATACAGCTATAACCAACCCTCCTAGAAACAGATAATAAAAAATGAGAGAATAACATTATTCTGACCATGCAGTCCTACTCCTAAATGTATATATATACATGTATAATATACAAAGTTAATGTTAGTAAATTTAATGTTAAAGAAGCAAATGTCAAAACTATTTGGTTTGATCACAGCTCGTGAATCTACCACCCTATAATGAGGAAAACATTAAAAGCAATAACTTATATATGCCATGTGATCGACATTGGAACGAAAAATGTGTCATAGAGACAAAATCCCGACCAAAGAGCAGAAAACAGTCCACATGGTCAAAGATTATCAATTATTCTACAACACTGCGGCGGGTTTCAACTGCATGGTCACTAAACAACAATTTATAAGGATTCCTGACATGGAAAAGGTGCAAAATTGTTGAGCGGTTGACTATGTTTCGTGTGATCTCACCCTCCTCCTTTACCTCTATAATCAATGTGACTGGAATTAACAAACACAGTGAAGAGATAAACCACGTATAAACCCATCCTTTGACAACAAACTACATGTACATGTATTTATAACAATTATGTGTGTTGGATATATGACAATGATTTTTCTATTATTTCTTAAATTTTAGGTCTTCCATCTGCAGCATCTAGGAACGTTGAGTCAAGTAAGTAAAGTTTGAAAACGGTGGTCATTGTCAAAATGATAATTAAGCTAGACGAATTTCGCGCGATATATTCAATTTGGTTGATTGCGGAAGCAATATAATTTTGTTTTGCATTTTGCGACAGGTTGTAATACAAGCATTCAAAATATATGTATTTCATATGTCGACGACTTGTCACTTGAAATTTTCGGGCACTGCAAATGTCTTCTTTAAGTCACTCGACGTGCCCTTAAAAACTTATCTATTCATATGTCTAATGGAGCCTCGGAAGCCGAGTGGCCTAAGTATTTCATCTACAGATTTGGCAAAATGATCCTAGTGGTATCTAGATTGAAAAACGTGTCCGGACGATTAAGAATTCTAAGTAAAACGTGGATGTAAAATGGAATTAATGCCTTATATCTTGAAAATTGTTATAGATAAAGAAAATTTCAAAGTAACTGATCTAATGTGTGCCCTGAAGTTTATTTATTTCTCTATCTTAACTGTTGATTCTTGATAATTCTTTTAATTGTAGAATCTGACGGTCATGGTCACTTAGCAGTAACGTTACAAGAAGCGGAGATTGAAGTTATTAGCAATTCAAAATGCAACTCTAGACGGTACTGGGATGGGTTAGTGAAACCAACAAATATTTGTGCCTTTCATAAAAAGACAGCAGCTTGTGAGGTAATTAATACTTCTAACAATCACAACATTTTATGGTTGATACGGTGTAACTATAGATATATAGTCATAGTGTTGCTGTAAACGTGCCGATTTGTTATAGACCAGGCTGTTAGTTTTTTTCTCTACAAAGATAAAGAAGCTTTCCGCCTGTTTCATATCACAGCGAGAACGTGACTCGTTATGTTTATGATAAAACTAGCAATTCAAAATGAAACTCAATGCGGTTCTGTGATATAGAATCATATTCAAAACAGTGTGGTCCTGGCCATTGATTGACGATCTAAATTATCCCATTGACTGGGACAGATTAGGTAAACGTTTGTTTGTAACGACCATTGCTCACTTCTTACTTATTATAGAATTTGAACTGTGGGGTCATCGAAGGTTCTTTACGCCTCTAATAATAAATGAATTCGAAAAATTATTCAGGAATATTAACCTTTATGTTTTGATTTATATTATTGATATAAATCAACACATTGTATTATTCTGGGTTCGTTTTTCGAATTGCTTTATTTAGGTGTTGAGAACCTTTGGTGACCCCACAGATTCAGTGTCTTTAACAAGTACATAGTGAGCAGTGGTTGTTACCGACAAACGTTCACCTAATCTGTCCCAGTCAATGGGATAATTTAGGTCGTCAATCAATGGCCAGGACCACACTGTTTTGAATATGATTCTATTAGTCAAACGAACTCGTGTTTGTTTGTGCCTTTCACAAAAAAAAACTTTCTGCAGCTTGTGAGGTAATTTAAATTCCAACAATCACCACATTTCATCATTTGAATCCTTAAATTACGTAATTGTGAAACAATATTTTAGATAAACATTGTTGCTGTAAACGTGTCTATAATTTGTAAGACATCGTTGTTATTTATTTTATAATTCGGCAAAGATAAAGAAAGTTAATGCTTCCACTTGTTTCGTGTCACAACTCGTTATGCTTGAAATCATGTAAAGATATCCTGGTGTTATATTCCTAATCTTAAAAATATTTTTCACTTCATTCTTAAATCCTATGATGGTGTTGGTATAAAACGTTATTATGAATAAGAAAAGATTAGCATTGAAACACATGAAAACACCCTAGCTAAGATAAGTGGAACGCAATGATTTCAATGTTTTTGCCAAATTTTCAAATTATCATACATATAAACAAACATAAACTTCGAAACAAATACCGTTTAGTATAAAAAGATCAAATATGTAGCTTGTACTCTAAGACCTCATAAACTCATTCAGATGTCAATCAGTTACCGGCAAAGGAATTACTGGGCATATCACCTTTAGAACATTTGGCGAAAAGTAGAGTAACACTCCCATCTCAGTTCAATTGCATTTTTAAACGCAGTGTAGTAATATCTACGATTTTTTTTTATTAAACTAATGGACTGCGGGAATTTCAGATAAATGTACCAGATATATATTAATAAAACAGTAGACTTGATGATAATAGAAACCGTAATTATAATTATGATAAAGATGTTAGTTATACTACTAATAATGGACCTCTAACGTTGGTTTTCAAAAGTAAAATGAGTTTCTTTATTTAGGGAGACAGCGGAGGGCCTCTAGTTTGTAAAGTACAGAACCAATACATTCTAGTTGGAGTAACGTCGTGGGGATCGTCTTCATGTATGAGCTATCCTACAGTGTTTGCAGATATTGCTAAATTTTGGGAGTGGACTCAAGACCGAATATTACAATACCGCATGCTATTGCGTGAAATTAAAACGGACGATACAAAACTCGAAATGGAGATGAATATTTTCCAGGAAAAATAATCGTGATCTTACATCTTATATATGCAATATCATCAGGACCACCTTAATGTTGGCAGCAAGCGGCCGCCAGAATTGGTTCAATATAATTTAACAATATTATAGTACAGCAAACTGTCAACACAGGATAAAAGTCCATTGCTATTCTTATAAAACATTTTCACCGATACAATCATGGCAACATTTGTGAAATCCTAGCATAATCAAACTCTTTCGAAGCTTTCTGGAATCGTATATTGATTTCTCATTAAGTCATGAAAGAAGTATCATCCTTTGTTCTAAAATTGATTTTATTTGGTAATCGGCTAACGAAAATATATTTCTCAACAGTTTCTTAAAAGTTAGAATCAACGATTTAGAGACCACCTGTATTACGCAAAAACCTGTGTTAAAAGACCATGAATTTTAGATCCCCCTGTAGAACATTTCATATATATTGAACCTGTTAAGAGACCACTTTTTTTGCTCTCCCTTAAGTGGTCTCTTAAAACAGGGTTGACTATATATTATAAAAGGGTCCAACGAAAAGTATATATAGCTTTATTTTTTCTTGTGTGACGAATGCTGTTAGAAGCAGGATTGTAATAACAAAGAATTAAAACATTTTGCCGATATTTGCCTTTGTCTATTATATAGTATATTATCAGAATATCAGTATAGATCAAATATTCTGTCTGTGCAGTTTAAGTACTACTAAGATATATTTACTGTTACAGTAATTCAATGTTTAAAGGATGACACGTGATCAACAGCACTCCGAACTTAGCGCTTTTCTGGATTTACCTTCATCGTGATGCTCGATCAGAGTAACATATTTAAAAAAAACCCAAGCAAATAACGAAATATTTGAAGAGTGATGTGATCAAAAGGACCTAACTTTAAAGATCTATAAAGATTCTATAAATTTGTAAACATTTGTATTTTTTGTGTTTGTAACGCAACTTTTCAGCACCGCTTTTGAGCTATTTCGAGGAGGCCAGTTTTTCTTGATGGAGAAGGCCGGAGTGCCCGGAGAAAACCACCGACCTCCGATAGGAAAACTGACAATCCTAGTCAATTAAGATTCGAGTCGAATGCACTCGCATATGATCGGGGTTCGAACTCACAACTGCCTTGTTGACTGACTAGTGATTACAGTAGTAACTATTTCGAACACATGGCCACCAAGGCCACTTGACTAAGTTAAGAAAAGTATGTTATAAATCTCGTCCGTACCGAAGCACTGACTACTGAGGTGGTGATGCACCCGAGGACCGTAAGTCTGACTACTGAGGTGGTGATGCACCCGAGGACTGTAAGTCTGACTACTGAGGTGGTGATGCACCCGAGGACCGTAAGTCTGACTACTGAGGTGGTGATGCACCCGAGGACCGTAAGTCTTGACTACTGAGGTGGTGATGCACCCGAGGATCGTAAGTCTGACTACTGAGGTGGTGATGCACTCGAGGACCGTAAGTTCCCCAGTAGCGTATAGTTGTCGACCCATTGCTAATTTTGACCGATAAATTAACGTACACAAAAATGTAATTAATGGTATATGAAAACTTATTGTCTGTATCTTAAAGTAACTGAAAAAAAAACAGTTATTTATGAACCAAAAGTTTTATGTGAGAAAAAAAAATAATTATAATAGATTTTCCTTGACACCTCCCCCTTTTCTAACTTTATTTGAGGGAAAACACTTGGTTAACCAGTATAGGCATTGTGTTAAAAAAATGTTTTGGGTGCATATGTATCATGCAAAATCATGAGTGTTATGACCTCAAACACGATTTGTTAATTTAATCTTAATCGACTGATGTCCAGTGGCAAATATTTAATGCACATTCAGATGAAAACAAATTGAAAATATATAAAGTCGGTAGGTCTTGTAATAAAATGCGCCGATGTTGACAAGCTGCAAATGAAATGACACTAGAAAATGAGGATTAATTGGATAGGAGAAGAAATTTGTCCTTGCAAGAGGTCAACACCGACCCCTCAAAGAGTTTTACAAGGGTTGTTAAAAGGTAGAGAGCGTTTCTCTGTCTTCACATAAGGCACCGAATATATTGTCCCCATTCTGATAAAACATGGCTGCGAATTAACAGGTTCGGCACAATCAAACGGGCGCCTCACTTTGGCAATGGATTTCCTTTGGTCAGCACGAGACCGACAGTGTCGATTCCTTTGGTCACCATTAATTGGTGTTCCTGTACAATGAATGATGTTATTGTATTGAATTTGGAAATAGGTGTCGGGGAAATATTGATGTGAATATTATTCTATTAAAGGTATCTAAATGACTCTGGAAATGTGAATTATTTTCTACATATACATCTTCATGCATATACACTGCATTCTATAGTAGTTATTATAGATCCTGATTTTTCTACTACTTTCTTGACTACTATCATAGTATGGACATGGTGATTTACATAGAGTTTGACAGTTGCTTTTGTCAGATTTACTAACTATTTAAATAGAGTCATTGTTTATTTCAGATATTTCTGACTTGTTTTTGTCAGAAATGTGACTTGTATAGATGTGTAAAGTTTCATTAAAAAAAAAAGGATTTAATGTAAATAGTGTATTGTGCAAGTGTGTCCAATATTGAGTGGCCATGGCAAAAGTCATAATGACTATAATCATACATGAACGGTCTGTGAAATTTTAAGACAATGTCCTATACTAGTATTTATGTAAAAAAAATCATCTGTTCGCAGTAGTTCCATTTTTCTGATAACATAAGTTTTTTTTTTCATTTATCAAGACAAATCTTTTTTTATCTGAGGATTATTTTGTGCCATGATTCAATGATAATATTCAAAATTGTCATTTAATTATAGTTCCAGTGACAAAGAAACCTATATATACTTTATAGTTCACTTATTTTAAATTTTCTGTTTTAGTGCTCTTGCTTTTATTGGCTTCGAACTTTTTGATTATAGCACCACTGACGACTCTTATGTCCAATTTAAAGCTTGGCCCTTCTTATGAATTTTTAAACCCCAAAAATTACTATCCTGTACGATTTATAATCTTTTGTTAACATGAAGGTTCGAACACCTTTGGAATAGAACTTTAATAGGTATGTCTTTAAGCAGAAAAATCAATGTAGGATAACAAAACTTGAAACCAATGTGACCCCTAACCTACCCCCTAACTATTTGATTTAAGTTTTTTATGCCCCACCTACGATAGTAGAGGAGCATAATGTTTTCTGGTCTGTGCGTCCGTTCGTCTGTATGTTCGTTCGTCTGTCTGTTCGTTCGTCCGTCTGTCCCGCTTTACGTTAAAGTTTTTGGTCAAGGTAGTTATTGATCAAGTTAATTTAAAAGTCCAATCAACTTGAAACTAAGTATACATGTGCCCTATGATATGATCTTTCTAATTTAAATGCCAAATTAGAGTTTTGACCCCAATTTTACGGTTCACTGAACATAGAAAATGATAGTGCAAATTTCAGGTTAAAGTTTTTGGTCAAGGTAGTTTTTGATAAAGTAGAAGTCCAATCAACTTGAAACTTAGGATACATGTTCCCTTTCATAAGATCATTCTAATTTTAATGCCAAATTAGAGAATTTATTCCGATTTCAAGGTCCACTTAACATAGAAAATGATAGTGCGAGTGGTGCATCCGTGTACTGTGGACACATTCTTGTTTTATCATAGACAAAATATATTATATCAATATCGTGTATTTTGATGTTGTCCCTATTAGAAAATGAAAAAATGCAAATTGTCAAAATTTGCTAGGGATACTGTCTGTTGATCAAGAAGAAGCTTCTGTCCAATTTTCATAAAATTCCACGAAACTCGAAATCTCGCAAGGTAATTAGATGTCTGAAAAACTTACCATTCAACAGTCGGGTAAACAGACATAATTCAGAACTTGATAGAATTGTTCATTGTAATTGTCATGGATATCCGAGTCAGTTTTCGGTGATCATACATGTACAAATGTAGTTAAAGTATAAAGTAGTTACATTTTCACTAATGAAAATAAAGGTCAAAACAAGTGAAGAGAAGGAGTAGTAATTAATCGACATGAGCATCAGAAGGAGGAAAACCCGGCACGTCGACTGGGTTGTTTTATTCAAGCATCGGCCTGTTTCTAGACCCCGTGAAAAATGCCAATCTAAAAACAGTGACGGATCCAGAACTTTTCAATGGGGGGGGGGGGGGGGGGCACTGACCTAAGAGGAGTCCCGCTCCAGTCATGCTTCAATGATTCCCTATATAATCAACAATTTTTCCCCACAATTTGGAGGGGGGGGGGCACCAGTCCCCCTCCCTCCCTGGATCCGCCTAGGAAATATATGGGAAAATAATAAATATATCTAAGTACCTGATAATACACAGTTACAAATTTAAATTAAAGGAAAAGAATGGTTGAAATAAATTTGATATACTGTAAGAATCAATATAATTGCTTAAAATATTAGGATGTCATGGTGAAATGAGACAAAATATATCATATCAATTGTCGTAAAATTACCAGGTGTCTGTGTCATCAAGCACAGCCAAGTAGTCTAATAAGGCATGTCTGCCAATGTAGAATGACGTGGGTATACTTGATTCCACACGAACATTAATTACAAAAAATTGGCATGGATCATTTGTGTTGTGAAAAGTAAAATTGAAGATATAGGATAGCGCTATTTTCAGTGACATATAT
Source organism: Mytilus trossulus (assembly GCF_036588685.1). Lineage (NCBI taxonomy): Eukaryota > Metazoa > Mollusca > Bivalvia > Mytilida > Mytilidae > Mytilus > Mytilus trossulus. Next base: position 55,940,403 of record NC_086386.1, on the reverse strand, counting down.
GTGTTTGTCTGGTTTGTAAGCTTGCAAAACATTTCATGAAACTTAAAGGCTTTTCGCCCATCAACATTTGCTCCAATTGAGAAATTCCAGTCAACTTAGAAGAATGTCAGTATGAAAATTGTCGTGCATGGTGGCTTAACTAAAATAATTCAAATAAATATTAATATTTATATAATTATACAACCCGGTAACTTCAAAGGTAGATGTACTATCATTGATGAGATAAGTTGGTTGTGTCTCAGTTAATAAGAGATGGATAAAAAAATATGCATATTGAGTTTTAAAAACGTATATAAATGTACTTTAAAAAAATACTGATGATTTAATTTATTGACGCTAAAATCGTGATTTTGTCATCACATTCGCCGACATCATTGTAATTTTTGCAATTCGGCAAACAGATTTGAAAACGGTTGAAAATATCAGGAAATTCGATTTTTAACTCATGACCAGGGGCAGATTTAGGCGGGGGCGTGGCGGGCGTGCGCCCCCCTAAAATTTGCAAATAAAATTAAGAATGGAAATGGGGAATGTGTCAAAGAGACAACAACTCGACCAAATAAAAAAAAACAACAGCAGAAGGTCACCAACAGGTCTGCAATGTAGCGAGAAATTCCCGCACCCGGAGGCGTCCTTCAGCTGGCCCCTAAACAAATATATACTAGTTCAGTGATAATGAACGCCATACTAATTTCCAAATTGTACACAAGAAACTAAAATTAAAATAATACAAGACTAACAAAGGCCAGAGGCTCCTGACTTGGGACAGGCGCAAAAATGCGGCGGGGTTAAACATGTTTATGAGATCTCAACCCTCCCCCTATACCTCTAACCAATGTAGAAAAGTAAACGCATAACAATACGCACAATAAAATTCAGTTCAAGAGAAGTCCGAGTCTGATGTCAGAAGATGTAACCAAAGAAAAGAAACAAAATTACAATAATACATAAATAACAATAGACTACTAGCAGTTAACTGACATGCCAGCTCCAGACTTCAATTAAACTGACTGAAAGATTATGATTTCATCATATGAACATCAGGCAAAATCCTTCCCGTTATGGGTTTAGTATCATACCATCATAACATATATGAGAAGAACATAACCCGTGTCATGCCAACAACTGTTTTTAGAATAAATGTGTTTAGTTCCGACGCAAAGACCTTATCAGTGACTCAATATTAACGCCAAAATATGCAATCTTTAATGACTTGACAACAGTATCGTAATTATATCCCTTCTTAAAATAAGTCTATTCAAAGGTTTTGTAAGTTTCTGAGGTGAATATTGACACCTTTGTGCTTTATAAAGAATATTTCCATAAATAATTGGATGTGAAATACCTGAACGTATAAGAAGTCTGCATGTTGAGCTATATTTACGAATGATGTCTTTATACCGATGATAAAATTTAGTAAATGTTTTGACTAGTTTGTGATATCGAAAACCCTGGTGTAACAATTTTTCAGTAATACATAAATTTATCTAATAAAAAAAGCATGGGTTGACTTCAACATATTTAAGAATTAGAAGAGACCATTCAATCTTTTTTAACATTCAAAGTATCATGAGTATATAAAACAGTCAGTTTAACAGAATCAACTGGATTACTAATTAACTGACCGTCTACGCTTTATTAAAGTTCTATAATAAATAATTTCAAAAGGAAGGTGTCAAAGGCGGAGCTGCGTTTGATGACAAATATAATAGGTTTTAAGCAATTAAAGTAAAAACAAATGTTACATTGTATTTACGGTTTTTATAATCAATTTATTTGATAATCGAAGTTCCAAAACATCCCTTACTCACTTTCACAATTTCATCATGAAACAGTCAAGAAAACAGTCGGCAGAGATTCTTTTATAATATCTGTAATGAAAGATAGAAAAACTGTTTCAAGCGAACGGTTAGTTTATTAATTTGTATCTCTGTGTCTATAAATGTATTTATTTCTCACTTGCAACCTAAATATTTAGCCGAATTATGTACCGTATTGCTGAATGATTGAGATCCCAAGAATATAAATTTAACTGCGTAAATGCATCCCATTCTGATGTAAGTTGTTTGTGGCGAACACATTAAAGTCTGGCACGACCTCCGATAGTAAAAAAAGTAAAAAAAACAGATAGTATGAAAGGACAATTAAAAGTTGCTGGTAAAGTAGAAATTTTCGTTTGAAAAATATTTTGGTCAGGTGAGCAATTGTGGTCTGTCACGTCTCACTTTGCGTCCGTCTGTCCGCCCGTCTATCTGTAGATTGTTGTCATGTGTGGACTAAAGCGGTTCCAGCTTCACTAGTTTTACCACATTATAGTTCGAGATATCTACAGTTCACCCCTTTAGAAGAATATTTCAATAATTTTACCCCAAAAAAAATCCAAAATTTTTTCGCCTCGCTCCGCTCGGAGATTTATAAAATTTGCGCCCCCCTGACTGGAAATCCTGGATCAGCCCCTGATGACAGTACAAGTTGGTGTCTGTACACGTATCTGTATCTACAGTGGGTCTTCGTGTGTGTGGGTTTTCAATATGACTTTTGATTACTCGATCGGCCGTTTTTTATATTGGTTATTTGATTATCATACCAAATATATCGTGATTATTTGATTATTTGATAATACGGATTCTCTAACTCTATGGAAATTTACCCCTTTCCGAACCCATTGTATAAAAAAATTTAATCAACGTGTGGTTGCTGGTGATCTCAAAAGATCATTGGATGATTTTGAGGGTCATGACCTTTTTAGCTAACAGAATGAAATCAAAATACGATAACAGGTGTTAATGAAATTGACAACTTCGTGCAATGTGAAAGGCACTCGAAGGGGATTTTCGGTTAACAAAAAAAGAAAATGTCTTTTTAATCATTAGAGAAACAGATTCTTACATAGTTACTCGTGGATTATCGGATTTATCCAATCTCGATAGTTAAATTATAAATTTTAAAGTCCTCGCCGAGGCGGCTCGGACTTTAAAATTTATAATTTAACGCGGCGAGGACTTTAAAATTTATAATTTAACTATCTCGATTGGATAAATCCGATAATCCACTGGTATCAATGTAAGAATCTATATCTATATTTTTGATTATTTTATAATTAGGGCTATATTTTTGATTACTTACTTATCTTGTTTGAAAATAGTAATTAATCATTATGTGATTATATTGGCCAAACAAATGTGATTACTTGGACATCCCCATGAGGGACCTCTATAGTACGTCGAAGATATAAATTCTTGATTTTACTAGATGGAGTAATGCAGTTGTTAAAATGTTGATTCACTTAAATTAGAGAAAATAATAATGTCTCAGTTTTATGTACAAATATGCTTTTTGGGGGGCATATGGTATAACCGAAGATTTTTGATAAAGACCGTGATTGTGTGTATTTGTATTTCTTTGCTCGTTTGGTCTGTAGCCATACCTTTCAGACGCGTTCTCCTTGAGGGAGTTTGTTTTGGTGTAATTGTTTACGTTTGGAATTTTTTTCCTTTTCTCTCAAGAAAAACAGCAATGGGAACTGTGTTTCAAAGCATTTCTGCTGAATTATCCGCTGAATTCGAAAATTTATTGTCCAATAATCACGCTAGGAGCTTTTTAGAACGAGTATGCGATTTGACAGGGACCCTGATGATCAGCAGTTCAAACAATCCCCTAGTCGCACCCAATTCTTTGAAAATCTGTGGTTCGTGGGCTTCTGTATCAAACGCACACAATATTCTTTCATCATACACTATTGTACGTGACTTGATGAAGACAGATTTTGACGATAATGATAATTCGTGGGGTGAAATTACTTCAAGTGAATATTTACCTACCCCTAAAAGAAGAAGAAAGAGTCGAAACCGAAAAATTTGTAACCTAATTCGAGAAAATGATGAATTTAGTTCAAGTATGAAGCTGAAAACATCCCCTGCTAACCCTGAAATACTTGATATTTGTCCTGATTCTAATACAGTTTCACCAATACCTATTCTCTTGTCATCAATTGGGAACAGTCAGACATTTCCGGTCAATTTGTCCAAACAAAATGAAGATATTCCCGGGGAGCCTGTTCCATTAACACCAGAAGATGGCGACATGTATTTCATTGAAAATACAAATAACCAAGTTACCGATTTTCAGAACAGTGACAATCAAAGTGCCAACACCGAAGAAGGGGGTAAGGGTAAATATCCCTGTACATTGTGCAAACATTACTCCACAACTAGTGCCAAGAATTTAGAAGCGCATTTGGATCGATTCCATTTTAAACCTGTTACTTGCCATATCTGTGGAAGAGGATTCGGTTACGAAAGAGACCTAAAAAGACACTTGTTGAAAAATAAGTATAGCTGTTCCACTGCAAAACGATCCTTAATAAACAAACATTATGTCACTATCACCAGATCTGAATACGATACTGATGAACAATCAAATTCTGGTGTTGGGAACTCAATTGAAGATTTGGTTAACTTATCAAAAGAAGGTCAAGATGAAAGTTGCAATGATTCAAACATCCATCATGAAGATTTGCAGGCTTATAGCACAAAAGTTTTTGAAACAGAAGATTCTGGCTTCAATTTAAACCTTAGAATTAAAGAAGAACCTAAAGAACTAGAAGAACCAAATCCGTTAGAAGTTATTCCTATTCAAAGTGTATCAACAAATTCAACATCGCCACCAAAAGAATCTACTGTTCAAACATTACCATCACCAATAAAGCAGAGCCGAAATTTGGATAGTAGTACAAATTCACCTGAAGATGAAGATGAAAGAAATGATTCGTATCAGGATTCTACCATTCAAAGAGCACAAATGCCTTCTCAGGATCAGTTAAAATTAATGGAACAAGAATTTGGTTCCAGCAATTTTGACTTCAATGTTGAGGAAGATTTCACAACAGAAACAACTGGAGAAGTGACCAATTATTACTGCAAAATTTGCACTTATATGGCACACAAGAAACAACATATGATCGATCACATTTGTCGTATGCATAAGAAGCAGTTTGCCTGTGAGCATTGTAATTCAATGTTTGGTCTAGTAAAAGATTTGAATAGACATCTTCGTAGAACACATGGTGTAGATATTCCCCTGAAAAATTCACGGGGGACAATTGTTAGACCACTTATACCTCTTTGATTTTAATTAAATGTATTTATCATGTTTATGTAGGTGTACATTTTTCATTGTAAATTTACATTATATCATTTTTATATTGTTAGTTATCATGGTTATAAATTTAGAATTTTCCAATTACTTTGATTTATGACACACATTACATTGGGAGCATTTAGCATGTTTAGGAACATGATAAAGAAAATATTGAGTAACACCATGTTTATGAATATTTCTGAAAGCTAATCTCAAGATTATCATGATAAAATAAATGTACTGTACATGTATATTTTGCAAGTTTTGTCATCTGGTAACAGTGCAATTTAGATGTCATATGCCTTAACCATTGTCATGATTGTTAACCAAAACAATAAATTGTTATAGATTAAATCTGAACACATACAAAATGACATACATGTATAGAGTATAAGAAATTACCTTTCCCGGCAAGAGAAGCTTACATACTTTCTATTTTAACAGAACTTTTTGTCATGAATTATCATTTTTTTACATCTTAAATTTATAAGTCTTCATGGTCTACATGTACGAGAAACACTGGTCTTCATAAACAATTATCAGAATGGCACAGTTTTAAGATTAAGGCTGAATAAAAAAAAGTATGTGTGGTTCCAGTTACATGTGAGAAAAGTTAGGGTATGTCAATGTATGTATGTACATGTATGTAGTAAAGGATTTTTTTCTTATTTTATGTTGTTTTATTTTACTTTATGGCTATTGGAGCAACATCCTGACTTTGACCATGTTGACAGTGGTTATTGAAAAATTACAAAAAAATCTTTAAAGTAGACATTATATATTTATAGGACTAAAAAGTAGGATAGATAGGGTAACTGGAACCACACATACATTTTAATTTGGCCTAAGGATCCGGACATACAATTTAGGACATTTTTATTATCTCAAAGGTTTTTGTAAATATTTTAAATATTGAAGTAATTTATAACATAAATTAATTTACATATACTTTTGCTAGAATTTTAGTATTTTTGGATTTAAAAAAGCTTTTCCAACATCATGAACATCATGAACGTGTTAGAATTAAACAAGAATAATTGTATGCCCCTGCCTCAGCATTCAGGGGGCATTAAGTGTTACCCTAGGTACGCCTGTAAGTAAGTGCATCCCAACAATTGGTTCCCATTCTTTAATTTTAGTTTTCTTCAACTAAATTTTACAAAATGTATACACAATGCGCATGCTTATTTCCACAAAACACAGACCAAGTTTGAACTTGGGTGTCATAACTTTTACAGTTCCAGAGTTATGCCCATTTACAAATATAAAAAATAATTTCCATTCTCTAACAGCCTTAACCAACTATTGTTAAACTATAAATAATGCAGGTATACACAATCCCTTTTACCACAAAACACAGATCAAGCTGAAAGTGGGGGTGGTATTATGGGGGTTTATGATTTTTGTCCTAAAAAAAGTTCTGACCCCAATTGGATGAATCCTATGAGATGACAAAAAAATATTATTCTGTGTTAAATTTTGGATAAAAAAAAATTGATTTATAGTGTTGAAGTATATATAAAGTAAAAAAAAAACGTTTCCTTATAGATGTGTGAATTTTATTCTGACACTGACAAAAAAATCATAACCCCTCCTTAAAGTTATTAATCATTTATTAGGGTTGCTCCTTAAGTACAAATGTAAACTAAACATATTTTGGTTGTCAATTTAACAGCATCACCTGTCATTGTTGACCAAGGAATACATTTGTTTTCATAGTGGGTCTCATTGGGGTCTAAGTGTGACACTGGATTGCTGAATTTTTGTAAGGGTAACACGTGAAAGTCACTGTTGACAGTGCTTATTGAAAAATGACAAAAAAAATCTTTATGGTAGACATTATATATTAGGACTAAAAAGTAGGATAGATAGGGTAACTGGAACCACACATACATTTTAATTTGGCCTTAGGATCCGGAATTATTGTGCCGTGAAAATGGGAAATGAAGTCTAGGAAAATTACAAAGAAATGAGAATTGCCTACGTACATAGTGCAAGTGGGATAAGGGATTCTGACAAAACAGTAAGTGGGATCCAGGATCAGAACCCCCCAATGAGACTCCCTTCATACTAGAGCTAGTAACATGATAATAATTACATTTAAATATCTACAGTCGGAACATTTTTTGATGCTTTAATATATTATAACTGTTTCTAAATATGGGTTATTGAAAATAAGGGTAATAATATATAGACTCTTAATTTCTCTCTCTTCTGTACATGTACTGAGAAATGTGTGACCAAAATTACATTGTATTTATGTATGATTAGTGTATGCAATGCTATTTACAATCTTGAGAATTAACTTTCAAAGGTCTTGTGGTGTATGTTATACATGATGCATGTACATGTATGTATATGTTCATTTATATATAGAATCAGTTTCATTTTTAACTTTGATGTTTAACAGTCCCAATTTCTGTGTTCACAATCAATGTTAATTTTTTATGCCCTGGCACAAACTGGTTAGGCCATATAGTTTTACCTTTATTCATCATTCCGTCATACATGTAATTCATTTTGTCAATGTATGTCATTCCCCTATTCTGCAAGATACAGTTATCATTGGTTATACAGACTGCTTTACCACACATCTCACATATTGAGAAGATTTTTAGTTTCTACTCTTTGGTTGGGTCATTGGTGGGTCCCGGGGGAACCTGTTGGAACCCCCCCTTTTTTTTGGACAATCAATGCATTTGAATGGGAGCATATAGCTAGAAACCCCCCCCCCCCTTTTACACTGTGTTGGGACCCCCCCACCCCCCACCACCTCCCTCTTTTTTTGAAATGGCTGGATCTGCCCCTGTGGGTTGTTGTCTCTTTGACAAATTCCCCATTTTTATTCTCAATTTTATTTTATACTATGATGAGCATGATGAGTAACAAATTAAGTATACATGTCCCTATACATAAGGTTTTCCTCTTATGACTTTTGCTGAAATTAGCATGATTAGGGGGTTAGGACTTTTAAAATTTGTGAGTGGGGCTAATAATCATGACATACCAGAACACCAACATTGAGGCATATGATTGTCCCAAATTTGTTTCTCTTTGGTCAGCCAGTTTTTATGCAACCTCTGAAAAAATCTTGGATCCGCCTGTATTATATAATTGGTTATTTACATTGCCTCATGTATTTGAAATTTATTAAGTGTCTGTACTTAAGTCTTATTTTTCCACACATGTAAATGAACATTAATTTATATATTTGTTAACCTGAATCAATTATGTTATTAATTGAAATTTATAAACAAAACTGTTACAATTGATATGGTTGTGATTTTACTTGTATTGTTAGAGAAGATAGTATAAGATCAACAGGGATAACCACCAAAACAAAATTTCATTGCATTGTCCAAGAAGTCAAGACCATATAAACACATAAAGTCTTTTTGAATATTTACTTTTGGTTTACCATTTGAAACCTGTTTGGTCGAAAGGAAAATTAAATATCATTTTTCTAAATTTTATATAGATTAGAACAAAATTTGATAGAATTAAATATTTCAAATTTTACTGTTACATCTAAAGAAGTTTTTTTTGTTAATCTCAATATTCAACATCAGATGTTGCTATACAAAAAGTGCTCTAACTTAAAGGAGTGCAACTACAAAAATAGGATTTGTGGTGATCCCTGATGTTAATTTTCTCATTTTTAATAATACATGTATATACATATTTATTTATGCAAATGTATAACATTCAGTGTCCCTAATTAACTGTGCAATGAATACAATGTATTTAAGGTCATGGCCAAACAGTTGACGTACAATTGCCATACAAAGAATTCAACAAATACTGAATTTGATGTTTTGAAGACAAGTTTTATACTCTGAGCAGGTCTGTAGCCAGGAATTTCCAAGGGGGGGATTATTTGGGTACATGAATTCAATTTTAAGTCACAATTTGAACAGAACGTTGACTTTAACAGTGCCTATTTGGTTTCAAGGGGAGAGGGGGTTTCGTCCAAAACCCTCCTGGAACCCCCTGGCTACGGGTATGCTGAGCGCTGAGTTATATGACTAAATGCCTATGTCTGGAATCAGATTTTGAATTTTATGTAGACTGCATTTAAAAATTGCATTGAAAATTATTGTCTGTATAAGATGTCACTTTATATCAATTTGTGTGCATGCTAAGACTAACAGAATATCAACTGACCACAGATAAAAATGAGGGGGGTGTTGCATCTAGTGTCAAGCCCCCCTCATGCTAGAAAAATAATATAGATATTTATTGACCTGAAACACTTCAAATTATTTTTATTGAACTTGCTCCCCCTGTAACTTTATATATATTATATCTTTATTCTGTCAAACCTTTGCAATAACACTATAAATGTTATACAGACACTACAGGGTATCAATAATACAGACATAAATACATGAATGAATACACAAAGCAAAATATGTACACTATTTACAATTATACTAATAGTAGTTAGCCAGTAGGGCACACATGGGAATTTATAAATCTAATGAAAGTGCACAGCTTTCTCAATTTAGATATTTTATTTAAATTCATAATTTAATTAAACATTATTATATTTGGATGATTTACATATTTTTTATCAATACATTCGTTTCTTTTTACCGACATCTCTGTGCACATCATAATTTAATGATACTCATCTCCAAGATCTTCAAATACATTTTGGGTTTGTAGCTGGTTAACGTTACTTAATTGACAAATGATCTTAATAAGATTGATCTCAATAAAATATCAGTCTGGGTTGGTTGTACAAAGATTGAATAAATGTTAAATTCATTTAAATTTGTAGTTTTAATTATTACAACTTATCAATAAATGTTTTTCTTCTTCAATTTTTTGGGAAAATTTACATAATAGTGATAAAAAGTTACTACAATTAGTGAAATATAATTTTGTTTTAAAAATTGCATTAACATTAATTTAATATTTAAGTATGGACATGTACTTAGGTGAGGTTTTTTTAAAATTTGTGTCAGATATTTGGAAAGCTTGTTTTTACCCCCTATAATACAGGGTAAAATATTTTGCCCCAAAACACCCATTTTTCTTTTCCCATAAGACTTCAATAGCTCATAATTAAAAGTCATTAACCAATTTTTTTTAGCAGATTCTAGATTTTTTCTTTCAATTTGATACCAAAATGATACCAATGCAAATATAAGGCAAGAGCATAGTCATGATCATGATAGTCAAAATTTACTGCTATTAAAACAATGAAATATCTGGAAAAGGAGCTCCTTAACATATACATATTTTATTTAGCTTATATGGTTCTTTAACTAAAGGTCTTCTGACTTAAGCTAATAGTACACATGTATCAATTTTAAATTTATTTTCTTTTAATTTCACCTAAGTTCATCATTTAGGCTACAAATAAGTGTATTTATCTGTATACATGTATACCAATTAAAATGATAGACATAGGCTATATGTAGTCACAATTGAAATTATGGGTCTGGTTGGGGTTTACAAAATGGAAAATAATAGACCAAATAATATAAAACAGAGGAAATGGGTGCTAAAATATGAACAAACGAGAAAAGTGACATGGAAAAGTTAAAATACACAGAAAATGAAGACCCCCTCATCCTGACCTTTATTAAATGACTTAATATTTTTTTTAAACTTTGATGTTGTAGTTGTGTAGTTATTGTTGCTACTGTTGTTTTTGTTTAGAGCTTGAGATAATAAATATTACACAAGTATCATTTAGTTAGGTTATTTTCATTCGAGTGCAAAAAAATTTGCATTTTCATATTTCATTTATTGAATACAATGTGAGCTTTTGTCCCCACTTGGCATCAGTTGTCTGTTGTGAATGTTTTGTCTTAAAATTTCAAAGGAAAGTTCTTGAAACTGATTACTGAGACAGTATTAAGAGGGACGCCCCCCTCCCACCGTTTTGTGGAAACAGATGGTTGATTATACTAGTATAGAGAATCATAGAAGCATGACTGGAGAGGGTCCCTCATTGGCAGTCGGTGGACCTCCACTAATGAAAATATCTGGATCCGCAAAAGGATTGTATTCATGGCATTTTAGGCAGAGAAAATCTTCAGAACCAAAACGGTCTTATTTTACATCCCATTTGCATGTTAGTGAGTTATTGCCTTTCTAATTTTAGCTGGCAAGGACTAAACGGCCACACCAGCTTTATTTTCTCAACTCTTGGCGTTAGACGACATTTAGAAGTCAAACAAGTTAATAACAAACATACATAACTCCAAGATATAATTCATATCGGATTAGTCCATACAACTGTCAAAATCAACCATTCGACTTTATCAGCAAATCGAAAACAACTCGCATTCCAAACCTGGAACATAGCACTAAAATTGTCTTCTTGGTCTGAAAATGTGCATTGCAGTATATAACATCAACGGCAATGGAGTAGAGGCACCGCGGCACTATGAAATTAGTTCAGTTTTGTGAGAGCAACCGAAGTTTAAAGGCTCTCTATTGTCTTGGGACACACGAAATTGTCTGATATAAAAAAAAAGAAGATGTGGTATGATTTCCAATGAGACAACTCTCCGCAAGAACCCAAATGAACCAGAAATTATAAACACTGTACGGCCTTCAATAATGAACAAAGCACATACGGCATAGTAAGCTATGTAACCAGGTTACATATTTCCTAACCTTTTATGTCAATTCTACCCGCATCCGCATCGTTGGTAGTGTATTGACCTCAGGGGGTCTTGGGTTTGATCCCCGGCCGGGCCAAACCAAAGACTTAAAAGACGTCTGAGATCTCCGCTAAGCATGCGGCATTTAGGAGCAAGAGTAAGAGCAAAGACTGGTGGGGTCAGAGTCAGGATTATGTGCCCAGATATAAGGAGAGATGTCTTCCTGCGGAATATGCCATGTGAATTAGCAAGTAAAATTCCGGCTCAATATGTTGGTTTAGTACAAAGCAGGGTTTGCACTCGTATTACATATTTATAATATTGCAGGATTGATTTTTAACTTGCATTTCTCAATAATGATCAGTTGGCGTGTTAATAAAATAACATGCGTGGTCCATGTAATAGAGAAACACTTATATTTCCCAAAATTATCTCAATAGATGAATAGAACTCATCCATATAGTAAATCAACAGATTGAAATGAGGTATGCAAGTTTGTTTAACATTTTATTGATATAAATTTGTCTTCAGTCAGCTTCATAATACTCAATGTATTTACTTAACTGATTGAAGTAAGGATGGACTGAAAAATGCACGTGTGGGGTTGGGGGAGGCGGTTAAAGGGTTGTCTATTGCTGTGGATTTATTTATTTTCGTGGATTAAGGAAAACTTACACAAAACAACTAACATTTAATCAGCATACACGCAGCATTAACATAAGAGTACTCATAATTACTGAAAGCTAGTCTAAAGCAAATTAAAACTGGTGAATAAATCATGTTCTCCTTAAGTATCAATCAGTACACATCCATCGGCTTTCGTGTGAAGACGTCACCAACGCGTTTAGAATTCCAGTGGCGGATCCAGAATTTTTCACAAGTGGGGACCCACTGACCGACTTGAGAGGGGGCCCGCTCCAGTCACTCCTCAGTGATTCCCTATATAAGCAACCAAACTTTTTTCCCAAAAGGGGGGGGGGAGGGGGCGGGGGAGTGAAAAAGTGGGGCCCACTGACCCGCCCTTAAATCCGCCTCTGAATTCAGTGACCTTGTATAACCCAAAATATAAGAACAGTATCAACAGACTGTAAAATAATGAGTTCTCATAAATATAAATATATACATGTAGCAATTTGTTTCTATTAATTAACCGTGGAGGATCCAAAACTTTTTGTAAAAGGGGGGGGGGGGTGCGCTCCAATGACACTTTAGTGATTACCTTAGTATATAATCAACCAAATTTTTCCCATGAAAGATTTTTTTCAGACAAAGTAATAAATTAATGTTACTAGAACCTTTATTCGGGCAATAAAATCAATATTTGAGAACAAGTTAATGAACATTTGAGGTTGAAGGGATCGCATCTTAATTTACGAACGTTTTAAACATCACGATCATAGAAACTAGAATGAGATTTCCCGGTTTTCAGAAAATCAACAGCAGAACAGCCAAACTTCCAAAACTAACATTTGTATTTATGAAGGAATTTGGTAAAGGTTGTACTAGTAATTAATTTGTGGTAACGAAATCCTTCACTTTCTAATTATCAGTAATACGTACATAAGTCACGCTCATTTAAATCTCAAACGCGACTTCAAAATGGCCATATGGAAAACGTTGAGAAATATATACCCCGTATGAAGGGCTTTAGGAACACCATCGTCTTTACAGGGAAACTCCATAAATAAAACCTTTCCGAATGAGTTTTATAGTTAGTGTTTATGTTATGCTGCTACGCCACTGTGTCAGGTTAATCGTGGTGTACTGAGTGCCCGCACACATGTTTAACCCGCACCATTCTGTATGTGACTGTTCATAGTCAGTAATTCAGATGTTTTCATTTTGGGCCTTTTATTGCTTGCTACATTAAATTTGGTATGTTTACTTTTGCTGGAGGCCGCATGGTGCATGACCTATTATACTTGCAAACGTCTACGTCATGTAGTCTTGGTGGAGAGTTCACTTGTCTCTCTTGGCAACCATATAACATTCCCGTATTTTTATACAAACAACTTTTGTGACACAAACATAAACATCAAGCCTCGTGTTCAGTTTATTCCAGGTTATCTTATTGATTTGTGTTATGCCACTTATGGTAACGGGACAGAAATCCTGCTCCAGAAATGCTGATCTCATGAAAAGTATTCAATACCAGCTTAAACTCGTTGAGGACAATGAGGGGAAATGTGATTGTAAAGGAAGAGATGAAGGTACGCTTTGTAACAATATATAATGTCTGATTACAAATCGACCACTATCGAAGGTCGGTGGTTTTCTCCGGGTACTCCGGCTTCCTCCACCAATAAAAATTGGCTGTCACGAAATAGCCTAAATGGGGTGCTAAAAAGTAGCGTTAAAACACAAAAAAAAAACCCAACCCAACACCAAACAAACAAATAGACCAGCAGTTTATGCCGTTCATTTATTTACAATACCGTGATTTTAATATATATTCGTGCGTCCAATGCAACGAGGGCTTTTAAGGAGGTAGACCTAAATTAAGGGAAATAACTCTTAAAATCATCATTACGTTTGTGTCAACCATTTACAATCTGTTTCCGGTAAATGCTTGTCATATATTGATGAAACATTTTACAAATGCATCACTGATTTAAAGAGTTATCTCCCTGAAATAAGGTCTACACCCTTAAAAGGCGTTTATTCGAGAAAAAAGAAACCGCTGTAAATGAATAGGCTGACGTCATGGCATTGGTTTACAATATATGTAATTACAATTGCATTGGAACAAATATAATCAGATCATGATTCCATTGTCTACAAATATGATCCAATTATTCAATTTTCTACAACTATAATCCGATGATTCCATTTTCTACAAATATAATCAGATGATTCCATTTTCTACAAATATAATCAGACGATTCCATTTTCTACAAATGTTTTCAGATGATTCTATTTTCTACAAATATAATCCGATGATTCCATTTTCTACAAATATAATCCGATGATTCCATTTTCTACAGATATAATCCGATGACTCAATTTTCTACAAATATAATCCGATGATTCAATTTTCTACAAAAATATAATCCGATGATTCCATTTTCTACAAATATAATCCGATGATTCCATTTTCTACAAATATTATCAGATGATTCCATTTTCTACAAATATTATCAGATGATTCCATTTTTTACAAATATTATCAGATGATTCCATTGTCTACAAATATTTAGAAATTGCATTTAATTCATTTAAATGATTATTTTAGAATATTATATATCATTAAAATATATTTTTGAATGTATTTCAGTACAAGAAAAAGTGGCGTTTATGGTTAAAAATTCAGCTGAGTTACAAAACATCCCTTCGAAATCAGTTGTAGTTTACAATACAGTTATTACCAATTTAGGCAACGGATACGACTCATCTACTGGAATATTCAAGTCTCCTTCAAATGGTGTTTACATATTTTCCTGGACAGCCCTTTGTCAGTATGGCAAATACTTTCGTACTTATCTCGATCTCAACGAACACCTAATTGCCAGAAACTTTGCAGGAGCACGGAATGTAAGAGATCACGCATCGGGAAGTCAGAATGTTGTAATTGAAGTAAAAAAAGACGATAAAATATCAATAAGAATCGAAGATGGTTTTACCGGAAAGTTCATGTTTGGAAGTAGTTGGTCAACTTTCAGCGGTTATAAACTATAACAGCTATACATGTAATAACATAAAAAGTTGTCAAATATTTATTAAAATCCTTAAAAAAATAATGTTTTATAATGATAATTTACAATGTCCAATGATTCCTTAAAAAATGTGACCTACTGAATTAGACTATAATTAACGGGTTTGTAATAATGACTTTTATGATATTCGAAAACATATAATTTTTAAATGATTTGCGCATTATAAATAATACACGAAATGTAAAGTTGGTATTGACCATTTTATCAGAATTAATCATGATCCTCCGCAGAAATGAATCTTTTATATTCATATATTCCCAATTGCATAAACATGTAATTGTATACATACATAGTATTACAGATTGTTTGTAAATAGCCTCTTTTAAAAGTTTTGGCAAACATATTTCGCCGAGCTGAGCGATGCAAATTTTTTTTGAAGGGTTTTGGAGCCACTGAAGGCCCAAGAAGCATAGAACAAACGATACAAAAACATGCTTTCTGAGTGTTCCAAAGACCCTTTCATAATCTGAAAATGCAAGTTTTGTTTTAATATTGGTCTCAAAGCAAAATGTATATATTCAGTGTAAGACTTAAGTTTCTACAACATCAAAAGACTAATGTGCATGATTAGCAAAAATGGAATTCACATAGTTAAGTCTGTGGCTGCTGTTTTTTTTAAACTCATGATCACGTTCATAACAAAATTACTAGATTACAAAAGGAATACAACACTACCAGAATACAGAAGGGCAATCAATGAACAAAAAGACAAATAAATGATCCTGAAAAATCAGGGCTACGTCTGATGGAAAAACAGAACTTGCTTCTTGCAAGGCACTCGCCGTTACCACAATTTGAAATGGAGACCAGCATTTGGTTTTAAAATGTCCTACATGAGGCATTTGCCTCAATGTAATTACGGCCCTGTTAGTGTATTACAGGCCAAACTTGTTTGTGCAAAAATGTGTAAAAAATCTTCAGTTAAGGAAAAGTACTGTTGATTTATATTTAACACCTGTTGTAATTACTCCTAAATTGGTAACCTCTGTCCTTTTTAGATATAATCCAATTTCAGCAGTATTGCAAAAGTCTTCTATTTTGAGCTTGGCGATCGGATATTAGCAGAATTAGAATCGTTTGTAGAGAGGACATGCCATACAGCATCATGCAGTGCTACGTTTCAAAACATTTGGCTCTCGATCTCTACACGTTCTGGTTTTTTGAGATTGTATATACACAATGGTAACTTACGATGGCCAACAACAACGAACGAGTAATGCGGGGTTCACACATTGCCGATTATTGCTCCCGTTTGAGATCAGACATCGATACGAAACGAAAAGTGAAAAAGTCGGATTACTGTCCTCAATTATCTGGAATGTCCTATCATTGTCTGAATGCAGTCGTTTTATTTCGTAACAGACTCCCACGGGTCGGGAAGGGTCCGAATAAGTCGGTGAAGCACCCCCGACAGTTAGGTGCGTCCCGTAACATTCGGGGAAACTCAGCCGGTTTAGTCTAGTATGATTACAATCGTGACTATGTCATGACAGATTCTGCTGTATCGGATCAAAATCCTTACAATGTTCTGTGTATTCTGGACGGTGTCCTGTGGAACGGGAATGATCTGGAAAAAAGGTTTCAGTGCTGTTTTTCTGCCAAATGAGTCCAGATTGCATCAAGATTTTGTGAGGATTGCGAACTGTTTTTGCCGAAACCGTTCCGGAACAGTCCCGTTATTATTTTCATCGTATACATTACAGTACAATTGTAGAATTATGTCATTCGTTGAATTTTTGTCTTGGTTTGCATGTCTTGTTTCCAAGAGCAGTCGGTATTGATGTGGCAACTCCCTGTTTGTAAAATCAAATATGACGCCACAATCATGTCACATGGAATTTCAATAATTAAAAAAAGGGAAAACCATGGGGCATTATCAACTTACTTTACCAAGCTACCATAAAAGGTACATGTATAGAGTTTGGGTTTTGCATTAGTGTACATTTTACTCTATTTTTAAAATTACTGGTACGTTTAAAAAGGAAAGTAACAAAAACAACGAACTCAAAAACGGAACGTGTCCTATCAATTAGTAAACCAAACGCTCAAACACATTAAACAAACAAAAAGCAACTGTCATGTTACCGACTTGGTACATGTAATTTCTGATAGAGAAAGTGTTGGATCGAACTTCTCACTTGTATGACAGCCAGTCACATACAATTCCATTAAATTGACAGCACAATGTGTGAACAAAACAAACAAATGTTTGTTGATCATATTTAAAAAGCTTTTGTATAACATAGATTATGCAAATCCAATAACAATCGGATGTTCAAATAGCTTTGAACTTTTTTAAAAGTCTAGTTAACCTGAATATTCCCAAGGTTAAAGAAAAACTATGTGCTTCGTTTATCGACTTTATTTTATAGACAATGACGCGAAACGTTTTCTCCTAAATAGTAGTTCAATTTCCAGATCAAATAAATTATTTTGATGTTATGTTATAAAATAGCGTTTTATTTTCTTAGATGCATGATAGATTATATTATTTATTTCGCTTATTCTCATAAAATTCAAAAATAAATTTTAATCATAGATAACGAATAAGTATAATGGTATGAATTGAGTGTACAGAAAAGAGAAAAGCGGGGAATGATTAAAGACAAGATTAAAATGTGCTCAACTATTTAGTATAAGGGTTTGATGCTAAAACATAAAGAAAAGACATAATAGAAAATAATCCCCCCCCCCCAATTTAATTAATAAAAGACCCAAAATAAGAGAGAAAATGGAATTAGGTATTAAAGAATACAGAAATGAAGATTTCCCATCCAGACCATCATAAAATGTGTTTTTATCAAATTATCATTTTTTTTTAAATAAAAGTATTTCACATATAAAACTTGAATCTTCCCCAGACTCTGAATCATTTCAACAAAATTTCCAAGATGATACAAGGATGTGCAATCGTTCTTTTCACGTTTTTTCTGATTGAGAACGTGTGTTCGAATACTTGTGGACATGTTAACTGTGAAAATGCAATTGACGTTCCCTTAATAACGAAACTCAATGCACCAATGAAAGTGGAGTTAGATATTTCAAGTTTAACAACACAACTAAAGGAACTTATAGTACGAGAAGTGGAAAAGGCTGTATCTAAAGCAACGAATAGCCTTGTGGAAAATGTTATGGATAAGAGATTTCAAACTGCTGTAGACAGCTTAAAGAGTTCTAATAGTGTTGCTATGTCAACATTTCGAAAGGAAATTGAAGGTAAGAGCAATATTATAACAAATTGGTCTTTTATATTCTAATTATTCTACACCTTTTTACCATACAAAAAAAGTTATACAGTATTACAATAAAACATTTTAATTTGTTCTTATGTTAACAAATGTTTTGTTTACGGGTTATACATATGTATATAGTATCTGTATGGTCAGTTTTATTCGTACATTTTGTTTTCTGTTTTTGGTTCAGTTTGTGGGTTTTGATATAAACCCCTATTTGATATATTCTTCTACCCTTGATTTTTTTCCCTGGTATACGAAAATTCTTTTCACCAGTTTTTATGATATTTAATTTATTTCAGCTGAGCTTAATGGGAAAATGGAAAAGAATTTTGAAAATTCAATAAAAAAAACAGAATATCTCCGCCACAGAAATCCATGATTCTTTGACAATAATGGGAAATAATCTCGTTGGACAAATGGAGCAACTGAAATCCGAGCTTAAAAAAAACACTGAAAGAGGTTAGTACATTTATGCACGATTTTAATTTAGCTTTCTGATGAGTTAAGCCTTTTTCAGCTAATTTTTATAGTTCGTTCTTATGTTGTACTGTTATACCACTGTGCCAGGTTAGGGGGAGGGTTGGGATCCCGCTAACATGTTTAACCCCGACACAATATTTATGTATGTGCCTGTCCCAAGTAAGGAGCCTGTAATTCAGTGGTTGTCGTTTGTTCATGTGTTACATATTTGTTTTTCGTTCATTGTTTTACATAAATAAGGCCGTTAGTTTTCTCGTTTGAATTGTTTTACATTGTCTTATTGGGGCCTTTTATTGCTGACTATATGCGGTATGGGCTTTGCTCATTGTTGAAGGCCGTACGGTGACATATTATTGTTAATGTTTGTGTTATTTTGGTCTTTTGTGGATAGTTGTCTCATTGGCAATCATACCACATCTTTTTTTTTTTTATATTACATGGACTTAGAAATATTCAATTATTGTAAATTCAAGTTTTTATTGAAATTATAGAAATTTATTTTGTATATTTTCATGAATTTGAAATTTGCGTCTCTTTTATCCTTCATTGAGGTATCAAATGTGAATTGGTTCTTAATGTATCACAGGTATCAAAATCAGATACAGAGGGGCGAAGAGTCAACTTTATGAATAATTTATAAACTTTTTTATAAGTCGCCCCTTTTTCAAAATCACGGATCTGCAACATATTATTATTGATCCCTCGATATATTTTTTAAATTTTAGAATATGTTCATTAATATTGCAAAATGAAAAGATTGACCTTTTAAAATAAAGAAAAAGAACACCAATAGAATTGTCGTTTGTTTGATATGCATATTTTTTCACACGCGCACACTTACAAACACACACATTTACCAACGCCTGCATACATATTGTATATTATATCACTATTTTTCGTTTCAGTTTCTATAACAGCGTGTACCGGTGATACTATAACATACCATAATAATGAGATAATAAAATTCAGTGATGTAAAACTGTCAAATGGAATTTATAATGTGAATAATTTCAAATCTTCCGGGATATTTTCATGTGAAAAGCAAGGAACCTATTTGATAGGGGTGTATATTATGTTATAGTTATTGACCAAGCAAGTCGGTATGACACAATAACCCGAACGACGTAGGAGTTCGGGTTATTGGGTCATCTCGTGTTGTGCAGATTAAATTCCATATACCGATTTGATTGGCCAATAACTGTTTTAACACATGACGCAATCAATTTACGTTAACGTTTTAGAAATGTTGACGTCATTCCGCAATCCACGGATCCTAGGAAAATTTCTTGTAGGGTAAAGTAAGGCGAAAATACGACTTTGGTAAGTTTAAAATTTATAATTTTTTTCATATTTAGACTCATTCTAAAATTGGGATTTAATGGTATTTTTTTTTATCGTTTCCACAGGCGCTTGGGTATATGATAAAAAAAATGTTTTGTTGATTAAAATATTTCCGTTAAATTTATTCCCCATTTTCATTTAATTGGTGACGATTAAGACTTTCACAAACTGTGTACTTTCGGTGTATGAATAAAAAAAAACATAACTGCAAGGGTTATTGAGTTTAAATCAGAATAATTGCTTTTGAATTTCTCAATGATATGCTTAGAGAGAAAAAGAAACGAGGAAGATATTATATTACCTAAATTTAAAATGTATAATAAACAGAAAATACGTTTCTCTTTCAAAACCTTTTACTCCCCGCAACCCCGTCCCCCCCCCCCCCCCAATCTCTTTTTATCTTCTGTATTGCTTTTTAAGACACGTCAGTCTAATTGAAGTCTGATTGATCTCCAGCTAATCCCCCTGTTTTAAAACAAACTGAAATATGGTCCTCATTAAATTCGATCCAAAAATAGTTCCTTTATATTCGTATATTCAAAAAGTCGTTATAAATTCCATTGAGTCTGAAACTAATCTAAATCAGATTGATTTATTTATATTCGGATATTCTTAGATACAATTCTTTTTGGGCAGAAATTAACAAAAATTGTTTTAACTTTCTTTTTTACTTTAAAACACTGATATAGATTTACGTTGTACACAAAATATAATAAAATAGTTTATGTCCCAGCTTTAAGATAAAAAAAAATTGAAGGAATGAGAAACATTTCTTTTTCCTATTTTGAAACTACGATGTTTGCACGAAGTTTATCTTTGTCGTAATTTCAAGGCAGATGGCAGACTCGAGGGTGGGGGCGAACAGGTCGTTAACCCTTGGATTTGACAAAGTATCGTGTTTTAGCTTCAAAACGTCAATATTGTCTTTAGTCTCGCTACACTCGGGGATTTTTTTTTTAATTTGATAGAATAACGCCCCTTTCAAAATCCAAGAACCGCCCCTAAAGGTAAAAATAGATTTGAACTGTGCAGTTATCTGAGGCAGTTAATGCACACCTTAGCTGTGCATTATCCAGATTATACCACAGTAAGAACAAAGAGATTTTACTCTTGCCATGTGTTAAGTCTAGTTCTAGTTACGCTAAATTTGAAATTATAAAGAACGGAATTATGGTTAGCCGTGTACATGTCAACCCATTCTTACGTGAACGATCTACCCCGACTATCGTTGTTGACCCAGATCCTTATCATACAGGAACAGGAATCATTGCTGTTCAATTGAATGCATTCGACACAATAGAAATCAAAGCAGGCTACAAAACGCCAGTGTATGGACACGGATATTCATGCTTTACAGCTATTAAAGTGAAATAAATGTGATTTGTAGAAATAATGAATTATTTAATTAGCATGACAAATGTTTTACAAATTTTATTTTTTATAGAATAGCCGTGTTTTTAAATATTCAGATTTGAATGTTACTCATGAAGATAAATATAGAAAAGCGTTTCAAACGACTTAAAAATATAAAGTTTTTTTCTCAAGATATAGCTGTATATGTGTTTTTTTATATGCATGATTTGGTTATTACTATTTTTTATCTTAATTTGTTAAAGTTATTTAAAAAGTTTTCATTTTGTAAATTTATTCGGGTGTGAAAGCGTTGACAGAAGTTCATTTTGCGGATGTATTTCATTCTAAAAATGTACGCACGTTCTACGCTTTTACAACACCATAAAATTGCTACATTGTTCGATAGAGAGTACGATTTCTAATAAGTTTTTATTTTATTTCCCTGTACATTTTTGTTGAAGCTCGTGTCATCATGAACATAATGATATTATATTCGATGTGAAAATGACGTTCGATTTCAAAAGGACCAAAACTTGCTGTTTGCCAGTCAAAATAACGTATTATGATGAAACATACATGTAATATACTTTGTTAGCTATTGTAACTATATTGTTTTACAGAAGAATGATAAATTGAATAATTAAAATATTATTTAAGTAATGCACCTGTCCAGACAGTCCTAAGTTAGAAATCTGATGTTCAGTAGTTGTTGTTTGTTTATGTGGTTCATAAGTGTTTTTTTTTTTTTTTAAAGATACTTAATCGTTGGTTTACCAGTTTTAATGGTTATACAGTAGTTAGTTTTGGGGCCCTTTATATCTTGCTGTTTGTTATGCCAAGGCTCTGCAACATCTTCTTATATCTATATGATGTTTGTTCGTACCATGGGGGGGGGGGCTATTGCTTATTGTTTGATTTTATTGAAATTGTTGTTTGCATTTGATAAGTTAGAAAATAGATAAAAGAATAATATCCCTTCAAGATATAATACCTTTACGAGATCGATTAATACTAGAAAATTGCACATATTAAAGTCGTTGGTCTTAATCTTGATTTGTATATGAGGGACACGTTGTATAACATGCATTTTTTTTAAATGTACACCTTTATATTACACAAGGCACGTAACTCGGATGCTTTTTTCTACTTTTGGAATCATCTGTAGTTGGTAATTCTATCGTCTTCATCGTCTTCTCACATCGAAATGGCAAAGTTCCAAACTAAGTGCTATTTCTCAAAAATGCGATTTGGTTACCTTGTGTTATATAAAGGCATATATAGAAAATTATCGTATCAGAGTAAACTGACTGTAAACGCGGCGTTGAAACCTACAGATGTTTCCACCAAAAGCCACCATTCACAATTTTCCGCATTAACAGATAATAAAAAAAGAAATTAAATTACAAACTTTGTTCGCCTCATGTAACAGCTGTTTAAAATAAAATATCACATATCATTGATGTGAAGGAATTCCCAACCTTTATCAAAATTTATTGATAAGCAACTACGAATTCATGTTCATATTATTATGTGTAAGGCTTTTGAACCAAACGTTTTATCAGGTTTTTTTAGAAGAGAAAAAAAAGTAAGGCAAGCTACAAGGTGATGCATTTACGAGAATAAAATTTTCAACCATTGTATAGGTCTGCCATTTTTGCGATGGAACTGTCAGTTTTAAGCTCACATAGCCTCAATAATTTAGTGAGTTATTTGCCGTCCGTCTGTGTCAATCAGTCTGTTAACAGCGATCTGCTCTTCTGAAACCACTGGCACAATTTATACTTGGATCTTTGTAATATCTAGTGTATGATTTTGTTCTTTAACTTTTAGTTTTAAATGTCTCCGTTATAGTACCTACCTTTTTGTTTATTTAGTTTAAACATATTTATTTCAAGTGGATTGGGAAGCAAGTTATTGTAACTTATATTAATCCCTTTCCACTTTGCGAATGCGAGTTCTGCCTTTTTCGAAATCTACAAGGGATTCCTTGACATACAAGATATATGGCTCTCTCTTAACACGGGTCAGCCATTTATTGTCCCCTTCCAAGGGACACTCATCGTTTCCTCAAGACCATACTCGCAAATGGGGTCAATCAAAGCCGAACATTCAATTCCTGATATTTCTTCCCAGAGCGAGGATCGAACCAGGAACCTTTGTGCTAATAGTTCGATGCACCAACCGCTTCACCATGCACGACTCTCTTTTTGTGTTTATCAACTGTTACCATTTAGATTTTTATAACGACACCATTAAAATACCTTGCAATTCAATAAATCCCAATAAACAATGAATAACATTAGCTATTTATATTTACGAAAAAAAACGTTGATCTATAGTTATCAAAGGTACCAGGATTATAATTTAGTACGCCAGATGCGCGTTTCGTTTACATAAGACTCATCAGTGACGCTCACATCAAAATATTTATAAGGACAAAACAAGTACAAAGTTGAAGAGCATTGATGATCCAAATTCCAATGTTGTTCCAAATACGGCTAAGGTAATCTATGCCTGGGTTAAGAAAATCCTTAGTTTTTTCGAAAAATTCAAAGTTTTGTAGACAGGAAATTTATAAAAATCACCACATTATTGATATTCATGTCAACATCGAAGTGTTTACTACTGGGCTGGTGATACCATCTGGTACGAAATCCACAAGCAGTGGCATCGACCCAGTGGTAAAAAAAAGTTATCAAAGGCACCATAAAACAAGATGTACAGTCAAGATGTATAGTCAAGTATTGTGACATAACATATATATAAATAACACATAACATACATAAAAGTTACGATCGAATGATGCAGGCAATCTTCTACAATTGTCCGTATTACTAACTGATTCTATTAAGTCATGTGGCAGTATATAATGTCTATTGCCTCCTCTGAATTTACAATTTTACATTTGGCATTATAGGTATATACATATTTTACATTTTATTCCGTTGATCTATTAGAAAGCTTCAATGTAAGAGTTATCAAAGGCACCATAAAACAAGATGTATAGTCAAGTATTGTGACATAACATATATATACATAAAACATAACATACATAAAAGTTACGATCGAATGATGCAGGCAATCTTCTACAATTGTCCGTATTACTAACTGATTCTTATAAGTCATGTGACAGTACATAATGTCTATTGCCTCCTCTGAATTTATAATTTTACATTTGGCATTATAAGTATATACATATTTTACATTTTATATTCCGTTGATCCATTAGAAAGCTTCAAGGTAAGAGTTATCAAATATTTTTTTATAATAAGCTCCTGTGCCACATCGATCGATGCAGAGACAGACTATTCTGACTGGTAGGTTATCTTATTTCTCCTACTTCTTAAAATAGTGGATTTGTTTTTATGAAAAGCCGTAGTTTATGCCTAACTAAATGCAGCTCATCGCCGAATTTTATTTGTCTCCTGACAGGACGGATGCAAAATGAAAACCTCGAACCACGTGAGTTCTCTATATCTCAGGTTTTGGATTTTTAAATGCTTCTCAATCATTTCCCCTCTGTATTGATTAGGGACTTTTGTTTGCTTTTCATCGATTTATATTTAGACATGCTTCTGTCTGCATATGTAACTTTGACCTTTGATATTGATTGGACCCATTGGTTATTTATTACTGCTAACACAATATTAAGCAAGATACCTTGGATAAACATTCCTATCAATGCGCACCACATATGACTTCAGTATTGGAATACCCTTAAATCCTATGGGAGATACTATTTTTTTTTCTCTGAATGAAACTGCATTATAAATATCAGGAAATATGTCAGGATGGTCCTTTTTCCTCTTGCTGGCCCAACTTTTAGAATATTTTGATTCATCGATGATTTAAAATTCCCCATTTTACTTAGAAAGTCCGTAACACCTAAATGTAAAACACAACACTTGACTATACATATTGTTTTCTTTTTTCTTTTATTGTTTTCATTTTATTTATTCATGTGACGTTAATTCTAAATGTACCCAAACTTCATTGAAATAAAGACAGGCACACTCTCTAGGATGCTTGAATGTTAATAATGTTTCTGTATGCAGGTATATGGTTTTGTTAAAACAAAATGAGAAAATAATAAACAATTATTGACTCACAACTGCAAATCAAGAATTAGCGTCGGTAAAAAACAAAACTTTTCGACAAAAGAGATGATTTCAGCTGCGAAATTGGGCACTTTCTATTTCTAGGTAGCAAAATTTCACCAACGCGTGCATACGGAGTGTATATCTCCTAAATGAAATGATATTCCCGGGCTTGTATATTATATCATGATTCATTGATAGGGAGTTACTGCTCACAAAGAAGCTATAAAAAGTTTGTTGCCCGTTTTGGAATATCCGTTTTACAGATGATATTGGTTATGTTAATTATGTCTTTACTACAATCCCGTTGCATTTTCACGAATGTGACCTATCGAATTAGACTATTTATTTATGAGTTTGAATGTCCCTCTCTTATTGGCTTACAGTCAATACAATTGTATATTTATATATTTTTTATTGCACAAAGTCGCGCTTTCCTCATGTTGTTTACGGCAACTATACACATAATTCCTTTGATAATTTATTTTATGAGAGCATGATTTATATATAGGTTGAAATTGGAATTGAAACAGGACTGTAACCAGATGCTAAGGGCGAAAGCAGGTCTAGTAACTCAATCAATCTGGCGGTGTCTGCCTGTTTGTTCGTTTGTCCGTAAGCCCATTCGCACATCTATCCACCCGTTTGTCTATTTGCCAATCCAAATAAAGTTTTTGTTATGTCCAGTGCACGATGTTTTGTCGATATTGTCAACATCGTAATGTCAACTTACTAGTGTCGTTGTGTTTGCATTGCATTCTATCTATATATGGTCTCTACCTTTGTGTTTACATCGTTCACATCGTATATTCGTGATTTTAATAATGTCGTGACAACATCGTGTTTATGTTGTATATCGACTCGATAACTTCTGTTTACATCGTTGACATTGAACACATCGTGATGTTGACCATATCGTTTTATATCGTCAATATTGAATAGATGTTGTGAACCAAGTCTTTACCTTATGGTTTACATCGTTCACACCGTATACATCGTAATGTTAACAATATCGTGTCAACATTGTGTTTGTGTTGAATATAGAGTCCATATCTTTCTGTTTACATCGTTAACATTCAAATTTGAATACACTATGATGTTGACAATATCGTTTACACATCGTTAACTTCGGAAACTATTGGGAACCAAGTCTTTACCTTAAAGTTTGTGATCACATCGTTCACATCGTGTACATCGCAATGTTGACAATATCGTGTCAACATGGTGTTTATGTTGTATATAACTCTTTAACTTTCTGTTTACATCGTGATGTTGACAATATCGTGTTTTCATCATTTACATCGTCAACATCGTGTGAATAATGTGTAACAAGTCTATAACTTTATATTTACATCGTTCAAATCGTATACATTGTGATGTTGACAATATTCCAAAAAGCTTTTTTTATTCATCAATATTATTCAATAAATTAGTCGACTACATGTATACAGTTTGCGTTTTTATGTTTTTTTAAAACAACAAATCATGAAAAAATGTGATGTTATAGCTCTAACGTTACACAAAATACTGTTAACACAGTTAATATGGTGATGAAAACAATGTAAATACAACATCTTTTTAACATGATATAAATCATGATGTAAACAATATATAAGGGTTCAAACAATGTAAACAATGTTGACACAATATCGTATGAACAATGTAGATATCGCAATTTCTACAACATTGATTAATCATCGTGCACTGGATATGCATGGGTTTCCTTGCTGCTATTAAAGGTATGATTTAATATTTGTTTTGCAGCATGATACTTATAACGTGTTGTTTTCACCGTTGAAAACGTTAAGTTGTTGCCAGTTAGTTAATTTCGCATTTGCAGTGTACCCACTTCATATTTTTTGATAGTTTAATCTATGCGCAGGTCAACTGTATAGAGGCTTTTTGTACTAGATTATAGATATGGTATATGACATGAATAAGACTGATTAGACTGGAAGTAAGAGCTGCATAAATATCTGAATGTCAAAGTGAAAGAATAAAGAACAACGCATGGCATTTTCCTATTTGTGAATTAGTTGACATATGATATTTGGTATTTTTTTGCTAGTACCATTTCATAGATTAAATTTTTACAAAGAGATACTGCAATCAAAAGTTCATCATATACAGTGGTGAAATGAACTGCATGAGAGGTTTCTCTGATAACAGATACAATAGCTGTGATGTCTTCTTCCAATTCGGATTTTGAAATGGCAGAAAACAATCGGTCTAGATCTTTTTATTTTTTCATTTATATCAAACATTGCTACATAAGGGGAGATACGTCAGACATAATAGAAGATAACTCAGATGAATTAATTTATATATATCAGTATATAATATATATAAATTTAACAGGAATTTAAAGACCACGGTTTGATGAATTGAAATTCGTTTTGAAAATATGTGACATATAAGCCATTTCATTTTATAATGTTATGTAACAAATAAGCAACCAGTCTTTTAACTGAAGATAGTACACAACTTTCTTGAATATTGAGACATGTCATCTTAAAATTAAAGTTCGTCGAATACCACGTGTATAACTGGTTTTGTTTATTTGCGAGTACTGATCGGTAGGCACAGTTAGTGATTGACGTAGAATTCAAGGATAATACAAGCTGAGAGGACAGTCCTGTGGTACTAACCAAATGTATAATGCTTTATTAAATACTCTATAGTTTAAGGTCCCTTTCGGCCATGAATTCATACTTTTAAACCTTTCAAATATTACAGTTTGAGCATACTCGATGAAGGCAAACCCAAAACTTCAAATGAACTAATTTATTATGTGTTATCTCAGTTTTAATTTATTAATGTGTAAAATTAGCATAGACATCTTGAATAATTTTTATACTCAAAATATACTGTATATATGTTCATGTGTCGAAAAATCTGATACCAAAATATTTAGATTCTGACTTGTGAATTTTATTAATTTAGAAAATAGGCGAATATCATAAGGATATTAAAACGCACAAGTCAAAAACAAACTGACAAGGTAATGACTAATACTTGTAAAACAGCATGAAACACTAAAGACGTAGAAATACGAAACCAATTCCATACGGAGGGTGACTTCGTTAGACATTTTAATACCCAATAATTTTTCCCAAATGTGTGACTATTTAATTGAATAAGATTATCAAAATGTGTAATTCTAAAATAATATGTAAATTACAAAGACGAGGTGAAGGTTTTTCGATTGTCAATGCAAAAAAAAATAATATTGTGTGCACCATTTATCTCATTAAAAATGTTCAAAGATTATTCTTTCATAACGTCATCAAATTGTATCCTCTGATTAAATGTTTGTATCTACGATAAAAATGATAAACATGATAAAGTTTTGTTTACGTTTTGAAAACCATTTTTATCTGAGTTTCACCTTTGCGTACTGGAACAGTAACACTAATATAGAAACAAATTAATCATGACAACAGTTGAGGTGGCATGGTATATTCAAAAGGAAGTGGGATATTATTTGGATCAAACTGTAGACGAGACGGGTCACTTTTATATGTTTCTGCCTGATTTTGATCAGTGTTTGTTGGTAAAGATACAAAATCCTCCTTTTGTTCTTCTTCGAATTCCCTGTAATCTGGAGGTGGACTTCTTTGCTTTATATGGTGAATTAATGGAGGAAGATTTTTGGAAGGATTTTCATTGGGGAATTCAGATTTTGATGTTAGTTCTGATTTGGATCCGTTAGATACATAATTTGCTTCCTTCAACTGATGTTTACCAATGGCTTTTTGAAGACGGTTTCGTTTTTGTTGACCCTTCCATGTGTCCATTATATATTCTGGCTTGATTTTTGGTTGCCGTGCTTTTATGACAATCTGACTTGGCAATGTTTTCCTTTCAGGAGGATGCTGCTGAAAGTTTGTAGTTGTTGGAATAGTCCTACTTTTTCTAGAACGCGATTTCTGCTGACAACAGACACAGAAGAAAATAATGATTACAATAAAAACACCAACACCTAGACCAATTCGCCAATTATTGCTGCTCTCTGATGAATCGTCTTCCGTCTGAACATCTGAAAATACACAAACACGGATTATTGGTTTGGTAGTTTTGTTTGTAAAAAAACATGCATTGAGGTTTAAAGTAACATGATTAAGGAATTTAAATTTATATAAGAATATAACTTTATATGATGATAAAATTATGAATTGAAATGGGGAAAAGAGACAAAAACCCGACCAAAGAGTAGATAACAACCGAAGGCAACCGATGGGTCTTCAAAATAGCAAGGAAATCCAGCACCAGGAGGGTGGCCTAAGCTGGCCGCTAAAAAAATGTGCTCTAGATTAGTAAAAATGGACGTTATATTAAACTTAAAAAAATCTAAATGAAATAAAATTTGAAAAAACCATACACGACTAACAAAGGCCAGATGCTTCTAGTTTGGACAGGCGCAAACATGGGGGAGGGGGATAAACATGATTATGAGTTCTCACCCCCTTTTACCTCTAGCCAAGGTAGACTAAAGAAAAACACAACAACACGCTTATTTTCAACTC
This sequence comes from Mytilus trossulus, assembly GCF_036588685.1. Taxonomy (NCBI): domain Eukaryota; kingdom Metazoa; phylum Mollusca; class Bivalvia; order Mytilida; family Mytilidae; genus Mytilus; species Mytilus trossulus. The sequence continues at coordinate 55,909,895 of NC_086386.1, read as the reverse complement.
ATGTTTTTTTTAATTATCATTAAATGCATGTTAAGGTAACTCACATGTTTTGATTACATATTAGTTTGTTAACTGAATGTCATTTATAACCAATCATAATGTTATCATACATAAAAGTGTATTACCTGACGTGTAATATTTTAGTTCCCATCCAGTATGAGTCACAGAATAATCTGTATGGAAATGAATTAAAATGTATCTTCCTTTTGTACTGCTAAAATACAGGTCTGTACTTTCTCCACAATATAATTGTATTTTATTATCTTCATCCTCACATGCACCTAGCAAAAACATGCAGAAGGTTATGATAGCATTCAAAACTGTTTTTGACAATTTATACGAGATGAAAGATGACGACCTTTACCAGACATATTTTACACGAATAGCAGTACTTGGCGCACTGTGTTACAAACGAGATTATCACTTGCTTTATTTTCGCTCAGATTCTTAGGATTACAAAGTATATTATGTATAAAAAAAATGAATTTTAAAGTCAATATTTACACCTCAAAACATCTACAGAAATTGTTGGTTGAAATGAACTTGGTTCGTGGTGTCATTTCCAGTTAGATAAATTATACGTCATATAGCTGAAGTTTACGCACTGAGAAAACCCTGTGTGTTTTAATGGTCAATAATTTTGCTTAAATAAAGAATCATGGTCACAAGACTAAAACGTTTCAATAATTTTTAAGCTAATATCTTTTATAACTTACCTGCATATACTTTGAAATAATCATATTGGCATGAAGTGGCGCTTTCTATATTAAATGAAGTGAACTTGATGTTAATAGTGTTTGGAGTTGACCCTGTATCAATCAGCCAATAGGAATCTAAGTCACTATAATGATATAAATTAGTTATAACTTAAACATGTGTCGTTTGACTAAGTATAATTCTAAAGAAAGTTATCATTCGATACATTAAGGAGGTAGACCTAGGTTAAGGGACATAACTCTTAAAATCATCAGTACGTTTGTGTCAACCATTTTCATAAATATATTCTTAGCTTCTATGTAACATAGATTATTTTCAATCTGTTTCAGGTAAATGCTTAAAATAAGTTGATGAAACTTGACTTTTTCAAACACATAACTGATTTAAAGAGTTATCTCCCTTAACCAAGGTCGAACACCTTAAATCAACAATAATATATCGCTGTTCAAAAATCATAAATCGATTAAAAGAAAACAACGAAAAAACAGACCACTGAAATGCAACAAAAAAGCAAACAACAATGCAACAAGCATAGATTAGATACACTCTTTTATTATCAAATATTAATGTTTATACCACGCTTAATAAATTTGCATCACATAAAAATAGTTTCATCGAATTTGTTCTTTCGTTAGTCCATATGATTATTGAACACAACGATGCTAAATGTGTAGAAGGGATCATATGCCTTTTAGGAATCATATGATTATCATCAGCATATGGTGAGTCGTAATAACCAGTGATATTGTTGGCTTTTTTTCAAAACTACCTCTACCTTTTTTTATTGGGAAAATATGCGTCATTTTTATCAAATTGGGAAATTTATAATACACCATGAATTTGTCTGGAACTTCAATTTGCAGATCCACTTTCAAGAGGTAAACTCTCATATGAAATAAGACACCTTATTGTCAGTGATGATGCATAAATAGACCCTCAAATCTGCACATATCGTCATTTTAGACATGAAAAATGTTTAAATGAGTGTTTTACAGTTTGAATTCAGGCACAATTTCTTCTAAAACTGCACTGTTTTGAAAAAAAAGTAGTCCTTTTGGGAATAATTTTAAGCCGTTTTTTTTCACATTGAGATTCTTCTCCAGGGGAAAAAGCCTTTATTTTCCGATAATTTAAGGCAAATAAATTATCACTGATAATAAATCTCCAAGTAGTGTTTTGCAAACTGTTGATATTTTCTTTCAATTAAAGAGCTGATCACTGGTGTTTTCTACACACATATCGTAACTTAACGTGGACATTATTAATTCATTCACGATTTTATAGACTACTACGTGTCGTCTTTTCTCCTCTAGCGAGTTAGTCTGAGACATGGCGCGGTCATACAAAATATTGAATACGATTATAGTTCGCAGACTCATAATTAAACTAATTAAAATACTAGATCTGTTGTTCCGAGTACAATGTGTTTGCTCCGAGTATTGATGTAGTTAAATGTAATGACAAAAAGACCTGGTTTCTGGAAATATTTTTACATTTGATCCACTGCTCCTACTTTCTGACTGTTTTGGTTACCTATGTCTATCGATAAATTTGTCAAAATCTTTGTTTGTTAACTCTGAGTTACTTTTCGGCCATGGTGTTGTTAAACGTTTCCAATTAACTTTTATTATTTCTCTTATTGCCTTATTGATATTTTTTTTTACTTTTCTGTTATTTGAATTTGTCGACGCGTCTAACAATCTGGTATTATTGGAAACCCAATATCGAAGTGTATATCAAATATTTCGTCATAAGCACTAGTAAATCAATTTTAATTTTGAAAAGGTCAGTTTGATCCTAGATCTTTCAAATTGTGTCTACGTTTTTTTCACAATTTGATAAGCCGGTGTTAAAAAAAAAATCTCCCTAGATTATCGTTTTTGCAAAACAACATTTAAGGAATGATTGTAATACTTTTTCTATTTATGAAGAAATAACATCAAAACTGTGGTGTACACTGAATAAATAAACCACGTAGTTGTTTCTCAGAATTTTATTAAAAATTACACTTCAAGTCGGAGTAAATCGTGAAAAAACATCGATGATGTCACGATCATATGACAAAACTACGTCAAATTCAAATTCAAATTCTTTATTACAAAATTTCCAAACTAACAAGTAAATAGACTGTGAATGTTTATGTTATGATATTGTTTCTGATTTTAATGCAGTCAAAATATATTTTCCTAAGTTGCTTAACTTTAATAAGAGGGAAATCAATCTGAAATTGAATCCATATATCTCCAAGTTGAATGTAGTTTAGTTCATCTCTGTTTAACTTTGACCAATTTATAAATTTTGAACGTTTTCGATCAATATCGATACACAGTTCTTTATATACGGAGCTTAAAAAACAGTTATTTGTTTAAACCAATATTTTAAAAATTGGATTTTCCTTTAACGGTCATTGGAAATCTTCTTAGTGTCTATGTCTAAGAGCTGATAAGTAAAACGCTTCCAACCAATCGAAACACGCGTTAAATCCATAATTAAATAATATAAAGATAACATATTGAATACTAGTACAACTTACTTCGAGTAAGAAGACGATCCATAACCTACATGTGACTGTAAACTCTGTTCATTACTTGTAGCATTTAGATAAACATAACCAGTTGGTACACAATTTGGAATAACTGTTGAATGAACGAATAGAAATTATCCTATGAATATTGATAAATGAAGACATGTGGTAGAAATTAACAAAATATACACACACACCAACATAAATTGTTTTTACAAAAAATAAGCAAACTTTCTTGAGCAAACTCATATATAACTCTTGTTATTCAAATATTCGGCGTTGAACGTTTCTACTGAAGGATAACCCAGAAAAGAACTTTGTTAGCATGACATTTATAACGTGTTGTTTTTATATTTTACATATGTTCCATGGCGAGGAAGATGGGTTTATTCCTACACACTGGCATATTTCTATCTGTTGACTTCAATAATATCCTTAACTTACATGAAAATAATATTGTCAAACAAAAAATGTTTTAGTATTATTTTTTTTCTATCCAAAATTCATGTATTTTGTTTTGATGTTATATTTGTTATTTTCATCGGATTTTGTCTAATGCATAGTCCGTTTCTGTGTGTGTTACATTTTAATGTTGTGTCGTTGTTCCCCTCTTTTATTAAATGCGTTTTCCCCAATTTTAGTTTGTTACCCCGATTTAGATTTTTTCCATCGATTTACGAGTTTTGAACAGCGGTGTACTACTGTTGCCTTTATTTATCAGAAACAATGAACCGGACCTGACCTCAAGTGACTGCTTTATCTTACTGGATTATCCTGTAGTAATGCATGGGCACGTATCCAAATAAGGTTATAGTTCGATATGTTGATTGAATAGGGAATAAAAAGTGAAACCATACGACGGCAAATATTGTATCGCAATAGTCACGAATAAAAAATTACCCGTTTGAATATTTTTTCTCTCCGTATTTCGATAAAAAAAATTCTGACAGGCTATTCTAAGATCAATTTTCAACTTTTAAGTCCATTTTCCTCGTACAATGCACTATACTGTGAAAATAGATTTACTACTCATATGACCCGGTTGGTTGGTAATTACTAATAGTTCATCTAATCATCCACAATTGATTTCATATACGAATTAGATAACTTTTTGATTAATTTAGCTTTAACAATGTTCAATGTTTCTTTTTAAGTTTTGTTGGAAAATGACATGCGATTGGAGAATCGTCTAATAGTACCTCTCAAAATAGTTTTAGGGTATAGAACTGCGCTTATGCTACAATTTGTACAAGGTGTAGTGTGGTATATTAATTTGAGGATTAAAAAAACTGCTATCAGACTGTGGACATTCAGATTTGCTTGCATATATTATAAGCTTTTTCTGTAGACTGTTGTGCGACGTATCACTGTCTCAAAACAGATCTTTCAACACCAGAGCAATTGAAGATTACCTTTACTTATTGTCAGTTTGCTGTGATTTCAGCGGAAGCAAAATCTGAATATTTCAAGCTATAAAAGAACATATCTTACCTGTTGCATTTTCCAAATAACCTATAGAAAATCCAGTATCTGTTGTTGACCCGTCAGTTTCGAATTTGATTGTGACGCTACTTCCAGTAGACAGCACAGATGAAGACAATGAACTATAGGTCCCTGAATACGACGCTAGAGAAACGTAACCTGAGTTTGGTCCTATAAATTAAAAAAATTAAAAATTAATAAATAAATTTCATTAAATGACAGTTTGAAAATCAATATGGAGGTGGTCATTCGACACAAAACAGAGTCTTATTTAAATACTTGGGAAGTAATTCTTATCAGGTATTATTACAGCTAGTAAACAATTGAGATCTAATTTTAATAAAACGAAAAATAGCAAATAGCTATGAACACAAATGACGTGCTTTCTAACATAACATACATTTTAATCCCTTACTTTTGTTGATCCTTTTCCTCTTGCCGATTAAGCCAATACTCAACCGCAATACATTGAATATGATATAACATCGATTAAAAGTAGGGTGATAACCTCATTGTATCATATACTTAGACTAAATAACATTTGATTTTTACTGTTTGATAATAGCATTAAATTAACGTAAATTTCATTTTTTTAATTTGGTGCTTAGCGGGCTGATATGAAAAGTTTATCACATTCTTCGATTGTTATCACATGCCTTTCGGTAACGTTATCGCATGGCATTTCGGTGACACTTGGCAAATTCCGGAATATACACTTCAATGCTATGTTTTCTATGACAAAAATTACAAAGCTGTGTAAAAAACAATTATTTGGATACTAGAATGTATATTGTGTAAAATAATAAAAAACAAATAACAAAAAAAACCAAAAAACATTATTAATTAAATGCATGTTTTAAACTTTCAAATATTATTTAGAAAGTTACTTTAAAAAGTTGACTTTTCCAAACAGTGTTTATTATGTATATTCTTGTCGATTCGTCCATATTAAAATATGTTTCTTCTCTGTTGAGGCATATGATAGAAAGATTTCATATCGAATATACTAAATTTGGAGTCCCGTGAACTTTTTTCCGACATAGTCGGTATAGTTTCGGTTTGTGCACTTTGAACCTAAAGACGCTTCACTATGGCAACAGACTACGCATGCTCGAAAATCCTTTCTGTGATTGGACAAAATGCTGTCATGCTGGGTGATTTGGTTGTGTTTGAAAAAACCTCTTGAAAATTATATCGTGATGGAAAGCAAGTGAAAAACTATAAATATTTGAACTAGATCTTACAAAGATTTATATTTTATTAAAATAATTGTTTCTCCAATAGTTATTTGCATCCATGACAGCTGTTATATAATCTTTAATGTTAACTTTGTTGTACTCGGAACGTACATGACTTTTAAAATGCACCTAAGCATGTGAGATTTCCGCGGGGTTTTGGTGAATGTAAACAGAAAGATACTACTTATACTACCAATAGTTTCTAGCTTTGGTAACCATGATTTAAGTTTAAAACAAGTAGTAAATGTATATTTGTTTCTTTTTATTTACACTAGATTTTTTGACAAATAAAACTTTTAGGTGTCATCACAATATTCTTATATATTATTGCCTTAATATAACCAGACTTAGTAAAGCATTTTTTGTAGTTACATTCAGATGAAGATTTAATTAAAGAGGTCCTGCATTTTTTAATTGTGCTTCTGAAGGTTATCGAAATGATAGTTTTAAACATATACTCAAATTTAAATACGTCGGATATCTTTTTTAAAGATAGTTATTGTTTTTTTTGAGTTTCTATTTGGGAACCACGTAAACGGATCGATAAATGACTATGTTATTTTTTTCCATTGTTGAAGCATATGATAAAAAGATCATAACATTTCGCATGTAATATCAGCCCTCGGTAAATATCAGCACTCGAGCCATGCTTGGTTGTAACGTTTGTAATATTTCGTCTTCAGATATATCTACCTCTACCACGCTTTCCTTAAAGCTTGTGGGTTCCCCTGTACGACTTGCCGTGTAATGCTGTAACTTTTTTTCTTAGTGTATACCCTATCAATCTCTACTTTCTCTTTTTTGAACTCTTCATCAAATGGGGATACGTTTGTATTTCCCACGGATTTTGTTTTAATATTTGCTCAGGGCATTTAATGCACCTGATATATTTGTTAATGTTAGGTAAACTAAAAAGAAAATACATCCTTCTTACCATCATATATTGTTAATGTATCTGTACCATCAGTGTTTATCTGGTATGGAAATATCTGTACTCCTTCTAATGGAGCAGTGATAATCCACCAACATTCAAGATTACTGAAAAACAAAAGTATCTCTCAAACTTTTATATGTTTACTAAAACATTTTGTTGAAATTGGGCTTTTTAATTAGTTTTCAATAACTAAAGGTAATCTTTGTTCGGTTCTTTAATTTTTTTGTCATACTTTTCAATTGATTTGTGCTTAGTTCCTACCTTTTTGAATGATTTTAAGTTTGTTCTGTCACGGTTAAAACTTGAGAGCTGAAAAACTAGTTTAATGCCTCTACATTATTTATATACATGCACCAAATCAGGAGACTTTTTTTTTATTTTATTCTTATATATATGCATTCTTAATGATCTAGACTAAGTCCTTAATTTTACACTTGTAGTCCTTTATTCTCGTTTGTGTAAACCTACTTTGCGTACTGGCCTGGATAACCTGGGGAAGTGACATACTGTATTGTAACATTGTCAGCTGTGAGACGGGTTGGATTTGTCTCGGAACCACACGAACTAGACGAGCCGACCAATGTGGGTATAGCACTACTGGTAATTGCACCTAAAACAGAGAAATATCATTGGATATTAAAAAAAATAAGTGGGTAACTTTTAAATTACGTCAATAGTTTAACATTATGTAAAATCAGTGGGGAAGTCAATCTGTTATTAAAATAAGCAAGTGAATGTGTCATAAAATCAGTACGAAAGTCAGTATGGTAAAAAAAATAGCTGGTAATGTAATGCTTTGTTTAACAGCGACATTGGCCTTCAGATATACTTTGATAATTAACAGGCTTTGAATATAATATATGTTTTCTCGTTGATTTCCTTTTCAAATCATGATCTTTACAGTCTCAACAATTTAGGCAATTGAATCATTAACTTCAAACTCACATTAATGCAGAATTCAAAAGTGCATAATATAAAATTAAAGAGCTTCAAATAATTACATATTTATAGGAAATATTGTCTGAATGCCAGAAAAAGAAAATATTTCAAAACAAGAATGCGTCGCCAGTACAAGGATGCCCGCTCCGCATTATCATTTTCTATCTTCAGTGGATTGTGGAAATAAGGTACAATTTCTTATTTGGCATTAGAATTAGAAAAATCATATCACAAACAACATATGATACGTACTAAGTTTCAATCAAGTTATTTAGACTCCAACTTCATCAAAAACTACCTCGGCCAAAAAATTTAACCTGACGCCGGACAGACGAACAAACATTCGGACGAACGAACAGACGAACGGATGAACAGACCAGAAAACATAATGCCAATAAATTGGGCATTAAAAAGGCTTACTTGTTCCAAGGTATTTCAGTGTCAATATGAATCCTCTGTCAATACTGTTGATAATTGGAGCCTTAAATTTTACTTTGTTTGTAAGTGCACCAGATGCATAAACAGAAACAAGAGAATCCGGTAAAAATCCACATAGTTGGTAAGTTATTGTCGATCCTGAAAAAAAAAGATCACGTGATTTAATTGGATATTCTAAAAAATATTGTTTCAACCCTGCATGCTAACATTGCCCATGTGAAATTTTAAAATTGTTTGTATATACATTGAACGACAAATATATGTGACGTATAACATTTTCTGACGTTAGACACGGGAATCAATGAATGTGTTTGTAGATAAAGGTTTTTGTGTTCTGTTAAATTGTTCTTTTTAAACTTGTTACACGACGATGACTGCTGTATCCATATTTTGACTGTTTTATTTATTATGTCTGTTTAGTTCACGCATCATTGTAAATATAACGGAATTCGATGAGACTGTCATCAAAGTGAGAGGTTTAGCGCTTTAAACCCAGGTTTTATTCACCATTTTCTACATTTGAAAATGCCTGTACCAAGTCAGGAATATGACAGTTCTTGTCCATTCGTTTTATGATGTGTTTTATCATTAGATGTTGCCATGTGATTATGGAATTTCCGATTAGATTTCCCTCTGATTTCAGTATTTTTGTGATTTAACCTTTTATAGACATGACCATAATACTTTAGCTTACGAAAATTAGGATTCTCGACAATTTAATCCAGTAAGCTGGTCGCCGCAATGGCGGCCATTTTATATAATGAAAATATTATCATTCGCGAAGATAGTAAACATGATTATAGATACTTATGAATAATGGTTGCTTTAATGCTTTATCATTAATCTTACAAGGTTCAGTGTACCACCAATTATTGTTAAATTGACAATAAAAATATACGACTTGATTTAAAAACTCGACTGCTTGATTGCTTGATATATTTTTGGCGCTGAAAACTAAAGACGTCGTTCATGTACCCGAAGAGAACCACTGACGTTCGGCAGAAAAATAGGCAATTATAGTCTACACAGAATTAAAGGAATGCTTCACGACCTGTGCTCGACCTTACAACAAAGGTGTTTCTAAGCTATTGAATCTGTAGCTGGATTACTTAATCCTTTTGGCCTCCGTGTATAGTTAAAAGTGAGTAAAATCCAAAAGAAATACTACTCTTTATACGTTCATACCTTCCCATACTGATAAACCGTATTCGTTTGTCTGATCGCAAGAATAAGTTGAGAAATCATCAAAGTCTGCATATACAATATTTATCGAGAAATGGGCATTTGTATTTGAGCTTATTGTCCATTCGCAGGTTGTGTAACTAAAAAGATAAAAACAATCACTGTACATTGTATTCGAATATTATTTTCATAAACACAAAACTTGACTTTTTTATACAAATAATGCAAATCCTATTTTTCATTATTGCGAAATATAAATACTTTCCTGTATCCTTAAACTTAGTTAAAATGTTACATCTGAACTTGTTTAAATGTAACTGAAGGAGGAACCATCATGAAGCAATGGCTTCCGTCTATTTTCTCAAATAAAAAAAAGTATGTAGTATACTGATATTTCAATTTAAAAATCAGAGCATTATCATACGTATGACCAGTTAAACAGTGTAAACTTGACTTTGAACATCAAATTTTTTATATTATATTTCAATGCATACTGATAATGTATTTTTGAAAATCTGGTTCAGTTTCAGGAATTCAAAATGGCGGCTTCCTCTCACAAGATGGATACGGAACTAATGAGCAGCTTTAAAAAGAAGACTTACATATAATTTCCAATACAACATGTACGACTTTGCTTTGGAATAATAGATTGAAAGCCACTCCCTCCATACAGAATTAAAAAAAAAATTAAAAAAAAAAACACTAATAAAACATTCTGGCCCCGAAATTAAAGGAAAACAAACAACTTACAACGAAGTGGTGATTGGCTGATTGAAGGTATTCAAAGCATATTGTTTTTCAATATTTGATGTTTCATCTAGCGTTATGGTGTCACCGCAGTTTGGTTTTATAATGCTGTCTGAAAAAAGAAGATTACATATATACTTTCTTAGTGAGCGCTGCACAATTTGAATTTGACGTCATCACAACATGGACCAATAGAATTAGGAACAGTTTTGCTAGAAATGTAAACAATTTTTAAATTGGCTGTTTGTTCGGCTGAATTTGATTTAATTGTATTATAGTTTTTAAAATTGAGAATAGAATATGCAATTTGGCAAAGAGACAACAACCCGACCATAGAGCAGACAACAGCCAAAGGCCACCAATGGGTCTTCAATGCAGCGAGAAACTCCAGTAGCCGGAGACGTACTTCTGTTGTCCCCTAAATAAATATGTATACTAGTTCAGTGTTTAGGTTCAGTGTAATGGACGTATTTTTTTTTAACAAGAACGTATTTTTTCTTAATTTTTTTTATATCATACCACCCCATTTTTCTCTATAATTCTTTATTTACCCCTCTTTTTTTGTTTTGTTTTTGTCACGCTTGCTGTAGAATCGGTCGCCTAGTTTGCTTTTTTCTGATATACCCCTTTTTAAACCTCAGACAAGTTATCAAGATGAAAAAGAACTTCAAATCAAGCAAATTGAAAATCAATTAAAATCAAGTGTGACACGATATTTATCCACTGGAGACAGTTGAATATTTAAAATAAAGTGGATAAATATCGTATCACATGAGATTTGGTGGTGGCATTTGTTTCTCTAATGATTTTCAAACAATACGCAGGCTAGCTCATTCTTTCTTTTGAAATGATCTGCCAAAAAAGTGTTCTTTCTGTGTGACGTCATCATGCATGGTTTCTGCTTTTGTTTATGCCGTCACATATATGAAATTAGAAGAATGCAAGAAAATTCGACGTCATTATAATCGGAGTTTAACCAATGAAGAAATGATATCAAACGAACTTTTTTTTTATTAACTTTTGTTATACAATTGGTGCAAAAAGGCATTAATTGACGAAAAATTAGAGAAACATATATGTACGGAAAACTTAACAACACTTTTTCTTACTTGATATAGCGATGTACTGTATCTTAAATCCTGACCACATAATTGAAGAGTCGGACGTAAACCTCAAAAACAGGTATCGTCCACTCGATATGTAAAATCTATCATCGTAACTTCCGGTATCTATGTCAGTACCCATATTTGACGACGCACTCTCTCCTGAAATATATTCGAAAATGAGACTCAGTACTTCATCAAACGAATCGTCGGCAAATAAAGGGCATGGAACATATAATGATAATAAATAGACATACGTTAAACAACAATAGTGATATTGCTATTGACAATATGGATTTCACAAGACATCAGCTGTCAAATTCATGTTCACCGATTTGACTCAAATTCTTATATTCGGCTTATAGTATACTTAAACGTATATCTGAATAAAAAAAGTCTTAAAAAAAACACTTAACGATGCATATACTCGAAATAATATGTAAGCATTTCGTGTGTATTTCAGTCTAGGCGACTTCTGATTAACCGTGACCGTATTGTGTTTATATAACCCGTTGTTAACATAATCATAGATATAAAAAGATAGCGAACTCGTGTAAGTGGATTTTTCTAGGTGTTTTTGATTTTACATTACAGGTTTAAACAATGTGTTAATAATCGTTTTTCCCCGTATAAAGATATATTTTAATTTGTAGATCTAATTACTCAAGGAATTGGTTTACCCTTGTTTCACTTTCAATGTTGACATTCTGTTCCTTTTACTAGCTGAACATGTCTACTTCATGCGTAACTCATCTCTAGTTTAGAAGTTCAATTAAAGTTCACATTACGGTTTTTATTATGTAGAACTATTCACTTGTAAAGAAGTCAAATTAAGCTAGAAAACTAAACATGTTACACTTGTATATAAAGGAGTAGGTCCGGTAAGGGCGGAGTTTGGCCTCAAATTTAAGGTTCATCTTACAAAAGAATTTGGACACTTTTTAAATACTTTAGTGTCTATTTCAATAAGTTGAATTAGTTTATGTGAAAGATTTTAACTGATTTGGTCATTAAAAACACTCCGATTCAATCTTAAATATGGAAAATCTATCATATATATGCAAAAAAAGTTACTTTTCAGATGGTTTTTGTCAAAAATGAAAGTGGCCGCATCCGTGTTCATCCTCAATCTTTATATAATTATGATATGTATTATCATCAAATACAGCTTACATTTCAATATTATGAATGAAAACAAATGCGGCCACTTTCATTTGAGACGGAAACCGTCTAAAATTTAACTAAAATTCTAAAATTGTGAAGATATCAGTAATTTCGCATGACTTAATGATGCTAGTACCCGATATATGTGTATTGTATTGTAAAAAACAGCCCATATTTATGTAGCAGAAGCATTCTTCTTTACAATAAATAGCTAAAAGGTTACATTTTCAGGATTTTGTAAAACTGTTATATTTTGAGGCTAAGAAGGGGTCTTGCTGAACCTACTCCTTTGTCGGCCATTATGTAAAATCATAAAAATTCTCGTATCGTGCTCACCGTAAACGCCTTTACAACCCTATAAAATTACTAAAAGAAGCATTTAAGGTGGTATAGGAGTCTAAAATAAAAATGATAGAATTTGGTCTTACTTTGCCAAAATGTAGTATCTATTGATACATGTTAAAAAATATTATAAAAATGATAGGTCACCGTGCATTTTTTCAAGCTACGGGTCGTGACAAAATGACACATTTTGTATGGATTATACAGGAAAAAACACCATTTTGTGAATAGAAACTAAACGAAATGATAAAATTGTAAAATAAATTAGGAAAATATAGCTTTCAAACAATGCTTTGATAATATCAAAAGAAAAGATAGGGTTACCGTGCGTTTTTCCGGCTAAAATACAAAGTAGGAAAATTCCATGAACAATCCAACAGAAAATGCACTGTTTTAGAGTTACCTCCCCTTTAAATGACAATTTCAAAATATTTAAAAACAACCAAAAATAATCTACACTTGTACATATATTTATATTTATAAGTTATATTCTTATAAATTGGATCTTTTAAATGTAAAAACACATGAAATATTTGCATTTTTGCATCAAATTTTGCTAATTTGATAGAAAATATGGACCTTAGATTCTCTGTTTTTTACAATCCAAGATGGCGAAAGACACCCATACCACCTTAATACTTATAGTTACACTTGTTTTGCTAGGATTATGAAAAGAGGATTTAAATCAAGATTTTATTTTATTTACATGACTGTTTTTGTGCACATTATTGTGAAAGCTCGAGTCATCTTGAATGTTACATTTCATTTTGAAAAAAAAGTTAATTTCATAATGTCGCAAGATTGCTCTTAGCCAATCAAAATAACGTATTATATTGAAACATACATGTTATATAACTATGTAGACATATAATTCCGTGTTGAAGACCGTATTTGCACCTATACAATGTAATGGTTTCCTTTTAACAAATTGTGACTTGTATAGAGGGTTGTCTCATTGGTACTAGTACCACATCTCCTTATATCTATATAACTTACCATCATAAACTGTCAATTTATCGTAGTTTGTTTCTAAATTGAAGGCGAGATAAGTCATTGCAACTTTGTCCGCTGCTGATCCCGAATCGATCTTCCATTCACACTTGAGAGAACTGAAATATAAACATTTGAAGTGGTATGAAAACTGTAATAAACTGTAATTTTTAATAAGAAAAGTACTTTCAAAAGTGGGTACACGTAATTCAAAAGCGGAAATTAACACCATTAGGTAAAGAAAGACAGACATAAGGACTGAGGCTCTTGTCTTTGATTTTTTGTGTGTCAGATATTCGGGAATCTCTGGTTTTATGTTAGAAGTGCCATTACTTTTTCCCCTCCAAGCCCTGCTTTCTTTTAATGATTTCATTACATTTTGTACATACAATTGAGAATGGAAATGGGGAATGTGTGAAAGAGACAACAACCCGACCATAGAGCAGACAACAGCAGAAGGTCCCCAACAGATCTTCATTGCAGCGAGAAATTCCCGCACCCGGAGGCGTCCTTCGGTTGGCCCCTAAACAAATGTATATACTAGTTCAGTGATAATCCAGAAACATCAGTTGCGAAATCAGAAGGAGACCGTGGACATGGATAGGACATACATTAAGACGTGAAAGAGACAACAACAGCTATGTAGCTCTACAATGGGCACCTGAAGGGAAAAGAATTAGAGGAAGGCCAAAAACTACATGGAGAAGAACAACAGAGAAAGAAATCTTATTGTATATTTCTTCATATCTTTTTGAAAGTAATAAGCGCCAATTTTTAAATGAATGAAAAATCAAGAGAGAATCTTTTTCCACAAAATAGGTTATAACATCTAGCAAAAAACAAAACAAAAAAAGGACAAGGAAAGGGGCCTAAATTTGTGTATATAATATCGTTATTAATTTCTTATGAAAAGCTTTTTGAATTTGAAACAGAGTAGCGACTATACTTATTGGCAAACAAAAACAAAGATTTGTGCAGATTAGGGTAAACATAAAAGCATGTTTAAGCAGGGATCAATAATATTTGGCGAACATGTATATGTTGTTGTCTCTTTGACACATTCCCCTTTCCATTCTCAATTTTATATAATATTGTGGTACTGTACGTGTAATACAGTTCAGGTCGCAGTAATTCCCTATTTAATCAACCAATATTTATTTTAAAAAGGGGAGGGGGTTATGTGTAGCATAGTTAGTATTTGGCAAGCTTATATGTAAGTACTTACTTTGCATAATTTGATGGATAACCGTCAGTAGTGACGGTCTTATAACTGTAAGTATCTGCCGTAAGAGTCGATACTAAACCTGCACAATCTCCTGAAACTGCAAAAAAATAAATTCATATCATTTATTTAATAATTTTAAACTTCAATGACCATATCAAAAGTCAAATAGTAAAGTCAAGATTACAAAGAGACATTTCGACAGCTTTTTCGGAAGCCATCGATGAATTTTTCCTAAAGCTTATCAAATATATTTTTCACAAACCTTTCACAGATTTCAATTTATTATTTATTTAAAATGTATTTACATTCAATTTTTTTTTTACATTTATAATTTCAGTAAACTTATTTTATACATTTCAATCAATATTTTCCAACAATTTTGGTCAATTAAAACACATAAAAATTACCGTGTATGAAGCAGGTACCAAAAAGCACAATTATTATCTCAAGAAGACATTTCTTGCAGTTAGTTAATTCCATGAGAGTTCAATCTTGGGGTAAGACTGTTCAACACTAAAGACTGAAAGAAAAAAATATATTGAAATATGTAAAAAAAAAATACGTGTGGAATACTTGTTAACGTTATTTGAGAAAGGAAAACATTCAACTGTAATGTGTGAATTGGGAATTTAAAAACAAATCTTTATGGACCCATAGGACGGGGTTGCAATAAAAATCTACACTTTGATTCAGATCTACAAGTCGATTAAAACGATACTAAAATAACTTGATTGTATCTGAAATAAGTGGCGAAAGAATAGCGCATGAATTGTTTCGGGACTTGTATTTAAGGGAGTGTTCTTGATACATGTTTATGAGAGATATTTAATGCATATAAAAAGAACTCATCATCGATACAAGAATTGGACCTTTGTACGTCTAACGCGCGTTTCGTCTGCAAAATATTCATTAAAAAGTTAAATACGTCAAATAAAGTTTACTGAGAGCATGGTGGAACCAACATTCCTTTAAAGATGAGGAAATAAATCGCGTATATAAATACAATTGAATGTACATTAAAGACTAATGCAGGTGCTGAACGCAATGATCAAACTTTCAATGATGCAGTATATGCAAACTGTATTAGGGACAACATCAAAAGTTCAATGTAGGATAAAAAAAACTTAAGGCGTATTTGTTAGTGCAAAACCAGTTTTAGTTTGTTAAACTTTCCATTTGTTAATGAGAACCAGTTTGAAACTAGTTTCGAACCTAAACTGGTTTGCCGTTTGTTATTCTCAAACCCAAACTGGTTCCAGAAACTATTCAAACCATGTCCAAGGGTGGTTTGTGGTTTCGAATTAGGGTTTACAATGGCGGCAATGTTGATACAGTGTAGTGGTCGCGAAAATTTTATGCAGATTCTATGGTCAAATTGATCTTTTTAGTGGATTTTCAATACTAATGTACTAGTATCACCTTTTTGTGTTTGGTGTTTTTTAACTTCACATATTTTTATATAGATAATTAATGTTAATTCTGAACACTATATGCATTTGTTTTGTCATTTATTTGTTTCTGTTATTGCTATTTTTCTCAGTCTGGCAGTTACTTTCTTGTAAAAATTGACAATTAAAAAAGTTTTAAATTGATAATTTTTATTTGTTGTAAATTGGAAAATAATGAGATGGCGATTAATGTTTATGAGATAATAATCAGATAAATAAGTGTAAGCATTACTAGAATTCATAACTGAAAAAAAATTGAAATAGCCTTGGCCCCATGAGAACAAAAGCTTATGAAATTGTTAGAATTGTTAAAATTTGTGATTAAGTCGTCATTTCTAACTCAGTGATTTTTGGTATATATGTTGTTGCATTAAGATTAGCACAACTCATTGTGAAATAAAAAAAGAATTGGCTCCATTCTCGAATTGGTATGAACACTGAAACATTTGACAGGTACCATGTTGAAGCTTTAAATTGTGATTAGCTATGGTGAACCACCTTTGATAATTCATTGATATTGGTATACAGTGTGCAAATCTCTTTTTAGCAGAGATTGTTATAATTTGACTGGGTGTGTCTGTCAGTATTTTACCAATAATTATTAAAAGATTTTTTATTTTTATGTCTAAATTCTAAGCAAAAATACACCGTTCTCTCTGCAGTGTCAAGGATTATTTAACACAACTTTAAATTGATGTTAATTTTTAACGCCCAGTGACAAATATTTCATGCATGTTCAGGAAAACACGAGATTAAAAGTCTGGTATATAATGTAAGAATCAAGAGATGTGATATTATTGCTAATGATGCAACTAACCAAATATGAAGTGGATGTTAGCAATTATAGGCAACCTTAAGGCCTTCAACAATGACGAAATCAGTCAGATACTGTAAAGTCGTCTATAAAAGGCCAATAAAAGGAAACATTCAAATGAAAAAACTAACGGCCTAACTATACAAAACAAAACAATTTACAAAATATCAAATATGAGTTGAGACATAACCAACGACAACCACTAAACAGGTTCATAAAGGATATGGCAGGGGTTGATTTTATAACGAAGATGTGGTATGATTGCCAATGAGACAAATCTTTAAAGAGACCAAATGACACATCATAGGTCATCATATAGCCCTCAACAATAAGCAAAGCTCATACCACATAGTCGGCTATAAAAAAATCAGAAATCACAAATGTAAAACCATTCAAAGGAGAAAACTATAAGCCTAATTAATGTACAAAATAAAGCGAACGAACACAGTAACAAACGACAACCACTGACTTACAGGTTCCTGACTTTGGACAGGCACATACATACAGAATGTGGCGGGTTTAAACATGTACAAAGCACCCAAACCCCCCTAAAGCTGAAACAGTAGTGTGGCAGTACAAAAAGAAAAGAAACCGGCCAACTAACATTAAGACAATACTCAAAGCATACAACTAAATGTATTTGCAATTATTAGAAGTTTGTTCAAAGCTAGCTGCAAGTGGTACTGCAATAAATATTGTTCCCCCAGACTGAAGCGTCTGCTGTACGTTGTATCCTTACATATACATTCATATACAATAAACGACTTTGAAAAGTCGTAGTGCAAAGGTTTTGACCATCAAATTTTTGTATAAGAAATAATAGTTAGGACTAAAAGATTGTCTTTAGGACCATCAGAGAAAAATGATTTTGAGAACTTTCTGATATCTCTGCTTTATAAAAAAAATTCATTTCGGTTGACTTGAAATGGAAAAACGAAGATGACCTCAGTTTTTGATCAGCCATTTTCACAGGCACTATGTTTCATGTCATAGAACATAACAAAATTGTTATTTTATTGATCTTGTCAGGGGCGTAGCTAGAAAGAAACGACGTGGAAGCAACTACCGCCGAGCGGAGCGAGGCGAAAAATTTTTGAGACCCTATTATCGTGGCAGAACTTTTTTTTCGGTTTTGGGGTCATAGGACGGTTAAAAGAGGCGCTATATGTAAATTAAAATTCATGAATGAAAGACTATCAATTAAATAAATCTTCTGAATAGAGTTATGCATAAACAACACACATTTGTGATACAGAATCTACTCAAAACTGTCCAATATCTGCTCTACGGGTCTGGGCAGAAACAAACTTCTCTATTACTTTGTCAATGTTCACACTGAAGTCCCGATGAATATGCAGTATTTCTATGTAACTGTCGTTGTTCATTGTTGATCGTACATTTGTTGTCAATTGCATACGTAGTACCGTGGTTGATAGATCTCCATCATGACATGGTAGCACTCGCAAGATGTTATAAACCAGCGTACGTGCATGTTCGGCATCGAGCGACCTCCCAATCGAATTCGCCAAAATTAAATGCCAAGTCAATTTCATATGTCTCAGACAAATTTCTGATAATACTTGGCGCGACTCCACTCTCCAGTTCCCTTATCATATGGTCTATGAACGCAAAAAAAATAATGAGACTTTCCAATACTACATTGACGTAGTTGCAGGGTAATTGGCTCCGGTAGTCAGTGGACCACATCGCATCGGCGTATGTTTAACGATATCGAAGGGATCTGATAATTCTAATGCCGATTGGTACATCTCATTACAAACTGATGAACTGTACACTGTAAAATGTGCCTTAAAACTACATGTTTAGACTGAGTATTACAATTCAAATCTTGTAAACGATACAAGTTACTTCCGATTTTGTCATAACCTCCAAAATAAAAATTATTTTGAAACGTTATTTAATGTTGTCATCGATAAAAAGAGTGACAACATAGTTGTTTCCTTTAACATTCAATTTATAAATTTTTATTTTGCCATTTCTTTCTTACTTGCCAAATCCATGTGCACGCAATTGTGTGTTAGCGTATAGGGAGCTACGATCTTTTTCTGCATGACTCGAAAGCTTGTTACTATGTTGTCAAATTAATATCCGGGATAGATGGAAAGACTCCAACAGTCTCCGAAATTTAAACAAATATCATAATCATAATAGTCTTAGTTTATACATACATCACGCTGTCCGATTCCGATTAACCAAATCATCTCTCTCTCTTCTGTTTTTTTTTTTTTTTTTTTTTTGTGAAAACGACGTGGATGCACGTGCTGTCGTGCCTCCGGGTAGCTACGCCCCTGCTTGTGTAGAGTATCTTCAGATGAGGTCCAAATTTTTTTTTTTATTCTTTACCAAAAGACATTCCAGAGATGTACTGAAGAGACGAACCGTGATGCCTAAGTAGTTTTGACATCATGTTTTTTAGATAAACTTTATATTTGTTGAAAAATATCTCAACCAAAACCAATCAAAACCAGTTTTAAACCAAAACCTAAAACTAAAACCAGTTTTTCTGTAACAAATTCGCCTTAAATTCACATAGTTTTTTTCACTTACCCCCCCCCTCTCATAACTTAATTTGGGAAAAAATGATTTACCTTAGTATATGGATATATGTAAAATCGATTTTAAATTAACAAAACTTGCAGCAATGTTAACCCCCACCCCAAACTATTTGATTTAAGTTTTTTTGTATCCTACTTCGATCTTTTGCTGTCGTCCCTTAAGTGTTTGATATTTTAATAAATATTTGAAACGAACTGTACTCGGACCACCTGACTTGTCCTAATGAATTTCCGATCTGCTAGCCATGTATGAATTATAGCTTTTGTGTAATTGAAAACAATTGTACCTAGTATTGTTCCCCTTTAGACTTATAATAAATCTTTGAATTTAACACATACGTTTCCTTTGAAGGACTTTCATTGAACATTGTAACGGTTTACACAAACTAAACATGTACTTGTGATACTGGTTACTGGACAATATGCCTCAGTCAACTTTTTTTTCTTATTAGAAACTCACACATGCAGAAGAATTGATACATGTACATCACGTATACAAACACACATTACTTACCAAATTATATTAAGTGTATTTACATTGTCGTTCCATTTAAATTACTAATACACAAACTATAGCGCACATTTTTCGAAATCATTGCATTGTTTTAAGAACTATAAAGCATTGTTTACATCGCCACCATAGCTATCAACGGTTATTTTATGGATCAATGGGTCACCTATTACAATTAGCAAAACAGGTAAAAATAGAGATCAATAAGCGATTATGGAATTGTTGATTGTAAATGGATTCCATGTTTAAAGAGACAAGAGATTTCATTTGTATGGCTATCGAGAATAATTAAATAAATTTTAAATAATTTTTTTGTTTTATTAAATTCTTTCTCATACATGTATGTTCAAGTGACATGTCAAAGTGGGGTCGACGGTTACATTAAGTTGTTTTTAAAATTAACCTCCTACCTGATTGTGTTATAATTAATTAACCCTACTCGTCGTGGATCATACAGCAATTGATATTCGTTATTTTTTTCTAATCTAGATAGAAGTTGTCGTTTAATCTTTTTGCCTTACTGCATATATTTTGAAAGAAACTAAATTGCTGTGCATTGATATTTATCATGCATTTTTTTTTAATCTCGTATCTCACAATTCTTTTTAAAATGTTATTATTATTCATAAATCACATTATACATGCAATAATTTTATTGTTATGCGTTTACTTTTCTACATTGGCTAGAGGTATAGGGTGAGGGTTGGGATCTCATAAACATGTTTAACCCCGCCGCATTTTTGCGCTTGTCCAAGATCAGGAGCCTCTGGCCTTTGTTAGTCTTGTATTATTTTTAATTTTAGTTTCTTGTGTATAATTCGGAGTTTAATATGACGTCCGATCCATTATCACTGTACTAGTATACATATTTTTTAAGGGGCCAGCTGAAGGACGCCTACGGGTACGGGAGTTTCTCGCTGAATTGAAGACCCCGGGGCGTTGGTGGCCTTCGGCTGTTGTCTGCTCTATGGTCGGGTTGTTGTCGCTTTGACACATTACCCATTTCCTTTTTTTAATGTTAAGTATTATGTTGTAATATTGATGGTGAGAAGTAATTAAACTATTTGTAATGTATTGCATTGTAACAT
Source organism: Mytilus trossulus (assembly GCF_036588685.1). Taxonomy (NCBI): domain Eukaryota; kingdom Metazoa; phylum Mollusca; class Bivalvia; order Mytilida; family Mytilidae; genus Mytilus; species Mytilus trossulus. The sequence continues at coordinate 55,888,433 of NC_086386.1, read as the reverse complement.
GTTTGATCATATTTAACTTATAAGAAGAATAAGAAGAATAAGAATAAGAAGAAGAAGAAGAAGAAGAAGAAGAAGAAGAAGAAGAAGAAGAAGAAGAAGAAGAAGAAGAAGAAGAAGAAGAAGAAGAAGAAGAAGAAGAAGAAGAAGAAGAAGAAGAAGAAGAAGAAGAAGAAGAAGAAGAAGAAGAAGAAGAAGAAGAAGAAGAAGAAGAAGAAGAAGAAGAAGAAGAAGAAGAAGAAGAAGAAGAAGAAGAAGAAGAAGAAGCTAATTAAGCAAAACGACGTCATCACTGTATATTTAACCAAACGACATAACTGACTTAGTATGCCTTTCGGAAGAACCGCGCTTTTGTATTGTTAGCAACTGGTGCAACATAAATAATTCACACAGCAATAATATAAAAATATAGCAGGAATTTCCCTATTAGTCTATTGCCAGCAAACATTCTACATTTCATAATTTTCGCACGACACTATTTGGTCTAGAGTAACTTGCCTTTTGTCGCAATGTACCTGACGTTTACGTGCATAATTTCCCTCATATATATGTTAGTCAACTTCAAATCGTTATACTGACCACTATACTTCTTTTAGTTTTTTTTCAGACTCGTACTGAACATGCATGAGCAGCAATACCCGGTGTACGGAAATTTGCTGTTCAGTGTGCACCAAGGCTCCGTGTAGTAGACCGTACCTTACCCTATAATGGTTTACTTTTATAAATTGTAACTTGGATGGATAATTAGCTCATTGACACTAATGGACGAAGAAAGGTGAAGCTTCTATTGTAAAATGAGGGAATATTGGATAGGGATTACATGTATCAATTCAAAAATGTCAATTTTATGATAAAACAAGAATGTGTCAATAATACACGGATACCCCATCCGTACTATCATTTTCTATGTTCAATAGATCGTGAAAATGGGGGGAAATCACTAACTTGACATTAGAATTAGAAAGATCACATCATAGTGAACATGTATACTAAGTTTCAAGTTGATTGGAACTTCAATTTTTGCCATATTTATTTTGTAAGAATATTTGAATATTTTTTGTTTTTTTTTATTAAAAAAATACAAATTGAAGTAACATTACAATCATCAATATCACAACGCTATATCTACAATACAAATAAAAATATCACAATAAATAAATGTGTTAAATTCTGATTAAGTGATGAACTTGATTTTCATACCTACTCATTCATGTTCACATGTACAATTGTGACACCATTTGATATTATAACCACAATTAACAGATGAAAATCTCTCGACGACGTCTCGGATGATTTACTTTAACTTATGGCACACTAAATCCTTTAACTTATGGCAACTCAGATACATTGCACATTCATTTTTGGAAAAATTAACACAAAACATCTACCTTAATTTAGTGGATTGAAATAGTCCGGCGGTAGCATGTCTCATGTTCGAGTAAACCTGATCTCTGATGCACGTTAACCATGTCATCAAATCTGTCTACTATCATGAATATTATGCCATACATTTTGAATTAATTAATTATAGTTATTTTTCTACAAAAAATGTTCTAGATCAATAGATATAATTATTTCTTCATGGATTGAAATATATTTATTCCGATGATACAAAAAAAGGTACCAATACAACATTATTTTATTTTGTATATGCTTTGAAAAATCCAAAGTTGAACGACACCTTGGTTCACACAGTACGATATAGCTCATATATAGCTCGATATCAAAATTTCAGAGAATTGTTATCTATAAGTCTCTTGGAAAATCGCTGAAAACTACACTGCAACATTAAGGGAATGACGAACGGAATTATTTAAGACCTGAAGATACGACCAACGCAATAACGAAACAAGCATAATAAACTTTTTCCTTTAAAGCATAGGTACCGTTTAACTTTTCTTTTAAATTTCGTATGCTATATTTTAAAGCTTTTATAAATGGTATATTGCATCATTAAGGTCTTTTTAACAGAAGTAGAACAGACCGTCGTTAGACCTAAGAATGCACAGCGCTAACATATCATCTGTATCTTAATCCGATAATTGATTAATATTTATCGGTATAAGTAAAAGGGGAGGGCACATTATTAGGATCAATTGCAGGTTGATAAGGGGGTCGATTGTACATTTCATTCTGATTTTGGTTAAATGTTTGATCAGTGTGTATTGGGGGATATGCTGGGTCCCCACCTTGTTGAACGACCCCATAATAATTTGGAGGGGGATAGGATTGTTGTAATTGAGGCTGTAAGACAGATTGGTTTATAACAACATTTAAAGAGATATTTAAATTGATTGTTTCTTTTTGTTGGTTTCTCTTCTGTTGTCGCTTCTGGGTGTCAATTTCATAGGCGGGTCTAGTTTTTGGCGGACGTTTCGTTATGACAACGTGGTTTGGTATTGTTTTCCGTACAGGTGGTTGTTGGAAGCTAGTAGCTTGTGCAGGAATCATCGACGATTTAGCTTTTTTAGTACGACTTTGTTTTTTACAACAATAACAAATGAAAAAGATAAATGCAAAAATTCCGAATACAACACCAATAACAATTCTCCATGAATCGTTACTATCGGCTGTACTCGCATCCGCCGGACCATCTGAAAGAAACCAAATATTTGATCAGTTATCACTTAATATTTTTAATTTTTTGTGAATCAATTACAAACGCTATGTCAAAAACGCTGCTAAACGTATTAAAAGCGACTATTTAACTTTATAATTTCCCTGAAATATATATTGATATGAAAGAAATGAATATAAAAAAAAAGATGTGGTATGATAGCCAATGAGACAACTATCCACAAATGACCAAAATGACACAAACATTAACAACTTTAGGTCACCGTACGGCCTTCAACAATGAGCAAATCCCACACCGCATAATCAGATTATTAAGAAAACAACATAAATAAAAATCTAAGTAACAAATTCTTGTTAATGTTTACATTTACAGTGACGGTACCAATTTTACTGCTTTTGAAGCGCATTTCGACAAAATAATATATCAAACTGACATCAAAGTCAACAAATGAACTATGAATCAGAGTCTTGTTGAGCGTAGAAAATCAAACGTTTTGATATTATAGAATACTGCAAATTATTAACTTTGTGGTAGAAAATTGTGGAGAAGATCTTTAAAATATTCAGAATGCACATTGGATTTACACGGCTGTATGAATACCCCCATATCATACATGTGTCATTTTAATTCTGAAGACTATTTGTCATGCATAAAGAATGGTACTAACAATTTTAGAAAAATATTAAATCAGTTGTTTATAAGTATTTAGTCTAATTTATAGAACGATATGTCATCCTAGTTCAGGTGTTCTGAAATCGTCATTTACACCTATTTTGATATATGTATGCGTATAATTGTGTATTTAACAGGATTGTATATGTACTTTTGGTTTAACAAAAACAAACTTATGATTGTAGGTATCCCCATGGGCACTAATTGTGCCCCTTTAATAGCAGACTTGTTTTTGTACTGTTACGAATCACAGTTTATGACTAAACTCAGTAAAGACCCGTCGAAATTGCATTTAATTGATAAATTCAACAACACTTACCGTTATCTTGATGATATTTATTCGTTAAATAATCAAGAAATTTCTCAATATACTGCTGAAATTTACCTCAAGGAACTTACTTTAAATAAATCAAATGTATTCGGTAATAACTGTCCTTTTCTGGATTTAGATATTTCGGTTTTATACGGGAAACTACACACTAAAATTTACGACATAAGAGACGATTTTTCGTTCCCTATTGTTAATTTTCCATTTTTAGATGGTGATATTCCTTTGGCACCATCTCACGGTGTTTATATTTCACAACTTGTTCGCTATGCCCGTGTCTGTTGTGACGTTTTTGATTTTAACGAACGCAACCTATGTATTACTGGTAAATTATTAAACCAGGAATATCGTTACCATTAATTACTTAAAACCTTTACTAATTTTTTTTTTACGGAAATGTTGTTAACCGTGTCCAGAAATTTAGAAATGATCCATGTAAACTTGTTGCTCCTTTAAATAAACTTATTCTTAAAGATTACCTATTCAACACTGTGATAAGATCATTGAATATTGTTTTTATTGGTATAAATATTGACTTTGTTATAAGTAGATTAAAAGCTAACTAAATATTACTAGTATGTTATATACATATACATTTTCATGGATCTAGAATCTGTCGACACCTGTAACTTGGCATTGCACAAGGTCGTGCTTTTCTGTGGCTGTTATGACGTCTTTACACTAAATCCATTGTATGTTGGATATGTACGGATTGATTGCTTAGTCTTAGAGGCATGATTTTTTTATTAGTTGTTAATGGCTTTGAACTAGCTGTCAGATAACTGCGAGTACTCTCAGATCTGTTCATTGTGTCTTTTTGTGTCGGGATGTATAAGTACCCGGCAACGTCCACTTTCATTTTTTGTCAATCTGATGAGATAAGCATATTTCAACTGATTTTTAAGTTCGTTCTTATGTTGTACTGTTATACCACTGTCCCAGGTTAGGGGAGAGTTGGGATCCCGCTAACATGTTTAACCCCGCCAATTTATTTATGTATGTGCCTGTCCCAAGTCAGGAGCCTGTAATTCAGTGGTTGTCGTTTGTCTATGTGTTACATATTTGTTTTTCGTTAATTTTTTTACATAAATAAGGCCGTTAGTTTTCTCGCTTGAATTGTTTTCTATGTCTTATCGGGGCCTTTTATAGCTGACTATATGCGGTATGGGCTTTGCTCGTTGTTGAAGGCCGTACAGTGACCTATAATTGTTAATGTTTGTGTCATTTTGGTCTTTTGTGGATAGTTGTCTCATTGGCAATCATACCACATCTTCTTTTTATATTATGAGCAAGGCTTATCTTACCAATGTTGTAATTTTAATCAAAATAGAACATATGAAGCCCAAAAAAGTCAATTTGACAACTATCACTGTATCACCTTCTGCATGACTCTTAGGTGGAGCTATACTTTAATCCTTGAATATATTTTACATTGACAATAATATCGATTTTGTCATCAGCAAATATAAACATATTTTTTTCAAACAGAATGTATAAAAACACACCCTCGTTCATTTTTATTCATAGAGGGGTTACCTTCAACTCCTCACTATCCTGCTGCCTGTCGGTACATTTATTTTTGCCATTGCACAAGTCATGTCTGTTTTGACTGGGCATGACGTTAAAATACAAAATCCCTGGGATGCATTTTACTTGATGCATGATTTTTTATTATAAATTGTTTTTGGAATTTAATTAGGTGTCAGTAACAGATTGGGTTTCCCCGTTAAAATGGTTTTACACTAGCCATTTTTTACGCTCTTTATGGTTAGCTATTCCGTTTGAGCCAATGTTCAGTGTTGGAGACCGTACTTTGACTTATTAAGGTTTACTTTTATAGATTGAAACTTGGATGGAGAGTTGTCTCATTGGCACTCATACCATATGTTCTTTGTGTTTTAGTTTATAATTTTTAGCCGCGAAACACACATTTTGATGTTTACCCCATGTCGCCCTGTCAAACTCATTTATTTTGATTATACATTTTCCCGTATTTCGTATTTTCACCTTCCTATTCTAAATATATGTTATTACCTGATGTAGAATATTCTAACTCCCATCCTTCGTAATTTATAGTACTGTCTGTACGGAAATGAATTAATACATATCTCCCTTGTGTACTGCTGAAGGTAATGTCTGTCTGTATTCCACAAAGAAACTGTATTCTATTATTATCATCCACACATGCACCTAGGTAAAAATAAACAGGTAAATCAGTAGAATGAATAAAGTGAAAACATATAATTACATTACATGTATATTTCATTATAATACGTTATTATAATTGGCTAACTGGAATCTTGAGTCATTCTTAAATCAACCTTCATTTCAAAATGAATTGCAACATTCATACTGACATGAGCTTTTACAAAAAAGTGCAACGGTAAATAAAAGAAAAACTGTTTAAAGAAAGCGTGTTTTCATGATTCTAGCAAAACAAAATGTAAATAAAAGTATTGAATGTTTTTTTTTAAGTAATTGTTTAGGGCTTCATACAAAAAGTACTTTGGTCAACGCCTTTACGGCCCAATAAATTAACAAACAAAGAAGCACTCAGTTCATTAATAGTGTGAAGATTCAAACAAATCAAAAAAAATTTTGCTTGCAATATTTTCAATTTTTTTTTAGACGATTCTTTTATGGAACTCCCATTACGATTGTTATATTTGCCAAGTAAGTTTTCTCAACAACAAATATTTTCAATTTCGTGTTCTGATACTTTAAATGTTAGTGTAAGGCATTGTCGATTATTGCTACCGTTTGAGATCTGACAGCGATAAGACACGAAAAGTGAAAAATCGGATTACTATCCTCAATTATCTGGAATGTCCTATCACGCAGTTCGTAACAGATTTCTGCGGGTCAGGAATGGTTCTGGTAGTCCGGCGAAGTACCCTGACAGCTAGGTGCGTCCCGGGGAAAATCCTGTCATGGTCTATCGCATTGCAAACGGCTTTGTCTGGTCTCAGTCGTATTGTATTCTGTAATTGTCGGGACTCTTGACGTTGGTATCATTCATGAATTTCGTATTAATAACGAGACTGTGCCGGAACGGTTTTGACAAAACAGCAATGACAATTTTCTGGAAATAATTCCCGTTCCATAGGACACCGTTCAGAACACACAGAACATTTTTAGGATTTTGATCCGATACAACAGAATTTTTCACGACATAGTCACGATTGTGATCCGACTAGACAAATTCGGCTGAGTTACCCCGAATGTTACGGGACGCACCTAACTTTCGGATTGCTTTGCCAAACTATTCGGACCCTTCCCGACCTGTAGAAATCTGTTTCGAACTTAACAACTGCGTTCAGACAATGATATGACATCCCAGTTGAGTTGAGCATCGTAATCTGACTCTTTCACTTTTCATGTCGTATCCCTGTCTGATCTCAAACGAAAGCAATGTGTGAACCCCGCATTACAAATTTTGATTAAAGTTTGATTTACATTCACGATTCACATGATCTTGATCAGACTTTTGTCAAATTTTAATCGAAAATGGTCCTGTCAAGGACGTCAGTACAAATCGTAAATGTGTGACCCAAGCTTGATGTAAATATACTTAATAATTTTCTCAAAACTATTTATCAAATTCCTTCATTATACTATTTACAAAAAAAAAAATGAGGCACATAGGTAATACAACAATAACTTAGAATTAAGTATGATATGACAAATAAAACTGAGAATATAAATGGAAACGGGAAATATAAAAAAGAGACTACAATCCGGTAAAAGAGCAGAAAACAGCCCAAGGCTACAAATGGGTCTTCAACACTGCGAGAAAATCCAACATCCTATAGCAGGCTCCAGCTTAACAAATTGTGTACTCCTTCAGATAAAATGGACGTCAAACTAAACGTCGAAACATACAGATTAATCAAACTAAAAACAAACAAACATACATACACAGAAAACAAAAGCCTGCTAACATGTTTCAATCATGATTGAAGTGTTTAACGACCTTGACTGGCTTAACAGTGATATCACGGTCGGCCCATCAGTTGGTTTAAATCATTGAATGCCTACCTGCATATACTTTAACATAATCGTATGCGCAAGTAACAGCTGATTCTAAGCGAAATGAAGTAAACTTGATGTAAATTGTAGTTGATGATGGTCCTGTATCAATCAGCCAATATGATTCCAAATCACTGAAAATATACAAATAAATGATGACTTTGAATTGTTTTGTTCAATTTACTAGTTAAAGAAATGGAAATATTCCTGATCCTGATTATTCTGAAATATAGTATGATGATGATTATATACGTCTGATTACCGAAGAAACCATTCATATCAATATTTGCTTCACAAAATATTGTTGCAAACTCAGATCCAGATCTGCCCAACGAACTAACCCAATGACATTATTCGATTAAATTTAAGTACTCGTTTGACTCCAGTATTATTTAGCACTCTCTGTTTTATCCCAAACGGAAAACAAAAAAAGTTATTATAATATATTCTCTACATATCATTTTTAATGTTCACAGCTGGTTCTGTTGATAATTTTGAAATTTTCTATTGTTACATATATGATGCCTTCTGCATATTTCTTAAAGATCCACAAGTTGTACTAAGTTGTATGTCAGCAAGGTGCATACATATTTTTTTTTTTACTTGTGACCATCTTTCGATCGCGGTCTTTCCTTGAATGTTTACGTGTTTCTTATCAATCTTGATTGTATGAGCATAATATTTCAAACACGAAACACTGAAAACGTGATTAATTATAGTAAACTACTGGAAACAGTAGTTTTCATACATCTCGACTGTCAGTTATGACTTTAGATATCTATCAATAGATTTAAACCAACCATTGCTACATAATTAAAAAAGAAAACATTTTCCTGACTAAGTACAGGCATTGTCTTATGTATAATATGATTGATTAAAAGTGATTTTATAGCCAGCTAACCTCTTACTTGTATGGCAGTCGCATACAATTTAATTATATTGACACCGATTTGTGAACAAAATCAAACATTCATTGTAGGTAAAAAATAAAAAAAAAAATATGGGTGCATCAGTCAAAATTATGTTATAATCTTAATAACTATAAATAAAACAGATATGATAATAGCAAACAAAAAAGGCAATAAAAAATGAGAAGCAAGAATATACACAAATTTATCATAGCACACAGACACAACTACGAGATATAAGTAACAAGCCACGTCAAATGAATATTACCAAAATTAAACTAAACAGTAAAAGTCATAATTCACAAAGACACATAAAAGCGAACTATAATATGTTATAAAGATGGTAATTAAACAACGGCATTACCTAGAATCTACACTTCAAGACCTCCTGTTATTATTTGTGAAGTTGATACGAAATATTTATCTACATGTATCTTGTCAGTAATATGACAGTTGTTTTCCATTCATTAAAAGTTTTGAGCTTTTCATTTTGCCATTTTATTAACGCCTTTCCGTTTCTAGTTTCGTTTGGAGTTTTTTTTTATCATTTTACTTTTTCCAATGCTCTAGTCTCTTTAATTCACGAGGACGATATTTATTATGGTTTGAAACAAATCCTAAAGTATACTAAGAAAAACTTCAAAAATACGGGATATAGGTTTGTGGTTTGGGTATCTGTTTAAATATAAGTTTTTAAGTATATATTTAGAGAGAGGAGTTATGCCTCGTTTGTTACAAATAGGTTTAAAAAGATAGCCAGGAATAGTCTGTTTGCCTATTCCCGTCATTGACTCTATTATAGAAGTTCCCATTTTCAGTTGTCTCCCTTGGATTGAAAATATTACTCTATTGATAACGGTGACCTAGCGAAAAAAGACCAAATTTATTTGTGTGTAATGTGTGTAAACTTTGAGTCCTTTAAACCTTTTACTAGTTATTACATTTATTTTTTATTTAGAAATCAGTTTTCACTAAGAATTTGTAAAAACGGCGATATATATTACTTTTAACTTATCATGCTTTGCGATTGACAATAATTATTGACAAAATGACGTAATTTTGATTTTAAAAAGTGTGTAATAACAGAATCAAATCGGTAATTGGCAAAGAAACTATGAAGATATAACTTACTCCCTATAATCAATGGATCCATATCCTGCATGCGACTGTAAAGCCTTTTCTGTAGAGGTAGCATTCAAAAGTACAAATCCACTAGGTGCACAACTTGGAATAACTGATATATAATCATATATATTATAAAATTACGTGTATATTTCATAATGATATATTATTTTGATTGGCAATCTGGCGTTCATCAGAAATTAACCTTTAACTTAAAATTAAATGCTCCTTTATTTACATTCATAAGAGTGCAAATGGTTGACTGCAGTACATTTTGTATGAAGCACTTCATTCTTAAAATGTCCGAATGGTCAACGATTTCACGATCCTATCAAATTACTAATGTAAGCGTTCAATACTTATAATTGCATTTGTTTGCTAGAATCATGAAAATACGATGTAATATTTATTATGACAGGAGCTTTCATAATTAACTGCAATAAAGAAACAAATCGCAGAGATCGTGTTTTCATTTCCCAGGCAAACAGTGTGCAGTAGGTGAATGTTTCTTTGAGTTACGGAAAAGTGTTGTAAGCGCGTTTTTTACCACGCGCACATATTTTTCGAATCAAGCGCTCTTGCGCTTCCTACAAAATGTACTGCGGTCAAATCTTTTGAAAACTTCTGATAAAGTTTACAAGGAAGAAGCATTCAACTCTTAAATCAAAATGAATATGAAAGATTTTGGTTACAGATCAATGGGACAACACTAAAAACTTTACATCATGACAAACACACATTTTTGAAAGGACATAAAAGTTCTGAATAAGCAACGAAAACCCACAAACATATGGGTGATCTCAGGTGGTCCGGAAGGATCAACTAGCGTGTTCCTTTTTCTAATGAATGCAAACTGAATGGATGTCCATGTATCGTCAAAAGTCTCTCTGTGGTGAGCTGACCAAATTACGCCACGAATGCCCACACTTCTGTAATTTAATCTTTCTGTGTATTTAATCTTTCTGTGTACTTAGTATTTAATCTTTCTGTGTATTTAATCGTTTCGTTTAGTCACAGTTTTGTCTGTTTATCTTTCACCAATACCTGGAAATTCATCGGCAATAAACTTGTTTTTGTCCGAAATTAGTGATCATTGATTAATTGATTGATCGATTTAAGTTAAATTCATAAAAAAGAGTTAACTGAGCGTACGGATTTCAAAACTCCAAACAACAAAATCATCCCTTGATATCAAACATTTTGGTCAACGCTTTCATTACAAACATAATAAAATACAAGCATAAGCCATTTTTTTTTAATACAACAAATCATTGGTCGTTCTTCATCTTGTGCATTCGTTCTCGACAATTTTAACATATTGTTTCAGATACGAAATTACAAATATTATTCAAGCCTTAGTACATTAGTCTCACCTGGTGAGATTTCGATACAGCCAATAGAAAAGCCAGTGTCTGTTGTTGATCCGTCAGTTCTGAAATTGATTGTAACGCTACTTCCTGTTGACAGATAAGTTGACAAATGCGAACTGTATGTTCCATAAAAGTACGCAAGAGAAACGTAGCTTGAGGTTGGTCCTGATAAATTGAAAAAAGAAAGATTTATAGTAATAGATTAACTGATTTTTTTTAGCTAGAATGAGAGCTAAAATGCAAAAAAATAAATGAATCAAAAAATCAAAAAATCACGCTAATTATCTAATGTTTGATATATAAGCGGATTACAAAAACTCATTAAATAAGCTTATTGATGTCATAAAAATAATTGAGGGGAAATATGTTCTATTACATGTGTATTATGACTTTCCAATAATTTTAAGACAATTTTCACATCGAGGATTAGTGGCAGAATCGAGAATCTAGGAGTCATGGAAATTGCCAAAAAATAAAGAAAACAGTAAAGAATGTTGTTAAATTCAGGCGGCATTTGTTAACCAATGTTTAAATCTTGTTATTTCATTTTAAAAAGACTACTTGAAAAAATTATAAAAAGAAATATCCCTTTGCCTCATTTGACATGGACATACCTCCTTAAGGATGTTCTCTACTTTGTTTCAAAATAACAAGCTTTTTAAACGACTGTTATAATTTGAAAGTTTATAAATAAAGGAACTTAAAAAGCAGAAAAAAATAAGGGTCTATGTGCTTGGTTTCGTTATATTAGCCTTCGAAAAATTGCAGGGAGCTGATTCTCTCTAGATTTTGTTATATATAACGGGTGCCGCATGTGGAGCAGGATCTCCTACCCTTCCAAAGCACTTGAGATCACCCCTAGTTTTTGGTGGGGTTCGTGTTGTTTATTCTTTAGTTTTTTTATGCTGTGTCATGTGTACTATTGTTTGTCTGTTTGTCTTTTTTCATTTTTAGCCATGGCGATGTCAGTTTGTTTTAGATTTATGAGTTTGACTGTCCCTTTGGTATCTTTCGTCCCTCTTTTTTAATACTGGCACCTTTTTCTTTAAAATAAACTACCAGGACACACCCGTGAATTCGCGGGCATTTAGTACGTGGTATGTTAACTGTTGTAGGATGAATTTTCGTAAAATATTTTATGGTTGGCTTATTTCAAGAAAGGTATCAAAGTTCTTCGTTTGCAGATGCCGTGTTGACAGGACAACTTTGTGTTAGTCCCCCCCCCTTTTTTTTTACAAAGTCCGTTATTGTTTGTTTTCTGTTTTCTTTATACTATGAACAAAAATATATTAAAAATAAAGTGTATTTGATATTTACTATCAATTTCTAGTCAACTATTCAAAGCAGTCACTGAAATGGTATATATAGAGACTCTTTATATTATATATATCAGCGACCAAGTCAGCGAACGCCGTGGATAGTTAACTTGGAACTGATAGTAAATAGCAACATATTTTATTAGTTGTATATGTATAATGATAATTTAAAAAAAAAATAGTTATTGTCCTGTCCCTAGTACTTTTGAAAATTATGTGCAATTTTAAAACAGTACTAAACGGAAGTCTTGTTTAGGACTTAAAAGTCCGTCCAATGACGGAAACAATATCCGGAAACAATATCCGTTTCGTTTTTCTTAAAAATAACCAAAACTTAATAATTAAAGAATTAAATTATAAGAACTTATGTTTGACCACATTAATCTCTTAAAGAAGCACATAAAGGTAAATGTTTATTACAAATGTGAATTGAAAAATGAAAATAGCTTGTACGCGAATTTTCGTAAAACAAGAGAAACTGCGAGCTACTACTCATTGATGATACCCCCGCAGCAAGTTGATAACAGTGTAAAAATATGCAAGTGTTCAGTAAACAGGAAGTTGTCAAGTGATGAATCTGAAAATGCATCACACGGTATAGCAGACTTATATAAACCTTGAAAGCAAATTTCAGAAATCCTTGTAGATAAATGTGATGAAATATATTCATGGGACGAACGGACTGACGGAGTGACGGACAGACAGAGGTAAAACAGTATACCCCCTTTTTCAAAGCGGGGGTATAACAAGGGGATATAAAGATCACTGTGGGATCAAAAAGGTATCGTATGCCCTTAATTTGACCTTTGAGATTCTTACCATCATATATTGTCAAACTATCTGATGCCTCGATGAAAATATGGTATGGACGTATTCGGATTCCAGTAGAAGATGTTAGAATCCACCAACAATCAAGATTGCTGAAAATAGGTATCAAATATTTACAGTTATTTATAATTTTATCTAATATTAAGGTACCAAACATCGTGACTAAAACTAATTTGGCTCGTTGAATTTTCATCGAATTTTGAGAAAATATTTATTTTGATCCCTTTTGACAAAAATACAAAATTTTTAAAACTTGAACCACACACTTCATCGGAAAAAAAAATCATTGGATAGTACGAGAAAAAAACAACATTGTAATGATAATTATCTTTAAGAGGGTGTCCATGTAAAAACCAGGCAGTGGATGGGACATGACAAATTTTGTTTTTAAAAAATGTTCATCTATTTCATATCACAAATTCATTCTCTCTCAAAGTTTAATTTTGTTTTTTTATTAACTGCAACAAATAAAGACAGAACAAATTCACAGAAAACACTGAACATCCTTTGGAAAGGGGAGATAACTCTTCATTTTGTACCAAATTTTGTTGCATTGTTAGTGAACTTTAAAATCATTTTCTGAGCCATCCACTGATGATTCAAAAATATCTTTGACATATATATCCTTTGTATGATATAAACATTGCTTTGGAACCAAACATTCAGTGGGAAAAAAATATGTTGCGCCACCCATATCATAGGATTTGCCTGATATTTACTTGGACAGCCTCTTAATTCATAACAACCAAGCTAACCCTCTTTAAAACGTCGCTAATACCTACTTTGAGTATTGGCCTGGATAACCTGGTGAAACGACAAACTGTTCTGTTACATTATCAACTGTAAGGCGTGTCGGGTTAGTCCGTGAACCACAAACACTAGACAAGCTAGCCACTGTAGGAATAGCGCTACTCGGGACCGCAGCTGTATGTCGAAAAAAAAGTAGTCGTACATAAGAAATTATGAACAAGCAAAGGTTACAAATGCCTCAGGCAAAGTGGAACTTAAATAAATTCTGCAACATAATCTTAGACCGTGTATGATCATGTAGCGTTTTTTACATAGTTTTAAAGTAACTGTACACTTAGTGCTCTCAAATACTTAGGATTCAGCTTTTCTGTAAATGTAAATATAACAGTTCTTGTCCATTCGTTTTTGATACGTTTTGTTATTTGATTTTGCCATGTGATTATGGACCTTCCGAATTGATTTTTCTCAAAGTTTAGTATTTTTGTGATTTTACTTTTCTCCAATAGCAATTTGCAAACACAATATGTGTAAAAGTAAATATAAAAAGTGCTTCCAAAAACAAAATATGTCATTATGAGTTTATTTACAACAACTGGATCGATGCCACAGCTGGTGGAGTTTTCATACCCCTAGGGTATCACCAGTCCTGCAGTCAGCACTTCTATATTAACAGGAATTATCATTGATATGGTTATGATTTTAAATCACTGTTTACAAAACTTTGCTAAGGCTGTTCTACCTCAGAAATTGATTACCGTAGCTGTATTTGGTAAAACGTATAGGAATTTTGAATTCTCAATGCGCTCAAAAGTTTTCATTTGACTTTTATAAAACTTTTTTTGATTAGAGCGTCAATGAAGACTCTTTTGTAGACAAAAACGCGCGTCTGGCCCAAGTACAAAATTTAAATCATGGATGGTATCTATGATGAGTTTATTTACTAGCACTGTGTTGATATCCCGGCTTGTAGACTGTTAATTCACAACAGTATCATCAGTACTTCGACTTTTCAAAATATTTATCATTGATGAATTAATTCAATATAAAAACAAAGGAAAACGAAAATAGATGCCTCCTTTTTACACTTATATCTCGCAATGAATTAGACATTAGCGGTCATCGCAGTACTAGAATCTAAGAAAAACGAGACGAATTTAATTTTGATAATTCACCCATCTTAGTAGCAATATAGTAATTTCCCTGTAAATGGTATATACACTTCCGAATTCATTCTGTATTCAAGAGCGCTTGCAGTGGCTACTCAGACTTTGTAAAATGTCGCCAGTTTATGGGTAGAAAGTTGATAAACAAGTGGTATGTCAAAGTCAAAAGATTATCAAATTCACAAATAATACACGATTGTCCTGAAGAACAGATTTTATGTACTGGGTTTGTTTATCATCTTCATAACATGTTGTAGTATTAATTTATTTGTCCCTGTCTATAATGATTTTTATTGTTTAGTCAATTTTAGTAATATCCTATTAATGTGACGTGGCTCGATACTTAATATACAGCCCGTCATTGTGGTAGTGTCCTATGATATCCATTTGTTTTGTGCGTTTTAGCTTCTAATTTTGTCGTATGCTTACGAACTTTTCTTTGAGAATTTTCCTCGAAGTTCTGAGTTCGGCATTTTTGTTATTGTACTGTTTTTGGTGACATTACATTAATTTTATGGTCTTTTAAAGTATATAGCTTCTATCGTCCTGATGGTTTGGTATATTATTTCAAATACTTAGGTTCTAAAATATCTGTACAATAAATACACAAAAGAGTTTCGGAAAGAGCTTTATTATTTTTTTACCAGGAAATGTTAGAAAACACTGCTCATAGACTGTTTGCACCAGGTGTTGAACCAGCCAGTTAGACAATTCGTCGGTTCATATGTTTTATTCTAAAATTCTGCGTTCATAAATGATAAGATATAAAAGGAAACTACTGTGGTGAAAAATTGGGATATTATTGTACATGTTGAAGGTTCCTTTTTATCATTAAGCTCCTATCGTTTCCACGTTTTGAAGCGTACATGAGTGTTAAATATTTACGTATGATTGTTCCTAAAAAATCAAGAAAAGGTCATTGAATGCATATAATTTTTAGTCTTTAGTTTTCATAAACGAAAAGAGTAATGATTTCAACATTATGAAATCTGATTGTAGGTGACTAGACGCTACATTTTTATCATATAAAATCTAATTATAAAATACGTATCTTCACGGCTTGAAAATAGATTTATAACTAATAAAAAAAACCAGGTTTAACCCATATGTATGAAAAGTTGTTGAAGGTTAGAAACAGTGTTTTAATAACATGAGCAGCACGACTAGTGACACATGGGGAGCAGGATCTGCTTGCCCTTTCGGAGCACATGCGATCACACCAAGTTTTTGGTGGGGTCAGTGTTGCTTAGTCTTTATTTTTTCTATGTTGTGTAATGTGTACTTTTACATGTCTGTTTGTCTTTATCTGTTTTAGCCATGGCGTTGTCAGTTTATTTTCGATCAATGAGTTTGAATGTCCTTCTGATATATTTTGCTCCTCTTTTTGAATATATAATATTATATATGAAAGGTTAATATAAACATCATCAATGTAATAATAGCCTACTTGTTCCAATATATTTTAAGGTGATTATGAATCCTCTGTCAACACCGTTGATAGTTGGGGTCCTGAATTTCACTTTATTTGTATGTCCGCCAGATACGTACATGGAAACAAGAGAATCTGGTAAAAGGTCACAAAGCTGGTATGTTATTACTGAATCTGAAAAAAAACCACAGATATTCTATAAAAAAATGATTTCAAATTAAAAATATTGAAATGCTAGTTTTGGTGTCCTTTAAATGCTAGTTACCTGGATGTCGTTTCTTTTTTTTCCGTTTCAAAATATTTTATATTATACTTTATTGCTAATTTTATATATGTATAACCATTATTAGTATATAATAATTTGGTCAATACTTATCAGTTAAGTTATTTCTGAAATATATAAATTTTTAAATTATAGCATATTCATTTAACACATAAATCAAAAATAAGATGATCCGTATTTAATAAAAAAAAAATCACATGAATCTTACTTACAATATTCATTTTGTGTTTACCAAGAAGTTGATAGCTATAAAGATGAACAAAATTACCTCACTGATAGTTATCTTTTTTGCATTTTCTTCTGTTAACAAAATCTATTAACACAATTTTAAGAGGTCCAGTAATAACAAAGACCATTTTTATAGAGTATTTTTCACTCTAAACAGTTATATAGTCCTTAATTAAATTGTGTATCACTTATCAGTTCTATCAAGCGTGTACTAGAGAGGTGCACGTTACCAAAAGAATTTTCAAAGTCATGAATCATAAACGAACTGACAATGCCATGACTGAAGAAAGCCTAGTAGAATGATCGTCCACAAACAGTATCGAATAAGTGATGTGAACATGAAAACGACACTAGATAAAAAGTAAAATCACAAACAATACTACCGAGGAAAATTCAAAACGGAAAGTCCCTACTATTCAAATGGCAAAATCAAAGCCCAAACACATCAAATGAATAGACAACAAATGTCATATTCCTATCTTGGTACAGTAATTTTTTTATGTGTGTAAAAGTTGGTGGATCGAACCTGATTTTATAGCTAGCTAAACCTCTCACTTGTATGACAGTCACATCAAATTCTATTTTTTGACAACGATGCGTCTGAAGCTTAAGGCATAATATCAATAGTAGAAAAAGAAAATGTTAATGCTTATTATCATACCTTCCCATACTGATAAGCCGTACTCCGTTGTCTGGTCACAAGTGTAGGTTGAGAAATCGTCAAAGTCTGTATATACAATATTTATCGAGAATTGGGCATTTGCTGCCGAATTAATTGTCCATTCACAACTAAGAAAATAAAACATAATTATATTGGATTACTAGTATAACTTGTTTCATAAAAACTGTTGATTTGTTTAATTAACGCGCATAATACATTATTCTGTTATGCAAAAAACAGTTGTTTTGATGGTACATGTATTGTGTTTTTGTGTGCAGTCTCACTACATCTCCTTGTATATATTGAAATTTATTTACAGTGAGTGTTCTTTTTATACACAATCATTCTAACCTTTTATTCGCTAAAATCATTTGATTCTGTCATACGTTTTCAATTTATATTCAAGTCCCTATACCGTATGAAAATAACATATGTCATCTGAAAACAGTCATTTTATAAATGTATTAGCTCCGCCCACTTTAATGTACAACCTTAATGTCGATATTCGTGTACTTCTGCGCATGGCTTTGTTTACAAACTAGAAACATTTGATTAATTTGATCGTTTTGACATGATACATATATTATATATATTTTGTTCATAAGGGTAATTGATACAAACATATTACAGCAAATCATCATATTATAATATACATGGTTAATGATTGTGGAAATTTGCTGAATATTTAACGAGATATCTACGTCAAAAGCAACATCTTCAGAAAATTTCCCCTATTTGACGTACATAATTCATTTAACGTGGACTGTTACTGCTTTCGTCTCACTAAACAGTTTCTGCTGAAATTTTGTGCCTCAAGGATTACAAGTTGCAGATTCAAAATGTTAATATTATTCAGTAAATATCGTGTTGAAATGAATTAAGATTGGTTTATCCGAAGGAGAAATTTTACCTTATCCCACATAGAGACGTTGAAGAGACATGTATTGTCAACCACAAAAAAAAAACCAACGAAAAACAAGCATAATTAAAAAAATAAAGTCAAAGCAAATGAGTTTCTTATTAATTTTTAAAAAATCAAACACAAAAAAAGTAAAAGAACGGAAATTTCCTTATCAAATGGTAAAATCAACAGCGTAAATGTTAACACACCAAACGAACAAACAAACAAAGTAAACACTAACAACAAACTTGTGATTGGCGAACTGAAGGTATGTAAAGCATATTGGTGTTCGATGTCTACAGAAGATTCGTCCAAAGTTATGCTATCAGCGCAGTTAGGCTTTATGATGCTGCCTGAAAAAGTAAAATATCATACAAATAAAGGAGGGTGTGGTTGGTGTTTACGGAACAGAAAATAATGGGCAAATAAAATCCCAACATAGAATAACAAGGTGCTGAAAAAGAGAGAACAACTGCAAACGATCAAGAATTATGAAAACATATACTGGTTTCAAAAAAGGACAGTGTCCAGTATACAGTTTGCAAGTTATTACAGAATAGCTATCATTTTAAAGATAAAGAATAAAAAGAGAAAAATTTAGAGACTACAGAAATGAAGATCCCTTAACTAGACCCTTACGCAGTGAGCAATGAATAAACTACTAGTATATATCGTCATTAAAACATGGATCATAAATCAAGACTGAAATTGAAAATCCAACTTGATCGTTGGAATGAATAAAATCGTTTAATTGGCTGTCTGTTCGATTAAATTGAATTTAATTCGATTATAATCTCATCTTTTTGTTTAACAATAATATAGCTGACAAAGAATAGAAGTTCGAATCAAGCGAAAGTGGCATACCAATATGAAATAATTTCAAATATTCTAAAAAAAAAATCGAAAAGAAATTAACACACGTTTCTTACCTTTAATGGTGATATACTGTATTTTAAAGCCTGACCACGTGACAGAGAAGTCAGTCGTAAACCTCAAAAATAGGTATTGTCCAGTCGATATGTAAAATCTATCATCAAGACTTCCTGTATATGTAGACCCCAAACTTGACGACGCACTATCACCTAAAATGTACATACTTAAACCAATAATCGGCCCATAAAGCCTATAGTACATGCATATACAATGATTACAAGTAAACTTCACGCAAGCAAGCTTTTTTGAAATAAACTATTTTATGTCTTTTTTTTTTAAATATATGAGAACATGTTTTTATAGCAGATTTTGCTAACTTGTCGTTGTTGTTCGAAGGCTGGACATGCCATCAGAAAATGAATTTCATCTTCAATTGAATTTAAAGAATTAAATATAATTCTTAAAAAAAAAATGAGTATAACTTTGAGGAATATGTTATATGTATAATCATGTTTTTTTCATATCGCACCCTACTAATGGAAATACAGTTCATTGCAAACTGCTTCCTACATTATATAAAAGGTCATGAAAAGTCTATTCAAAAATTTTATATGTACTTCATTGCGTAGAGCCTTATATTTAGAATGTCACAAAGTTAATACACAATTCTTTTATGGTAGACATATATGTAACTGAAAGTATTTCAATTTTGTGAAATGATAGTTGTCATTCATGTAAAAGCTCCGTGTTGAAGGCCGTATCTTGACCTATAATCACTTTCTGAATTATAAAGTGTTACTTGGATGGAGAGTTTGCACTCCTATATCTCTTAAATCAGATGAACATATAGACATACAACATACCATCATACACTCTCAATTTATCAAAGGATGTTTCTAAATTAAAGGCGAGGAAACTTATTGCAACTTTGTCCCCTGGTAATCCCGAGTCAATCTTCCATTCACATGTGAGAGAGCTGAAATAAGAAGATTTGCAATGGTATAAAAAACTGAAATTTAAAACAAATATCTTTTAATACGACCTCCTTATTAAGTTATTACAAAATAAGCTTGACACATGCGCACAAATTTGAATATATTTTCGTTATTTTCTTAGCATTGGTATTAGCAGCTTACGCAAACTTTTATTATATATTGATGACCAAACAACATATACTTATTCTGCTTTTCGGTTTTAAATTCAAGGGGATGGAGATGTAACGTGTAATGCGGGGTTCGCACATTGTCGATTATTGCTCGCGTTTGAGATCAGACCGCGATACGACACGAAAAGAGAAAAAGTCGGATTACTATCCTCAATTATCTAAATGTCCTATCATTGTCTGAACGCAGTCGTTTAATAAGTTCGTAATAGATTCCTACGGGTTGGGAAGGGTCTGAATAGTTCGGCAAAGTACCCGGACAGTTAGCTATATACATTGTAGGTGCGTCCCGTAATACAGGCTTCACATATTGCCGATTATTGATCCCGTTTGAGATCAGACAGCGATAAGACACGAAAGGTAAAAAAAGTCGGATTACTACATTGTATCCTCAATTATCTGGAATGTCCTGTCATTGTCTGAACGCAGTCGTTTAAGTTCTTAACTGATTCCTACGGGTCGGGAATGGTCCGGATAGTTCGGCGAAGCACCTCGACAGTTAGGTGCGTACCGTAACATTCGGGGAAACTCAGCCGATTTTGTCTAATCGGATTACAACCGTGACTATGTCGTGACAGATTCTGCTGTATCGGAACAAAATCCTAACAATATTCTGTATATTCTGGACGGTGTCCTGTGGAACGGGAATACTCTGGACAAATTTGTCATTGATGTGATTCTGCCCATTGAGTCCAGATTGCATTCAGATCTTGTCGATTGCGAACCGTGTTTTGCCGAAACCGTTCCGGCACAGTCCCGACAATTACAGAATGATATGCGACTGTGACCAGACAAAGCCGTTTGAAATGCAATAGAGCGGACCGTTATAGGATTGCTTTCCGAGAGTACATGATCATCTCAAATATGCAGACAGTTTTAAAACGGATAACTTCCGTCAGCGTCGGTTCACTGTCTGATCTCTGTCGGATTACATTCGGGACGCAGTCGTGACAGACTCGGTCGAATTTTACCATACGAAAGATAAAAATCAGATTGAGAACGGGATTATCGGGACAAATTCGCTTGTAAACGGTTGAATATCGACGCTTCCTGATTATTATCTGATTGTTGTCGTGATTAAACATTTCTATTTACAAATCTTAATTAAAGTTTGAATTTCCATCCACGATTCACAGGATCTTGATCAGACTTTTGACAAATTATAATCGGGAATGGTGCTGTCAAAGACGGCAGTAAAAATCTTAAATGTGTGACCCCAGTTTAACATTCGGGGAAACTCAGCCGATTCCGTCTAGTCGGATTACTATCATGCCTATGTCGTGACAGATTCTGCTGTATCGGATCAAAATCCTAACAATGTTCTGTGTATTCTGGACGGTGTCCTGTGGAACGAGAATGATCTGGAGTAATGTTTCATTGCCGTTTTTCTGCCGATTGAGTCCAGATTGCATCCAGATCTTGTCGATTGCGAACCGTTTTTGCTGAAATCGTTCAGGAACAGTCCCGATATCAATACGAAATTCGTCAATGATATCTACGTCAAGGTCACGACAATAAAAGAATACAATACGACTGAGACCAAACAAAGCTGTTTGCAATTGCGATATTGCGGACCGTGATAGGATAACGTCCCGACAGTACCTGATCATCCCGAGTTTGCCGACAGTTTTCGAACAGATAACTTACGCCAGCCGTCGGTTGACTGTCTGGTCAATGTCTGATTTCTGTTGGATTACATTCGGTAGAATCGGGACGCAGTCGTGACAGACTCGGTCGAATTTTTCCAGGCGAAATATACAAATTGTATTAAGCTGGGGTCACACATTCACGTTTTTATTTACCGTCCTTGACAGGACCATTTCAGATTAAAATGTATTAAAAGTCTGATCAAGATCCTGTGAATCGTGGATGGAAATTCTAACTTAAATTAAAATTTGTGAAAAAAATTATTTGATCACGACAACAATCAGATAGTGTTCAGGAAGCGTCGATATTCAACCGTTTCTAAGCGAATTAGTCCCGATAATCCCGTTCTAAATACGCTTCTAATCCGATCTGTATTTTTCGCCAGGTAAAATTCGACCGAGTCTGTCACGACTGCGTCCCGACTTTACCGAATGTTATGCGAAAGATATCAGACAGTGGCCAGACAGTGAACCGACGCTGACGGAAGTTATCCGTTCGAAAACTGTTGGCATATTCGGGATGATCAGGTACTGTCGGAACGTAATCTCCATTTAATTTCCATCCACGATTCACAGGATCTTTATCAGACTTTTGACAAAATTTAATCGGGAATGATCCTGTCAAGGACGGCAGTAAAAATCGTGAATGAGTGATCCCAGCTTACATAACAATGCGTTTACATCTTAAACGTCAGTTCCAGTAATTATTTGGATCCAAGGTATCCATAAACAATACGGCAATACTAAAAACTCTAACTGTATCTATGTAATGCTAAATGAACTAAAATATGCACACGGGCTCTTTGCCGGTATAAAGTAACAACAGACAAATATATTATACAATTATAATACAATCTAACAGCCTGTCCTGTAGATAGGACGATCTGTCACTTCAAGTCAGTATGGCTGGTACAGCTTGTCCTCCGAGTAGGACATTCTGTCACTACCAGTCAGTACGTACTGGTACAGCCTGTCCTCGGAGTGGGACATTCTGTCACTACCAGACAGTACGTACTGGTACAGCCTGTCCTCCGAGTAGGACATTCTGTCACTACCAGACAGTACGTACTGGTACAGCCTGTCCTCGGAGTGGGACATTCTGTCACTACCAGACAGTACGTACTGGTACAGCCTGTCCTCCGAGTGGGACATTCTGTCACTACCAGACAGTACGTACTGGTACAGCCTGTCCTCCGAGTGGGACATTCTGTCACTACCAGACAGTACGTACTGGTACAGCTTGTCCTCCGAGTGGGACATTCTGTCACTACCAGACAGTACTTACTTGTACAGCCTGTCCTCCGAACAGGACAGTCTGCTCTGTCAACTTCCTATGTAAGACCAGTACCAAGTACAAGTTGTTCCTAGTACAAGTTTTCCCCGACAGTATCACTTACAGCTATGTGACGTGCCTACCCTTGTACATTGGTCTTCTAAATAAGAATATCGACATAACCCGAATTGTATTCCTCACCCACTTATATACTCCAGAGCGAATACACTATTTACTGGATGTGGGTGTTCTCTGAATTTTTCCGATACCAAACACAAGAATCCCTCTAAAACACCCCCATTTGACCCAACCACTGACTTTCCCGCAAAACGTCTTAATCTGTGTAACTCTTTCTCAAGCATAAACATAAACCATGCATTGATACATGTACACTTAAGATTCTACTTAATTGTAACCCTAACGACAAATAAACATTACAAAATCGAGAACAGCAAAACATTAATTGTTAAGGTATTAAAACAGCTTCGACCAATATAAATACTGTATAAAGTAAAACACAAAAATACTGAACTCCGAGGCCGTGGAACACACCCTCTGGTTGCGGGATTTTTTCGATGTGTTGAGACCCTTGGTGATCTTTAGCTATGTTAAGACAATTGGTGGTCTTTTGTTGTGTTTGCTCTTTGATCAGTTTGTTGTCTCTTGGATACATTCCTCGTTTCCATTCCCAATCATATTTGCAATTTGCGATGACCTTTGACATTTTGCGAAAATTACCCTCTTCTTGCACTGATAATTTGCATAGCTTGCATTTTCACCAAAAATGTTGACAGAAAATAAGGTCAATATAATACAATTCTCTAGAAATATTAGTTCTAACTCTGACATAGAATTTTTTAGTGATTCAACTTTCCTCACTTGTAGAATATATTTTGTAATTAAGGTATGTTTATACATGTATGTTGTGGGTACTCGTGAATTGATTGAAACCTAAAACTGCGGTAACTTGCTAAGATTCACAGAATGACTGTAATATTTCAATGAAGAAATAACATCCATCATGTGCACACTAAATAAACAATCTATAATGTTTAATTCGTATTTCCATTGTTTTTTTCCAAGCTGATAGACGAAAAACCAAACTTTAAGCCAATCTGGAGACATGTAACATCCAGTTAAAAATTTTAATGGTACCACTTACTTTGCATAAGGTGATGGATACCCGTCAGTAGTGACGGTCTTATAACTGTAAAAATCCGCTATAAGAGTGGATACAAGACCTGCACAATCTCCACAAACTACAAAAGTTGAAATTCATATCATTTGTAAACTTCAATGACCATGATTATAAAAATCAAAATTTAAAAACATAGAGACATAATAAAAAAAAAAATAAAAAAAAAAAACTGTCTGGGTTGTCGTTTGTTGATGTGTTATAACATATTTGTTTTTCATTCATTTGTTGTATATTAAAAAAATGAACGAACAACAATTATGTAATACATAAACAATAGACAACCACTGAATACAGGTCAGTGGTTGAAAAAGTTGAAAAAGATTAAAAATTAGCACTTCGGAAGCTGTCAAAAGATTGCAAGACCCCTTAACATAAAAGTGTCCATATTTTCAATTAGAGTCGATGAAGTTTTCTATAATTTTGATATAATTTGTCCCAAAAGTAGTACAACACACCGTAAAAAATTATTGAGAAAGCGCAGGTTGGAATTTTTTGATTTGCACTGCGAAATAATTATGGTCTCGGACCAATTAATGCAATTTTTCGATTGATTTCACGTTGCAATGAGCAAATAGATGTGATTACGAGAACTGGAGCCGGAGTTCTTGTTTATCCGAATTGAGAGCATGAGTTTATGTTAATAGGGCGCATGCCCTGCAATCGATATACTTCTTTGGAGGTATGTTGTTGGAGTCTGGGAGTGCTTTTTTTATTATTATTTTCATCGCAATTTTATCAGCCTTTATTTCAATTAACGGATTATGCTCAAAATGGCCCTTTATCCCTTCCCACTCACCCTTGCCTTATAACAAGCAAATTAAACGTAAAAATTGTTTGAAATACTGGTTTCCCTTATACATGTAAGCAGTCAATCACAGGTATTTACAAGAATGACAATTACATTGAGGTTGTTAAAGTATTCAATTGAAGATGTTCAAGGCTAGTTGATATCTAGCCCACAAGAACGATAACTGTATGTAGTGGAATGAAGTCTATCCTCAACAAATCAAGGTAAATATATTATTTTGTTTGGTGAAAACCTTTGATTTTGGAGAATTGCTTGTAGATTACGTACAATAAATAATATGTATCTGTTTAAAGGCTGAAAAACAACATCGTTCATTAGTAATTCTAAAATAGACCAAATTATAGATGAATGTGTTCAAGAAGGGATAAATAAAAACATGTTCTTTGATTAATTTGCATTACTCGTCAGTGCAAATTGGAATCACACTTTTTCTAACGGTAGAATAATCAAATTGGGCAATAATGTACCTCTCGGGTTAGATAACACAATACTGAAAATGTGGGTGGCTCGTCTGGTTGGCAACTGGAGTGAATTAAGGAGTAAAAATAAAAACTGAAGGAATCGCATGAATTTGAAAATTTCAAACAATATTTTTCCAGTCTAGCTGATCTATCATAATAAATACTAGAACACACCCGCGAAATCGCGGGCATATACAGCTTGTGAACTGTTGTAGGATGATTTTTTTGTAAAAGGTATTATGTATTGAGAATAAAATAAAAGGTATCTCCCTTTTTCCAAAGTCCGATATTTGTTTCCTTTCTGTTAAATTCAATTATATTCGTGTTTCTGGCCTACGACCACAATTATTCTTATCCTTTGCTACAATGCTTCTTTTGGTAAAAGTCAAATGAAATTAAAAATTTGCACCGTTAAATGTAACTGCTTATATATTGATCATTATTAGTCTAAAAAATATGCTTCTATGACAACCCATCAGTGCTTGAGAGCCTTATTAACATGCCAATGGTAGGATTTGATTCAGTAAATGACTAATACCGACTAAGGCTAATTTGAGGGGTTGTCGATCGGAGGGGTCCTGATCCCGAAATCGATCCCGGGTTGAAACCATGAAATCCCGAGATGCAGAATTTAAAGAAATCCCGAAATCGAAAATCCCCAAATCCCGAGCTTAAAAACACCCGATCTTGACGCCGCGAAAAAGGTACTGCCTCCCTCTAATCTCTAACTTACTTTCATTTTTGCCAATTCACTATTTACCCTTTTTAACAATAAATTATATATAGAAATTCCCTGACAGAATACAAAGAGTCTCTATATATTAAAGTAGACGCGAAAAATATTTGTCATCTCTAAAGGATATAATAGTTGTAATTTTTGCTATCTAAACACCATGATATGGAGAACGCTCTACGATTGGTTGTACTTGTGGCACATGTTTTACTTATTTTAATATAAATGCAACTGGTATGACCCCTTGAATAGTAAACATTTAAAAAAAAATAGTAGACAGAATACCGAGATTCCCTATATATTAAAGAAGTATAATCGTAGTTTACATGTAGATAAACGCGAACAATAATTGTCCTCTCTAAGGAGGTATAATAGTTATGGTTCTTGCGATCTAAACACCATTATATGGAGAACGCTCTGATTGGCTTATCTATTTTTCTTATTTGTGCATGTTTCAAACGCAGGTGGCAGTTAGGTCCGCTGCTGTATGCCCTGAGGTAATCGGTGCCCTGAGGTAATCGTGGTAATGCGTCATTGATTAAATACGCACGAAAATATAGTTCTTATTTAGATAGATCTTAATACCAAATTTTAATGTGACCATATACCAAAGATGTCAACAAACTTCCCAAATGATTTAAGTATTTGTATTCCCCGATCATTCATTTCGTATGTACGTGTAGGGTAGGGATGGCTGTTAAAATTATAAACTTTTTTTTTAAGAAAAGTTCAATTAATGATCTGAAGTATTTATTCATGACAGGGTTACCTGAGGTAACCCCAATTATAACAACAAATACCTGCATTAAACTCAAGTCAACTGAGGTAACTTTATATATACATCACATAAACAATACAAATCTATAAAGTTCTGCATTCTAAATTAAGAAATTGTGTAATTAAAATATAAATGTATACACTAGCAAAGTATGTACTAAAAATTCTTTCTTTTTAACCTGCAGTAACCCAAACAAAAACAGCAAATACAACCTACTTAACTCAAGTTAATTCAGATCACCTTTACATATACATCACATAAACAATATAATGTCAATGAATTTCTACATAACAAAAGAAGAAAGTGGTGTATTACAGCATTACTGCATATACTAGCAAAGTATCTACTAAGTATTTTGTTATGACAGGGTTACCTCAGGTAACCCAAAAAATAGCAACAAGTATTATCCATTGATATCAAGTTAACTAAAGTCTCTTTTCCGATATATCACATAAAAAATACACATCTATGAGGCCTACTTGTAAAATAAAGAAATTGTTTGTTTACAACATAAATGTTTTCACTAGCAAACCATCTAATAAGCATTCTCTATAACATGGGTACCTGAGGTAACCCCAGACATAATTACAAATATAACCCACATAACTGAAGTTAACTGAGGTCACCTTTACATGTGCATCACATAAACAATACAATTTTCATGAAGTCCTACATTTAAGATAAAGAAGTTTGTTTATTACCATTAATGTAAACACTAGCAAAGTGTCTACGAAGGATTCATTCATTACAGGGTTACCTCAGGTAACCATAACAATAATAACAAAGATAACCCATCTAACTCAAGTTAACTGAGGTCACCTTTATATATATGCATCAAATAAACAATACAACTTTCATGAAGTCCTATATTTGAAATAAAGAAGTTTGTTTATTACAATTAATGTAAACAATAGCAAATTATCTACAAAGAATTCATTCATTACAGGGTGACCTCAGGTAACCATAACAATAACAACAAATACAACCCATATAACTCAAGTTAACTCAGGTATCACCTTTAAATATATATGCATCACATAAACAATACAAATCTATGAAGTCCTACATTTTTAAATTAAGAAATTGTGTAGTTAGAATATAAAAGTATACACTTACAAAGTATATACTAAGAATTCTTTCATAGCAGGGTTACCTGAGGTAACCATAACAATAACAACAAAGATAACCCATCTAACTTAAGTTAACTGAGGTCACCTTTAAATATATATGCATCACATAAACCATACAAATCTATGAAGTCCTACATTTCAAACTAAAAAAATGTGGAATTACAATACAAATGTATACACTAGCAAAGTATCTACTAAGAATTCTTTCATAGCAGGGTTACCTGAGGTAACCAATACAATATCCACAAATACAACCTATTTAACTCAAGTAAAATCATATCACCTTTGCATATACATCACATAAACAATATAACTTTAATGAATTCCTACATTTAAAATGAAGAAGTTGGTTTATTACACCATAAATGGATATACTAGCAAAGTATCTACTAAATATTCTGTCATGACAGGGTTACCTCAGGTGACCCATGAAATAGCAACAAGTATTTTCCATCCATATCAAGTTAACTTAAGTCGCCTTTCAGATATATCACATAAACAATACACATCTATGAAGTCCTACATTTAAGATAAAGAAATTGTCTGATTACAACATGTTTACACTAGCAAACTATCTAAAAGCATTCTTCATAACATGGGTACCTGAGGTAACCCCAGATATAATTACAAATATAAGCCACTTAACTGAAGTTAACTGAGGTCACCTTTATATGGGCATCACATAAACAATACAACTTTCATGAAGTCCTACATTTGAAATAAAGAAGTATGTTTATTACAATTAATGTAAACAATAGCAAAGTATCTACGAAGAATTCATTCATTACAGGTTACCATAGGTTACCCAATAATAACAACAAATACAACCCATTTAACTCAAGTTAACTCAGGTATCACCTCTAAATATATATGCATCACATAAACAATAGAAATCTATAAAGTCCTACATTTTTAAATTAAGAAATTGTGTAATTAAAAAATAAACGTATACACTTACAAAGTATATACTAAGAATTCTTTCATAGCATTGTTACCTGAGGTAACCAATACAATAACAACAAATAAAACTTATTTAACTCAAGTTAATTCAGATCACCTTTACATATACATTACATAAACATTATTACTTCAATGAATTTCTACATTAAAAACGAAGAAGTTGGTTTATTACACCATACATGCATATACTAGCAAAGTATCTTCTAAGTATACTGTCATGACAGGGTTACCTCAGGTAACCCATAAAATAGCAACAAGTATTATCCATTCATATCAAGTTAACTTTAGTCGCCTTTCCGGTATATCACATAAGCAATACACATATATGAAGTCCTACATTTAAAACAAAGAAATATAAATGTTTACAATTGCAAACTTTCTAAAAAGCATTCTTCATGTCATGGGTACCTGAGGTAATCAAGACATACTTACAAATATAACCCACTTAACTGAAGTTAACTGAGTTCATCTTTACATGTACATCACATAAGCAATACAACTTTCATAAAGTCCTACATTTGAAATAAAGAAGTTTGTTTATTACAATTAATGTAAACACTAGCAAAGTATCTACGAAGAATTCATTCATTACAGGGTTACATGAGAGACAGGGTTACCTCAGGTAACCTAATAATAACAACAAATACAACCCTTTTGTGACTCAAGTTTACTCAGGTAACATATATGTATACATCGCGTAAACAATAAATATCTATGAAGTCCTACATTTTAAAATAAGAAATTGTGTAATTACAACATCAATGCATAAACCAGTAAAGTATCTACGAAGTATTCTTTCATAACAGGGCTACCTCAGGTAACCCCAAAAATAACAGTAAATATAATCAATTCAAATAAAGTTTTTCCTAAATATCATATTAACAATACACATCTATGAAGTTCAAATTTATAAAAAAGTAAATCGTTTATTACAACTTAAATGTATATTCTTGAAAACTATCTACAAAGTATTCTAACATGACAGGATAACCCCGGGTAACCATAACAATAACATCAAATAAAAAATACAAATCTATGAAGTCCTACATTTTTAAATTAAGAAATTGTGTGATTCAAATACAAATGTTTACACTAGCATAGTATCTTCTTATATTTTTTCATAACAGGGTTACCTGAGGTAACCGAAGCAATAACAGCAATTACAACCAATTTAACTCAAGTTAATTCAGATCATCTTTACATTTACATCGAATAATCAATATAACTTCAATGAATTCCTACATTGAAAATGAAGAAGTTGGTTTATTACACTATAAATACATATACTAACGAAGTATCTACTAAGTATTCTGTCATGACAGGGTTACCTCAGGTAACCCATAAAATAGCTACAAGTATAATCCATTCAAATCGAGTTAAGACAGATCGCATTTTCTAAATATCGCGTAAGCAATTTACATCAGTGAAGTCCTACATGTAAAATAAAGAAATTGTGTGATTACAACATAAATGTTTACACTAGCAAACTATCTAATAAGCATTCTTTCATAACAGGGGTACCTTAGGTAACCCCAAATATAATTGCAAATATAACCCACTTAACTGAAGTTATTTAAGATCACCTTTACATATATATCCCATAAACAATATAACTTCAATGAAGTCCTACATTCAAAATGAATAAGTTGGTTTATTACAATTAATGTAAAGACTAGCAAAGTATCTACGAAGTATTCATTCATGACAGGGTTACCTCAGGTAACCCCAATTATAACACCAAATACAACCCATTTAACTCAAGCGAACTCATGTAAAATTTACATATAATCGCATAAACAATACAAATCTATGAAGCCCTACATTTTAAATTAAGAAATTGTGTAATTACAGCATAAATGCATATACCAGCAAAGTATCTACGAAGTATTCTTTCATAACAGGATTACCTCAGGTAACCCAAAAAATAACAACAAATATAATAGATTCAAATCAAATTAACATAAGGTTGCAGTCTTGTTATTGACTGCTCCATAGGCTTACATGCAAAACAGCTGATCTTAGAAAAAAAATTCATGTTCATATCATGTATGTACCAAATTGAAAAAGGGGGTCTTGCCTCGAAGAATAAAATGTTACGCAATCGTGAAGTCAACTCATTTTTTTTTCTTTTTGTTTGCTATTTTTACTAGACATCACCACTTCAAGTAAACATGATATCCTTCCACTTTCCTGGAATGATATCCCAAAAAGATTTTTTTTAAAGTCTATATTTATGTTTCCATTCACAATAAACCTATAAACAAACAGAAAAAAAATGAGTTCAGAAACAAATTCAGTCTACTAAATTATCTGTAAATCTCATTCTTGTCTATCTTTATGAATAACCTGACCAAGCACAGTTGTACAGTGGTTCACTGAGGTAACCTGACCATGCACAATTGTACAGTGGTTCCCTGAGGTAACCTGACAATGCACATTAGTACAATGATTCCCTGAGGAAACCTACTATGCACAGTAGTACAATGGTTCCTGAAGTAATCTGACCAGGCACAGTAGTGCAATTGTTCCCTGAGGTAACCTGACCATGCACAGAAGTACAATGATTCCCTAAAGTAATCTGACCATGTACAGTAGTACAATGTTCCCTGGGGAAACCTGACCATGCACAGTAGAACAATGGTTCCATGAGGTAACATTACAATGCACAGTATAACAATGGTTCCCTGAGGTAACCTGGCCATGCACAGTAGTACAGTGGTTCCCTGAGGTAACATGACCATGTACAGTAGTGCAATGGTTCCCTAAGGAAACCTGACAATGCACAGTAGTACAATATGGTTCCCTGAGGTAACCTGACCATGCACAGTAGTACAATATGGTTCCCTGAGGTAACCTGACCATGCACAGTAGTACCATGGTTCCCTGACATAAACTTACCATGCACAGTAGTACAATGGTTCCCTGAGGTAACCTGGCAATGCACAGAAGTACAATGGTTCCCTGCAGTAACCTGACCATGTACAGTAGTACAATGATTCCCTTGGGAAACCTGACAATGCACAGTAGTACAATGGTCACCTGAAATAACATGACAATGCACAGTAGTACAATGGTTCCCTGAGGTAACCTGACCATGTACAGTAGAACTGTGGTTCCCTGAGGTAACATAACCATGTACAGTAGTACAATGGTTCCCTGAGGAAACCTGATAATGCACAGAAGCACAATGGTTCCCTTAGGTAACCTGACAATGCACAGAAGCACAATGGTTCCCTCAGTAACCTGACCATGCACAGTAGTACAATGGTTCCCTGAGATAAACTGACCATGCACAGTAGTACAATGGTTCCCTGAGGTAACATGACCATGTTCAATGGTTCCTTGAAGTAATCTGATAATGCACAGTAGTGCAATGGTTCTCTGAAGTAACTTGACCATGCACGGTAGTGCAATGATTTCCTAATTACTTACCATGCACAGTAGTACAATTGTTCCCTGAAGTAACCTGACCATGCAGAGTAGTACAATGATTCCCTGAGTTACCTACCATGCACAGTAATACAATGGTTCCCTGAAGAAACCTAGCCATGCACAGTAGTGCAATGGTTCCCTGAGGTAACCTGACCATGCACAGTAGTACAATGATTCCTTGAGGTAAACTCACAATACACAACAGTACAATGATTCCCTGAGGTACCATGACCATGCACAGTAGAACAACGTTTCCCTGAGGAGACTTTAACATGCACAATAGTAAAATGGTTCCCTGCACAGCAGAACAATGGTTCCCTGAGGTTACCTGACAATGCCCAGTTGTATAGTGGTTAACTGGTGTAACCTACCATGCACAGTAGTACAATGGTTCACTTAAGTAACCTGACCATACACAGTACAATGGTTCCCTGCAGATTAGTATAATGGTTCCCTGGGGTTACTTGACCATCCCCAGTTGTACAGTGGTTCCCTGAGGTAACCTGACCATGTACAGTAGTACAATGGTTCCCTGGGGTAACATGACCATGTACAGTAGTACAATGGTTCCCTGAGGAAACCTGGTAATGCACAGAAGCACAATGGTTCCCTGAGGTAACCTGACCATGCACAGAAGCACAATGGTTCCCTCGGTAACCTGACCATGCACAGAAGTACAATGGTTCTCTGAGATAAACTGACCATGTACAGTAGTTCAATGGTTCCCTGAAGTAATCTGATAATGCACAGTAGTGCAATGGTTCTCTGAAGTAACCTGACCAAGCACGGTAGTGCAATGATTCCCTAATGACTTACCATGCACAGTAGTACAATTGTTCCCTGAAGTAACCTGACCATGCAGAGTAGTACAATGATTCCCTGAGTTACCTACCATGCACAGTAGTACAATGGTTCCTTGAGGTTACATGACAATGCACAGTAGAACAAAAGTTCCCTGAGGAAACCTGACAATGCAGAGAAGTACAATGATTCCCTGAGGTACCTTACCATGCACAGTAGTAGAATGGTTCCCTGAGGTAACCTGACCATGCACAGTAGTAGAGTGGTTCCCTGAGGAGACATGACAATGCACAGAAGTACAATGGTTCCATGAGGTTACATGACAATGCACAGTAGAACAATGGTTTCCTGAGGAAACCTGACAATGCAGAGTAGTACAATGATTCCCTGAGGTACCTTACCATGCACAGTAGTAGAATGGTTCCCTGAGGTAACCTGACCATGCACAGTAGTAGAGTGGTTCCCTGAGGAGACATGGCAATGCACAGAAGTACAATGGCTCCCTGAGGTAACCTGGCAATGCACAGTAGTACAATGCTTTCCTGAGGTTACCTGACCATGCATATTTATACAGTGGTTCCCTGAGTAACATAACAATGCAAATTATTTCAATGGTTTCCTGAGGTAACTTAAACATATACAGTAGTACAATTGTTCCCTGAGGTAACCTGGCTATGCACAGTAGTATAATTGTTCCCTGAGGTAACCTGTTTATGCACAGTAGTACAATGGTTCCCTGAGGTAAACGCACAATACACAACAGTACAATGGTTCCCTGAGGTACCATGACCATGTACAGTAGAACAATGATTCCCTAAGGTAACATAGCCATACACAGAAGTACAATGGTTCCCTGAGGTAACCTGAACATGCACAGTAGTACAATGGTTCCCGGAGGTAACCTGGTCATGCACAGTTGTACAGTGGTTCCCTGAGTAACCTGACCAGCCACAGTAGTACAATGGTTTCCTGAGGTAACCTGACCATGCACAGTAGTACAATGATTCCCTGAAGTAACTTACCATGCACAGTAGTACAATGGTTCCCTGAGGTAACCTGATCATGCACAGAAGTACAATGGTTCCCTGAGGTAACCTGACCATGCACAGTAGTACAATGGTACCCTGAAGTAACCTGACCATATCAATAGTACAATGGTTCCCTGGGGAAACCTGACACTGCACAGTAGTACAATGGTTCCCTGAGGTAACCTGACCATACACAGTAGTACAGTGGTTCCCTGAGGTAAATATAACCTGACCATGCACAGTAGTGCAATGGTTCCTTCGGTAACATGACCATGCACAGTAGAACAATGGATCCCTGAGGTAACCAGACCATGCACAGTAGAACAATGGTTCCTCGAAGTAACCCGATCATGCACAGTAGTACCATGGTTCCCTGAGGTAACCTTACCATGCACAGTAGTACAGTGGTTCCCTGAGGTAACCTGGTCATGTTTAGTAGTTTACATATGACCTGAGGTAACCTGGTCATGTACAGTAATTTACAAATGACCCGAGGTAACCTGGTCATGTACAGTAATTTACAGATGACCTGAGGTAACCTGGTCATGTACAGTAATTTACAGATGACCTGAGGTAGCATGTCCGTGAAAAAAAAAGAACATCGATGTAATCTGGACTGACTAAGCTGGCGAAGGGAGTTATGAACATTCAATTGTGGTAACCTGAGGTTTGTAGAAAATTAGCGTTTTGCAAAGTTTATCTGTGGTAACATGGAGCTGTTACAATGACCATGAAGTTGTGACCTTAGGTAAACTCACCATATTCTAACATACAGAGGTATTCTGAGGTTACATATGTATATACAGTAGTCAAAAAATGACATTAGTTAACATGTGCTTTTGGCCATGTATAGAAATGCAGAAGTGCCCTGAGGAAAACTTAAAAAATAGTGTTTTGTAGAGTTTATACAAAGTGTGGTAATACGAGTATGTGCAGTAATACAGAGTAACCTCACCATGTACAGCAATACAGAGGAAATATAAGGTAACCTCACAATGTTCAATCATACAGAGGTGACCTGAGGTAACCTCACCATGTGAGCAATCATAGATATGATCTGAGATACAGGAAATACACAGTAATTTAGAGATGACCTAAGGTTATCTGACCATGTACAAAAGTTAACTGGAGATGTGAGGTTTTTCCTTGAAAATATCCAACATCTCTCAAATAAGATTGATTAAGACAATCAACATTTTA
Source organism: Mytilus trossulus (assembly GCF_036588685.1). Taxonomy (NCBI): domain Eukaryota; kingdom Metazoa; phylum Mollusca; class Bivalvia; order Mytilida; family Mytilidae; genus Mytilus; species Mytilus trossulus. The sequence continues at coordinate 55,852,387 of NC_086386.1, read as the reverse complement.
AAAAGCAGTTATATACTATATGATGTAATGTCAAATGAAAAAAAATATATTACTGTTCGTACTGCAATGTTTCTCTTTTTTGATACTGGTGAATAAAATCCGTACAGTGTGTACTGGCTGGTCATCATCGCGTATGATACGATTTTGATACTCATACACAGCAAATGAATATTATGCATGAATATAGATAAGATCAGCACGTGCAGCCATAGACTGAGAGTTGTATATTTGTAGTGTAAATATATAGATGCCGATTATAGAATACAAAATTAGATCAGAATCATAGTTATTAAAATTGAGAAAGGAAATGGTGAATATGTCAAAGCGTCAACCACCCGACCATATAGCAGACAACAGCCGATGGCAACCAATGGGTCTCCAATGTAGCGAGAATTCCCGCAGCTGTAGGTGTCCTTCAGTTGGCCCCTAAAAATTTGCATAATAGTTCAGTGATAATGGACGTCATACTAAACTCCGAATTATACACAAGAAACTAAAATTTAAAATCATACAAGCCTAACAAAGGCCAGAGGCTCCTGACTTGTGACATGCGTAAAATTGCGGCGGGGTTAAACATGTTTATGAGATCTCAACCCTCACCCTATACATCTAGCCAGTGTTGAAAAGTAAAAGCATAACAATACGCACATTATAATTCAGTTCAAGAGAAGTCCGAGTCCGATGTCAAAAGATGTAACAAAAGAAAATAAATAAAATGACAATAGTACATAAAGAACAAAAGACTACTAGCAGTTAACTTCTATGCCAGCTCCAGACCTCAATTAAACTGATTGAAAGATTTTGTGTTTATCATATGAATATCAGGTACAATTCCTCCCGTTAGGGGTTTAGTATCATACTATCATAAAATATATGAGAAGAACATAAACCGTGTCATGCCAACAACTGTTTTTTAGAAAAAGATGTGTTTAGTTCCGATTCAAAGACTCTATCAGTGAATCAATATTAAAGCCAAAATATGCAATCTTTAATGACCTGACAACAGTATCGTAACTATATCCCTTTTTAATAAGTCTATTTAAAGGTTTTGTTAGTTTCTGAGGAGAATACTGACATTTTTGTTCTTTGTATAGAATATTTCCATGAAAAATTGGATGTGAAATACCTGAACGTATAAGATGTCTGCATGTTGAGTTATATTTACGAACTTTTTCCTTGTACCGATGATAAAATTTAGTAAATGTTTTGACCAGTTTGTGATATCGAAAACCCTGGTGTAATAATTTTTTAGTAATACATAAATTTCTCTCGCTAAAATCTAATACGTTGTTACATACACGAGAGAATCGTACAAGTTGAGATATATAAACACCATAAGATGATGACAAGGGAACGTCACCATCTACAAATGGATAATTAACAATAGGAAATGAAAAAAATATCTCTCTTATCAACAATTTTTGTATTAATCTTCCCGTTTATGATATAGATATCAAGATCGAGGAAAGGGCAGTGGTCATTGTTATCATTAGCTTTAATTAAAGTAAGTTCTACAGGATAAATTTCTTTAGACTAAGTATACATACGGAAGTCGTTATTATTGAGAGCCAATATATCATCCAAATATCTAAAAGTATTGTTAAATTTTTGTATCAAATATTGTTTTGATGGGTCTTTGCTAATTTAAGTCATAAATTGTAACTCGTAACAATGCAAAAACAGGTCCGCAATAATTGGTTCACAGTTAGTTCCCATTGGAATTCCAATAGCTTGACGATATACGGAATCTCTAAAGTTGTTATCAAATAAAAATTCAAGCGCATAAATAGTATCAAAGCATGTCCAATTGACATAGTTCTTTTGTTTATTGCTACTAAAAAATGATCGCAAAGAGTTTGAACATATGTACTCGCATTCCGACTTTTTAAATGCCCAGTTAAGTAGGGATGTGATTTTTTTTTTAAGAAGAATATGAGGCAAAGTGGTATATAAGGTAGAAAAATCAAAACTTTGAACAGATTTGAAATCACCAATATATGCATGCAATACATCAAGTACTTCCAACGAGTTTTCCACACTCCAAAAGTAATTAATTCCACTATTTTCAAAGGCCTTGTTTGAACAATTTATTATCAGGTTTTTTATTGTACCAAGTTTACTAGTAAGTAAAACAGACAATTTAGTAGTTGAACAATGGACAGTGGCGGGTCCAGGGGTGTTCTGGGTATAGGCACCCTTTTTTTGGAGATCAATGCATTTGAATGGAAACATATAGTTGGAACCCCCTCCTTGTGTCCTGGATTAGGAACCCCCCTTTTTGCAGTCGGACAAGATGGGCTGATTTTCAATAACCTATCTATTAAATGTTATCATTTTCTACTTATGTTACTTTAAAAGAAGTAACCAAAATCAATATATGCGTAATCTGTCCATATGTTAGTGTCATATATTATTAACTATTGTAAAGCCAATCGAGTAAAATACGGATCTATAAATGTATGCTTTGCTTAAATGATAAAGATTTATGATTATTTATACTTTGATATAATTGATGGAATACTTTTCACATATCGATTGTTTGTACAACTTTTATGAGAAAAAAAAACGTATGTGCCTGCCCCAAGTTAGGAGCCTGTAATTCAGTGGTTGTCGTTTGTTTACTAGTATGTGCTTCATATTTGTTTTTGTTCATTTGTTTTATATAATTAAGGCCGTTAGTTTTCTCGTTTGAATTGGATTTCATTGTTATTTATGAACCTTTTATAGATGACAATGCGATATGGAATTTGCTCATTGTTGAAGGCCGTACGGTGACCTACAGTTGTTAATTTCTGTGTCCTTTTGTGGACAGTTGTCTCATTGGGATTTATATCACAGCTTCTTTTTTATATGTATTATTATTGAACGCATACATATCGTTATCTAGGTTCTTCTATTTTAATTGTATATATATATAGTTGTATATATATATATATATATATATGCGAAAGCAAATTTACAGATCTAACATTGTTGGGTTGATGTTTAGACGAGTTGTATATATATATATATATATCTACTACACCTTTCGAATAAACAAAGAATGGTACACAAAGAAGCTTTAAATAAAATACATTTCAAACAAATTTTGCTTTAGTGTTAATGCTAATCTTACAGTGCAAGATGCATGCAGTACACTTAAATTCAAATAATGCCGTGACAGTTTATAGCGATATTTTTTGTAACAGCTCAGTGGCGGGTCCAGGGGTGTTCTGGGGATAGGAATCCTTTTTTTTGGAGATCAATGCATTTGAATGGGAACATATAGTTGGAACCCCCTCCTTGTGTCCTGGATTAGGGACTCCCCCTTTTAAACAAAAATTGAACGGATCCGCCACTGCCCCTCATGCAGTCGAACAATATGGACTGATTTTAATAACCTATCTATTAAATGTTAACATTTTCTACTTATGTTACTTTAAAAGAAGTAACCAAAATCAATATATGCGTAATCTGTCCATATGTAAGTGTCATATATTACCAAACACAATGATAGTCAAAGTTTCAACAGGACATTCACGAAACTTTGGCAGCAATCATTTCATTTTCAGAGGGGGGGGGGGGGGGGGGGGGGGTTATGGTTTTTTTTAAAGTTTGTTTCTAATTGTTCTGCCACTATATGTAATAAAAAAAAATATTGTCTTTCGCCGAAGGAAAAAAATACATAGCCCCCCCCCCCCCCCGAAAATCAAATGTCTGCTGCCTTGGGCATGTGTGGATAACTTTTATTCTTTAATAGTTTATTGTATATATACATTTATTTACATAAATCTCTATGAAACCAGTTTTTGACAACTATTATTATAAAAGTTTAAATCGCCATTCAAAAAGTGTTTTATTTTTAATTATTTTAAGTCATTTACGTTTCACTAAATAAATATCTGTTCACGTTGCAATGATCACAAATAAACCAATTATTTGGATTTTTTTCGTGAATTATTTGTCGTAACTTATTGTAAAAAATTGTATGTGTTCCTGTTTTCTCCTATTTTTCGCACATATACTGTCAGTCGAAATAGAAAGTACAATGATGTATTTTTAGTTTATTCTATTTTTAGATCATGTTATTACTACGCATATGGGCACTATTGCCACGATTACCTGAGGGCACCGATTACCTCAGGGCATATAGCAGCGGACCTAACTGCCATCTGCGTTTCAAACAGGAAGTCTTATCTATGACTAAAAGTCAGTCTGATGACGGAATCATTTCCGGACTCTTTTTTTGTCATTTTTCTCCCAAAATAACTCAATCTGAATAATCATAAGAATGGATGACAAATGCGACTATGCATGTTACCTATAGGACACAGAGGCATGATGATTGATTTATTGTGGAAGGAAGAGAATTAAGCGACACCCAAAATGAGGTCTTCTCGTTTAATAGTATAGATACATTACCATGTATGAAGCAGGTACTCAAAAGCACAATTGATATTTCAAGAAAGCGATGTTTTCGGTTAGTAACTTCCATAAGTCTAGGATATCTATGTAACTATCGGTACCTAGACTGAAAAGAGAAAAGTGAAATGATAAATAAACAAGACTGTGTCCATAGTACTGTACATGAGGGTACATGGATGTCCCACTCGCACTATCATTTTCTAGTTTCAGTGGATCGTGAAATTGCCAGGGTTAAAACTTTTAATTTGGTATTAAAATTGCGATATTCCATATCATTAGGAACATGTTTACTAAGTTTCAAGTTGATTGTACTTAAACTTCATAAAAAGCTACATTGACAGAAAAAATTAATCGGAAGCGACACAAACAGACGAACGGGTGGACGAACGAACGGACGCACAGGTCGAAAAACATAATACCCATAACTGGGGCATTTAAAAAAAAGTAAATAGGAACGTAGAACGTGGAAAAAATTGTCAACTTAATTGGCGACACGAAAGTGAAGCGAAAGATGTGCTTTTTCTACATGCCTTTTGAGCCTCTTTGTTCCATATTTGTTTGTTTTTATTGTGATTAAGATTAAATACAATTTTGACTGCTGTACCCATATTTTGACATTTTTATCTATTATTTATGTGACGCCACTTTGTCATATTTTAAAAGCATTGTATTTCTAAGCATGCCGTTTTATGGAGCATGATGGTCATTCCATAACTACATTTTAAACAGTCGATACAATTGTTTGACCTGTATTCTTTTCCCTAAATTCATGCACCCGTGCATTTGTACAATCTGTTCTTTTAAAAGGGACAGAGCATGTATGTATGTATGTACTGGTAAATGCCTCCGATATCCGAAGAACCCCTCGAAAGCTGCGAGGGTACAGTGGCATCCATGTACACTCCCTATCGGGATTAATGGAGATGTGTCACTAACGTGTTGTCTTTAACTGGTCTTGTATCACTAGACACCGAATGTTCTTGTGCAAATATTACTTGACGGTAGTCGACGCTCACTGTATACAAGTGTACAAATAATATTAACTTAACAACCAGGGTAAGGACAACTACCCATGGGCTACACTCATTTAGATATGCAGGAGTCAAACTCTGGAACGAACTGCCAAATAAGATGCGGGACGAAACGCCATTGGGTCAGTTTAAAGTTTGGCTGGTAATTGGGAGGGCAGGTCGTGTCAGTGTTCCTCCTGCAGATCTCAATGAGCGGTTCTGAAGATCATTTTTTTTTTATTTATCTTGTATACTCTGGCTTTTAATTATTAGGCATAATTTTATATTTGTGTTCTTAATGCTTGAATTGCTTTAAGTGCATTATAATAGCTATTGCATGCATGTTAGTTTATCTCCATTTTATGTTTGCTTATATGCTTTAATTGTGTATTAATTGCTGTGCTTGATAACATTATTTATTTTGCATGATGTGCTATATGTTTTATGTATCGTGCTTGTCCTATATGTATGTCGAATAAAAGCTCGACAAAGCTTATGTTGTATTGTTATAAGTATAACCGACTTTAAATAAATCTTTTTTGCTTTATTTATGCTTTATACAATGCACACACATACATGTACACAGCAGTATTTATTAAAGAAAATAATATATAAAGTAAAAACAGCCTACTCACTGTATCAGTGTTTGTGAATTCGAATTGTTAGGTCCATTTAAAATGAAACTCATTTATTGCGAAATCATTGCAATGTTTTTTTTAAATATGGAATTCAATGTTTGCATCGCTACGGTATCTTTTTACAATAAACAGGTCATCTGTGAAGCAATTAACAATTAAGGTAAAAAATAGATCAATAATAGTATAAACGTCTATAGAATCCGATATTTAAAGTTACACACGATTCTCTTTGTTAAGATATTTAATTATAAATAGTATTCACAAATACAATTGCATTTAAAATAGACAAAATGACGTAAGGATGTGTATTACGTATTTTAAGAGTGTATAAAGCGTTTTTTAATGACAATATGACATATTATAAGTAATTTACCCAACTACTCCAACTTTTGGCATTTTAAAATGAATTTGACGGAATCGTAACTAAATGATTAAAATTAATTTTGAAAACTCGAAAATGGAAAAATCCGGAAGCCTGTTATTATTAGTGCCACAGAGAAAGAAATGTCGTACATTTGGCATACCAGCAAAAAAGATCACCCTCGGCTATCGCTAGGTGTCGAATGACACAGCCTTTAGTTTTTTTATGTTTTGATTTATACGCTAGCTCTGTTTGTGGTCTTTTGGGCGTTTTTCGCAGAACAATGCATATATGCATATCGTAATAACTGCCACTTATAATGACGACATCCTACAAATGTACATCTTTCAAATTTTCACTTTTGAAAGCGTGATTTCAATACATGAAAGTCACATAGAGGGAAATATTTCAACCATAGGTCGCAATCAAATAGCAATTGTTGTCAAACATAAAGGAATGAGAAGTAAGAGAACTAGTTAAAAGAACTGCAAAATAAGTTGAAGAAAACATATCAGAAGTAAGAAAGAAAAGATATTTGACGTCTTATTTTGTATAAATTAATGTTGCTATCTAATTCAGGGTGAAACATTTATTATTCAGAGGACGCTTTTTGCTGATGTTTAGAACAGACGTGATAATTTTTTTTTACAATTTAATTTTTGATTATCGGTAAGGCGTCTTCTGATTGGCTGACGTTATTTTTTTTTATCAGCCCATAGACCTAATCTAGTCATGTGACCATGTTAAATTGAATTTAGAATTAAATCATAAAAAATAACTGTAATATTGTTGCTGTCTATTCGAAATAGCATAAACAATGTGGTGCACACGTAAAAATAACCCACTACGCGGGTTATTCAGTGTGCACCACATTTTTTTTATGTTATTTCTTCATAGACAGAAAAATATTACAGTCATTTTTTAAACTGTAAAAGTTAAAACCAAAAACATATTGAACTCCGGGGAAAATTCATAACAAAAAATTCCATTAGCAAATTAGCAAATGACAAAATCAAAAGACCAAACATCAAACGAATGGATAACAACTGTCATATTCCTGACTTTGTATAGGCATTTTCGTGTGCAGAAAATGGTGGATTGAACCGGTTTTATAGCTAGCTAAACCTCTCACTTGTATGGCAGTTGCATCAAATTCCATTAAATTCACAAGGATACATGAACAAAACAAACAGAATTAAGAGAAAACATGCCAAACATAGTCAACATTGTTTTATAATCTTAATCACTATAAAAACATAATATTTATTAATTTTTCATATTGATTCTCCGTGGAAAGCAAACATGCACGTACAATGTAGATGAATTTAGAATATCCTTCTTCAGCACTTTCGTGAAATATTAATGTTATGTGGATGTTTTGTCGGACTGAACGAGCGAAAAATGCTGTATGGGTACCAGAAATTTGTTTCTTATTCTAGAAACAATTCAGTCTGACTTTCAGTATAAAATTTGAAAAAATGAAAACAATTACGTCGTTATAAACTTCCATTTTTTGTCAATTACATTAGCTGATACATTTCCCCTCTATTTTCTTTTTTAATAAGCACAAATCCTGCGACTCACCGTTACAGTTCGTCAGTAAAAAAAATTAAATTTTCTAGGTTTATTAAAATGATAGACCTTTATTTTTTCATCAAACAAAAACAACGTGAAAATTGAACGCGCTGTATTAAATTTTAAGCCTCATTACATTATAGGCTTCATAATAAAAGTATTAAAATATTTGATCGGTGAACTTTAAGGCGATTTTAATATGACCTTAAATTCAAAATAGACTAAAGCTTATTAAATGCAGGAATGCCTATAGAACATGGTTATTGTAGGGACAAAATGTGCTACTTTTATTATTTGGATATGTATGAATATGCGATGCTGCGATGAAGATCAACCAGTATTGGATAATAATATTGAAATTAATTTTGATTGATATTGGTAGAGGTAAGTTTAAAGAAAAGAAAAGGCTGTTCATTACTCACATTAACGGCTAAAACTTTCTCTTGTATGACGACATTTATTTAAGAATTGAATATTTCGTTTTTCAAATTCATTGGGGATGTAAAAGCGTTGACCGAAGTGTTTACAGAATTAGTGGAATGGTTCATTTGTCAAAGTACTGACACGACTGGCAAAAACATTGTTCAATATTTCAAGAACTATAACTCCTGAACGTTGAATGTGACAATCGTCAATATTGAACGTGTCCTTCATTTTGTCATCAGTAAAAAACAACATATAAATTTCTGAAAAGCTTTGTTTGAATGGTTCATAAGTGCACAGACGCTGTTTGGCAGCCGTCCGTCCTGATGCCCGCCCCTCTCACATCAGTAAATCAATAACCGATTTGTCCTTCGGAAATCAGCTTAAAAAATGATCTAAACTAAAATGAAAGAAATTCGTCCTTAGTGATAAAAGCCTTGTTTTTCCATCATGTCCAAACATTCGATCTTGCAGTTCAATACAAAATTAGTTTACTAAAAATGTAAAAAAACGTTTAGACGTGACATTCTTTCTCCTTTTTTTGCAATTGGCGCACGGCTTAGTATGTTCATCAAAGCCCCGGTCACAACAGATCGTACGATTTTTGGTCGTGGAAGATATATAAAGTAAATTCGTAACAATGTCGTTAAAAATGTCAAAAAGATATTTCGAGTGGTTACATCAGCTACGATACATGTATGTTCACGATAGTACCACGATGGGCACGAGACAGAAACAAAAAATATAATGTACTTTCGTAGGTTTGCCGCGAGTCGGTTATGCAGCAGTCGTGCAACAGTCGTACGACAATCGTGAGATGTTTAGGGCTATTTTTCGTGTTTTTATGTCATGGGATGCGCGTTTTACTGTCGTTCCACTGTCGTAGGACTGTTGTAAGCACAACAGTAGAGGGTCACTCGCGCATTTGGATCCGAACTATTATAAAGAAGGCCCGATTTATGGCGTTCCATTTGCCATTTGCTTCCAATATTGTTGACCAGTTTTTGTCTTGATTTGCATGAACTTTTACTCGACATTCTCCAAAAGTATGACTTGTGTCTTAATTTTCCTTGACAAATTCTCATTTATATCAAATTTGTATGAAATTTACTCGACATATTCTTGACATTCTGAATATGGTCTTAAAATTTCTTGACAAATCCTTGACATTTAAATACTGTCTTGAAATTTCTCGACATATTCTCGACATTCTTTTTTTCTCTCAGTATGGCTTGACATATTCTAAACATTTTGAATAGTGTCTTAAATTTATTTGTTGTTTTAAGTTACACTACTTACAAAAAATATAAAAGTTAGGCATGTAAAATAATTGAAATTTTTTTTACAAATGCAAATATGGCAATGAAATCTAATGTATAAAATAATTTAAATGTGAGTGTGTGGATATAAAACAATTTAAATGTGGGTTTTTAAAAAAAAATCAAATTTTGATTCCTAAATCTTATTAATTAAATGATTAAAACCAATCAAACTGTATACATATTTCATTCTACACTCATAATATTCAATAATTATAATAATTGTACAAAAATGTAGTTTATATAAATGGCAAATTGTGATGATATACAAATTAAAGCATTCATTTAACAGAAGATTAATTTGTGTAATGTCATCTGTTGGAATATATATTAAGTATTACACATGGACAGTATGTTCCCATAAAAGTAAGGTATTCCACACCCAAAATACACTCAACTGTCAAACAGAAATTACTAATTTACCTGTAAGCAGCCATACAACTTATCAGTTGACCATTCCAAAGATTAAAAGAAAATTATTATCTACTCTAGGAATAATATAAAAAAAATGTATTCATAGTAGGTCCCATCAATGATTTCTATAGAAATCAAATTTGCTTTTTATTTTCTATAGAAATCATTGGTCTTATGAAATGGATCTCAAACAGACATGCACAATATATTTTTTTCTTTTCGCGAAGGAGTTATCACAAATTTTTTTGGGGTAAAAAGTTATAAAATTCAACACTCAAATTTGAATAAAAATTATTTTTAGGTTGATCTAAAAAATGAATAAGGTTTTTGAATCAAGATGAGAACAAATTATTTGACCTACACGAAAGTCCCCCCCTCCCCCTCTTTTTTAGCCACTAAAACCCAAAAGATGAATTGTAGGGTCCAAAAGAGATGTAATTATCCTGTACATGATTATTGTTATTCTTGTGCTGCGTGTAATAAAAATGAACCTCACGTCATAGAAATTCACGTAAAATATGGCTGTGTTTGACTTTTTTCGGAATTTGAATAAGTAAAGTCAATTTCAGTGCATTCAAACCATAGGAGCATAATTATTCTGAATCAGATACTTCCTGTTAATAGTTCATCTCGTGTCGGAAGATAATTCCATTTTTTTTCAAAATTATAAATCTCTTTTATAGAGTTTAATTACTGGTAATCCTCTCAAGAGATAATTCAATATCATATTTCAAATATATATAGTTTCTTTTGATTATATAATGAGGTAAAACTTTACGCAAATGTTTGAAATTGTTGTATTCACGGATCACGTTTTTAATATATCACTGTCTAGTCTAAAGATGTTAAATGTCTGACTCGATCGTGAAATCAATTTTAGTAAGAATATCACACTAAGTGTTAAATTTTACAATTATAACGATATCAAATATCAAGAGTACATTCTTAATATGATAGCTTTGGATAACATTATATACGACATATCAATGGTAAACTATTATCAAATGTTACATACGATATTTTATAGAAATAGTAAACATCAAATCGCAATAGCTAATTTTTGATATTTTCAGACATTTTCTGCTGTACATTTCCTGTAACGTGGGACGGAACTTGGTATGATAGTACGGAAGGCACACTTACGGTATCCAAGGCAACATTGCAGGTGACTTCCGGTTGGGTTGTTACACTTGGCGCATCCTCAGTCACAACTTGGACATGCGTAGCTGAAGATACTTCTAATAATTACTTTGTGTTCCGGTATGAAGACTGTTTTACCATCTTTATTCAGAATTTCAATCTATATTAACACTTCTGATTTCAATTGGCTAGTAGAACCTAACGTATTCTGGGTAATATTTTCTAAAATGGCCTGTTTTAATCACTTTTATTGAAACTGTGGCATTTTTACTTTTGACAACTTAAAAACTACTTTATTATTTTTATTTCTTAAAAACTCTATCTGTCTGTAAAATATGTGTGTTATTTTGTCTGTATAAATGGGCATACACTGGTGTTCAGTAGGTGTCGTCTGTTAATGTGGTTCATACATGTTTCTCGTTTTTTATACAGATTAAACCGTTGGTTCTCCCGTTTGAATTGTTTTTTCACTAGTAATTGTTCGGGCCCTTTATACATGTACAAAGATTGTAGCTTGCTGCTCGGTGTGAGAAATGCTCAGTGTTGAGGACCGTTCTTTGACTAATAATGGTGTACTTTTATAAATTGTGACTATGATGGCGAGTTGTCTCATTGGAACTTATACCACCTCTTCTTATATCTGTTGAACGTTTTCCAATCCGAAGCAAGCTCTGAAACTGAATGAACTACGGCGAAGATGCTCATCCTGCTTTTTTACTAAAGCATATCCTTGCTTTATTCAAATGTCATCCTTTACAATCAAATGATAGCTCCCCTAAAGTCGAGTACATTGATATTTATTCACAATTGCAAGGGTCTGAACTCCTGTAAAAATGTTGATCAGTGCTATTTATTTGACCTTTTCAGCGACAGATACATTGATCCTAGCGTTGATTTAAATTCAATTACAAATAAAAATGTTTTTATGTATTTAAAAAAAAATGCTTTGACATTTTTTTTCCATTTTAGTGGAGATTCGTCTTTGAACTTTTTTTCGTCCAACATTATACCGTATTTGTGTATTCACTGGACAAATGTGACGGATAATTCGTTCTACTACTACATTTTAGCAGGTAATAACAAAATATATTATAGTGCAATCTTTCGACGGTAGAGACATATACAATGTACTCTAAAACCATACTAATTCAGTATGTAAAACTTATCTTACCTTCTAATAATTTCTAGGAATATGATTGGTTAAATTGAACCGCGTAGATACCGTGTATATTTCATATTAGATGAGTAGGCGGACCTTTCAATACACGGTACCTTTAAGAAAACGGCAACACGGTGTTTTGGAAAATTCGTAAAGGCTTCAATAGACGAATAAATAGATGATCAACGATCATTGAAATACATTCAAGAACCTTTTAAAGTTAAGTAACATGTTGATTTTGTTGGCATTTGTTTTGTACAGTTAAATTCTCTGAACTAACGTCAAGTATACTAAAAACAGTTCTGAAGAAGCTTTTAAGTTACATTGTATAAAGAATGAAATTGAGGATGGAAATGGGGAATGTTTTAAAGAGACAACACGACCATAGAAAAAACAACAGCAGAAAGTAACCAACAGGTCTTCAATGTAGCGAGAAATACCCGCACAATATAGATACCTGTATGTGTACATGTACTATTGGCTTGTAACCTCTCTCACTTGTATTGTGCATATTGTAAATATTTATTGTTTGTATTTGTTATCTCTGTACAAATGTAATGCATTGGCTTCATGAAAATGAAAAATAAATTATTCAAGTGGTTGATGGCTTATATCAAATTGACCTGTATGCTAGTATATGTTTATTACAATTTTGTTCTGTTATTATACCACTATTGTCAAGCTGTATATTATGTATATCTGCCTTTTATAACAGTGTAAACTGTCAGAGTGTACAATAAAATCTTGAAATCTTGAGTAAAAAAATTCGCCACCCCGTGTGCTAGTGAGCTAAAACAAATTCCAATATGAAATGTATTGATTCCATATATATCGTGTTAGGTCACTAGCACATTATGTAACTAATAATATGCCATTTTTGAAAAACCTTGAAGGCCTTACGGTGACCTGTTATTTTTAATTTATGTGTCATTGGTCTCTTGTAGAGATTTGTCTCATTGGCAATCATACCACATCTTCTTTTCTATATTCGATTACGTAACCGACTTGTTACATATCTTGTCAGTAATATTGATTTTTACTTTTGAGTAAAAAACACTTATCAATATTTAATTATACAAATCAACATTTTGATTTCTCGTTAAAAATAAATTCAAGATTAAACAAAGTATTTATTTTCCATCATATTTCATTTATTTCATGTCTTTTTTTTTTTGTATTGTTTGTTTGCATCAAATTATTTTCATATACAGATTATCAGTCAAATGGTGTGAATGAGCGCGCTTACCTTGAAACATTCAGTTCAGCAATTACATCTTGGTCGGCCTCAACGTACTGTTCGCCTTCAAGTCCACCAGGAGACGAGGAATTCCATATGGCTGTCAGACAAGGTTTAAAATCAACTTACTTATAAAACATTCGTACTTTATTGGTCATTCTTGCGAGAATTAACGAATAGTTAATAACGACTGACCTATAGAAATAAAATGTAATGTAGCTCTGCATAGATTCAAACTCATATAAAAAAAACACGATTAAAAGACAAAAAACAACAGTATACACAACAGAACAAGGACAAATAAAAACTTAGCAACACGGCCAATATCACACTCTTGGGTAATCTCCGTTGCTCCAGAAGGGTTAGTTGATCCTGTCCGTAAGTCACAACCGACGTGCTACTCCTAAGATTTATACAAATTGATAAAGCGTCGCACAAAAGTCTGGTGCAATCGTTTCTTATTAAGGCCTTACACGTCATCAAATTGATAAACTATCGGTCATGTAAATTGTCATATCTTGAATCTCATTCGAGGATGAAAGTTTTGACACATTTTTCAATAAAGGATACACAAGGCTATTGCCAATATAAACAACATAGACATCGAAAATTTAAAAAGCAGAAGGAACTACGCGTAAAACCTAATGAAGAACTACACGTACCCCAACACTTGAAAACAAAACAAGGGTGATCTTACGGGCTCCGGAAGGATAAGCAGATCCTGTTTGACATGTGACACTCATTGTGTTGATCATGAAATTACAAACCTGTTGAAAAATCTAGCTCGATATGGCACATCCAAGAAAAAAGGGCGGGATCGTGGTTACGACAATTGGAACAGATTTTTCGTCATCTGTTAAACCAACTTACCATAACATTCAAATTTTTGTTTAAAGGTTGTTTAATTTCGTCTTTGAATGGCCGTATCAGTATCAATGCTATTTCGTTGAATTTAGCACCATCATTGATATAAAAGAAGTATTTGTTCTAGTATTTATTTTTGGACTTCTTCCTGTCTCGATTTAAATTGAGTTTTATCAATTTTATAATTGGACAAAAAATATTCATAATCTGACTTATCATTCTTCTTACAGGGTATGCATCTTCAGTTTATATAGATTTCCCTCCTATATTACAAGGGACACACACATATACGTACACACATGTAGGATCTGTGTTTTGTAGTGCTGCCTCAGATGTAGATATTTGTGCTGATGCAACTACAGCAAAATTTAATTACACACTATGCAGCACAGTTCAGCTGTTTTCAAGTAAGTATTAGGATCTTCCAAGGGGAGAAATAATGTGGTAAAAATTACCAAGTGAGAGGTCTAGCTAGCTGTAAAGCCAGGTTTATTTCACCATTTTCAAAAAAGGCCTGTATTATGTCAGTAATATGACAGTTGTTGTCCATGCGTTTGATTCTTCTGCTTGTGCCTTTGATTTTGCTATTTGATTAGGAACTTTTGATTTAAATTTCAGCTCAGTATTTTTGTGATTTTTCTTTTTATTGGATTTTCTACCCATCGATATCGTATATTATCAGTCACGAGCCTTAATTTGAACTTTTTTGGCGAGAGAGCGATTCACAGATTGTCTAATATATTAATACAAAATCATCGAGGATAAATAGATTAATTGAACTTTACTAAACATCACAGTGTGGGTGCACACGTAACATTAAAAAAAACCAATTCGTACCAATATTTAAAATCTAAACCCTCTAAATTTAAATGTTTAGTTCAGTCCCGAACATTGTTTAATCGAACAAGAAAACATGTTATAGGAATTTAAATTCAAGTAAACATTGACATGCGTTGTACTTTTATCATTTTGCAAGGTGAAGGAGTGTTGGGTTGTGTCGCCTCTATACCCAGTGGAAGTACATCGTATATAAGTGTATACAATCCAGGAACAGTAGACAACGTTAACTATTTTCGATTTTCATGTTTGGTTAGTAATTTTAAAACACATTTTAGTTACTAACTGCAGTTACAAACACCGAATTTCAGGATCAGAGTTTCTGGAACCAAAGAAATCATCAAAAATGTCTTCTGAGTATGAAACTAGGAGAATAACATTATATTTATTTGTTTTGTAAATTCATATTTTACATAATATTGTTTTCTAAAAATAGTTTATAGTTATACAGGTAGCAGGCTTATAACTTAATACGTCAGACGCGAGTTTCATCTACATAAGACTCACCAGTGACGCTCAGATCAAAATAGTTATAAAGCCAAACATGTACAAAGTTGGTGAGCATTGAGGACCCAAAATCCCCCCCCCCCCCCCCCCAAAAAAAAATGGAAAGTGTTTTTCGAGCAAAACTTGTAACGAATTAGATAATAAAAATAAAAATAATTCTAATATGACGCCCTTATTGCGCTTTGTTAACAAAGACGTGTTCTAATGAACACAAAAAAAAATACGTTTCACACATGCGCACGGACTTACTGTTTATTTTAACATTGTTTCCATCGTTATCCTTTTAAATATTTACATTTAAGCAGCTATCATAAACTTTTATTATATATTTTTTATCAAACAACATATATTTGTATTTGACGCTCAGTGTAAAATATCGACAAATATAATGCCTACCCATGTTAAAATGAGCATAGAGCATGACACGAAGGAATTATATACGCACAATTGGTGCTCCCAATTGCATATTACGTTACTAATCTCATTGTTAAAGGAGGCACGAATGCTTATTATTGCTTACATCCACTTCAGGGTGTTTTTTTTTCTTTTTTATAAAACTCGAGAACGGTAAAATTGCCGCCACCTTAATTGGATCTTGTGATTGTAATTAGCAATGTGTATAATTTTCATAGCATATTGTTGAATCAAACTATAGATAGGGAACGGAAACAAATTGGATGCAAGCATGGACGGACGAACGATGGTAACACCTGCTGCTCAATCCTTTGACGACGGGGGCATACTAACAGAAGTAACAGACATCCTTAATAAATAATGATTAATTTAAATAATGATAAATTTAAATAATTAAAAGGGTTTGATATTTTGAAGGCAGTGACTTATTCTGGAACTACTGTACTCAGCAGTGTTAGTGCTGGAAGCTGCGAACAATCACAGTCACCAGCGGTTGCAACATCCACTGGTGGCGTACTATCGCTATCGACGATAGGTGAGATTACATATAAGTAAACTTGAAAAAAATGAGATTCTCAATTGACTGAGATTCTGAATTAAGTGCTTCTTTTTAGGTTTCTTTTATTTTTAGACAATTTTTACTACTCTTGATATTTCGGCCCTGAATTCTCTATTTTTTCATTTTGTTTCTTTACTGTTTTGATGCTCATTTTCGTTTTTGTGTTTACTGTTCATAAACCTACATTAGAATGTAAAAATGTTATACAATTGTTTCCGAACACACGAAGAATAGTACAGATTATGACGAATGAAACAACACTAACACAAACCAAATCTGACCAAAACAAAAACCACCCAATCAAAATAGCGAATAAAAGTAAATGAAAAGGAATCGAACTTATTAAGTCCAACTCAGATGCAGTCAATATGCATTCGAGGGGTCAGAACTTGTAGCTGTGATACGAGATAGAATTGTATGTGCGTCTTTACCATATTCTTTATTAATAAAACATTTTTGTAACACAACATGTATTTCCAATGAAAAACCATGATAATAATTTTTTTTTGAATTTTTTATTTATTATTGAAGTCAATTGTACATCAGACACATCTACTACAAGTAGTGCTTCGACCGAAAATGAGATAACAACAGGAAGTGGTGTTACAACAGAAAGTAGCGTTACAACAGGAAGTAGTGTTACAACAGAAAATAGTGTTACAACAGGAAGGGGTGTTACAACAGAAAGTAGCGTCACAACAGGAAGTGGTATTACAACAGAAAACAGTGGTACAACTGATAGTAGTTTTACAACAGAAAACAGTATATTGATCAGCAGTAACAATAGTTATTGTGAGTGGATGTAGATATAGGAAGATGTGGTGTGAGTGCCAATGAGACAACTCTCCATCCAAATAACAATTAAAAAAAAGTAAACCATTATAGGTTAAAGTACGGCCTTCAACACGGAGCCTTGGCTCACACCTGTTATGAACTATTGAATGGTTCTAACCAGAATGTGTGAGGGTATCTTAGAAAAAAATGTTGATTAAGGTTATAGCAAATATTTTTGTACGTTCAAATATCTAAGGGTAAATGTTTAGAAAAATTAGCTAGTATGCATATTTGTATGTGGTAAGTTATTATCATTGCAATAATCATAGATACCATGATTGAATTTTTATATTTCCGTCAGACGCATGTTTTGTCTACAAAAGACTCATCGTGAAGCTCGAATAAAAATGTCAAAAATTTTACAAATATGAAGAGCATTGACGACCACAGAAATTATCAGTAAAGGTGCAAGACTTTGATAAATAATGATTATAGTCGCCGTCACGTAAAATTGGCACCATGATTTTTGTCAAAATTTTCTTAAATATCGATCGCGTTTACTCGAGATCATGTTTTTCAATTAGCGGAATAAAAATCCAATCCAAATACATACTACTGTTCTACCTTTTATTGTGTTTGCACTGTATAATCCTGACCTTCACAAAATCCAGGATTCTTTTGTATGGTGGAATCCGACATTGTTATTACCGGAAGTGTTGCCGTGGAGTCCACGTGCTCTCAATGTTCTTGTGTCTCTCGGAGCTGTGCGTCATCTTTATGTAAAAAGCGCGGGAAATCGTATCATCAATAACAATGATATTACCGGAGAGTAACGAATGTTATGTAGTAAGGGATCCTCATAGAAACCAAGATGGCGGTTTTACAATGAAAACAATCTTGAAAAATGTGAAGGTCAGGATTATACAGTGCAAACACAATAAAAGGTAGGACCGTAGTATATATTTGGAATGGATTTTTATTCCACTAATTGAAAAACATGATCTCGAGTAATCGCGATCGATATTTAAGAAAATTTTGACAAAAATAATGGTGCCAATTTTACGTGACGGCGACTATAGACAGTTTTTAAAGACGGCTGCAGTGCAGGCGATTTGGTGTCACGATATCACAGTAGCATGGGTTCGAATCCCGGCGAGGGAAGAACCAAAAATTTGCGAAAGCAAATTTACAGATCTAACATTGTTGGGTTGATGTTTAGACGAGTTGTATATACATTATGTACACAGCCATGTATCACCATCATTGATGGCGATCCGATGGATACATCTGTTGTAGGGTTGTCACTGACTCAGACGTACTTATGAACATAATTATTTTCTGTGACAGTATCTTACATTAATTTGTAGGATCCTTTACTATAGATAATTTAGCTGATCTGTAACAATAACATATTCATGCCTTATATATCATGTACTGTAGTACGCCGCTAGATTAAAACTGACGTGGAAAGGTAACACATGCCCACCAAAAGCTCTTTTTTTGAGAGCCCAGGTGGTCGTGCGGTCTAGCGGGACGGCTGCAGTGCAGGCGATTTGGTGTCACGATATCACAGTAGCATGGGTTCGAATCCCGGCGAGGGAAGAACCAAAAATTTGCGAAAGCAAATTTACAGATCTAACATTGTTGGGTTGATGTTTAGACGAGTTGTATATATATATATATATCTTCAAACAATTGTTTCAACGGGTGATTCATTAAATAAAGATGTTGTAAGATATTCAAGGAGACAACCACACAAATAGAATCGACTTGACAAATGCATGGACGCGAGCAGCAACAGATCGCCATACAGTCTTCCACAATGAGCAAAACACATACCGCATATTAAGCCGTAAAGGGTTTAGCATAAATAAACGGTTCAAATTGAGGGATTTTTGTTGAAATTGAAACAAGAAAAATTTATCACTGAACTAGTTTTAATAAAAGAAGTATCAATGTAGCAAACTATAATTTTGAAACAACGATAAAAGGACTGTTTTATTATTTTCATTAAAGAAAATAATGGTTAAATCAAAATGGGAAGGACAAGAGTGTCACTGGAATTTGATGAAAATCATAAAATTGACTATATGTGTAAAATAACTACAAAATGTTCTAGTTGGCAAGAATGTGAATCAAGACGTGTGTATTTTATTTCTGTTTTGATACATGATGAAATGAAGTTCATTTATCGGTTGTTACATGTAAAGATAACGTGTTCTAGTATTTGACGAAAATAACAAAGTGTTTTGATATTTGTTTGATGATCTTAAACCGTTAGAACAAAGTCAACATCCTCACATGTAAACTGATTGTATACAAAACTTTATAATATATCTTTGCAGCCGCGAATGAAACATCTTTATACCAAAACTGGTTTTGTTCAACATTGGAGATGCAGAAGTGTTATGGAATTTTAACAGCTGTATGTGTAGCTGGAACATTCATATTTTTCACTGTGTTGCTCATATTTTGTGTATATAAACCCAAAAACAAGAAAAATGTGCAGAAGATTGATAAACTTCCTACGCAATTAACTTTACAAGATATGACTGAACCAACGTCACTTCCTGTTTCTCCACGCATGTGTTTCTTATTACCAAAATCTGAGTTTTCAAATGCACGATAAACAACATAAGTAATTGAAAATTTATTTCATATTTTAGTATCCTAAATACTCTTTACTTGATCATGTAACTAAAATTAAGCTAAACATCAAACAATTGATGTGATCCAAACCACAGAAGGGAGAACACAAAGAAGAAGAAGACATATAAAAAAGAAGATGTGGTATGATTGCCAATGAGACAACTATCCACAAAAGACCAAAATGACGCAAACATAAACAATTATAGGTCACCGTACATACGGCCTTCAACAATTAGCAAAGCCCATACCGCATATAGTCAGCTATAAAAGGCCCCGATAAGACAATGTAAAACAATTCAAGCGAGAAAACTAACGGCTTTATTTATGTAAAAAAATGAACGAAAAACAAATTTGTAACACATAAACAAACGACAACCACTGAATTACAGGCTCCTGACTTGGGCCAGGCACATACATAAATAAAGTGGCGGGGTTTAACAGGTTGTTTGTATCGTTAAAAAAGAGGGTCGAAAGATACAGAAAGACAGTCAAACTCATAAATAGAAAATAGATTGACAACGCCTGGCTGAAAATGAAAGAGGACATACAGACAAACAATAGAACACATGACACAACATAGAAAACAAAAGAATAAGCAACACGAACCCCACAAAAAACTAGGGGTGATCTCAGATGCTCCGGAAGGGTAAGCATATGTGGCACCCTGTTAACCTGAATATAGAAAAAGCCACATGATGTGACAATGGTTTTTTTAATATACAAAATTAAATGAAGATAGTGATATAACTTTTGAAATTTGATGAATTGACTAACAGCATACGCAGAACACAAAAAACACAAAATGACATGAAATGACACACACAGATATGATTCAGCAACCCGATAACAAAATTACAGTGTTTGAACTCAAGTGTTCACAAATGATGAGAGTTACGTTTCATCATCACGTGTGTTACCCGCTGATTGTCGTGGAATTCAGTATTTGTGTCACAATTTTCTTTTATATCATACCAATGTTTTGCAATTTTATGCTAAATCTCATAAAAAATAAATTATCTGATGGAATGAATATCAAATAGAATGGCATGCTAAGTTATTTCTCAAAGTTTTTGTTATCATAACTTGAAAGAGTCCAATTCGTTTTGTTTAACATTTTGCATTATACGATATTCCATCCGTAATATACAACAACAACGCGCACACTACTTATAAAGACAGTATCGTTCTTCACATTGATAGAAGTTTGTTGATGTCCGACAGGTTTTACATAACTCTTTGTGTAGACGTTGTATATAGTCGCACTTGGTATCATCTGATCTGGTTAAAAACGGGAGGGTTTCATGGCATTGTTGTAACATCACTCTCATCATTGAAAAATGGGAAAATGCTGAAAGATATGATATACAATATAAGTCTTGATTATATGCATCATATTTTAGCAAAAACACACAATACAAATGGTCTTGTTTAAGTGCAATATATATAAAAAAATGTTTGTTATAAAACATTTCAATACCGAAGTACTGATTACAAAGCTTTTGATTCCCTCATGCCATGATGGTATGTCGATAGTCCTTAATGACAGGGAAAGAAATATATAGAAGGTTATTGTCATAAAGTATATTTGTAAAGAGACTTTAAAGTATTGGCAACCTGAATGTCGAAAGTGGATAAATATCGTATTGCACGATATTCAGTGATGAAATCTGTATCTCCTACAATGTTTATACGATTTGTAGAGAAACTCGACTTGTGTTATGGTCTGTAAAGTATGTGTTTGTTTTCTAAGACGTCTTTGATAAAACAAATAAGAAATTTGATTATCAAAGAGACATCTTTCAACCAAAGACCACACGACGTAGATATTAACAAATATAGGTCACCGTACGGCCTTCAAGAATGAGAAAAATGCCTTCCACGTAGTGAGATTTAAATGCCCTAAAAATTAAAACATTTTAAACGATATTCAGATGGCCACAAATATATACAAAAAAATCAACCGTAAAGCAAATATCAAATACACTGATAAAACAACAATCGAAAACCGCTAAATCAAAGCTCCCATCTCTGATATTAGTATACCTAATTGGGCTAGGTAAAACATGTTTGCTAGCGCCAAACCCTAAACTGAATTTTGAACATTGGTGTACCGTTTACCATAAGAAAAATCTACGAAACTCCGTTGAAAAGGACTTAAATCATTCGATCAATACAATGGACAAAAAATATTAACAGAACGCCGAAAACACAAAGTAAATATATGATAGTACTTGCAGTTACTGAAAACTGAAATAGCTATACAAGTGAAGAAATCTGTAAACAGCATGTGCAGATAACTTGTTGAATAGAAAAGACAATGGATTTAAAAAAAAATCTATCAAAACATTTTCAACATCCAATATGATTAGTGTAAAGACGTAATTTACAGTCAGAGAAAACATGAACTGTCAAACTATAGGTATCACAACGTAGAAAGTAAATATACATATGTGTTGAACAATAATAAATAGTTAAATTTCAATTTACTGATTACAAGAACAATGTTTATAACAACATGAACAATAAAATCAGTAATAAAAATTTGATTACAGTGTTGAGTTGGTAATCTTTTTGAATGCGTTAATTTTAAGAATTGGTTAAT
This sequence comes from Mytilus trossulus, assembly GCF_036588685.1. NCBI lineage: Eukaryota > Metazoa > Mollusca > Bivalvia > Mytilida > Mytilidae > Mytilus > Mytilus trossulus. The sequence goes on along the minus strand of NC_086386.1, from coordinate 55,829,501 downwards.
CCACTCGGATCGTAGTTAAATTTACAAAATCACTACACAAATTAAGATGTTCTACGACGTTTGTAATATATTTAATACGGGTTGAGCTATCTTTGACTAAAATGTCAAAATTTAACAAGTAAAATAGAGATTACGATTATTAGAATCTAAAACGTCACTACACACACGTGTAAGAAATGGTTACATGTAGCTTTTATCTCAAACTTAACAGAAAAAAAGATTACATATTCAACACAATAATACTGTGAACCAACTTACTTTGGCGGATAGGAGCAAAAATCCAGATTTGCAACAAAAAAGTGAAATTAAAAATAAAATAAAAAATACATTCAGGAAAGTAAGAAAAGACAAAAGAACATTAAAGATAATATTATAAGCAAATAATACATACCATAGCTTTCTACAGTCAACATACACAAAATAAACATCAGGAAAAAATGCATTTTAACTGCTTACTTTCAACAGAATGCATGTACGTATTCCAATCAATTTCAATGTATGTATTTATATAAAACCTTTCTTTTGTCTGACGCTTCTCTACAGTAGGCGGAAAAAATGAAGGTTTGGCTTTTTTTTATATCCAGGAAATAATAAATTGAAATTATACATGAATTCAGGTTATTACTTATTAAATGAAGGCTACAGTTGATATGATATTGGAGTATTGGGAAATTTCTGTCAAACGTTTAACACGTATTTCTAGCAACTGTTCACAAATCATTTAGCTTTACTGTTTATGTAAGTACATCAACAAACACGTTATATGCATATAGCATTACTGTTTCACAGATCCCCTGGGTATCAGTTTTTTTAAATTTTCTATTAGAAAAGAGATTATTCGATAAATTAACTTTTCATTCATAAAATCTGTAATTAATAATTGAACGGATCGTCATTCAGAGATTTAATGTACTTCAATAGTAGGATAGCTTTTGCGAATCGGATTTCAAATGTTAAAACGATTTAACATTTGAAATCCGATGCGCAAAAGTTTTTAGCGTGGTTTTCAATGATAAGTGACACACTGTCTGGATAACTCCAAGAAACTAGCATTTGCGATCCTTCTATAGTAGTATATTACTACGTAAATCGTTGAATGACAATCCGTTCATTTATTAATTACAGAATTTATGAAAGAAAAGTTATTTTATCGAATCATCTGTTTTTAATAGAAAAATACACCAAACTGATACCCATGGAATCTGTTTAATTACTAATGGGAAGGGGTATTCGCCTCTTTATTTTTTCTTTATGAATTTAAGCAAAAATGGCATTTACCCGACCAGAAAGGGCAATTCCTCTACATCACTAATAATCCGTCTCTAGCCATAGTAAAATACAGGACCATCAGAAAAGGACCAATAATTTCATGCATGTGATATTGCTGTTGATAATATGCATGTAAACTAACCTGTGTTTTCTGAAATTACCGCATATTCTATAATGAAATATAAAGCAAAAGAGATATCATATATATTAGTAATAATTTTGGAAGCTAATAATTGTCACGTAAATTAAAAACATTTTTTAAAATGTCAAGATTGTCGAAATAAAGTAAAATACAAAAATACTGAACTTAGAGGAAAATCAATTCGGAAAGTCCATGGCAAAATCAAATAACAAAACGCATCAAAAACGAAAAGATAAGAACTGTCTTATTCCTGACTTGGAACAGACATTTTCAAATATAGAAAACGGTGGATTAAACCTGGTTTTATTGCGCTAACACTCTCACTTTGATGACAGTCTCATCAAATTCCGTTATATTTACATTGATGCGTGAACTAAACAGACACAGTAAATAAAATAGTTAAAATGGGTACATCAGTCATCATCGTATAACATTTTTAAAAGGAACAATTCAACAGAACACAAAAACATCTATCTACAAACACATTCATTGATTTGTGTGTCTGACGTCAGAAAATATTTATACGTCACATAGATTTGTCTTTCAATGTGCATACAAACAATTTTGAATTTTACATAGGCAATGTTAGCATACAGGGTTAAACAAATCAAAAGTATGTAAAAAACATTGGCACTCACACTACATCTTCCTATATCTAAGAATACATTTCAGAAATAGACCGAGATTTAAACTAGTCCAAAAGTTATATATAGAATTTATAAGAATCCATAAATAGTTTATTCCAGTACGCGATTGAATGATTTTGACGTTTGTGGTTCAACGTATTTTGTAATTCATAATAGAAATATATCATAATGACATTAAATAGAACAATATCAAAACATTCCGAAAAAAAAACCAACAGAATGTTGAGAACATGTCGAGAAAATTTCAAAACATTATTCAAATGTCAAAAATTTGTCTAGACAAGTTAAGACCATATTCAGAATGTCGAGAATATGTCGAGTAAATTTCAAACTATTTAAATATAAATCAGAGATTGTCAAGAAAAATTAAAGACACAAGTGATACTTTTTGAGAATGTGGAGAGCTAATAATTTTTCATGCAATTAAGACAAACATTGGTCTTTTGTATTTTTTAATGATCACATCGTTTGATCTATTTGAACAAATTGATTTTATTGTATCAAAATGTGCAGATTTAACATGTTTAAGCTAAATGGTAGTTATATTGTATTCTTCGATTCTACAAACCAAGAATGCGGTACAAAATTAGTTAACTTTAGTTGCATCTAAGATTTCTAGTTTTTCCCTTTAAAACATCGATCAGGTATTTCAATGTATAAAAAGTAATAAAAAAAGTATTTCTACGAATTATTCGGGACCAAAAAAATTATACTGCAAATATATTTTGATACTATACTTTGTATTTTTTAAACCATTATACACAAAACTGTGAGGAAATGGGATGAGACATTTGATTTGAATAAAACAGAAATCATCTATTCGATATGTTCGTTATTTATGCCGATTAAAGGTTACGATCGTTAATAAGGGTAAGATATTGTATTAAGAAACCACAAACAAAAACACAATCCCACTAAAATCGGCGAAGTCTCACTGATTGTTTGGAGTATACAAGAATTTATAAAAAAATATAAGTTCTGAAACCGTTTGGAATCATAGTTGAAGCAATGAAATGATGAGTTGTTGTTGATTGCATATATTTAACGGTATTTTTCTACGAGTTTGACTGTCACCCATAACCACTGTAAATGACACACAGAAAAGCTTTGGTACTTTTTATCTTCTTTTTTTAATTATTAAATATGCACTATGGCAGTAAATATTCTTTATTTTCGACAAAACTTTATAATTAAAATCAACAATTTATCAAAAGTACATATGTGCCCTTGAATTTTTACTAGATAACATTTTTGTTCGCTTTGGGAATTCCATATATCGTCAGATTATCGGAATTCCAATGGGGACTAACTGTGGACCACTTATTGCGGACCTCTTTCTGTATTGTTATGAGTTACAATTTATGACAAAAATAAGCAAAGACCCATCAAAAAAACATCTGATAAACAAATTTAATAATACTATTAGATATTTGGATGATATTTTGGCTCTCAATAATGACGACTTCAGTATGTATATTAATGAAATTTATCCTGATGAACTTACTTTGAATAAAGCTAATGCTAAAAATGACCACTGCCCTTTCATCGATCTTGATATCTATATCACTAACGGAAAGCTGAATACTAAAATTTATGATAAAAGGGATGATTGTTCATTTCCTATAGATAATTATCCGTTTTTAGATGGTGACGTTCCCTTGTCACCATCTTACGGTGTTCATATATCTCAACTTGTACGATTCGCTCGTGTATGTAACAATGTTTTAGATTTTAAAGAAAGAAATTTATGTATTACTGAAAAATTATTACACCAGGGTTTTCGATATCACAAACTAGTCAAAACATTTACTAAATTTTATCATCGGTATAAAAACATCATTCGTAAATATAGCTCAACATGCAGACTTCTTATACGTTCAGGTATTTCACATCCAATTTTTAATGGAAATATTCTTTATAAAGCACAAAGGTGTCAGTATTCACCTCAGAAACTTACAAAACCTTTGAATAGACTTATTAAGAAGGGATATAATTACGATACTGTTGTCAAGTCATTAAAGATTGCATATTTTGGCGTTAATATTGAGTCACTGATAAGGTCTTTGCGTCGGAACTAAACACGTTTATTCTAAAAACAGTTGTTGGCATGACACGGGTTATGTTCTTCTCATATATGTTATGATGATATGATACTAAACCCCTAACGAGAAGGATTGTGCCTGATGTTCATATGATGAAATTATAATCTTTCAGTCAGTTTAATTGAAGTCTGGAGCTGGCATGTCAGTTAACTGCTAGTAGTCTGTTGTTATTTATGTATTATTGTCATTTTGTTTATTTTCTTTGGTTACATCTTCTGACATCAGACTCGGACTTCTCTTGAACTGAATTTTAATGTGTGTATTGTTATGCGTTTACTTTTCTACATTTGTAAGAGGTATAGGGGGAGGGTTGAGATCTCACAAACATGTTTAACCCCGTCACATTTTTGCGCCTGTCCCAAGTCAGGAGCCTCTGGTATTTGTTAGTCTTGTATTATTTTAATTTTAGTTTCTTGTGTACAATTTGGAAATTAGTATGGCGTTCATTATCACTGAACTAGTATATATCTGTTAAGGGGCCAGCTGAAAAACGCCTCCGGGTGCGGTAATTTCTCGCTACATTGAAGACCTGTTGGTGACCTTCTGCTGTTGTTTTTTTATTTGGTCGGGTTGTTGTCTCTTTGACACATTCCCCATTTCCATTCTCAATTTTATTAGAAAACATTACACTTGTCCACTATGGGAATATCAAACTGATTTATTTGGGACATTCGGAATCACTGTTGAACGAATTAATTCTGAACAGCCAGGTAACGACTGAATGATATGTATTTAGGTTATCTTAAGCTATTTTAGTCGATCTGCAGACTAAACCACTACGGTAAATTCAGTATAATTGTTCTTACAGTTCATACAATTCTGTAACAGTCATTTATATCTATTATTAATTTGGTTGCAATGAATTACATATGTTCCCTAGTGAAATAAAAACCAATAATTTCACGTGTGAAATAAACAAGGTTATTTCATACAACATTAGGCGTTGTCAAGACGTTGTTTATAACGTCGGATCTAAACAAGTTGTGATTGAGGAGACAAAGATATAGTTCCATACATTTTCTTCTTTAATTTCATACAAAAAATCATTTGCCAATGTTATAAAAAGCATAATCAAAGAATTCAAATATCGAAAATTTTCAACTCGTGATGAACAACACTGATAACTAACCCATGCGCTACGCATGTTCGTGAATTAATGTGTCAATCACTCGATGAATATGTTTCTTTATTCAAATTTTTGGATTAGTTATTTTATAATTCATTGTATGTTAGAACAGTTCAGAAGTTGATATTTACCTGTATACATAAACCCTTGAAAGCTACTGGACAATTCCGGATTGACTTCAAGCGAATTGTATGAATAGTACTGAATTTAATTAATTTGGTAAGTCTGAGAGTTGACCTTACGTTGGAATATGACTGAAACATGATTTATTGCTCAGACTTGTCATGATTTATCGATCAACCTGACTGTTTAAATCAAATACATTTACAAGTATACTATATTCAGAAATTGAAGTTTTAAGGGTATGGGTTGACATCTACGCATTACCAAAAAGCAATAATTCAAGTTCCCCATTCTGCACTTTGCATTTCAGTGATGCGACTCTCCATTAGTGCATGTAATTTGAGAATAAATATTCACGATACGATACGATGTAAAATTTTCTTGATAAATGATTGTTGCTCCGAATTACGCTGTTTTAACAAAGTTTTTGAATAGCAAAATAGAATGCAACCCTTTCAACATTTACAGACTCTTTACGTTGTTTTATGAAGTAAGTGTGCATTACAAAGTTTTAAGAAATAGCTTTCTGTGAATTAGTATTTAAAAGTGCGATCTGTCATGCAGTTATTACATTTTGCAATGCAGGAAAACAAGATAGATTTATGTAGGATTTCACATGTAACACATGCTCTATGTAAGTGATATTGATGTGGAAGAAAACAGACTTCTGTGTCATGTGGTCTCTTGTGGAGTGCTGTCTCAAGTTGGCAATCATACCACATCTTCTTTTTTTATATGTATTGTTAAAGAATGTTCTATATTGTAAATTATTATCAAACATATCATGCTTATAGTTTAATAAATATATATTTTATTTGAGTGTCACACATCGATTGATACAGTACACATATACAAGTAAACTAAGTTACATCTTTAAAATTCAATTAATGCCCAGCCAAACATTTGACTTATGAGACACTTTAAAAACATACATGTACATATTTACAATAAACTGCATGTTAAATTTGTAAAATATTTCTAGAGTTAAAAAATCTAATAAATTATTTTTTCAAAATCGCTTTCAAAAATACCATTTGTAAAAATATAAAATGTTTATACTAATCATATGAAAAACACTATAAGAGTACTTATTAAAAAGTTATCAATTCTCTTCTAAAAAATAGAAATAAATATAATAAAAATATTAATCTCAATAAATAAAAATATCTTATTTTAAAAAATTTGAGAAAAACAAACATGCTTGATGTTAAAAATTTTGACAAAAACTAGGCTATCAAAATAAAAATGTACCTCTTCAATCAAATGTAAATAATTTCCTTCTCATAAAACATTTCTGTAAAATTTTACATAGACATTTCTGAATTTGCTCGGATCTCATTATAAATATAAACTTATCGTCCATATGCATTGTTTCAAAGTTCTCAGTTAAATAATTACATTCACAAAATAAATCATATCGTATGTCTGCATATAAAGGGCACTCCATCAGAAAATGTTTCTCAGTCTCTACCTGTCCGAGATCGCAATATATACATAGTCTATCTTCAATTGGAACTTGCGGCCTTGAGTAGCGGCCCGTCTCCAAGGCCAGAGGTAACGAGCCGGCTCGAAACATAGCCATATATCTCTTTTGACTAAGTGGAATGTTCATTTTTACATATGACTCAACGTTTACTGTTTGTTTGTATAGTCTGTATGTACGAAGTTTGTTTCCGTTTAATGTACCACGGTCTTTGAAAATGTCTTCACACCATTGATGATTGTCAAATTGTTCTAGCTTTTCATTAATGATTTTCATAACGTATTTTGTGGATAAAGATATGTCCCTAATAAGTCCACATACATCAAGTTTAGTCACAAGTTTGTTGACCTCGAATGTCCAACCTTTTCGTCGTCGTGCCGCCCAACGCCAAACTTTACTTGGGAGTCGATTGTTTTCAAGTCTGTGAAGTTTGCACAATAGCCGAAGACAAGATTTCTGCAGTTTAACTTTACAGGATGTCCAACACATGTCACCTCTTGTAGATAGATTTGAAGTGTGTTTTCCAACATTCAGAAAGAATTTACATGCTCGAGTTTGAACGGATGAGATGCAACTATAGTCCTTATATCCCCAAACACCACTTCCGTATAGCAGAATTGGTTCTACCATTAATTGTGTTGTATAATTTAGTAAATACAGAATGGGCCATACCTCCAGCTCTTATTACTTTCCCACATAATGCACCAAGAGCACGGCTGGCGGCTTTAGATAGTTCTTTTGCATTTTTCTGGAATGTTAAGTGTTCATCAAACCATACACCAAGGTATTTGTAGGAGTCGGTAAAAAGTAAAGTATGTCCACCACATGTAAACGTACTTTGCGAAATGTTTTTTGAAGGTGGTCGGAAGTGAACTATCTTCGTCTTACTATCGTTTATCGACAACTTCCAGGCTTCACACCATTCCGTTACAATATCAAGCATTTTCTGTAAACAGGGTTCATTCGGCGCAAGTAATACGATGTCATCTGCGTACAGAAGTATACTCATCTGGCAGTCGTCTATTGGTACTCCACAATTTAAGGCGTTAATACGTTCCGCAAGGTCGTTTATGTATATCGAAAATAAAGATGGTGATAAAATACATCCCTGTTTTACGCCACTCGTGACATCAAACAATGGAGTCAGATCGTCATTCACGCGGACGGTACATTCGACGTTATCATATAGGGATTGTACAGCACTAAGAAACTTGCCTTGTATTCCAATTTTTCGCAACTTATACCATAATAATGTTCGATTGACTGTGTCGAATGCTTTTTTCATATCAATGAAGCATGCAAAAGTTGATTTCCGTGCAATTTTCATGTCGTTCAAAGTCTGGTAGAGTGAATGAATGTGTTCTTCGCAACTTCGACCTTTCCGAAAACCGTTTTGCTCTTCACTTAAGTAGTTGTTGTCTTCTAACCATTTTGTGAGCCGTGCATTAAGAATGATGCAATACATTTTACACGGAACCGATATCAACGTTATTCCTCTATAGTTCAATGGATTCCTGTCATCATTTGAATTTGGTTTTAATATAGGGTTGATGATGCTTCTATTCCACTCCGACGGTACAATTCCTAGATCAAAACATCCACTGGTAATAGTATACAGCAATTCTGCTGCTGAATCGTTTTTCAGAACCTCGGCCGGAATATCGTCTATTCCCGTGGCCTTTCTATTTTTTGCACTTATGATGGCAAACGTTACTTCCTCTCGAGTTATCGATTCGTTTAATGCTGAAATATCACGTTGTTCTTCATGTTCATTTTCCTGGTCATCGGGAATTGCGAAGTGAGAATCCTCGGTAAATAAGTTTTTGAAATCACCTCTCCAACGGTTTAATACATTATTTTCATTTGAATCAATAGTTCCATCTTCGTTTACAACCGCTGATGGTATACACTTAGTTCTTTCGTTTTGAATGCCAAATTTTACCGATAGAACGCCAAAAGTCCCTCTGATTTGATGCATAGAGTTTATCTTCCATTTTCTGTCTTTCTTCTGATTGATATTTACGTTTATACTTTCTGTTTAAACGGTCAAACGTTTTACGTTCTGTACAGAATTGTTCTTTCAATGTGCGCTTCCTTGAGTTAGAAATACTACTTTTTAGCCAGCTTTTCTCCGCTGCACAAACTTTTTCCCATTGACAGTTCAAAGTGTCATTCCAATACGGCTTGTACAACGATTTCTTTCTTTTACTATATCTGTTTGACACGGGAATTTTATTTTCCATCTCCTTATGAATCAGCGTCGTGAATGCATCATACGCATGTTGTATATTCCCCGAAATACGAATCGAGTTTTCAATTTGTAGTATTGTTGAATTCACTACATTGAGAATTTCATTGTTACTTAAAAAATCATCAGGCGTTAAATTTAGTTTGTATCTTTTTCGTTTATGGGTACTATCATGAGCGGAATTTGAGGTTTGTTCAAATTTCGGTTGTCTTATATCGCAACACAACAACGAGTGGTCCGGAATCCTGTCTGGTACATAGTTACATTCGCATATTATCTTTGACATCGGAATAATTTTAAAATCTAAAATATTGTCTATATCTTCATATGGTACACACATATAGTCTACAACCGATTTCCTCGTAGCAGATATATATGTAAAGTCACGGTCATCAAATCGTCCATTCAACATTGATATATTGGTATCGCAAAGAAAGTTTATAAAAACATCTCCGGAGTGATTTTCACTAAAATCTACTACGGTGCGCGGTTTTACGTTATCTACACCTTCTATATAGTCCAAGTTTCTACCAACACGCGAGTTAAAATCTCCGCAAATCACAATACTTCCTTTATTTTGATAACTATATACTCCCTCCAACAGATTTTGAAAAAATAGATCTGGTTCAATTACTCGACTTGAGCCTGCAGGCGGCAAATAACAAACGGCAATATATACGCAGAAATCTGTATCAATCGCGTTTAATTTAATCCAAAGTATGCCTTCTAAATCTGAGTTTATAATTTCACAAGAGTAGGTGTCTACTATTTCCTTTTTTATCAAAACTCCAACACCGCCTGATCCTCTTACCGCATTCTTATGGATTCGTTTCCTATTATTTCCGTAAAACGTATAACCGGGCACCCCCAATGATTCATTTTCTCGAAGAAACGTTTCCGTTAGTGCTAAAATATCACAGTTCGAGTATTCAAGTACAAGTTTACGAAAGTTAGAATTATCATTTTCTCGCATAGACCATCCGCGCGTGTTCCACACTCCAAGCCGCAAAACGTCCTATAGTTTCTTAATAAGGCTGTTACCGACAATTTTATAATCTTTTTTTTTCCTATTTCTCTCAGGACTGTCCTTAGACTAGCTTGGAGGTTCCTTGTTTCTACTGATTTATCGTTCTCGATATAGACATTAGAGTATTTTCGGTTGTCTTTTAGTTTATTCTTTTTCTTAAAAATGCGTGTTTTATCTTCGGCACTCTTGACTTCACAGATCACGACACCTGGGTATTGACCTTTTGACTCTTTTCTCGTCACTGATTCAACTTGAATATTTGCAAGGGCTAATCCGTCTTTAAATATCTCATGGATTTTATTTATTGTCACCTGATTACTGTCTTTTTCACTTTCATCATATTTCAAGTTTTTAATCACCAATTTATTTTTGCATGTTCTCTCATTTCTCTCTATGACACCAGTGTTCTCACGCACGGTCTTCTCTAGTGAGTTTATTTTGTCTTGCATATTATTTATATCTGTTTTAAACTCAGTACGTACTGTGTCAAGTTCTTTTTGTATTTTGGTGTCTATTAAATTGGAAATCTTTTCAGTCAATTTATCAGTGATTCTTTGTTCCAAATTATTTTCAAGATCATCAATTCTACGTTCTAATTTTTCACTGACGTTACCTAAATTTGATGATAGCTGTAGAATTAAATGTTCAAGTCTATTCTGTGACATATCGAGTTGACCCTTGGGTTCTGGGGTTGCCATATGTTTAAGCCTTTTTATTCCACTATTTGGATTGTCTGTATAATAAGGATCTTGGATTGATAGATTTCTTTTTCTTGCAATTGACGAATCGTTAAAGTTTTCAACAGTACTTACGTTACCATAGCCAGGTACATGCATGTCACTAGATATTGAACTGTTGTTTACATATGGACTCGCTCCATTTACTCCACACATAGTGAACCAGAGCTCTAAATTTTCACAGCTGACCACTCAAATCACGTGATATCGTTTAATACGCTAGACACGTGTTTTGTTTACATAAAACGTATCAGTGACGCTCAGATCAAAATTGTTTGAAGGCCAATCAGGTACAAAGTTGAAGAGCATTACTGACCCAAAATTCCACAAGTTGTGCCATAATTATAAAACATAGATATAAAACAACTACGGGAACAATTTCATCGTCTCCTGATGGAGGAGGTATTTACAAAGAATAACAGATATTTATAACTGCATCCGAATACTAAATATAACATTGATTATTGATATCGAATTCGACGTGGAACTTGTAAAATTTGGTAATATCAATTATACGGAACACAAAATATGTCTTGAAAAATAAAGTTCTAAACAACAGCCGATATTAGATATATATACAGTTGAATGCATTGATTCGTCGTGTTAACGACATGCGGATAACAAATAAGACTTCGTTATGTTGTGACGTTTATGCTGTTTTATTACATCTAACTATAATACTTACCAATGTATATTCATGAACAATAAATAGGAAAACAAGAATATGAGCCATTTATTCACAATATCATGCCTCGTCGTGGAAAGATGCCTTTTGCGCAACATAAAGTAAGAAATAGAATCGGCAAGATATTGCAAAATCAAAGGTACTTATTCATATTATTTGTACCACATGACTTTGACTCTTTTGATCAAATTACTTCCCTAAGTTTATGATTGAAAATATAAATTAAATCAAATTTGCAGATAATCAAGTTCTTTTCCGTCATAGATTCAAAACTAATGGGTCTTAGAAAACTTCCTTTGGTGGATATTTACAAACAAATGTTGTGCTATATGAGTAAGAGAGTTGATGGTATCGCGAAATATAATTAGATATAAAGTCGATAGGAGTAAACATTTTAATTTTCTGTACAACTTAAAAAGACGACAACATAATTAGGGGATAACTGTATTGTGTTGTAAGCTTGGCCTTCGTAAAACGTAAATATTACTGTCGCACAATGAGTTTACCTAGCGACGCAGGGCAGAGATAGGTAAACGGATATTTGCGACAGTAAAATAAAGTTTTACAAAGGCCAAACTTAAAATACAATACAGCTATCTCCGTTCTAATGCCACATATTGAAATAAATTTTATTTAATAAATATTTTGGCTTAAAATGCCTTTAATGAAAACGTCTGCGAAACTGTTGTATCGTCTTTAGCATCTAAGCAATGTGACGTCATATGTATACTCTAAGTTGTCAAAGATGAATACTAAACGTAGTTTTACTTTTCGTACGCTTCAGAATGGTTTCAATAAAGAGAAAAAGAAGATTTTGCGGCTCCAAATGTAATTATTTTGTTTCTTTTATAAGAATTTACATACCTAAAAAAAATTCCGAATTCAAAATGGTGGATTTCATAGTTACGGACTGGTAGAACGTGGAATGTGACCCCTCAAAATATTTTTCGACGTCCAATGAAAATTATCGTTACAAACGTATTGCATTATAATGTACAATATACTTTTTTTGAATGTAAAGGAGTGTGGTTATATAATTTCATTGTTCGTGCAATGTATTTCATACATCCACACTCCTTCAGATTTGGAATCAGTATATTGTACACTATGTTGAAAATAACGTCACATCATTGGTTAAATGTCAATTGTTTACGATGTTTAACCAATCACAAAGATAAGGTTTATGCTTTTCAAAATATAACCCAGAATGCATAATTATCAAACGGCGACTTCCACTTATTTCAATTACATGACTGTGTTTATAACAGCATTCGTAACCTATCGTATTACTAAGTTCTAACATGATACAGGATGGAGGGACGCACGCGCACAGACAAATCTAACAAACGTCGCGGGGTGAAGAAAGGCAAACGTTCTTCGAATTTGCCAGAACAAAATAAACTTTCACAAGCAATCAATTCAGTTATGCTTCATGGCTGATCCAATAATTTTAAAAGGGGATTTCCAGCCAAGATAAAGGGAGATTACAAATGCATGTCACCATTAAAATGCATATATCGTCATAATAGGGGGGGGGGGGGGCATCCCTCTTTTTTTTAGTTCACCTGGCCCGAAGGGTGAAATCAGTTTTTCTCATCACTTTGGCGTCCGTCGTCTGTCGTCGACGGCGTTAACTTTTTACATTTTGAACTTCTTCTAGAGTACCATTGAATGGAATGAAACCAAACATGGCATTAATGTTCCTTTTGATGTGTTAACCAAGTGTTTCTACTTTGTAGCCGATCCAAAATCCAAGATGGCCACCAGTGGGGGACTTAGTTTAACATAGGACCCTATGGGAAATGCATACAAATATGTTCTTTTAGAGAACCACTGAATGGAATGAAACCAAATATGGCATTAAAGTTCATTTTGAGGTGTTAACCAAGTTTTTCTACTTTATAGCCGATCCATTATCCAAGATGGCCTCTAGTGGGGTACTTAGTTTAACATAGGACCCTATTGGAAATGCATACAAATGACCTCTTTTAGAGAACCACAGAATGGAATGGAACCAAACATAGTATGAATGTTCCTTATGAGGTGCTGACCAAGTGTTGTTACTTTGTAGCCGATCCATCACCCAAGATGGCCGCCATCAGGAGATTATATGATTTCATAAAACCAGGTAGAGACAGGTGAGCGATACAGGCTCTTGAGAGCCTCTAACATACCACCATCAAGATTTATTATTGACGGAAAATAACTATTTCGATTTTCTTTTATTGACTTATTTCTTTTCTTTCATTGAAAAATGATGAAGAACAAATATAAAATATACAAGTTTTAAACACTGTCATTCTGTATTTTGTACTTTTAAGTAGGACCACCTCCGTTGGTACCAGTCGTCGTTGAAACTCCTTTTGCTGCAGCAACTTTTGCGCCACTGAAAAGTATAGCAGAAAACATATATACCTAACAGACTAGTATATAAAAATAAAACAAAAGTTTAAAGTACAGGCAGTTTTGAAATGATTTATAAAGTTGCAAAAGTACAAAAATTCTTCAATCCGTACGCGTTCAGTATAAATACAAACGAGTGGTATCAACAATGGCCAATTTCGAATTGTGACCTTTTGGAATTTGGCGGACGACCTTGCGACCTGACGTTTATTCATTTAAAACCGAGATCAAGATTAGTTAAGAACTAAACAAATTAAACAAAACAACAACAGTGTTATACATGTAAGAGTCAATCTTTAAATGTGACCTTTAGATATAACGCGGCCGTCCTACTAGATCACCATCTATGATGTCACAAATGCTGTGTAAATATATCACAATTGATTGATTCACGGAAATGAAATGAATAACTAGTAATTGTATTTTAATTCACAATACTGGATCGTTCCTATCCAAAAGATTTATCAATTACCAACATATTGCATATTAAGACTTCTTCCAGTAAAAAAATATTTATGGTAGGATATTGGCTGATTCAATAATTTTTATGTTGGTCATTTCAAAATGGCGAGGGTTTATCGCCATTTGTATTTGACATGTTGACATACTATTTGGCTTGAACCTTGCACAACATTATGTGAAATCGGCTAACGATTTACCGAGTACTATGATGAATGTAAAGAACTTTTATCTCTTTTACCTCTTCCGATTTTCGATCCGTCTTTCATTTATACTTACTTCATAATAAGCGTTTTATACATAGCTACAGCAATAATAGCCGAAACACCAATGACAGCAACTACTCCAGTCGGTACTGCTATTCCAACTATCAAGGGAACATTAGCTGGAATAAAAAGTCAAAGAATGATTAAGAAATGGACCGGGTGGTTTTAACAGAACAGAGAATAATGGGCAAATTGCTCCAGATAAAGGGGGAGAGGAGAGAGAAAAATAGGGCAAAAAATAAATAAAAGAGAGAATAGTGGAGTACGAAATTATAAAGAAAAGAGAATTACAGTCAGGTAAAATGAATAAAAAATAGAGATATTTAATATTTATATATACAAGTGTTGAAAAAAAGAATTAGATAGAAATGGTATTAAGATAAAAATTATAGAGAAAAATAGGAAAAAGAAATAAAGAATAAAAGAGAAATAGGTAAATTGAAATTATTTTAATGAATACAAAATGTGTAACTGCAGAAAATATTATAACGGAAATATAGACATGGCAATAACCTGAGTTGGGTCCTGTGAACTTACTATTAATTATTGATAAAGAGTATCAAAAATATCGATATCTATGATTATAATAAATATAATAACACTGTCGCGCACTTTTACGACATAACATGTGCACAGCATGAAAGCCATCAATTTAGTTTTCAATTTAAAAAATAAATGACAGCGTTATGACAAAATGAGAAAAGCAATTGCTTTAATTTAAAAATCACAATGAATATAAAATTAACTTTTCACCACTTTATTGATTTTTTTTTCAGATTTAAGAACTGTATATACGAACCATATGCTTAAAAAAGAACATTGTATATTAAAGATCATTAAAAGTTGCATATGTTCAGTGCATACTATTAACAATGATAATATATCATTAAAATACTTTTTTTTATATTTTAAAAGTAGTTTACACTTTTTCTGTACGCCTTTCACTAATGTTTAAAACTTATAACTATTCATTGGAGTTTTTTGAGATGTATAAAAAAACGGCATTTTATGGGAAGTTAGTGTAATGACGAATGTGCTAACATTTTTGATTTCTAAAAGTTTCTAGTTGTCTTTTCTAGTCAGCACTTTTTTGTGCTGACATGAATAATCATTGATATTGTTATATTTATAAATTAACTGTTTACAAAATTTTGAATTTTTTGAAATACTAAGGCTTTTCTACCTCAGGCATATATTACCTTAGCTGTATTGGGCAACACTTTTAGGAATTTTGGATATCAATGCTCTTCAACTTTGTACTTAATTTGTCATCTTTTTCTTTTTTCTTTTCTTTTTTTTTTAAAACTTTTTTGGATTCGAGCGTTAGTGATGAGCCTTTTTTTTTAAGACGAAATATTAAATTCAATGATGAGATTATTTATCATAGTTTGTTTAAACGCTATGGTTTTGGGGTAAGCATCGTTAAATAACTATACAAAACGTATACACTTATACTATATATTTTCATAGGGTGTCAACGTTGTTAGCTTTGCAGTTTAAAACCTGTGCAACGATTCACAAACTGTCAAATTATCGAAATTGTCAAAAAAAAAGTAATTCACAGAAAAAAATCATGTTATTACTCTGAACGTTGGCACTAATTACATATTTTAATTTCTCATTTAGACTTTAATGGAAAAGGGAAAACCCAAAATATGTTAACTCCTCTTTTAAAGTGTTGCACTAAATACATATCAAAATACACATAAAATCATTTATTATCTAAATGTGAGGTTTACCAAAAAAGTAATATGATTGCAATCATTGTTGGAATTTTAATAAACACTATTAGTATTCTATTGTGTTCCAGCTCTATAATTAAAAGCGAGACAGATAGACTAGTTTTCAATACTACTGGAACCTCGCCACAACAGAATATGTATCATTTAAAATAATTTGGACATTACATCAAAATTGATATGTTAATTCCATTCGTTTTTTTATGTGTTTTGTTATTTGATTTTGCCATGTGATTATGGACTTTCCGAATTGATTTTCCTCTAAATTCACAGTATTTTGAGATTTTACTCTTTTTTAAGACAGATACATTGTAAGGGTCATACTATTCGGCAATCAATTCAATGCATTGTAGATTTTAGATTTATTTGCAGAACGAATTGGATAAGATCGGATTTTCGTCCGTTTCTGTATTTTATAATTGTCTGCTCGTTTGTCGCCATTTATCGCCCTTTTAAATTTTTGGCAAGTATCCTGTATCATTTATATTTCACCATTAAAACTATTATTTTATATTCTTTTTTATGCTATTTGTCTCTGTTCTTTATGTTTTGGTTCCTGTTTCTGACGATTTTGGGTTAGTATTGTCTATTCTGTAGTCCAACCCATGCACCCATCTTAGGAAATATTAGTATATACGTTTACTAGGTTAATCTATTGCATGTTTACGGTTTTAAGAGACATATGTACATGTATCTGGGTATTTTTCTCTTTTCTCATCCATTTCAATACCTTTCTAACATGTGTTCATCATACTAATATATGAAATATTTGCCACTCGACACTTTATTTTTTAAATTCTATTTGCCGCTATTCTTTTTGTTTGGGTCCCTATTTCTGACGATTTGGGGTAATAATTCTCTATTCTGTAAACCTCATCCGTACCCTATTAAGGATGTTTGCTCCTCTACTTTTTGATTTTTTTCGGAATCCTCAGGTTTTATTCGTGTATTAACATTATCAACCTTCGCCCGCTAACCCATACTTTCCTTTTCATATTTTTATTACATATTATTTAAAAAGCCATATTTCAAAATCTTATGAAATCCTTGTTATTTTTTCATAGTTTTTTTAAACAAAAAAGGTGCCAATGTTAAGTGAATGAAAAATCTAGAGATAATTATTTCCCGCCAAATTTTCAACGGCTTATATCTCCAAAACAAGCACACGGACCCTCCATTTTTTTCTGCTTTTTATGTTTCTTTATTTATATACTTTCAATTTATAACAGTCTTTTAAAAAGCTTGTTATTTTCAAACAGAGTAGCGAACATCCTATCCTGCATTTAATATTTGCCACTCGTCACTCGAAAATCATTATATGTTTTTAGTTCTTTCTTAAATTTGATCATCAATCACTTCTTCGTCCTTATGAAATATTTGCTACTGGACGATGAGAAATCAACAAATAAATAAAACCATTATGTGATGGTCAGGATTGGGGTCTTTAATTCTTTATTTTTTGTTATATTTTATACCATGACCACTATGTTTGGTATATTCTTTCAATTACTCTCTATTTCTTATATCCTTACACCATATTATTCTCTATTCTTTATTTGTTGACATATTTGTCTGTAATCTTCTTTAATTGTCTTTTATTCTGCACTTATTGTCCATTATTCTATATTTTGTAAACCCTCTAGAATCTTCTATGCGTATTTATCAATATAAATCAAACGATTAGGATTGATTTACATTGTAAATCAGAGGCGGGAAAAATTTGGTTGACAGTAGAATATTTGTCTATTAATATTCTACTGTAATGGCCTTTTATTCTGCACTTAAGTGTCCATTATTCTATATTCTGTAAACCCTCTAGAATCTCCTATGCGTATTTATCAATATAAATCAAACGATTAGGATTGATTTACATTGTAAATCAGAGGCGGGAAAAATTTGGTTGATTATATAAGGAATATCTGAAGCATGTCTGAAGCGGGGCTGGAGCGGGGCCCCTCTTTATGCTCTTACTCAGTCAGTTGACACCCTCTTATGAAAATTTCTGGATCCGCCACTGTAAATCTTTCATCAGTAAATTTTACAAAACATTGTCCTGTTTTAGTAAATAAAATAATAATAATTTATTTGATTAAAGTGTCACATACTTGTCTACAGATTTTTATACACATGATATGAAATACATTGCACAATAATGAAATAAGACAAATACCAAGCCTAAAAAGGCTTATGATACACTGTATATACAAATATAATTATATCTATTTAACAAATACAAATTGAAAAACATAGTAAAATGTTTAAAATTATCCGGATCTAACTATTAGTTTCAATTACATAAAGAGAGAGAAAAAAACCATCAGGTTTTCTCTATATTTTATAATTGACTAACATACATGTATATTATGAATAATTATGAATAGAAATGCACTATAGATAAAATGCAAGACGAGGTAGTGAAGCAACTAAATATTTATATAGTGTAAGGCGTAAATAGACATGTAGTAAATTATCTCTCAAAAAATAAAGAAAAATATAGACAAGCTAGCTATAATAGATTGAAAAAAAGAAGAAAAAAGTCAATAAATCTTATAAATTTTATATTAATAACATCCGACCAAAAATTAATGTTGAAGTTAATAAAATAAGTATCAAATGAAGCCTATAAACGAAGAACATTAAATTTAAATGTGTTTAAGGCTATTATCAAAATTCAATCGAAATACAAATTAAAATGTACAATGTTATATATGACATATGATATTTTGTATAATCGCGCCATTATACAGTTTCATTTTTAACGCGTACGTTCACAAATAAAAGGAAACACATATGTTCAACATTGAGCTAAAATTAAACCTAGTATTTCCTTCATTTTGAAATCATTTCAATAGAGGAAAAATAAATTAAAACAAGAATGTGTCCACAGTACACGGATGCCCCACACGCACTATCATTTTCTATGTTTAATGGACCGTGAAATTGGAATAAATTCTCTAATTTGGCATTAAAATTAGAATGATCTTATCAAAGGGAACATGTATACTAAGTTTCAAGTTGATTGGACTTCAACTTCATCAAAACAAAAACTACCTTGACCAAAAACTTTAACCTGAAGTATAACAGACGAACGAACTAACGGACGGACGGACGGACGAACGGAAGCACAGACCAGAAAACATAATGTCCCTCTACTATCGTAGGTGGGGCATAAAAAGGAACACTATATATTCAATACTAAAATACAAGCATACTTACAATCATCGGAATCTGTCTTTGATGAATTTGACTGTGGGGATTGAGATTCTGAACAATCTGCATCGCACGGTAGGCACAATGTTGCCTCACTTTGAGTTATGTTCTCTGACGTTCCTAAAAAAAGATAATGCACATCTAAAGGAAGGACTATTTGATTTTCGGGGAGAGGAGTTAAGGCAAAAGTATTTGAACTAAGTTCATAAGCCAATATGGAGTGTTTGTATTATGTATGCACACATTTTCAAATTTGTATATCTTTTTCTTTGGCATTTACAAGAAAATGAAATTTTACTCAGAAGAAGAAGAAGAACACAAACAAAAATTAAGGGAATCGCATAAAATATCTTAAGAACTAATATTTTGCTTGTATGTATCACTTGTCATGGGAAAACACTCGATCAAAAAGACAAAACGAGAAGAGGAATACAATTTTTTTAAATTCAGATTAGTCGACTTTTCTATTGTCTGAAGGTTTAAGACCTCGAACACACGTCGTAAGTGTGGTTAAACATAACCGTATATCGAAGCAGTCAACCAATTTGTGATAGTCTTCCTTGTAAATCTGATGGATCAGTTGATGTGTAAGGAGCACACATCCGCTGATAAAACTCATACAGTATGCACGGGCAGAACACATCAATTGAGATACATGTACATATACGCCATGTAAATGGTAGAAAGAAACATAGATAATAAGTACGTAAGTACTGAAAAATGGGAAGTTGACAATTGAAAAATTTTCAAATATTTTAGTTTGAAGTCGTCCATCTGTGTGGTAAGTAATTTAAAAAGACTTGTTTGTGTCTGCATTTCATTTCAAAGCATGTCTGTTTTCATATTGACATGTCTTTGTCAAAGTTATTTTTTCGGTGAACGTTTTAATGAAATATTTGAAACTCATGGGGTCATAGATATAAATAAATTACTTTGTCAAGTTCAGAGCTCCCAACGGTAGCTTTTACAAGTTGAGATCTCTCCAAAGTTCCGCTTTTATTAGAACTAACCAGATGCAGATAGTGTAACATGCATAAAATTGAGAATGGAAATTGGGAATGTGTCAAAGAGGCAATAACCCGACCATAGTGCAGACAACAGCTGAAGGCCACCAATGGGTCTTCAATGTAGCGAGAAACTACTCAAATTGACATACTAGCAAATAATTCAATTTTGAATGTAACGCGTCTTCTGATTGACTGACGTTAGTTTGTTATAAGCCCATAGACATAATTTAGTTATGTGACTGTGACGTCATCAACCTTTTTTTTTTAATGTTTTTCTACGGTTTAAAATAGAATTAAGTTATAAGAAATGACTGTAATATTTGTTCTGTCTATTCGAAATAACATTAAAAAAAAATGTGGTGCACACTGTTAAATAACCCGCTACGCGCGTTATTCAGACGGGTTCACCAATTTTTTTTCCTGATATTTCTTCATAAACCGAAAAATTATTACAGTCATTCCTTAAATAATCAATATTGATATTTACGAGTTAGATATTGATCAAGTACTTTAGGTATTATTATTTTGAATATTTAAAAATTAAGCATGCTGATATCTTGCAAAAGGAATTTCAAAGACAAATCCTTTGGAAAATATATATTCTCCCGTGCTCCTTGTTTTAAATGATACAAACATGGTTTATTGTATTGGATAGGAAAACAACTTTTACGTCGAGAATCTGCAGTTACAGGTACTTGTATAAAAGAGGAATCACATGGTAAAAAAAATACACTAACAGCTCAGTCAGTGTACTTTCACCAAAACCTTTTCCTTATATGTTTGCATTGACAGGGAACCGTTTATCTTCATGTAAGAATTATCTCCCTTGACTAAATAATTCTAAAATTGAAAGCAAAGCCGGTTGCGAAAAATAAACAATTGATTACCTTGTCTTTGTAACATGCGAAATTCACTGTCGGAATGTGGTGTTGTAAATGAACAATAGTCACATGTAGGCGTAACTGCTGGGTCGGGTCCAGTAGTTCCGAATGAAGCACCGGAAAAATATATACGAACATTGTCTGGCTCTGTTTGTTTAGTTTCATCTGGTTCTGAAAAAGAATGCAGGACAAAATGTAGAAAGACAATAAAAGATGAACTTAGGTGAAAATAAAAAATCAATCTAGAATTTAAAATTGATACTATACATGTGTAAGTCGAAATAACATTTATTAGTTAAGGAACAAAATGAAGTTAAACTATTGATAGGTAAAAGAGCTCCTTACTAGATATTTGAAATAAAATAAATGACAGGAACAGGCTGATTATGACATTTACTTTATAGTCGCATTGGTATTATTCATTGAGATCTCAAATTGAAAGAAAAGGAATCTAAAATCTGCTTAATTTTATGACCCCGCAACGAAGTTGTCGGTGCCAAATAATTTACCCTTCCATAATTCCGTCATTACGCAACAAACCATTGTACGTTTTTGTCTAAACACCATGATATATTGGGCAGATTTTCGATATGTGAGTTAACCATGATCAAGTTGAAGTTTTGTTCCGCTCCACTAATATTTGCCGAAATTACGGACTTTGAAAATTGTTGAAACACAGTTATACGGATTTTTTATTTAATTGCTTCAGATATTAGGATGATTTTTGGTATTTGAGTTAACCATGATGGGTAACAGATCAAGTTTAAGTTTTGTTCCGCTCCGCTAAGTTTTGCCGAATTTGCGTGCTTTGGACTTTGATAAATTGTTGAAAATCACAGTTATACAGTCTTTTTTCTAAATGCCTTGAGATATTTGGCTGAACGTTTGGTATGTTAGTTAACCATGATGAATTACAAATTCAGTTTAAGTTTAGTTCCGCGCAGCTCATTTTTGCCGAAATTAAGGGTTTAAGACTTTGAAAATTGTTCAAAATCACAGTTATATAGACGTTTTACTATACGCCTTCAGATTTTGAGTTGATTTTGTATATGTGAGAATACCATGATCATGTGTGTGTCTGCATGTTTTGTTGAAATTGCTGTTTTAAATTTTTTTAATACGGGGCCATTCGTGTCGTTTTGACACATCTAGTTCCTTAATGACCTTTTTATGAGCTTTTATACTACTAGTCTTTAAGTTATATGACAGAAATAAAAACCATGTACAAGACTAAAGTACTCGTCCTCTCGTAGCTCTATTTCAACCAGTTACATTTGTGCCAGAAATGTCTTACCTGATAAGAGATGATAATAAAACAAATTATCAGACACTTTTACCATTTTCATGCAGAGGAATGAAGGTTGATTGCGGAATGTATTAATATCCTCAAACGTAGAATCACATCTAAAAAGAACGTATGGATACTATACATATACATGTACATAATTATATAAATATATAATATAAAACATGATATCCAATACCATCTTATTATGTAGACTATAAAAAATGTAATCGACCAAAACAAACAATCCCTTTTACTTTCATTAAAGAAGCTGTGGTCACACCTTACCGGATAGCACGAACGGATGCCTAACAGATGAATAAAAAGGTTTTCAGTTGACAACATTTGCTATACGTTGTACAGACTTAATAAAACAGACGCGTAACGAATGCATAACGGAATCACACAGGATATGCAACATACGAGAAAAAGGAAACGTAACGGACAAAACGAATGTCGAACGTACATGTACATCCAACGGACAAGTACGACATAAAACGGACATTTAACGGGAGCGTACCGTGTAAAAACGGAGAAACAAGATATGCGGAAAAACTAAAGGCGATAATTATGATACATATGTAAATCGCATAAATATTCAAAAAATTACCGTGTAACTGGTTTTGACTCGTTCTTCAAAACGCCACCAAAGAGTAATGTCTGTCCTGAATAAGAGCTGCTTGAGAGTGAAAATATGCTCTTATGCTCTTACTCTTAAGATCAATTATGATTTATAAACATTCGTGACATTGAAGAAATCTGACTTATAATAATTGGCATTTCTGACGCGAAATTTTCAATTGGCATTTATTCGTTTCAGATCCCTTCGTTGTCCGTTTTCTCTGATATACGTCCGATAGAAGTCCGTTCCACATCCGTTAAACATCCGTTTTATCCGTTATATGTCCGGTAGAAGTCCGTTGGTGAATATGTCTACCGGACCTCCAACGGATGAATAAAGGACAAGTAACGGACACAAAACGAAAACGGAACGGACGAGTACCGTAAAAAACGGACGCCTACCAGATGTACAACGGACACTTCATCCGTTGAACGCCCGTTCAAAATTTTGAACATGCAAAATATTTTCACCGGACAGAAAGGACATCGACGGATAAAATTGATACTGAATAGACATGAAACGGAAACGAACGGAGTACGACTTACAATGGATAAGAACGCACGTCTAACGGACATGAACGGATTAAAAAGTTATCCGTTCGACGTCCGTTCGCGCTATCCGCTAAGGAGTGTTCGGGCCTTCACGTCATAAAACTTTCGAGTCAGTTTTTTGTTCTCATACTCCAAGATTAACCAATCAAAATGATGGATTTCATGTTTCAAGCATGATTTTGTGCTCCGAGCACCGAGCAAAGTTTTATGACTTCCACCCCGGGACTCAACGAACTTAAACATATTCTTTTTACAAATTTTCTTATTTTGCCTTATTGCAAAAATCAATTGTATAAAGCTTCCAGTTCATATACGCGTGTCTAAATTGCCCCTAGTTATCATTTTTGTTTTTAATTGTGCATATATTTTATTGCTAATTACGCATTTCCTTGACATGTGCTTATAGCTTTTGCGTTTGACCAATTATGCGCTTTACTGCCATGATTATTTGACTGTTTGCATCTTAATCAGCTTATAACTTACTAGATAACTACGGTTCAAAGTCAGTCAGGCCAAGATGATCTTACATGGATTTGGCTATAATATTTACCTGACGTTTTTGATATAGGTATTTAGTCAAATCAAATCGGAGAGAAAGTTAATTTTTATAACAGATGCACGGATAACAAAAAAAACAACAACCAAACAATGCCAAATCTTCAGACTGTAATAAGTAGATGCAAGCATGCGATCTGTATCATGTCTTAAACTGTTAAAAGCGATTGATAAACGTGCTCGTCCACTCTGTGTAGTATTTGAATTTGTATTTATATGATGAGTTAAGCCTTTTTTAACTGCTTTTTATAGTTCGTTCTTTTGTTGTACTGTTACACCACTGTCCCAAGTTAGGAGAGGATTGGGACCTCCTAAACATGTTTTACCCCGCCACATTATGTATGTATGTGCCTGTCCCAATTTAGGACCCT
The DNA here is from genome assembly GCF_036588685.1 of Mytilus trossulus. NCBI lineage: Eukaryota > Metazoa > Mollusca > Bivalvia > Mytilida > Mytilidae > Mytilus > Mytilus trossulus. Next base: position 55,804,563 of record NC_086386.1, on the reverse strand, counting down.
GTAATTTACTCTATTTTGTGTACATAAACTAGGCCGTAAATTTTCTTGTTTGAATTGTTTTACATTGTCATTTTTGGGTTTCTTTTATAGCTGTATATGCGATATGGGCTTTGCTCGTTGTTGAAGGCCGTATTGCGACCTGTAGTTGTTAATTTCATTGTCATTTGGTCTCTTGTGTAGAGTTGTCTCATTTCCAATCATACCACATATTCTTTTTTATTTATAGAATGGAAAATTTGTTTCGTATTTTAATCATACAACATTACACCAATGTCTGTATTTTTGCAATAACATACTTCCTTGATTGGCCTTTGTATTTCCATAAAAAAATCTTTAAAAAGAGTTTCTGAAGCATAACATTTTTTAAGTAGTATTCAACATGTTTTTGGCATTTGGTCAATACGGTTGCTGCTGGACTATTTGGACTCGAGAGCAGCCTCCATTTATATTTCTTTAAAACATTGGCTGTTGTCTACATACATGTAGTTGTTTTCTTTTTACGTAAAATGATTATTCGTTAAGCATGGTTGTCATTTGTGAATTTGTGATAAAAATTTCGATACTGCAAATATCAAATTTGCTAGACTTATATTAGTTTTATTTTATACAACTTCTTTCAACATGCTTATATTTAGTTAAATCACACAGTTTCATTTCTCACATACTTAAATACATATACATTTCCTGTGTTTGAAATACAAGTAAAGGCGCCCTTTGTTTGACCTGCCAGTTTTATTTCAAATCCTGTCATTTTATTTGTTGTAAAGGTGACAGTCTTTTGTAAAGCAATATCAGTCCACATGTTTCCGCCATTGTACAGTTCTGCCGGTAAAGTGCACGTGCTACCTGAAAAAGTAACAGAGAGAAAAATATACAGATATTACAGGCGCAGATACTTGTTGGATTTGATGTTGAGTCAAAAGGGGCAGTAGGGGCCACCTAATTGCCTAAGAGGCGGTCCGCTTCCACCATGCTTCAGTGATTACTACTACCTATATTTTCAACCAAATTGGTAAAACAAAAGGGGTGATGGGCCCCTCTCCCTAATTCCACCTCTGAGAGGGAGCACCTTTGAGAATAAGGAACGAGAGAACATTTTTGACGCAAATTCGATCTTAAGTTACTTTAAGAACATACATGTATTTGTCTTTCTGTTCTTCCTGAATCAGCACCTGAAATTGTTCGTTATCGTTGTATTTTAGCCTGCTTACTCCAGAAAAGACATACCACCGTAGACTTTGGATTAAAAATACGTGTCTGATAAATTGTTTGATTATTATAATAATTATCGTAATAACGTGCACGTGGAGCTTCGAAAAAAAAACAAACACGAGAAGTATTGAAAGCGTAGAGGGTTTACCGGGAGAACTGAAGAGAACCCTTTGGTGAGACATTTCCCGTCAAACTAGAAAAGATGACACATTAGTAGACATGGGTTACATGTAGATAAAACAATTTGCAATTGCAAATACATTAATTTAGCCTTAATGTTGTTATCAGCAATAAACCGTGTTGATCTGTAAAACGTGGTTTTTTTTTTAAATTAAATTATATGGGCGAAACTCTTTTTTTTCTTTCTGATTTTATAGATAATCGTCGATTATCTCACAACTCAATATAAGTCAAATGTGTGGGTTAGCGGCCAAATTACTCACCAATCACCACAAAAATAAATCGTTTATCAGGTAAAACTTAGTCATTATTGTTTCATCCAAATAATATTTTTCTTTCCACTTCAACTTTATTGAAACACCTGGAGTACAGGCTTGTGTTATATCGCATGGAAAACGATCTAATTTTTAAATTGGCAACGGAATCGAAGTATATCGAAATATTGTAAACCAAAGAAAAAACAGACCAATTAAGATAATGTATTCATTTATATGAAAATCATATGAATAGTATAACTAAAATATAACTTAATTTAATGTAAGTACTTACGAATGTCTATTTAAGATACTATTTATTAATTGGATATCGTACAAAAAAAAAATATCAACATTTACGTTGCTATTGTCAATTATCAACGAATGACTTGTAAATTACACTATGCAGCCTCATGTTGAATCCCTAATCGGATGAAACTAAAATGACATGTACAAGATGATACGGGTAATTAAAAACAAATAGGTCTGACTTCTTTGACCAGACAGTTAAACCAGTGTGCAAGTTTTTGTTTTTGTATGCTTTATGAACTTATATATGCCGGAGGCAACACCCTTTTCCTCTTATATATAAATAGGGAAAGTATTATACTATGATGAAGTCATAGCACATACACTTGAAGGAGTCGGTACTAAATTACCTAGTTTATATTACACATTATTATACTTCACGTTAAAATGCCATATTTTGATTGGCTAAGACGAGGGTGTCAATTTACTCTATCACATGGCTGAGCGGGTGACAATTTTTTTTAATGTTACCCTCTCGTCTAGACCAATCAGAAATCGATAATTCATAGAACAATGAATTGAATTTACATCAAGGAATTAAATACAATGCTTGAGTTCTACGTTTTGGCTCCGATTTTATTATCGACTGTTAAAATAAATAAAATAAAACATCTTGCTTGACTTTTTTTCTTCTGTTTCTAATGACCGTAACCTTGTTATGAACGTGACGTCATACAAAATATTTTAAAATAAAAGTAATCTGTAAAAGCCAATAATGACAGGACATTGAGTATAATAAATTAAATAACACATAGCTGAGAGGGTGATAGAGCAGATTGGAACCCCTCGAAAAGGCATTATCAACCTTGGCTTCGCCGCGGTTGACAATGTTTTCTCGGGGTACCAATCTGCTCTATCACCCTCTCAGCTATGTGTTATTTATATATTGTCTCCCCTTTCTACATGCATATTCAATGCACACGGCTTCCAAATGACAGAATATTTCTAACTTTATCTTTCATCCAGTTAGACCAATTTTAAAGAACCTTTATCTGCTTATAACATTTATAGTTTTCTTGCTTAATGTCCTGAATATTTGTTTAATATTTTTGGTTGGGAGGTCATATAATGGCAATTAATTATTTTATGAAGGATGATAAAACCTCACTTTGATATTTATTGTTTTTCTTGCAGCGTATTGAGCATGAAACAATTATGATGATGTTGTTCAGTGGTTGTCGTTTGTTGATGTGGTTCATAATTGGGTTTTTCTCTCGTTTCTGTATATATCAGATCGTTATTTTCCTGTTTGAATGGTTTTATACTCGTTGATTTTGGGACCCATTATAGCTTGCTCTTTTGTGTGAGCCAAAGCTCCGTGTTGAAGGCTGTACTTTGACCTATAATGGGTAACATTTTACAAATGGTGACTTGGATTGAGATCTGTCTTATTTGGACTTGTATCCCAACTTCTTTTATCTAGTTCAATAGGTGAGTCCACAGGAAGACATATTATCTAACCCGGACACATTATTCCGACCTGTCCAGTTTTTGCTCTAACTCATTAATGCCGCATGCTTATCGAAAAAGCAATAACTATTTATTTAAAAGTCTTTGGTTTGAACCGGCCGGGGTTCCAACCCTCGACCTCCGCACTCGAGGCGAATCAGCTTCTTCAAGACCACCGAGGCGGTCAGCATGATAAATATTGGCAAAAGCAACAGCTGTTCGGTTTGGACTGCAGGTTATTATGTCTAACTTCATATAGTATGTTGAAAATATAATGTATACTTAATAATATAAAGTTATCTTTATCAATATGACCCTAAAACTTCATCCGCCTTAAAAAGTATGTAGTATTTGCCGCGGGACGCGTAATAAATTAATGTTTTTTTAATATTCTCTAATTTGAAATTTCAAGTCTTATACTATTATTGTCTTTTATCTTTGGTGGATAGTCGACGCAATGACAGTCATACCAAATTTTATTATTGTTTATAATATTAAGGAATTATCGGACGATCTGAAGTGACGGAACCAAATGCTTTGCTTTGAGAGAGAGTTTTTTTTTTTAAATTACTTATCTATAATAATTGTTTGGTCTTTTTCGTAAATACAGTTAAAAAAAAATCTGTGCTTTTGACAAAGATTTTTAAAATACTTTGTTTAAAATTTTAAATGTTGTTTTGTTTGTAAAAAAAGAAGATTAAATATACATGATGTATTGTTAAGGTTTTGAGCGTTTTTGTTGAAATACGAAAATACTCAAATAAGAACAACTTGCGAAAGAATCAAAATGTTGCTCATCATTCGGGTTACTTTGTTGTGTTTTGTATACAACTGGTGTTTATCTTTAAACATTTTGGATAGCTGTGTGTTCGCTTTTTTTGCCATGGCATTGTGAATTCGTTTATTACTTATGAGTATGGCTATCCCTTTGGTATCTTGTGCTTATCAATACATCTATAATACTAAATTACGAAGTCCAATTTGTCAGCCGTCATCACGTAAAAACGACGAATCAAAGAATTCAACTTTATATATAACTAATATAGTACAAAGGTGTAGATTAAAAATTACACCACTCCAGGCCCTTTTGTTTTCCACGTAATTAATAATGCCAATAATTAAGAAGTTCCGGGTCGAGTCCGATACCGATACCAATTAGTAGATTCAACTGTTACCTATTACCTTATCTGTACGTTCCGCACTTGACAGGCGCACCACCAAACGGTGTATTCAGGATATGCTATATACACGGGTCATAATCACAGGGTTGACACTACTAAATTGTCAAATTGTTACCTATTGTATTATTTTAATCAGTAAGACTTTATAAGATAACAATACGAATACAAAAAATAAGGCGTATAGGTACAGTTTTCAATTTGTTAGCGGGCATGACGTAAAACAGCGAATCAAAGAATTCAACTTATTTATAACTAATATAGGACAATGCTGTTGAAATACTCCATCCCAGGACCTTTTGTTTTCCAAATGATTAATATTACCAATAATGGTTCCAGTTAGACGGGTTCAAACGGAAAGATTTGAAAGCAGAGAACACTGTGATAACTATCTTATAATCGGCATGACTTTATCAGATGACAATACTAATACAAAAATAAGTCTTGCGCATAGTTATATACTTTAATTCAGTCACGGACCCGCGATATCACGGGTGTGTTCTAGTATATATTAACACGATGTAATAAATTGTTGTAAAAGGATATTCCAAAGTACTAAGCTAGAAAGGCTATCGACACAACAAAATATGAACCTATCTAAAAGAGAAAAACAACGGCCTTTCGGATTTATGTTCAGAAATTTGGCGAAAGTTAGTGCAACTAGTAAGTAAACTTACGAAGATAGGATAACGTAAAATTTAGAAAGACTTAAAAAAAAACTGTAAATAATACCTATTTACATGTAATGATACATGAAATAAATAGCCATTAATTCATTTTAATGTAATATAACTATTACATTTTAAGCTACTAATAATTTAAACACAAACCTGATTTTTTGAAAATCATCCATGTTAAAAGCACTACACATTCGAAAGCCCGAAATATGTCCATCCTACATGTTTAGAGTATATACATATTATACACTCAAAGTACGTTCTTGTCACGGATGATTTCACAAAATATATCTTCGATACAATATATCATTTAGTATGTTTCACGAACCTAGCCTAATTCAGGCGTGTGGCTTTATGAAATTGATTCCTATTCATAGTTTTGTGTTGCATGTTGAATTTGAACACATGGTAATTATTAAAGACCGCTGCGTTTTATCTATTTATTTCAATAACTCCTACTGCGCTGGTATTTTGATGCATTCACAACAAATTCGTGTAATAAGTAATAAGTGCCGCAATACTTTTTGAACAGTTGCTAGCATTTTAATATTAAAAGATAACTTGAAGATTAAACATACAACTCATTCAAGATGTTTATTGAAATTTCAAATGAATTAGATTTCAATTTTTAAATATTCTTTATCATGTTGTTAAGCCAAATTTTGAATCGTATTTCATAAAACGATATACTTGATATATTAATGCATGTAAATAAAAATTACATCACTTGAAGATCAAAGGTCGATAAGCAAACCATGTCGTGAAAAGAATTTAGTAGATTCTATTTTATTTGTATATAATATAAACTCGTATAATTATTCACAAGATGTACATGCGTCGTATGAGGGTCTGAAGGATCTTCAATTTGTATGCGACATTTATGGGCATAATGTTTTCTGGTCTGTGCGTCCGTTCGTCCGTTCGTCCGTTCGTCCAAATTCAGGTTAACGTTTTTGGTCGAGGTAATTTTTGTTGAAGTTGAAGTCCAATCAAATTAAAACTTAGTACACATTTTCTCTATGATATGATCTTTCTAATTTTAATGCAAATTTAGAGATTTCTCTCCACTTTCACGGTCCATTCAACATATAAAATGATAGTGCAGATAGGGCATCTGTGTACTGGGGACACATTCTTGTTGTCTATGTTTTGTCAATTTTTCTCTTTTCTTTATTTATCCGGTTCGTTTTTCTTCATTTTCTGTATTCGAACACCCTACTATTCGCTATTCTTCAATTTTTCTATGTCTTTTTATTTTATTTTTGCCAATCATTCTATATACTATAAACCCTTCGCGCTACCCTTGAGTATTACAAGAAAGTAATCAAGATATTGTTTAGCATAACTGAAAAGACTGTTGATTGCTAAACGTCCAGTGGCAAATATTTCATATATATTCACGGCAATATCTCTTTCAGATTTGGATTCTGTGGCGGATCCAGCAATTTTCATAAGTGGGGGCTCACTGACTGAACTAAGAGGGGGGTCCGCTCCAGTCACGCTTCAGTGATTCCCTTTATAAGCAACCATTTTTTTTCCAAAAAAGGGGGCCACCCTGCCTTCCCCTAAATCCGCCTCTGGCCGATTATGGTATTTATCTCAGTATACATGTATATCTGGACATGTTCAGTCTGTTTCTGTGGTGTCAGATTTTAACATTCAAGATAACTGCGTTTGCAGTATTTGTTTTGTTAGGAAAGAGCATTGGTTTTGAGGAAAAACACATTAGGCTTTTTTGGATAGTTATTACTTTATACATTTGTACCACATCTCCTTACTTATATATGTATATCAGGATCCAGATGTTCAGTAGTTATCATTTGTTGATGCGGTTCATACATTTGTACGTGTTGCTCGGTTCTTTTTTTTTTTATAAAGATTCGACCGTTGGTTTTCCAGTTTAATTGGTTTAACATAAAAGTCATTTAGTTTTTTTACCCTTGATAGCTTACTGCATGTTCGGTGTAAGCCACTACGTACTTCGCGTTGAAGACCGTTCTTTGACCTAATAAGATTTTTCTTTTAAAAATTGTAACTTGGATGGAGAGTTGACTTAATGGTACTTATAACACATCTTATTTTATCTATAAATAACACTATTGAGAATGGTAATGGTGAATGTGTAGTAACAATCCGACCAAGGAACAGAATACAACCGAAGGACAACAAATTACTGGTCTTCACCATAGCGACAAATTATGGGGGTTCATATTTCCCGCATGCGGACTTCAGATTGTCTATAAACGAAAATGTGTTCAGCACAATACAGTGAAAATGGACGTCATATTAAACTCAAAAACATATAAACGTATTTGAATTAAAATTCATACAAGACTAACAAAGTTTTTAGGACCTCAAAAGGTTTTATTCTGGTTTTATACGGTGGTGACTTGTTTTTATACGCCCGTCTTTTAGACGGGACGTATTATGGTATACCGTTGTCCGTCCGTCCGTCCATCCGTCCGTCTGTCCGTCCGTCGCCCACACTTCGGACAATAACTAAAAAACACTTTGACCAATTTCAACGAAACTTAAGTGAATTGTGTATATCTATTGACGTAAGCTCCCTTTTGTTTTTTTTAATTTCAGATTTTAAATTTTGGATTTATGAGGCTTTATTCATAAAAAAGGGGGGATTTTCAACACTTCGGACAATAACTCAAAAAGGCTTTCACCAATGTCCATGAAACTTTGGTGAACTGTTTATATCTATTGATGTAAGCTCCCTTCCAATTTTTATAAATTTCAAATTTTACATTTCCGTGTTATGAATTTTAAGGCTTAAAAAAGGGGGGATTTCCAATTTTGGGATAATAACTAACACTTTCACAAAATTTTATGCAACTTTGATAAATTGTTTATATCTATTGACCTTAATAGTGCCAATTTTTTTGTGCATTTTTATTTATTATTTGGGGGGGGGGGGGGGGGGTATTTGACAGGGCTCACACTATTTCTAGTTGATCATATAAATTCATTTAAAGCATAAAAGACAAGTTGAAAGAGCAACGGGCGTATCATGCGCTTAAGCGCAGCCCTTTATTTTATTTTATTTTACGTAAAATAAATGCACTCAGTCTGGACCTATGCATTAGACATGTCCAGTGCATACCTGTTGTTAGGACGTTTTCAACAACATGTACAGACTATGACAATAGTCAGAACAAATGTCGAAATCAGAAACTTGGTAATGATGAGTATGCGTATTGAAGATAACGCTTTATTTCGTTAGAAGTTGGACTACCACTGAAAATCAGAGTATCAAGATAGTCAACGTGACTGCATAAATTGAGTGGTTGTAGTATAAACTTGAATTAAAAAAACTCTATCTGATTACTTATCTGCTTAAGATAGCTCTAAAAGAGAGGCGAACGATACACGACTGACCTTCAAACATATGAGTAAAAAATAAACTGACCACGTCATGACAATAACCTCAACTATTACACACAAAAGTACACGATCGAAACACGTCATAGTAAGTAAAAGACTGAGCAACACGAACCGTAACAAAAAAAATGGGTTATCTTAGATGCCCCAGGAAGGAAAGCAGATTCTGCTCCACATGTGGCACCCGTCGTGTTGTTCATGTAAGTACAACGTCATATTTGTGAAACTGATTGTGTTATTACAAATGTAGTAAACCTTTATGATACATCTGCAAGGATAATAACAATTATAAACAATAACCGTATGATCATTTGATAAGCTATAAAATGTAGATAAAATTCTGTAGCATTTGTATAATAATATCCTCATCCAAATATCCTGTTCTTTTATCCATCTCACTCGTCTTCCTTATTTCTTCAAATATTGGTGAATAGAGAACTATCTCCAATCTATATTTTCTAACCCACTTTACTCTCTGCTCTCTTGCTTTGAATGTTTGCCAAGTTTTAAGTACGTAGTGCCATTAAACAAGTTTGCCTACAAACCCCGACTTTTCTCATATTTTGATTACGCAAAGCTTGAAAAGCAATTATTTGAAGATTTTATCAAATCCTTGTTAATTTTTCATTTTTCTTTTAAAATTTAAAGAAAAGGTTCCAATGTAGTCCGGTCAAACTAAGACTTAACATAAAAATAATTTCAACAGAAAATATTTAGGTCTAATCTATAGAAATATGCCCTTAATATACACAAAAAAGTCCAATAAAATCTAACTTTTCCTATGGAAATTAACATTGGAAGGGGAGATAATTCTGCAAAAATGAGTATTTTTGGTCAGCTTCTGGTTGATTTTCTTTATTTAAAGTATAATACTTTAATGAGGTTATAAGTATTTGACCAAATTATATATTCTTCTGCTCATACAATGTACAAAACATAAGTGTTATGTGTAGTTTTCTTTTTTATTGTGCGTTTTTCATAAAAGAAATTGCTAATTTGAGGCTTTGTGACCAAAATGATTTAAAAATTAGGCATTGTTTATATCTGTATAATTATATTTTTTCAGCATCGTTAATACTTATCTGAAGAATCTTTAAACCACAAAAAGAAGAATACATGCTTAATTATTTTTAGTAAATTTCTTTACCTTGACATGTTGAAAAATTCAAAAAAATGATCAACTAATGAATTACGAAATCTAGATTATAGCTTGAATGAACACACCTTTAGAGTGTTTTTTTTTATATACCCTAAATACCGCTAAAAAATCAAGAATCAATACATTCTGATGAATAGAAGTGGTAAAGTTATAATTTTATATCAATTTTTATTGATATTTCTGCTTTTTTTGCAAGAGTTATCTCCCTTTCCAATGAAAACCCTTAGAGGAATTTTAAATGGTGATTTATTTTCTACCTCAAGTCAGATTTTGTGGGACTTTTTTCTGTGTATATTTTGGGTATAATGCTAATAGAGATTAAAACTCAAAAATATTCTGTTGCATTTACTTTCTGGTTAGGGTAAAATTATGCTAGATTGACTGGACTAATGTTAATGTATGACAAATATAGAGATACTCATTCCCTGCCAAATTTTAAAAGCTTATATCTTTAAAACAAGCACACTGACCCTTCATAGTTTTCTGCTCTGTTGATTCTTTCATTTATACAATATAAATTTATAACAGTGTTTAATTAAGCTTGATATTTTTAAAACAGAGTAGCGAACATCATTAAAACATTACAAACAAGAAGGTGTCCACAGTACACGGATGCCCCACTCGCACTCTCATTTCATATGTTTAGTGGACCGTGAAATTGGAATAAACTCTCTTATTTGGCATTAGCATTAGAATGATGTTATCAATGGGAACATATACACTAAGTTTCAAGTTGATTGGACTTCTACTTTATCAAAAACTACCTAGACCAAAAACTTTAACCTGAAATTTGCATTTTCTATGTTCAGTAAACCGTAAAATTGGCGTCAAAACTCTAATTTGGCATCTTAATTTGAAAGATCATAGCATAGGGCACATGTATACTAAGTTTCAAGTTGATTGGACTTCAACTTCATCAAAAACTACCTTGACCAAAAACTTTAACCTGAAGCGGAACAGACGGACGGACGCACAGACGGACGAACGAACGGAGGCACAGACCAGAAAACATAATGCCCCTCTACTATCGTAGGTGGGGCATAAAAACCCAAAATAACATCAAAACCAAAAAACTGTTGTGGTTCTTTTTGTTTATGAAGAAGATATTATAGTCTATGGGAGGAATGCATTTCACTTGACGATTTGCAGTCCATTTTCCCATTTTTAATTTTTCTTTTTTCGTACTATGAAATAACAAAATAAGAAAATCACTATGATTGCAAGTATGAGCAATAATCCACTGATAGTTGCAGCAATGATATAATTGCTCTGTTCATTTGACACTGCAAGGTAAGCCCCTGAAATAGACGAGAAAAAAATATACTCCAAAATGTGGTATTTTATTTATTGTATACATAGACCATCATCTTACCTCCTATACATTTATAGGGATATGATTGGTTTAAGGACTACATGTAGTGATATGAAATGAACGATTGAAATAAAATTTATTAACTAATGTAAAGCTAAAAAAATTTTTTGTGGCATTTGTTTTCTGCATAGAAAAATGGAAGTAGGATCTTAATACCAAATAATGAAGACCTGATCATTTTGAAAGGACGCTAATCAAAATACCACATGTAATGATAGTCGGTAAGATAAATTCGTTACACGGTGTGCTAGTAACCTAATACGGTATATATGGGGGTCGGTAAATTCCCCATGGAAATTCTAGCTTCGCTCTCAACCCATATGGAATTTACTGACCCGCTATACATCATAATATGTCACTTACACACCATGTACATGATCATCGTAGTGTAAATGACTTGACATATCAAGAATACAGGGACGAGGCTTAGAAGCAGGGAATTGCGAGGCTCTCAACTATTATTGTCTTCATACTGCGATAAAAAAAATCAATTGTTGTTTATTGTGTTTTCGTTAACCGTTTGATTTAAATAATGTTGTTCCATCATTTGCGATTTCAAGAAATAAGTTTGAGTCGTTCAACGCGTCGTTGTTTACATAGAATATAAAAAAGAAGATGTGGTATGATTACCAAGGAGACAACTATCCACAAAAGACCAAACTGACACAAACATTAACAATTATAGGTCACCGTACAGCCTTCAACAATGAGGAAAGCCCATACCGCATATAGTAAGCTATTAAAGGCCCCGATAAGACAATGTAAAACAATTCAAACGAGAAAACTAACGGCCTTATTTATGTAAAAAAATGAACGAAAAACAAATATGTAACACAAAAACAAACCATTTTCGAACCATTTGCTATCTTGTACTTGAACTTGTAAACAACACATTAAAAATCCTGCCCGTTTAATAAAAAGTAGTATTTATTTTCATATCAATGCATATGTTCTCCCCCTGGATATCTATTTTATATTCCAATGGACGTTAAACAGTAGATCATCGTCAAATTGGAAGATACCAGGGAACCACATTACATAAGAAAACCATTGAGTCATGAAATGAAACATGTCGCACAGTCTTTACTATTTTTGACTTGAAAACACTTACTGCAAACTAGCTTTTTACCAGACCATTGACCATCGCTTCCACATACTCTAGTCGTATTTCCAGAGAAATAATCGTATCCGGAGTCACACTTATACACTACGGTTTCTGTAGGATTATTTCCATTCAATTGCCTTGTAACATGGTCACTTTCACCAGGATCTGGGCAGGTAATTGCTAAAAGTATAATCAATAAATTAATATTTGTATAAATTACAAAAGAGAGGAGGAAGATACCAATGTAAATCAAACTCCGAAACAGTGGTGACGTTGCTTAGCTAAACTATCATAAAGTCAACGTAGCTTAGCGTAGTAAAGAGGACGTAACCGCTATTTTGGAGTTTGCAATGTGAATGTGATCTTTGAAAAAGTCGATTGCAAACTGACAATGTCATGGCAAAAAACGTAAAACGATCAAAACACACCATAGAAAACTAAAGACTTAGCAATATGTTCCCTACAAACAAGTGTTGACAATATCGATATCTTTTAAACATTTCCATATAAGCAGGAGGTCTTACATGCCATAAAAACCAGGTCAAATGAACCATTTGTTTTTAAATGTCCTGTACAAAATCAGGAATAAGGCAGTTGTTATCAAATAGCCCATTTCTAAGTATAATAGAGTATATTGTTGCACTTCGATGTTTCTGTTGTTCTGTTGTTTTCTCGCAATGAATTTAGAACAGCGGTATACTATAGAACCTGTTATCTTTACTTGATATTGTTTTAGATTTAACAAAATTATTTGCAAGGGTTTAAAAAATCTGAGGCATGTTAGTAGAATTAAAGCAGAACTTAGAGAAACAAAACTAACTTATCACATGTAATATATATAATTTCCTGTCGATTTTAATTACAAAATTTACAAGGAAGAATTGATTTTTGTTTATAATTATTTACATTTTTATGATTAAGATTAACTATAGACATGATAAACTACAATGATAGATGCGATGATTATACATTCGTATATCTGACGCAAGTTTCTCGCAGCACACGTGAGACTCATCAGTACCGCTCGAATCAATTCAATATCTATCAAAGAAAATGGGCTCAAACAGTTCAACTGAAAAAGATGTAAGATGTAAGCATTTATATGCAATCGTACGCCATTCGACAATGAGAAAAAGCTGTACCGTATAGTCGGCTATAAAAGACATATTTCTCATTTGAATATCATATTATAGATTGTAAAGATATTGAGAAGTGTATTTACTCAATCGAAAATACTCCGAAACAAACTGCATATTAATAAATTATTCTTATTTTTGATAATTGATTCTGAAGATTTTTAAAATACGTTACCAAGCAATTATTCTTAAAATAACTAAAGCTTTTTTTGCAATTATAAATTAAGTTGCACGGATATCGTTATGCATTATATATATCATGTGGAGCAGGATATGCATACCCTTCCGGAGTACCTGAGATCACCCCTAGTTTTTTGGTCGAGTTCGTGTTGTTTATTCTTTAGTTTTCTATGTTGTGTCATGTGTACTTTTGTATGTCTGTTTGTTTTTTTCATTTTTAGCCATGGCGTTGTCAGTTTGTTTTTTTCATTTTTAGCCATGGCGTTGTCAGTTTGTTTAAGATTTATGAGTTTGACTGTCACTTTGGTATTTTTCGTCCCTCTCTTATATCACAAAGTCAGCAAGTCTACCGAATGGTATTTCATCTTCATGAATCCTTCATAACTTCAGAAACAAATTAAGACTCGTTTTATTCTTATTGCTGCAATGGTTCTATTTTGGCTGCTTTGTTTGGTCTACTTTGAGATCACTTAACCTAACTTTTATTAGGTCCGCTTTGGTTACGCAGAAGTAAACTTATAGAAATAAATACGCAATAATGAAACACAAGATCGGAAAACTAAACTCGTAATACTACTTATAACAATTTATGACATTTTGTTGTATGCAATAACAGCAGAAATTTTTCGAAATGTCAAGGGGGATATGTTGTTTAAAGAAGTTTAAAACCATCGTATAGTGTAAAGTCATCCCTTAAATCTATAAATTGAGTTATTTCAGGAAGTTTTGTTTTGTACTTCCCAGATAATACTTACTGCAAACTGGTTGGTTTCCACTCCAATTTTTATTTTCCATACATGTGCGAACCAAATTACCAGATGTTAGTTCATAGCCAGTGTTACATGTATATGTAACTGTGTCCTGATACTGATTACCAGTTGTAGATACAGTTGAAAAAGCCACTAGCCATGTGTTTTGACAGGTAACCTTTGCTACATAAGATAAAAAACAATTCCCCATTAAAAATTTGATCAAAATGAGAATGGAAATAGGGACAACATCGCGACGAAAGAGCAGAACACAGCGCAAGGTAACCAATGTGTTTTCAATACAGCGAGAATATCACACACCCATAGGCGGGATTGAGCTTTATCTTAAATAAAAAAGTGTGCACTTGTTCCGTAAGCATGACTGTCACACTTAACTCAAAAATGTATTAATGAACGAAAATTTAGATAAAAAAAATATTAAACGAATCTAAGAATGATGTATAAATAAAAGAATCCGAGCAAATATGTATAATTTTCGGAAAAAAGTATAACATAGGTGTTACCGCACTTGTATTCACTTGTATTCACGTTAGTAATAAAGAAAACACCATTACACATAATACGTACATTCTTGTACATGTATATAGACATAAAACGTGCATTTACTCGACAAATCAACAATATAAGAATGAGGCTTAGAAACGGAGATATGCGAGGCTGTTCCGAGCTATTTCACCGTTTCGGGCCGAATCCTTATATCGTTGATATGTCAAGTCAATGCACAATTATTGTCTTTATACTGCAATCTAATGGAAAAACTTTTTCAATTGTTGTTTAATGCGTTAAGGTTATTTATTTGATTTAAATATTGGGGGAAATCCCATTTAAAAAGGCTTCATATCATGCTCCCGGAGAAATATACAACACAAAGAAATGTACATTTACCTGTTGAAACTCGCACTCGATGGTGAACGAAATCGTTTGAGAATGGACTAAAATATCAACAATAAGCATAAAACATAATGTTTTATAGGTGGCAAACAAAATATTTTAACAAATGAAATATGTTTTTCCAATGATTGCAAAAACAAACGAGGTCGAGTCGTTCTACGCATCGTTGTATGCATTGGAAACAAGAACAGATTGAAGATGTCGTATGAATAATTAAATATTATTTCGGCAACTTCTATTTAGATAATCATGAGGAAAAGTGGACAGGAAAAGTGATATCGGGTCAGTGACTATATATGACATAGAAATATACAGTCAACGCATTTTGACTGCTTGAATAGAACGAGTGCAGTATAAATTAAGTTAATTTGAGGTGGTCAAATTTTCAATCGAGTTCAGTTGTAGCTAATTTGTGTTTGAATATTGAAAATGAGAATAATTGGAAAGATATGATTCGTTTATAATTGTCATCGACCATGGTTGTACCTGATGAACACATACAATTCAAACCACAGAACGTTATACATTACCTATTCAGAGCTTTAA
Organism: Mytilus trossulus; assembly: GCF_036588685.1. Classification (NCBI taxonomy): domain Eukaryota; kingdom Metazoa; phylum Mollusca; class Bivalvia; order Mytilida; family Mytilidae; genus Mytilus; species Mytilus trossulus. Next base: position 55,788,755 of record NC_086386.1, on the reverse strand, counting down.
ATAATTAGCATTTATTGTTTAAGAGATATATTGCATACTCACTACAAACCGGAGGGTTTCCATCCCAAAGTTTGTTCTCCTTGCATTTCCGTACCAAATTACCGGAAGCTAGTTCATAACCGGTATAACATTTGTATGTTAGAGTATCAAGATACTTTGAACCCGTCTGTGTTTCTAATGAGGCAAATGAAGCTGCAGAAGGATTTTGACATGTAACTTTTGCTACAATGATAAGAATGTTATATTATAACAATTTGTCTTTTTTGATTGATTAATGAGTGATTTATGTCCAGTGGCAAGTTTTTTAACTCCCAGAAAAAACTAATCAACACAAACGGTGGATTTGCAAGAAAGAACTAACGTAATGGACCTGCAAGGGATCTATTGAAAAGGTTTGTTTTTGTGCAACGTGTATTGAACACAACTTACACGGTTGGTAAATTTTACGTCCCAATTTTTAGAACACGTTCATTTATACTTTTTGCATAGATAAACATACATCTATTTACAAAATGGATTTACTGCCGGCGAAAGAAAAGTGAAGGAAGAATCGTAATCAAGCCAACCCTTGTGTTCCATTATGTCTTTTGTTTATTTAATTATCCATTGACAAATAATTTATAAATCTTATCGCATAAACTTAAAAATATGTAGTGTCATTGCTGTTTTTTTTTCATATACAAATAAAAATATGTGGTTTTATTGCCAATGAGACAACTCAAGTCAAGAGACTAAAGAACACATAATTTAACAGCTATAGGTCCTTGTACGGACTTAAAAAATGAACAAAATATTTACCGATAATCAGCTATAAAAGGCACAGATATGACAAAATTAATGTAAAACAATTCAATTGAAAAAAAAAATATGTACAAAATAATGAATAAATAACAAAAAAATGTTACATAGCAACAAACGACAACCACTGGATAACAGGCTCCCCCTGACTTGGGACAAGCACATACAGTTTGAATGCGGCAGCTCTCTCTTTAAATACCTGGAAATGTGGTGTAACAGTACTACACAAAAAAAACTATGGAAGTCCATGCATTGTAACTTACTTAGTATTATTGTGGTGCAAATGTGTCAAATAGTAACATAAAACAAATTCATTTTTCTCCGTGTATAGATTGTGGACGCAGCTATCGTTTTTTTCAAACTTATTCCTATAACTTCGAAGACTTGTGACACAATCTATTAATTGGCGTATCTCATAATGTTCTGAATGAACATGTCACTGATGAGTCTTGTCTAGACGAAACACGCGTCTGGCGTGAATACAAAATTTAATCCTGGTATCTATGAAGATTTTATTTACAACCACTGGGTCGATCCCACTGCTTGTGGTGTTTTAATTGCCAGAGAGTATCACGAGCCTAGTAGTCAACACTTATGTGCTGACATGAATTTTTATTGATATGGTGATATATATATTAATTAATTGTTAACCAAACTTTTTGATATTTGAAATATTAAGGCTATTCTAACTCAATAATATATTAAATTAGCTGTATTTGGCAAACTTTTTGGAATGTTGGTCCTCAATTCTCTTCAACTTCGTTCTTTTTTGTATTTGACCGTCACTGATGAGTCTTTCGTAGACGAAACGAGCATCTGGCAGACATACAAAGTTTAATCCTGGTATCTATTATGAGTTTATTGACAATGATAACATTGAGTTCATAATAGGAAAAACAACGCAAAGCTGTCAACACTTCCTTCCTCGCTCTCATACAAATTGTTAATTTTCATTGTATTAATTCAAATCATTGTTTAGAATGAAATAAATAACAAAAAAGGGGAGATTCCATCTACGCTTTGTACTCATGGAAAAAAGAAAAAAATCAAATACCAAATAATTAACAGAACACTTCATATATATATACTATGTGTTCTTTCGCAGAAGAAACGATGTATAACTAAATGAGATATAATAATATAATTTTATAATTCCATCGTATTTAAAAGTTCCAATTCTTTTCGGCGTTCTATTCTTTTTTCCCGGACCAAATATACTAAATAATACCAACAACACTGCATACTAAATGTGGGTTAGCAGACGACCCTTTGATTCTAGGACCGGAGATGGTAGGTCACGTCAATAAATTTGTTGGTCAGGAAAATAAAAGTTATAAATATGCTAGCTCCCAACTAAAGTAAACTGGCTTCCAAATTCTATTATACGGTAAAATGATACATGTGTAATAAATAATCTTGCGTGTAGCAGTTGGAATTTTTTTTAAAGAAATAATCTGATTAACCAAATATACCAGGCCGGTCCCCTCAGAATGATTGCCTCCTTATACCCTCCTCAAAGATAGATGATCGATACCCGCTTTAACTGCAATATAAAATAATATATAGGAAAAAGACCGAGGAAAATGAGGGTGGGGTGTCTAACTAGTTTTTTTATATTATTGGTTACAAATATGTAAGGGGCAGTGTCCATTACAGTCCCTTGCAAGAAATTTTAGATTAATATGAAAATGTGGCGCGGGGGAGAGGGAGGGGGTTCTTTTGAAAATAATATATTTGATTTTGAATTCTAAGGGAAACAAATCTTATCTTGGATAATCTGTACCACAAAAAAATAGTTCTAAATGTAAAACAAAAATAGTTTGTCGCGCCGCATAATTTTTTTTCTCAACTAAAATGGTCGGTCCCTACTAGTTAGAATATTTATTTTTGAGCAAATATATATTCAATATCTTCTATATGCTTTTCTTTCAAACACATGCACCGTGGATAATCAATCGCGTGTCCCCATGATTAAATCATGCTATCATTCCATGTGACTATTAAAAGTGAAGAAGGTGACCACCACAGGTATACATTTAAACATACTGTTTCTTTTTGATCCGTACATAGGCACTTCCGGTATACAAGTTAAAGAAACATAGTCTTTTATATCCATCCTTATACTTGAAAGCTCGTATTATATCGTTGTTTTCTAATAAAGGGAACTTTGTGAGGTGTCAAGGGGTATTTTAGTCGATTATTCGATTTTGATAAACTTTACCCAATATGAAAATCACTGCTCCTAATACGTTCGTTCGTCATTATTCGTCGGTTCGTGATCTCACCGGTTACCTCTATTAGAGCTTACAAATTGACGAAAGGTACGAACGAACGTAAAGGGAGCACGTATTTCATTTCTACAATAACAGTTAATTTAAAAAGAGTATGTGTTTTATCCAGTAACACAGCATTCATTTCTAAATCAAATTTATTTAAAAAAAAAAAATGATAGCGCAAAATATAAACGATTTTAATATAATCAAACAGAGAAAAAAAGTGTCAAATACCCTTACGTCCGATACATTACTTACGTAAACAACGAGTACACACACTCCGCGGGAATGGTTTTAGCACGAGTTTCACGATTATCATTTCAATGACATTATTAAAGTACGTTAGTCTAAATTTAACGACAAGATTCACATTTATTCTTATTTGTTACAGTACACTTTCAGCAAAATGTCAAAGTGGAATATCGAAATTTGCTAAAACAATGATGCTACAATGTTTTTAAAAAGTAATGTTGAAAAAATCCAGATAAAAAGACTTTGTATATCAAGAAAATAAATCTACAATTTTGTACCATATTTATTGTGGATTTCATAATGACAGTACACATGTTTGGAAGATAGACGCAAAGTTGCCGGCCACTCATCGTCCAGTGGCTAATATTTCATGAATGATCATGCAGGACTCTAGTCAAAACCGCAATTATACGCTAAAATAACCGTTCCATTGCTCAGGTGTATCATAAAAATACATTTAGGGGGGGGGGGGGGTCAATGAATATTACTGAATATTATCAGAGGAGAGGCTATAATGCAAAAGTTCTGAAACGAGCCCCAGCATATGGCATAGAAGGAAAATCATCTTTTTTTCTTAATTTTCATTTTATTATTTTGAGCGTTGCAAATTTTGAATCAGGGAAGTATTTCAGTTTCTATTAGGGAAGAAGACACTGTCTTAGCTTTGACATTTTCTTAGGTTAAACACTGCAACATTGTAATATTAAAGAGTGGAGAGGGGCCGGTTTTTAGTCTTTTAGGGGCAATTTTTTCGTCTGACTACTCCATGTTTAGAATATATTGTAACATTATCTCCTTTTTATATCAATTTGTAAGAAAGCTCTATTACGAACACCATAGTTCACTACCTGTGCTTACATCCATTTCCCATTCACAGTTATCGATCCTTGTTTTCTCTCAATTGAAAGAGAGCAATGACCGATAACTCTTCATGTGAGATAGGTACTCACAGCAAAGAGGACTTTTATTCCACGTTTTATTCGCCCTAACCTTAATACTAGAGGTGCGTTCATAACCGGTATTACATGTGTATGGTATGGTATCAAGATACTTGGAACCCGTCTGTGAAGATATTGTAGCAAAGGCAACTGAGGAAGGACTTGCACACGTGACCTTTACTACAAGATTAAGACTAGTTATTTTTACAACAATACAAAATGGTATTGTGTTCTAGATAAACATATTATTATATATAGCGACATCTATACTTTAGTGCACTTTATCTATTAATAACTGTAATTGATTTCGTAAATCTAATTATTTACAGAGTTACTTTTATTCGTAACCGCTTATATGACGTGGAAATGCTTACTTATGATTACCATATGACAAGCTTCATAATATAATAATGACAAACTGAATTTTTATGTGACATTAGGTTGGCAAACAATATTGCAGCAATAAAAAGTAATAAATAAACACTTAAAGTATCAATAATACTCATGTTAACACCAAAGAAAATAACATTACACATAAGATTCATATATAGTATTTTACGGGTGGTCAGATACCTAAATCGACATGTGGCTCATTTAATGTTAACAAGTGATGAAAATGAGATCATTTTTTTTTCTGGAAAGATTTGAAGAGTTTTGAATTGTCATCGACAAAGAATGTATCTGATTATCACATATCACTCTTACCACCGAGTTCTATACAAACTACCTGTTCAGATCTTCAGAGAATTAGTATTGATTGTTTAAGATATATTGCATACTCACTACAAACCGGAGGACTTCCATCCCAAAGTTTATCCTCCTTGCATTTCCGAACTAAATTACCGGATGCAAGTTCATAACCGGTATTACATTTGTATATTCGAGTATCAAGATACTTTGAACCCGTCTGTGTTTCTAGTGAGGCAAATGAAGCTGCAGAAGGATTTTGACATGTAACTTTTGCTACAATGATAAGAATGTTATATTATAACAATTTTTTTTGATTGATTAATAAGTGATTTATGTCCAGCGGCAAGTATTTTAACTCCCGGAAAAAACCTAATCAACACAAAAGGTGGATTGGCAAGAAAGAACGAACGTAATGAAGGGCATGGAATTTCGACTGCCACTCGAAGGTGATGGCATTCTTAATAGCAAAAGACATTATACCTTGCAACAGGCTGACTACGGACCTGCAAGGGATCTATTGCAAAGGTTTGTTTTTGTGCAACATGTATTAAACACTACTTACATGGTTGGTGAATTTTACCTCCCAATTCTTAGAACACGTGCATTTATACTTTTTGAATAGATAAACATACATCTATTTACAAAATGGATTTACTGCCAGCAAAAGAAAAGTGAAGGAAGAATCGTAATTCTGTATCCCAGCCAACCCTTGTGTTCCATTATGTCTTTTGTTTATTTAATAATCCATTGACAATACATTATAAATCTTACCGCATAAACTTAAAAATGTATAGTGTCATTGCAGTTTTGTTTTCAAAAATAAAGATAATTGGTTTTATTGCCAATGAGACAACTCAAGTAAAGAGACTAAAGGACAAAGAAATTAACAGCTATAGGTCCCCGTACGGACTTCAAAAATGAACAAAACGTTTACCGATAATCAGCTATAAAAGGCAGAGATATGACAAATGTAAAACAATTCAAATGAGAAAAAAATAAATTATGTACAAAATAATGAATAAAAAACAAAAAAATATTACAAAGAAGTAAACGACAACCACTGAATAATAGGCCCCTCCTGAATTGGGACAAGCACTTACAGTTTGAAGACGGCAGCCCTCTCTTTAAATAGTCTGGCGTGAATACACAATTTAATCCTGGTATCTATGAAGATTTTATTTACAACCACTGGGTCGATGCCACTGCTTGTGGAGTTTTAATTGCCAGAGGGTACCACCTGCTTAATAGTCAACACTTATGTCCTTACATGAATTATCATTGATATGGTTATATATATGAATACTCAGAATGATGGCATGTTTGATAGCAAAATATATTTTGCCTTGCAACAGGCTTACTACATTTGAAAATGTCTGTACCAAGTCAGGAATATGACAGTTCTTGTCCATTCGTTTTTGATGCGTTTTGTTATTTGATTTTGCCATTTGATTATGGACTTTCCTAATTGATTTTCCTCTGAGTTCAGTATTTTTGTGATTTTACTTTTTACTACAGAACTGCAAGAGATATATTACAAAGGTTTGTTTTCGTGGACAGTGAATAAGACACAATTTACCCTGTTGGCGAATTTTATGTCGTGATTCTAATCTATTAATCATGTTTTTCTGTGTCTAATATGTCCTCCTATTTATTTGTATTGTAGTCCTGTAATATTATGTTGTCATTTCAATATTATATTTAACTTTGCCATTAAAGTGCGAGGTTTGGCATGCCATAAAACCAGGTTTAACCCACCACTTTTATTCCCCTTTAAAAGTGTCCTGTACCAAGTCAGGAAGATGGTCATTGTTATATTATTGATCGTTTCTCTGTGTGTTGCATTTTAACGTTGAGTCGTTTGTGTTTTCTCTTATTTTTGAGATATTGAGATAAGACGTGGCACGGTACTTGTCTATCCCAAATTCATGTATTTGGTTTTCATGTTATATTTGTTATTTTCGTGGTGTTTTGTCTGATGATTGGTCAGTTTCTGTGTGTGTTGCGTTTCGGTGTTGTGTCGTTGTTCTCCTCTTATATTTAATGCTTTTTGCTCGGTTTTGGTTTGTTACCCCGATTTTGTTTTTTTGTCCATGGATTTATGAGTTTTGAACAGCGGTATACTACTGTTGCCTTTATTTAGAAGACGTGTATTTATATCATTTGCATAAGGAAACGGACATCTATTTACGAAATGGATTCTCTGCCAGCAAAAAAGAAGTCGGGGAAGAAACGTAACTATTTAGCTGCCCAGCCAACCCTTCTGTTCCATTATGTCTTTTGTTTATGTAATACCTTGATAATAAATAATACATCGTATCGCGTTAACTTATAGTGTCATTGCAATTTTTGTTTCCATATGCAAATAAAAATGTGTGTTATTATTGCCATTGAGACACCTCAAGTCATGGGACTAAAAGACACAAAAAATTACAACTATAGTTCCCTCCTTGTACGGCCTTTAGCAATGAACAAACCCCATACCGATAATCAGATATGAAAGGCCCCATAATGACAAATGTAAAACAATTTAAATAAAAAACCCAACCTTACTAATGTACAAAAAAATAAACAAAAAACTAATATGTTACATAGCAACAAACGACAACCACTGGTTACACGCTCCTCCTGATTTTCATAACCTAGGAAAGTGATGTAACAGTACATCATAAGGACAAACTATAAAAGTCCGTACATTGCAACTTACTAAGTAATTGTGGTGCAAATATGTCAATTAATAACATGAGACATTGGACAACATCTATTGATTGGTATATCTCAGACATATTCTGAATGAACCTGTGACAAGAATAACATTAGGTAGATAATGTGAAAAAAATTGCAATGCTGTTAACACTCACTTTCTTGCTTTAATAAAACTTAATAACTTTTGTTTTTCCTCGCAACTATATGAATTTGACAAAATAAACCTTTTTTAAATGTTCTTTAGGGACAAACAAAAATGTTGCACTGTATCTGTTTGGCACGTCTAGATACATTGAATAAAAAGTTGAGATGGTATAAATATTTTAAGTTTTTTCTTGTCATATAAAACCCCACGGTGTGCTTCACGACATGACAAGCCTTACAATGTGCATTATCTGAAATATGATAACTACTAACAACTTATTATACCGTCTCAAAATATTATATTCAGTAAAAATTTGCAAGAAATTGTATTCCATTTTACCGATCAGATCATAGTGTGATATTCTTTTCATGCCCAACAAACTAGAAACACAAACTTTGTTTCCGTATGTGAAAAACACAAGTCTCTTAGTAATTTTCTTTTTTATCATTTCAACCTTATAAAAGACGGGTGCTTTTTTTTCTCTCGTTTCATGATATTTTTTTTGCGGGGGAATTGCAAATGATTATTCGACAATTTGAAAGGAATGTATTTCGAATAATCGTTTGCTCTCTCTTTCCCCTGTTAATATGATTAACAAAAATAAGAATCATATTAAATATTATGTAATATTATCTCATATAAACTAACAGAACTTCACATCCTTTGTGTCGGAAGTTAAGTTGTGCGTTAAAGATGTTTTCTTTGAATTTCAATCGAATAAATGGACGAGTTATTTTTTTCTGATTAAAAACCTTTAAAAAAATTTACGATATTGAAAATTGTACAAAATAACAAAAAAATAACAAAAACATAAGGCACCAACTATTATCATATGATTTAAAAAAAAAAAATGTTACGTAGTTTGCCTTTTAATTGGGATTAATAATGATATTACACATATTTTTATTCTATTCATTATTAGGCACATTTCATTCAAACTTGATATCTTACGGGTTGTATCTTCAAACGAATAACTGACCTGAAATATCTTCATATAGATATATATATATAATAAGGATATACATATATGTGATAGGAACGACATTCACGACATTTCGTTACAACTTCCTATTACGAACACGATAGTTCACTACATGTGCTTACATCCATTTACCATGCACAGTTATCGATCCTTGTTTTTTCTCTCAAATGAAAGAGAGCAATGACAGATAACTCTTCATGTGAGATAGGTACTCACAGCAAACAGGACTTTCAGTTCAAGTTTTATCTGCTCTACAGGTCCGAACCATAATACCAGAGGTGCGTTCATAGCCAGTATTACATGTGTATCGTACAGTATCAAGATTACTTGGAACCCGTCTGTTAAGATATTGTAGCAAAGGCAACTTAGGAAGGACTTGCACATATGACCTTTACTTCAAGATTAAGACTAGTTATTTTTACAACAATACAAAATGGTATTGTGTTCTAGATTAACATATTATTATGTATAGCGACATCTATACTTTAGTGCACTATATCTATTGATAACTGTAATTGATTTCGGAATTCTAATTATCTACAGAGTTAGTTTTATCTGTCACTTCTTATATGACGTGGAAATGCTTACTTATGATTACCAAAGGACGATCTCCATAATATACAAAAGACAAAATAAATTGTTATATGACATTAAGTTTGCAAACAATATATATTGCAACACTTAAAATTAAACTTAAACTTAAACTTATCACCGAGTTCTATACAAACTACCTGTTCAGATCTTCGGAGAATCAGTATTGATTGTTTAAGATATATTGCATACTCACTACAAACCGGAGGGTTTCCATCCCATTGTTTATCCTCCTTGCATTTCCGAACTAAATTACCGGATGCCAGTTCATAACCGGTATTACATTTGTATATTCGAGTATCAAGATACTTTGAACCCGTCTGTGTTTCTAGTGAGGCAAATGAAGCTGCAGAAGGATTTTGGCATGTAACTTTTGCTACAATGATAAGAATGTTATATTTTAACAATTTGACTTTGTTTGATTGATTAATGAGTGATTTACGTCCAGTGGCAAATATTTCAAATTGAAAAAAAAAATTAACAATCAACACAAAAGGTGGATTTGAAAGATAGAACGAACGTAATGAAGGGCGTGAAATTTCGACTGCCACTCGAGAATGATGGCATGTTTGATAGCAAAATATATTTTGCCTTGCAACAGGCTTACTACAGAACTGCAAGAGATATATTTTAAAGGTTTGTTTTCGTGGACAGTAAATAAGACACAATTTACCCTGTTGGCGAATTTTATGTCGCAATTCTTAGAAGACGTGTATTTATACCATTTGCATAAGGAAACGGACATCTATTTACGAAATGGATTTTCTGCCAGCAAAAAAGAAGTCAGGGGAGAAACGTAATTATTTAGCCGCCTAGCCAACCCTTCTGTTCCATTATGTCTTTTGTTTATGTAATCCCTTGATAATAAATAATAAATCGTATCGCGTTAACTTATAGTGTTATTGCAATTTTTGTTTCCATATAAAAATAAAAATGTGTGGTATTATTGCCTTAAAACTCTTAAGAATTTACAACAAGGAAAGTTGTAAAAAAAAAACCCAAAAATAAAGGCAACAACTATATTCATGTGATTTAATTTTTTTAACAAATTGTTACGTAGTTTGCATTTTGATTGGGATAAATAAATTTATCATATACTTAGACTAAATAACATATGATTTTTACCGTATGATAATAGCATAAAATTAAAGTATTTTCCATATTTTTCGAATTGGTGCTTAGCGAGCTGATATGAAAAGTTTATCATATGCTTCAATTGTTATCACATGCCTTTCCGTAACGTTATCACATTGCATTCCGGTGATACTCGGCAAATTCCGGAAAATACACCTCAATGCTACGTTTTCAGTGAAAAACATAACAAAGTAGTGTACAAAACAATTATTTGAACACTGGAAAGTATACTGTGTAAAGTAATTAAATTAGATTAAAACAAAAATTAAAAATATATTAAATAAATGCATTTTTTAAGTTTTTCTGAAACATAATGTAGAAAGCTACTTAAAAAAAGTTGACTTTTCCAAACAATGTTCATTATATATATAATTTGTTAAATTATTTTTTGTCGATTCGTCCATATAAAATGTTTTTTTTATCTCTCTGTTGAGACATATGATAGAAAGATTTCATATTGAATGTATCAAGTTTTGAGTCCGACGTCCGTGAACATTTTACTATTTCAACTTCTTTTCGGGAACCACGTAAAAGTATCAACATACGAATCTGTTATTTTTCTCTACTGTTGAAGCATATGATAAAAAGATCATAACTTGTCATTATTCATATCACATGTATTATCAGCCCTCGGTCAATATCAGCCCTCGAGCCATGCGGCTCTTTGGCTGATATTGAACCTAGGGCTGATACTACATGCGATATGAAAAATGCCATGTAATAATCTGATAATATATTACACATGTTATTATTCTATTCATTATTTAGCACATTTCATTGAAACTTGATATCGTCCGAGTTGTTTCTTCAAACGAATAAACTGTCCTGAAATATCTTCATATATATATATTAATAGTGTGATTCAATAGGGATATACATATATATATATATATGACGGCTGCAGTGCAGGCGATTTGGTGTCACGATATCACAGTAGCATGGGTTCGAATCCCGGCGAGGGAAGAACCAAAAATTTGCGAAAGCAAATTTACAGATCTAACATTGTTGGGTTGATGTTTAGACGAGTTGTATATACATTATGTGCACAACCATGTATCACCATCATTGATGGCGATCCGATGGATACATCTGTTGTAGGGTTGTCACTGACTCAGACGTACTTATGAATATAATTATTTTCTGTGACTGTATCTTACATTAATTTGTAGGATCCTTTACTATAGATAATTTAGCTGATCTGTAACAATAACATCTTCATGCCTTATATATCATGTACTGTAGTACGCCGCTAGATTAAAACTGACGTGGAAAGGTTACATATGGCCACCGATAGCTCTTTTTTTGAGAGCCCAGGTGGTCGTGTGGTCTAGCGGGACGGCTGCAGTGCAGGCGATTCGGTGTCACGATATCACAGTAGCATGGGTTCGAATCCCGACGAGGGAAGAACCAAAAATTTGCGAAAGCAAATTTACAGATCTAACATTGTTGGGTTGATGTTTAGACGAGTTGTGTACACAACCATGTATCAACATCATTGATTGCGATCCGATGGATACATCTGTTGTAGGGTTGTCACTGACTCAGACGTACTTATGAATATAATTATTTTCTGTGACTGTATCTTACATTAATTTGTAGGATCCTTTACTATAGATAATTTAGCTGATCTGTAACAATAACATCTTCATGCCTTATATATCATGTACTGTAGTACGCCGCTAGATTAAAACTGACGTGGAAAGGTAACATATGGCCACCGAAAGCTCTTTATTGAGAGCCCAGGTGGTCGTGTGGTCTAGCGGGACGGCTGCAGTGCAGGCGATTTGGTGTCACGATATCACAGTAGCATGGGTTCGAATCCCGGCGAGGGAAGAACCAAAAATTTGCGAAAGCAAATTTACAGATCTAACATTGTTGGGTTGATGGTTAGACGAGTTGTATATATATATATATATATATATATATGATAATATATATGATAGGGACGTCATTTATGTCACTTCGTAACATCTTCCTATTACGAACTCTATAGTTCACTACATTTGCCTATATCCACTTCCTATGCACAGTTATCGATCCTTGTTTTTCTCTCAATTGTAAGAGAGCAATGAACGATAACTGTTTATGGGAGATATGTACTTAGAGCAAACAGGACTTGCATTCCAAGTTTTATCCGCCTTACAGGTCCGAACCATTATACCAGAGGTGCGTTCATAACCGGTATTACATGCGTATCGTATGGTATCTTGATAATTGGAACCCGTCTGTAAAGATATTTTCGCAAAGGCAACTGAGGAAGGACTGGCACATGTGACCTTTACAACAAGATTAAGACTAGTTATTTTTACAACAATACAAAATGGCAATGTGTTCTAGATTAACATATCTTTATGTATAGAGATATCTATACTTTAGTGCACTTTATCTATTGACAACTCTAATTGATATCGGAATTCTATGTACTAACAGTTATTCCTTAATACGAACAACAGGGTTAGTTTTATTCGTAACTGCTTATGTGACGGGGAAATGCTTACTTGATTACCATAGCACGATCTCCATAATATACAAGAGACCAAATAAATTATTATGTTACATTAAGTTTGCAAACAATATTACAACAGTACAAATTAAGGGGGCTCCTGGGTATAAATTATTTTTTTTCCCTAATATAGGATTTGGCTATATTTTTTCAAAAATGAACTTTATCATATACTTAAAAGAAAAATGAAATAAAAAAATGGAGTCAACGTTTATTTAAGCTAAAATATGCCTCTGGAAGATGCATACATTTTTGTTAATTTTTTTTTTTGTTGAACTAATAGGAGAAAAAGAGGAAATATCGAAATAAAAAAATAACCTAATATAAGAAATCGCTTAAATTTTACAATTATTTAGTTTATGTACAGCTCATTTGAAAACAATATTGTTGAACCAATAGGAGAAAAAGAGGAAATATCGAAATAAAAAAATAACCTAATATAAGAAATCGCTTAAATTTTACAATTATTTAGTTTATGAACAGCTCATTTGAAAACAATAATAAAAAATATAGGTAACCGATGAGTTGAAAAGAAATTTCAAATTTAAGGCCAAAAAATGGCATTTTTGCACCAAAGGGAGATAATTTGGAGCTTTTTCAATTTTTAAAGTCATCTGGGGCCAAACCAAATCAATTTTTTGTGTTGTTTTTTGAACCATATCATAAAGCAACAACTAGTAGTGTAATAAATAAAATTTGTAATGAAAAAATTAAGGTTTAATTTTTTGCTAAAATTTTTGTACCCACGAGCCACCTTAATATCTAAATACTTGAAAGGTTTGTAATTATCCATCATGATACTTAAGTTTCGTTTCAAAGAATAAGAACGAACCTTAATTTAATTTAGCACTTGAAAGGATTTGAAAAAAATAGGAAGTCGAGTGAAGTCTTGTCAACAAACAATAATTATAAACGTTCGGTCGTACGTGAGCGTACATGTTTTATGTATTTCTTCAGCTGTTGGTTTTTAATACGGTATTGAACGGTACAATTGTTTTTTCTTGTGGTAACCTTCTCAACTGTAGGATGCATTGCAATGTATTCTCTGCATAGTGGGATATACGCTTATTCAGTACGTTACAATTATACAAAAAAAAAACACAAAAAAACCCACTGAATATATTAAATCAAACTAAAAAAAGAAGAAACAAATCTTATTTTAGAAAGTTGATCCACAATTAAGTATTAAAAAGAAAAAAATCACAAAAATACTGAACTTAGAGGAAAATCAATTCGGAAAGTCCATAATCATATGGTTAAATCAAAAAACAAAACGTATCAAAAACGAATGAACAATATAACTAGAAAAATGAATATGTTGTAATACGTTAAATATCAATATCGTTTATCACCAAACGGCTTCAATCTCGTGTATAAGAGAACTTACTGCAAACAGGAGGAATTCCATCCCAGAGTTTACCCTCTTTACACGTCCGTACTAAATTCCCAGATGATAGTTCATAGCCAGTGTTGCACTTGTATGTTATCGTGTCCAGATAATTTGAACCAGTTTGTACCAATTTTGTGGCAGAGACAGGCGTAGAAGGATTGGGGCATGTTACTGGAGCTATAATGATAATAAGACTGATCAGATACATTTATTCTAGCTATAAAGATTAATATGATAAAAGTAGACGTTACTGCATTCCAAGCATATTTTCATTTTTCCATACTTTGTTGAAAAATTTGCTTCAAATTCTTGATAAACTCCCTGGAACAGCTAGGTCAAGAAATTATGAGATAAAAAATTTAAACGATATGTACATTGTATTTAACATACTTAAAAAAACAAAACAACACTGTACGGTAACAACACCTTCACACTAAAATAGTAGTAATATTTAAAGGATTTGTGTTTTTGTATCTTCTCCATATACACAATCACAATGCGATACAGTATATATACATAACGACAGTATCATTCAAAGTTCCACGTATAATTACAGAAAAGCTCCGACAATCAAATAGTCGGGCCCTTGTCTTTTTGACAAACTTCCCATTTCCATTCTCAAACTACTTTTCACGTGTTTAAGATTATATAAAAAAAAAAACAATTATATGATCCGTAATTGACATTCAATTTGATGCTTCTATTACAAATATTTAGCAGCTCTTGTGGCCCAGATGAGTACACTTGAAAGAATTTTTTTCTTATATGCATGTACATGCAAGTGTATTGTAATCGTCAAAATGATTCTCATGATCGATTAAAAACCTTTGTGTGTTAAACGTAATCATTTGTTTGAGGAATCGACAACGACACCAGTCAGTGTTTAACAGACTGTAATGACTATTCTTGCAATATCAATGCGACGACTTTGAATATGCTTTAAACATGTGTAAAACCTGTAAAACGACACAGACTAATTACTAGGTTCATTTGATTTTTATTTATGCATTTGACACTCACAACAGATAATAGGAGATCCGTCCCATTCACCATCATCTTTACAAGTAAGAACTTCATCTCCGGAGTTTTTGTTATAACCAACAGAACAGGACAACGTTATGGTATCATCTTGTTCGTTACCGCTTGTTACATTCGTTGTATGAGGCACTGTGTTCGGGTAGTCACATGTCACCGCTAATATTGAAAATGCAAGTTATATTGCTGAACATGATATGTGATTAATATACAATATAACAAGATGCTCTCAAGAGCCTGAATCGTTCACCTGTAATCTTTTGCTTAAATCTTAATTTGATCATTTATGAGTGGATTAAAAATGCCATTTAAATGTTCTTGTATCTGTCATATTTTCTTCTAAAGCCACCCCAAAAATTACATTGTTCCCCTATTTCAACAATAGTAGCTATTTTTCTTGAAGTTTCAAAGAGGAAGATTTTTCAAAGTAAGTAAACTTGATCCCGTTAATATGTTTACACGCCAAGTTTACTTTCTAATAAATATATATTTAAACTCTTTCGAAAGACAATGTTCAGATCCGTGTTAACTTTGCTTTTCATAAATTGTTGGTTTTAAAATAATATAAAAAACCGGGTGATATATATAGACGAAACCGGGTGATTGTGTAGAAACAACAATGACGAAACCGGTGTATTTTAATTTGACATGACCCATTTCTTTCGTTCCATACACAGAAATGCAAGTATTGAGATGCTCATAATGACTAGTTTTGCAATCTCCGTGTCAATATCTATCTTCCCGTACCTTTCTTTCCGTACAATGTGAACAATTTAACAAGAAATTAAACAATTTCGAGGCAAGGTTCACTCAATTCGTCATTTTGACATGCATTTTTACTTATTTCTCCGTTAATATAGAACGGTTGTAGAAAATATTGCATATCACAATAGAAAATAGTTGTATATGTATATAGATCCCTCTATATCATAAAAAAAGTAAGAAAATAAGGAGAAACCTAGCTTTCTTCTGTCTATTAATGTTCCGTCATTGTGCCGGATGTTAGATATCATCGAGTCCGAACAAATTTTGCCGGTGTGGTTTAGACTCTGTGGTTATCAAAACAACACATATTATAGAAACTGCTAGAAAATTAGCAATATTCCAATATCTGAAAACAAATGTATAAGATATTTTGAGAGTATGTTATTCTGAATTTAAAGGAAGAATGTCTAAAACCGAAGGTAATTTGATGAAAAAAATAACAAGTGCTGTAATATGATTCGGTTCCTCTGTTTTATCAGTTTTCGTCAATTAAGGTGGTACCCAACACTTTCACTAAAATTAATTTGGCTCGTTTAATTTTCATAAAATTTTGTCGAAGTATTTACATTGACACTTTAACAAAAATATAAAAATTAATTTTTTTTTTAACCAACCGTTTTGTCAGAAAAATTACACTGGTTATATAGCAATTTGACAAACACCAATTTTGATCATTGAGAAGCTTAATATTCCTTTTACAACACAACGTAATTAAAACGTTAAGAAGTCTTTACAGAGTTATCTCCCTGTAGTGTTAGGTACCACCTTAATATTGTTTTTAACTTAAAATGGTGATATCGACTCTTGATTTAATTAAAGTTATTGCTAATATTTCCCAAAAGAATAATCAGCCTTACCAGTTGTGCAATTATCGTCCTCCCATCCAGGAGCACATGTGCAGTTAAAGCTGTCGGTCAAATCAACACACGTGCCGTTGTTCTGACACGGGTTTGGTTCGCACCTGTCATCTAACAATATACAACAAATTAAGAGTAAACTCATAACTTCATTTTGACAATGTCTGTTATAAAGTTGTTAGATGTTTATACGTTTAAACAATTGATTTTTGGTGGCGGCATGGTCATAATTATTATCCTCTACGACATACAAAATAGCTGATCCGAACGATCATTGACAATGTAGATAATTGTTGTTAAGCCTGATTGTATAGATACATAAACTTTTCAATATTCTTATATTGGCTAGACATTGCCTAAAAAATTAAACATACTTACTAAGACATTGCTCTTTGAGAACAACTAAAGTCGAAGCTCGTTCAATCAAAGAATTGAGACATGACTGGATACTATAATATAATATGAGTTCAGACACGCCACTTTACACTGTCATTGGGGCAATGCTCTACAATATTTGTACTTGGTACATATGATGATTAAATAGATGTCTACGAAAAAACCATGCAAAATCAAAAAAAAATTATGAAAGGGGTTGTGGAGTTTTCAGCTGATTTTGGGTTCTTAGTAAAGTATTAAGTACATCTAATAGTTCTATGTATAAAAATTGACAATTTATCTCAAAATATGTGAATACAGGGCAATTCTATTAAAGTACCAAATTTGCTGAAAAATGTTGTTGAAAATGGACATTTTTTATTTTTTTTTATTGAATAGTTCAAAGTATTATATGACAAAAAAAACAGTTTTACCTTAAAATTCAGACTTTCTACTAAAATAAACTGTAATTTTGATCTTATTTCAACCTTCATTTTTGTTTTTATTTTTATTGACATAAATGTGTTTTTCTAGAATTTGAATCCAGCCTGTACTGAAAATGTCCATAAAACCTCAAAAGTCACTCAAATTGAAACAATATTTTGGTAAACGTTATGGTTCACTACAAACTACTATTCCTTAACGGGATTTTCGTTGCAAATTGATATAAGCTTATTTAAATAAATGATGAAAAACTGAAAAAATATACCTAAAATTATCTCCCTTTGTAAAACTCTTCACAATAAAAGGTAGATTTATTGTCAATAACAGAAGGAGGGAAATCAACAAATGTGCAAAAGGATAGAAAATAATGGTATTTTTGATGAATATGGTGTAGGCAAAAACTTATTTTCATTGAAAGAGTAACAAAAACATAGTAAACCATGTGGCCAAGACATTCCAACTGCCATTGGGATAAGTCTGATCCTGATCAGATAGTTTAGACATGACTCATGAGGCTAGACTAACTATCATGTCTAGGTTTCAGACTCACATAACATAATTTTAAATGCATATGCTGCAAACATGGACAGGAGTTGGATTGCAGTGGACAAGAAGACAAAATGAGTTGATGGCATCCTTTCATGACCCTTGCAAATCTAGCAACGGAAATTCGTAGGCAAAACTTTCAGTTTCATTTGGTTCTGGTAAGTTTGTTATTTATTTCTTTTGGTTAGAAATAGCAATTTGACACCATAAAAAGACCTACTTTAGACACATCACATCAACTCATAAATATAGGAAGAAGAGCATTGACCATTTGTCTTTGGGAGAAAAAAAAGGGGGGGGGTATTTACATAATTTTCTGGAAGCAAACACTGATTTAATTTTCATTGACATACATTTATAATGATTTAGAATTCTTCTGAAATTTATAATAATCATGATAAAAGATATATTCGATTACAAAGTTCGCCCTGAGTTTGTTTTCCAAATTGTCGATAAGAGTCCGTTGACTCAGGTTTTTTTCTCCTAATTCAAAATTAATGGTTGCTTCAAATCCCTGTTTTTAAATTTAACCCATTGAAATAGTAAACATTCAGTAGATGATATAGGAAGATGTGGTATGAGTGCCTACATGTATTCATCCAAATAACAATTTATGAAAGTAAACCATAATAGGTAAATGTACGGCCTTCAATACAGAGCCTTGCCTCACACGGAACAACAAGCTATAAAAATGATAAAGGACCCCAAAATTACTAGTGTAAAACCCTTTGAACAGGAAAACCAATGGTCTAAAAAGGAATAACAAGAAACACGTACAAATTAATGTACATACACATAACGAAAACTACTGTACATTTAGGCCAACTAAAAGTATGTGTGTTAACCGCACTACCCTTACCTACCATTATTTTTATCCCTTACCTAAAGATTTTTGTAAGGTTTTGATAAAACACTGTTCAAGTCACAATATAGCTCCCGAAGAGTTGTGAATTTCCTGTCTTTATTCATTCCTTTACCGATACTACATTGTACAATGCAACTAGATTGATTCAATATATGGTTCTCAAACTCAAAAACATGTTTTACAGACTATGAGCTTGTTTTTTTTCTCTCTAAATATTTGTTACTGTGAATCTTTTTCTTTATATTTCTGAAGTGAAGGTCATGTATCACAGTTATAAACATGGGAAAAGAACTTGTACATGTATTTACTTCTATCAGTTAATAAAATAGAATCAGAATAGAATATGCTTACAAACTAATCCAAATTAAAGGGCACAGAACGGGCAACATGAGATTATAACATTACAGATTACTCAGATAAAACAAATTCAAAATGACAATACTGAAGAAATGAATTACTTGATGGTGTGATTGATATCGTAGCATTTATGACATTTACACAGACTAATTATCATATCTACAAAACTTCTTTTTTCAATGATCCAATGGATTATTTTATAAAGTCAACTCAATTTACAATGTACATATACATGTAGATGTAACTCACTGTACTGATCATGCAAATGCACAAATATACAATATTTTATTTCTTATCAACAGGTTAATGTTGAAGATGGAAAAGCACAAAAAAAATATAAAAATGAAAGCAGATACATGTATGATAGGAGATCATCTAGGTAAATATATGATATAATTGATAAAAAAATGAATCAAACAAGTCATAACAAGAGACTACTAAATAGACAGCAAATATGACCTGTGTTGTGGCATTATTTGTGAAATATAATCATAGAAATTGGAAATTGACCAGTTACATTTATTATTGTAAAAACATGATAAATGTTCAGAAATTAGATTAACTCTTCAATTTTAAAAGTTGAATCTGGTAAACAAAAAGTAAAAATAACACACAGAACACTCAAATTCTTATTTTATGATCAATTAAGGCATGTAAGGGCCATATCAGTACAATTTACACAACAAAATTTTCCATTACTCATCATATTGAAATTGTTTTCTTTATTAGAATTAAACCTAGAAAAAAATACATATGCTCTTGTCAGCTTGACAGATCCTCATTTATAGTATACATGCATACATTTGTATATTGTAAACCTGAAGACTACATTTGTATTTTTCATTTTTGAAAAAGCACTTTAAGCATTATTACAGCTATTTTCCTACTGCATGTAGAGTAAAACTTTGGAAGGTTTGCTTGCTCCGTTGTATATATATTAATTCAAGCTTTGTAATTAATGTTGATATCTTCTTGTAGAGTACTTTTAAATTTGATTAAACGATATGCCAATTGTAATTGTACAATATACAAACAAACCATGCAAGCTAACCAAAGTCTTAGATTTACATGCCTTTGGAATTTAGCTGTAAAATTAATTATATATTTGTTTTCAATGCTTATTGTTTTTTTACAAATTTCAAATGTTTTGGCTTGTTTTTAAATGATCCATATCAGCTATAGGGTCAAAAGAGTCCAAAGTTAAACTTTAAGTATGTTTTACCTGTGTCTGATGCTTTTTTGCTTTGAGCAAATAAAATATGTTTAAATCTAAATAAAGTTAAACTTGATTTGATAAAACAATGGAATAATTGGTGTTCTTTGATATTATGAAAAACAGTGCATTGTAGTCATATTTTTCTAATTTCGGGCATGTCTTAAAAGCTTTAAATTGAACCACATCAAGGTATAAGGGATTCAGAACTAAACTTAGTTTGATTTTTTTGTCGAGCCTGCACCTTTTGTTGCAGAAAGCTTGACATAGGGATAGTGTTCCGGCGTCGGCGTTAGCTAACTTCTTAAAAGCTTTATATTTTAGAAGGTAGAAGACCTGGATGCTTCATACTTTGTATATAGATGCCTCATGTTACGAACTTTCCATCGGTCACATGTCCAATGTCCTTGACCTCATTTTCATGGTTCAGAGACCACTTGAAAAAAAAGTTAAGAATTTTTGTAATGTTTAATTCTCTCTTATCATAAGTAATTGGATAACTATATTTGGTATGTGCGTACCTTGCAAGGTACTCATGCCCATCATACAGTTTTCACTTGACCTCAACCTCATTTCATGGTCAGTGAACAAGGTTAAGTTTTGGTGGTCAAGTCCATATCTGAGATACTATAAGCAATAGGGCTAGTATATTCGGTGTATGGAAGGACTGTAAGGTGTATATGTCCAACTGGCAGGTGTCATCGGACCTTGACCTCATTTTCATGGTTCAGGGGTTATAGTTAAGTTTTTGTGTTTTGGTCTGTTTTTCTTATACTATATGCAATAGGTCTACTATATTTGTTGTATGGAATGATTGTAAGGTGTACATGTCTAGCTGACAGGTGTCATCTGACCTTGACCTCATTTTAATGATTCAGTGGTCAAAGTTAAGTTTTTGAGTTATGGTCTATTTTGGCTAATTCTTTATGCATTAGTCAACTATATTTGGTATACAAACACCACCAACTTTATTAAGGTGCAATCTCTGCGTTGTAATAGAATGTACTTCAGCTGTTTAAATCTCATTGTTGAAGGTTGTACAGGGGACTTACATTCATTTCATTTGATCTTTTGTGGATATTTGTCTCATTTGTAATCAATACTCATCTCCCTATTTTGGTGTTGTCATAATGTCATTAATTAAATACGAGATGAAATCTGCAAATTTAACTTCATTAAAATTAAGTTTGCTGCAGCTTTTTAGCTAGTTTACTTTATTTCTTATTCTATGTACTGGAATGTCAGAGTTGTGATAATCGAAACACATTTACACTAAGACCAAGTTAATAATTAATTTCTTTTTTAGAAAATTTCAATCATTTAATGGATAACAATTGTTTTCTTATTATTTTTTACTGAAGGAGCTTTTATCCAAGATCTTTCCCAATCCTCCTGTCTTAGCTTTTCGGAGACCAGCAAGTCTGAAAGACTTATTTGTTAGAGCTGAAGTCTCCTCAAATAAAAGCTGTTCAATTGCAGGATGGTGCAAGTCATGTGGTAACAGACGTTGCCTGACTTGTCAACAAATACTGAATACTCAAACATTCACTTGCCACTCGACTGGGTCTGTGTACACTATATATTGCAATGTAACTTGCAAAACCCAGAATGTTGTATACCTCCTTCAGTGTCGATGTGGCATGCAGTATGTTGGAGAGACAGAGCAGCCATTTAACAAAGCCATTTATCGAAGTGACTACACTTGCAAGCCCGACCTACCCGTAAGTCGTCATTTGAGATCACCTGGACACACACAAGCTGATCTCAAAAACCTTACCATCGCGATCATAGACCACAACGAGGGTTGGTCGAAGGTCGACAGAGTCGCTCGGGAAAGATTTTGGATAAGAAAGTTACGGACAGTCTCCCCAGAGGGTATAAATGAAAAAACATAGAACGAGTCCCTCATTTTCCTGTGCCTACCTGTTTCAAACAACGCCGGATTTAGTACTGGCTTTAAAGTTCGAAATTATTTTTAAAATAAAAGTTTGAATTACAGGTTTTCATTGATTCGGGATGATGTATAAGTACGTTGCCACGTTCAATTATTTTACCTCATTATACAAAACTTATTTTTTCAATCATTATTAGACTGCTATTCGTTTGGGAGGCTTAAATATGTAGTTTCTGTTGTAATTGCCCTACCGTTGTCTAATTTATACCATCCTGGATCGGTTAGGACATTTTTGATTTTTTTGTTTGAGGATTGCCCTCAATACAGTTATTACATCTCAACCGTCACATCCTTTGAAAATCTAGAGTTGTGCCATTTCACATCGTAAATAACTTTTTTTATTTTTGGCATATGTCTGTAGTCTTTGCGGTGTGTTTGGAAATTTTAAAATTGTTCCAGCGTTCGCTTAAATTGTATAAATCAAGATTTTGATAGAGTCTCAATTTGAATTGACATGATTCATTTGACAACGTGCTATTATTGAAGAAGGATATCTGTTATCCGAAATATCTAATATTTGTATATTTTATAGTTATTTAATGGTGATGTTGTATCCTTTTTGACTTGTTATAGCTGCAGTGCAGGCGATTTGGTGTCACGATATCACAGTAGCATGGGTTCGAATCCCGGCGAGGGAAGAACCAAAAATTTGCGAAAGCAAATTTACAGATCTAACATTGTTGGGTTGATGTTTAGACGAGTTGTATATACATTATGTACACAGCCATGTATCACCATCATTGATGGCGATCCGATGGATACATCTGTTGTAGGGTTGTCACTGACTCAGACGTACTTATGAATATAATTATTTTCTGTGACTGTATCTTACATTAATTTGTAGGATCCTTTACTATAGATAATTTAGCTGATCTGTAACAATAACATCTTCATGCCTTATATATCATGTACTGTAGTACGCCGCTAGATTAAAACTGACGTGGAAAGGTAACATATGGCCACCGAAAGCTCTTTTTTTTGAGAGCCCAGGTGGTCGTGTGGTCTAGCGGGACGGCTGCAGTGCAGGCGATTTGGTGTCACGATATCACAGTAGCATGGGTTCGAATCCCGGCGAGGGAAGAACCAAAAATTTGCGAAAGCAAATTTACAGATCTAACATTGTTGGTTTGATGTTTAGACGAGTTGTATATATATATATATAGGGGCCAGTTGAGGGACGCCGCCGGTGCGGAATTTCTCGCTGCATTGAAGACATATGAGTGAACTTCTGCTGTTTTCTGTTATATTGTCAGGTTGTTGTCTTTTTGACACATTTCCCAATTTTTATAAAATAACAAATATTAGTTTAATAAGTCTTTGTGTTTTTTCATTCCCCTTTCAGCACTTTAAGCTATATTTTGGCGATCAGTAGTTTTCTTTTGAGATGTTGGAGGAACAGAAAGAGCTGTAAAAAGGATATTTCTAGTTAACAAGCGTAGGGGAGAAGTATCCGGACACGATATTGTAATCGTAGTGTTAACATGATAGTGATCACGGTAGACAAACTATGTAGAATATCCAGCGACCAGATACTCCTTAATTTATGAGCCTTTTTTTTAACTGCTATTGCAGTTGTATTCCCTCATGGTATCACCAGCCCAGTAGCCAGCTCTACATGTATCATTGATATCAATATGGTAATACCTACGAATCAAGGTTTTACAAAACTCGGCAGTTTTGAAATACTAAGGATTTTCTACATCAGGAATAAATTACCTTAGTCGTATTTTGTAACACTTTTATAAATATGTGTTCCTCAATGCTTTTCAACTTCGTACTTTAGTTGGCCTTTATTAATCTGAGCGTCACTGATGAGTCTTTTGCGGATGAAATGCGCGTCTGTCGCAAATACAATATTTCAATCCTGGTATCTGTGATGATATAGTTTACAACTATGTATGATTGTTATATCTGCAATTGATATTCAGGTTTTTCGTTGACTCAGTATACCTATATGTACCTACACATTGACTACAATGCTATGGATATGTGTCATCATTGTATGAATATATTTGATGTCTTATATTTTGAATTTAAGCATCATGTGGTCTCCCATCAATATACCTTTTATTAGAATGTGTAGTTCCATTGTCATGGTTTTCAATAAATTACCCCTGTGATTGTCATTTTCGAAAACTTGACCTAATACGGTAATGAGACCTGTTTCAGGTTTGATACAATAAACTCCTGGTAAGTTTGAATTACATGTTAATGTTTGTATTGTTCACGTGTGCTTTAATATTTAATATATTTGTTTATACATAAACATTCTCTGTAACTATGTGATTTGTAGTTAATGAGAAATAAAACTCATTTATTCATTCGTTCCTAATTTACAGCTGTCTCACTAGCATTTTCCCCGACTTAAAAATTTATGTTCTTTAATGTATATTAAGTAACAAATTGAATATATTTCTCATTACAACATTCTTCAACAATACTGTTATTAACCCCTCTCTTTTATTATATTTAAAAAAAAACTGTGAGCGTTATAGTACCTATGAAGCAATTCGTCTATCACAATTTTGAACTTTGGCAAATTACTTTCTAAATAGATAACTATGATTGAATACACTGATGTAGCTATAACAGTTAGCAATTTTGAGGTGTATAATGGGGTAAAGTTTTCATTTATCTGAAAACGCATAAACGGTATAGCGGACTTTATAAACTCTGAATCCATATTTATGAACTCCTTGTATTGTAGTTACCAAGAAAAAAATTGACGACAAATCTCATTTTGGCTATCTGGTATAAATGATACAAGTGTTTGATAAACAGGCAGTTGTTAAGTGATAAATCTCAGCACAATACAAAGATGTTTCATCCCCAATCAGACATCTTCAAACTTATGTAATTCCACTCATCTTTCTTTAAATTTTATAAATGAGGTACCAAAAGAAAGAACAAGGATTAATCTTTCAAGTTATGATAATTTCATTAGGTCATAATTATTACATAATTAATTGTTATGTAATTAGTTGCCATATTGTGATGTTCATACTTGAATGAATTTAGCTTCTTTGTTATTCATAGCATCCTAAAATATTCTATAGATTCTTGCACAACACAGTTTGACCTCCAAAACAGTGTCTCAGATTTTTCCTATTGTATTTCATTCTCTCATAAATCTTCAATGAAGTTTAAAACATTAATTCATAAGAGACCACTAAATTCAATTGGGTTTACAATTTGTTCTATTGATGTTTTTGGAAATATGAGACACGGTTTTGGAGGTCAAGCTGTACAAGCATCTATAAAATATTTTTGGATTCTATGAAGAACAAAGACGCTAAATTCATTCCAGTGTGGAAATCACAATATAGCAACTAATTACATAATAATTAATTAGTAATAATTATGTTATAATGAAATTATCACAATTTGAAAGATTAATCTTTTTTCTTTTTTTTGGTACCTCATTTATAAAATATTAGAAGGATGACAGGAATTACACCAGTGTCTATTTGATTTGATTCAACTAATTTATGTGAAAGATTTAAACTCATTTAGTCATTTAAAACGCTCCGATTCAACTTCAAATATGAAAAGTCTACCAAATATGCTGAAAAATGTCACTTTTAAGATATTTTTTGTCAAAAATAAAAGTGGCCGCATCCGTATTTATCCTCAACCTTTATACATGTTATGTTATGTATTATCATCATATACAACTTACATTTAAATATTTTGAATGAACACGAATGCGGTCACTTTCGTTTTGCTAGAATTGTGAAGATTTCAGTAATTTAGCATAACTTAATGGTGCCAGTTCTCGATATATGTACATTGTATTGTCAAAAACAGCCCATATTTATGTAGCAGAAGCATTCCTCTGTCCAATAAATAACTAAAAGTATACATTTTAACAACTTTGTAAAACTGCTATATTTTTGGGCCAAAAAGGGGTCTTACTGAACCTACTCCTTTCAACAATTCTCGGATTGTGGTTTCCGGAGAAAATGTGACGAACATTTTCAACTTGACTATCATATGTGAAATGATACGAGTATGTGGTAGAAGTTTTTGAGTGATCAATCTGAAAACGTATCTCACAGTATAGCTTACTTATAAGAAAACATAAAACGAAATTTCAGAATCCTTGTATTGTTCTTGCGAAAAATGTGACAGAAATTTTGAACTTAGCTATCACTTGTAAAACGACACAAGGATTTGGTAAACTGGAAGTTGTTGAGTGGTGAATCACAAAATACATCACACGGGTTAGCTGACTAATGTAAATACTGAAATCCAATTTCAGAAATCCTAGTAATGTAGTTCCTGAGGAAGATGTGACAAAAAAAATCATTGGAAGTAGGATGGACTGACGGACGAACGGATAGACGGACGGGCAAACATAGGTAAAATGGTAGTCCTCAAACTTCTTGGCGTATCCAAATTTCTTAAAAAATATATATACTACAGTGATGTAGGTCAAATATACAATAGTATCAGCGTAGATATCTTCTAGCATTAAAATATTATATGCAAATATAGGTAACATTAGTATATCGCTGTTCAAAGAACAGCTCGAGTTTCGTCTACAAAAAACTTACCAGTTACGTTCGAATAAAAAAAAGGTTAAGTGAACAGTTGATCTAGTATTATGACCATTCTCATGAAACGTGGACAATCATTACAGACTAAATAGTGTTGATAAGTATTTGCTATGAAAATACCAGAGAGATATATAAAAAAAAATATGTACCACTGTTTGAAGTTAAGTTTTCTCGGCCTGGTACAAAAAAGGGGTTAACATCTTTATTGAGACATACATTTTAACGTTATCTCAATTTAACGTCGTAGTTTGTATATTTTATTGGTTATCGTGAGAATAAATATTACACTGAACGTAATTACATTTTATCAAGTAAACATTAATAATATATATGTCTTTAGTACTGGACATCATACCATTTAATCATAATTTTGTTTTAAGAGTAGATAAATTCTGTTGTTTTTTGCTAAATTATCAATAGTAAAGGATCAAACAAATTAATGTTACAGTTACGGAAAGTAATTATATTTAGAAGTGTCTTACATTAGTTTGTAGGATCCTTTATTATAATTAATTTAGCTCATCTGTAACAAAATAACATCTCCATGCTCATATATTATGCACTATAGTACGACGCTAGATTATAAACTGCATGGAAAGGTAACACTCGGCAACCGAAACCTTCATTTTTATGAAGCCCAGGTGGTCGTGTGGTCTAGCGGGAAGGCTACAGTGCAGGCAATTTGGTGTCACGATATCTCAATAGCATGAAGTTCGAATCCCGGCGAGGGAAGGACAAAAAATTTGCGAAAGCAAATTTACAGATCTGACATTGTTGGGTAGATGTTTAGACGAGTTGTATATACATAATGTACACAGCCATGTATCACTGCAGTTACATGTACCATTACATGTATCATTCTTTGTCAATTATAATTGTATGTAGAACAGATATATTCTAACACCATGTAATTTCTACCTAATATGTATTTTTCATCGTATTTTATTCACTCAAACATGGTGTAGGCCTCACTGCGACTTTGAGATGAAGAGCAGCAATACAAGCGTCGTTCCTTTTCTTTTTGTGTATTTTTTGTTGTTGTTTTGCATGTAGTAATTTTGTATTATGGATGAATACCCCTGAACTTTTGTTTTTCTTTTTTGCACATACATGTTTTCATCAGATTGTAGCTTTTGACATTTGAGAATATACTATTAATGCATAGTTTGATGGAAGCATGGAGAGGATCTTATCTACATGTATGTAATGTATACATAAAGTCTGACATGTAGCGTAAGACAGCGAAAGATAGCTTTCAACACGTGAAAATAGTGTTTTGATTACTCTAAATGTAATATAACCTTAACCCTTAAAACGTATCTATAGAATAAGCTTTACCTTTGCATGAGCTGCCACACGCACATAATGATGTACTGCTCGGCAATGTATCCATTGTGCCTGTGAAGAAACATAGTAAAGTGTTTAAAGGATGTTCGATTTTTGTCAGATATTCGGAATTCTCTGGTGTAATCCATGTAGTATCATGAAAACATGTACCCGCTTACCCATAATATTCATTTCATAATTTTATAACGTATTGTTTTAATTTTAGTAATTCAATAATTCTAGATATTCTTGTTACTATTTTTTTTTAAAAGAAAAAGGGTGCCAATGTTTATTTTATGAATAGTCGAGAGAGAATTGTTTCCAGCCAAATTTTCAATTGTCTTATATCTCTAAAACAAGCATATTGGCCCTTCATTTTTTCTGAATTTTAGTTCTTTTATTTATAAACTATTAATTTATAACAGTCGTTTTTCAAAGCTTGTTATTTTGAAACAGCGTAGCAAACATCCTTATTTGACAAAAAAGATGCAGCATCCCCGTAATGCTGAAAATGACTATTTATGTTTAATATGCTGTTAAATTCTCTTGTACACATCCATATATATGTAATACTTTACAACAACATTAATAATCTGCAATGAAACGTTGAGCAAGGGGTCGTACTCTACATATAGCATCTCGTCGTAATTCCTTTAGAGGGGAGACAACTTCCTCCTTGTTTTTACTATACTTGCGTTTGAATAGGGACATATGATTGGAGCCCTCTCTTTTTTATATTGGGTTGGAACACCCTGTACCCAAACAGAATGTGTGTAATACCTATACGGGGAGGAGTATAACAAATCAAGAAAAATGATTAAACACGAGGATTCCACACAAAGTTCGAGACAAGTAAATTTTTGATATCGGGAAAGAAAAATAATAGTCAGGAACATAGGGTTTTGATTGCATGGCTTGCAATCTTTACCCAAAATCTGTTAAACATCAAGGATACTATTATCATTAGGCTATATAACATACCTGGTCTTCTTAATGTACGAATTTTCGGTGTATCTACTGTGTATTTACAGAAAGTGCTACATATTGGAGCATCATTAGCTGGACTGTCACTTGTCGCGAACGTTCGTTCGTTTGGGGTTACGTCAGCATAAATATCTGTTCAAAGAACATAAAAAAGTTACAAACAATAAATTAATTTGCGAAAATATAATATAATATACTGCCAAGTCACTGCGAAAAATGTGTAGAAGATTTTGTATACTTCTATATAGTGAAATTATATATATTATTTATCTTTGGGACGACCAAAGGAGAGGGTTTTATACGGATCTTTGCCCCCTGGATCCAGCACTTGTAATTATGTGTATTTTGATTTATATATACATTTGTAAGCATATATTTTTCGATATATGCTTGAAGATTTATAAAGTAAAATCACAAAAATTCAGAACTCCGAGGAAAGTTCAAAACGAAAAGATCCTAAGCAAAGCAAAATCAAAATTTCAAAAACATTAAACGACTGCCATATTACTGACTCGGTATACTCATTTTCTTATGTAGAAAATGGTGGATTTAACCTGGTTTAATAGCTAGCTAATAATCTCACTTGTATGACAGTCGCATCAAATTCCATTATATTGGCAACGATGCGTGAAAACATTTTTTTCGTCATCATTCGAAGGAATTTACATATCGTGTATATATTTAACTTCAATTTTAAGACGAGTCCGTTTTGAAATTAGATAAATCAATCAAAACACACAAGTTTTACCATCATGCTTAATTACTTTAAAATTCTAAATAATTTTAGCCCTAGTCGACATATTTTTTAATTCGGGCGTGCATGTTTGTATGTACATGTTTTGTGAGTGACTTGTTGTCGGTGATTGTGTATACTACACTATACAATATCAAATGATTGAATACTAACCAACGATAAATCTTACGTGGCGATAGATCATATAATTATGATAAAGTACACTGCAAAATATTTCGATTTTTACAACGGAAGATCAATTGCAACAGAGACTACATATCTAGTTAACCACAAATAAACTCACTTTAATATATAATGATCAGAAAAACTAATTAGAATTTCATTTACTAAGGTAAAATAATTGAACGTGGCTGCGTACTTGTGCACCCATCCCAAATTAATAGAACCTGTATTTTGATCTGGTATTTTTTTTTTAAATCCTCAAAACAGTAAGTCCAGTACGGAAGCCGGAGTTACCGGAAACAAGTGATGGCAGAAAAAATGAGTAATGGCAGGAAAATGAGTGACTTATTCTATGTTTTTTAATAAATGACTTCTGGGTAAACTGTCCTTATATTCATTATTCAAAACATTTCCCGAGCAAGCATTCGGCCCTTGACCAACCTTCGTTGTGGTCTATGATTGTGATGGTAAGGTTTTTGAGATCAATTTAAACTTGCCTAGGTGTATCTGCGCTCAACCAACTCACTTTCAAAACTTTAAAATTGTTTCGGTGTTGTCTAATTGGAAATAATGTTACATACCTGACAAAAGGTAAAAGTAATATAAATCTGGGGTCACTTTTGTAAATTTCATACATAGATACAGCCTGTAGTTTGTGGAAGGTCCATCGGAAAAGGTTGAGTCACTTCTGAAATATATATCCAGGAAGTTCGCTACTGAGTTTCAAAATAAATAGCTTTTCATAAAACTAGTATACACATGTATTGATAGTGGATTAATTAAGGAATCAAAAAAGCAAAAAATATATAGGGGTCAATATGCTATTTTTCGAGATATTAGCCATTGAAATTTGGGAAAATGTTATGTCTTGTCTGCCCCACCATTGTTTTACTCGTTTTAGTCTTTCTTGTCGGCTATTGTTCCTAGACACAGATAACAACAAGAAAACCTTTATAAATGACCTAGATCAAAGAGTATGAGCTATGTTTGGTGTTAAGTTGAGTAAAATGTCATGTATTCAGGAATTAATTTAAAATTCAACTTACATCTTAACAATCATAATAGCACTGCATAAATGACAATGACTTTAATAAGTAAAGGTGGGGTTGAAAAAGTGCCACACCCTTACATAATAAACATATTTATAAAAACGACAAATAAAAGTGAGTTGAAAAAATAACTCACCAAAATATATATATACTACTATATAAACAATACAAGGAAATTTGTCATTAATTGATGTTTAAAGATAATAATGTCCTCTATAATTACACTAAAAAGGGAGGGTAGTAGTTGGGAGTTTAGTTAAAACTCAAAAACGGTCTTTTCTACCTATCAAAACAAAGGCGAATGACCGCATGTCCGAGCACTTGTAGAAATATGATCTTAATTTCCATCTCAAGAACTGACCAATCATACAATATAATTAGATGATCATGCATTGATCATGCAGTCCTTGACCTCATGTTGATATACTTAAACAAAGAAATATCTCTTACATCAATATTATCGGAAATTTCAGTGAAGAAGTCTCTTATTTACAACAAATGTTATTTTTAAATCGGCACTTTTAAAAAGAAAGCATACATAATTTATCGTTGTATATAATAAAAGAAATGCTCTGCATGAGTAAAGTCTTAGCATGCCGAGAAAAAGTGTCACATGACATTTTATTACATATTATACTTGAGATATATAAATAACACGTACCTATTATTTTAACCTATTTACAAGCTTTAAAATTAATAGCTTTGTAACTTCAAGCTTACATAAAACACAAGGTACATATTGAAGGTGCTTTAAACAAACAACAATATATGTTCATGGCTCTATAATGTTGTATGCATTGAAATGCAAGTTTAATTCAGCCTTTGTTTTTGACTCTTTTTCGCGTGAAGCCGGATGTGACGTATTATCATTTGGTTGACTTACACCCTTAAATATATAGAAATTTCATTCACAAATGCATATAAAAGTCAATCTTTATATATATATATATATATATAGCGGGACGGCTGCAGGGCAGGCGATTTAGTGTCACGATATCACAGTAGCATGGGTTCGAATCCCGGCGAGTGATGAATCAAAAATTTGCGAAAGCAAAGTGACAGATCTAACATTGTTGAGTTGATGTTAAGACGAGTTGTATATACATTATGTACACAGCCATGTATAACCATCATTGATTGCGATCCGATGGATAAAGTTGTTGTAGAGTTGTCACTGACTCAGACGTACTTATAAATATAATTATTTTCTTTGACTGTATCTTACATAAATTTGTAGGATCCTTTACTATAGACAATTGAGCTGATATGTAACAATAACATCTCCATGCCTTGTATATCATGTACTGTAGTACGCCGCTAGATTAAAACTGACGAGTTAAGGTAACACATGGTCACTGAAAGCTTTATTTTTGTAGAGCACAGGCGGTCGTGTGGTCTAGCGGGACGGCTGCAGTGCAGGCGATTTGGTGTCACGATAACACAGTAGCATAGGTTTGAATCCCGGCGAGGGAAGAACCAAAAATTTGCGTGTGTATATATGTCTCTGAATTTAAGAAATGTAGAAATGCATGTAACGAAGAAGGAAAATACAGTAACAAATTAGGAAGTTACATTTCACATATCAAGAAATTCTTGTAACAGATGGAAAAAGTACATGTTACAAATCGAGAAACTGCTTTTTACAAATTAAGATATAACATGCTACAAATTACAAAAATTACATTTTATAAATTAAGAATTGTATAAGCCTTATGTCGGATAACATCCCATACCCCTCAACGTTCGGTAGCTGTCTTATTGACTTTACCTCTAAGACTTTTCAGTCATTCCATTTTTTACAGTAAAATACTATTAAATAAATTTGAGATATGTCTTACTTGAAAACCACAACTCCCTCAGTGCTAGAAATATTTAAATTATTTATGCAAGTCCAATCGTCCAACGTTGTCCCACGACCATCTAAACTGATTACGGAATTCTGTAGCGTTGTAGTTGAGATGACGAGAGATTTTGACTGCTGTGTGTTTGATACGTCTGTGTAGTTATATTCCCACGTGCTACTTCGCAGATCTTCAGGCAAAGTACAAGCGGCGTCTGAAAAAAATACCCAACCTTAGAATAAAAGATATCATTCCTCGTGAAATTCTACGAATTTGTACAGCAGTAAATCTCGCAATTGCAAAATTAAATTAAACAACAGACAAGGAATGATGTTAATAAGAACAAATTTCTATTTTCTAAATTTTCTATCTAGTATAAATCAAAATTGTATGGATTTTGATTATTTGCCAGAAATACTTATTTTTTTATTTAAAAGTCGTATTCTACTTCTAATGATATTGATATTAAACTTTTTTTTTTGGTAACATTTTCATCATTTTGTATTCAAAATTTGACTGAGGAATTTACATTATAAAAACTGTTGAATAATTTTACCGGTTTCGTGTTGTGCAAGTCATTAATCTATGTTTCAACATCTAGATTTTTGTGAAATTAAAATTATTAGAAGTAAACATCTAAGATACCAAATTGAGGCTGAATGGTAGATATGCTATAAGGAGTGACTTCTAAAATATTAATGTATGACAAACATGTACATTAAATTAAGTAATAGTATGTTTTACTCCTAAATAAGAATTAAATTATATTGCAAATAATTTATACTTGAAACTATATAACCTGTGGAAATACCAAATATGTTAACAAAAAATGTACTGATATTTGAAAATGAGATTTTTTTTACTTGATAGGGACAGACCCATTGCCTTGCAACAGGGCCTCCTATAGACTCCCGGGGAATTATAGTAATGGTCCTTTAGTGTAACAAAGATTGTGCAATTATCTTTCACAAATCGTGAACATAAAACATTTACATCATGTGTCTAACGCCACACTTTGTCATACACATACGATATGAGTTTTTATTCTAATGCCCCATTATGGACATTGTGTTTTTCGATCAGTGCGTACGTTCGTTCGTCCGTTCATTCGTTCGTCTTTTCCGCATCAAGTTATATATAGAGATTTGGTCAATATAGTTTTTGATGAAGTTGAAGTTAGTTATTTTGCGGCACACAGTTTATCAACTCGTATGTTTTTTTTTTATTTGTTTGTTTGTTTGTTTGTTTGGTTTCTTCCTCTAGAAACAATATAGATCAGATGTGGTACGAGCTCCAATACGACAACTCTCCACTCAAGTCACAATTTGTAAAATTAAACCATTATAGGTCAAATAACGGTCTTCAACACGGAGTCTTTGCTCACACCGCACAACAACCTATAAAGGATAAAACCATTCAAACGGTAAACCAAACGGTATAATCTGTATATCTGAGGCACGGAAACATGTAACTGAGCATACAGTTACTAGTAATAAAATGATCGAACCCCAATTAAAAAAAAAGGAAAAATCACATGATTGTATTAACTGAAATAAATAAATATACAATTTTAATAATATTTGGATTTAATTCTTACTAATTATTAGAATGATTAGAAGATTGACGTTGCACATTCAGACAAACATTATATAATATAGGTAATACTATACTTATACTACGAAAGACGTGTACTAATTTAAGCTTAAACATAATAGTTCTACACTCAAGACTTACAATTTGTTTTATATATTTTGTCATGTTTGTATACGACTAGTAAACAATTCAAAGGTGTATTACTAACTTCGGTATATTTTTTGAAGGGTTGTGCCCTTTTTGTCTCAAAGAACGTATCCATTTTAATATACCCTATAGTTATGTAAATATTTAAGAACAAATGACCTGATACTTGTATACAATATTGAAAATATGACTTATCATTACATAAGGGTAAACAAATCACTAAATTTATATCATCACGCATGGTTCATATATATATATATACAGCTACTCTGAAGTTTTGTGAACTTATTTGAAAGATGATTTCTTAAATGAATATTGATTTACTTTGATATAATTGGTCATTAATGATGTAGGATCCTCAAATGTATATTTATATATCATATGAAATGTAGATCATATCCCAAAATAATATTAAAATAATTGGTTGCATTCTCACAAATAATACACATCATATGTGCGAAATGGTTTAATGTTTATAAATATACAAAGCCGCATGAAAACTGAATTGGTTTCAAGTCCTTTTTCTCAAGAATTGTAAAATAAGACTGATTAGATACCTGAATGTCTAAATTATTAGGACTTGCTTTAAATATTATACATTAAAACTCAGTTCATATTAAAACAAGCTATTGCCGATATAATGATAAGGGAAGAAACATATGTTATGAAACCAAAAAAGACTAGAGTATAAAACAATATTGTCCCGGTCTTCTACCATACCAAACTTCAGTCATTCTCTCGTTACAATGGATGGTGTCTGTTTGGAATATGTAAATTCGAAGCAACGTTTTTTTAGTAACTTTATAGTCAATGCCGCATAAACCAGTGCGTTTCACTTTCTTTGTGATTTGAAACTCTTGAAACAAATTGTTAAGTGATCCTAAGTTGGCCTATCGCAGTTGACAAATCCCGATCTTAATCAAAACAACGGACGTCGCCACTAAAAGGGATTAAAGTAAATTCAATGTTTGCTGATAATTTGTATAGGGGTACGAGTAAGTACTTGAATCAGAAATCAAATGAGTTAGGATTTTTCTACTTGAAAATTAAAATTTAATGAGCAATGTCGTAAAATATCTAATCAGAGTTAGGACAAAAATAGAACCACATCAAAATAGCTCGTACAACAAATTCGATTACTGGTACAAATAAGTTGAAACACGAAACATTTATTATCTATAGGCTTCACAACAAAATAAGATGCACTCACATACATATATATGTCAAATGTCGTATAAGCCTTGGTAAATCCCATGACATGTCTTTCAGAAACCATCGTATTAATTATCTATGATGAAAATAAGTGATGCATGCTTAATTATTTTAAACCACCACGATTCTCTATGAATTAACGGATACTTGGTTCATTAACTTTCACTTAAGCATGTTCTAAAAAGAATCCTTTTTTTTGCAAAAATCTTTTAACGAGTATTACTATTGCATTATTGTCCTCACAAACTGTTTTTTTTTTGTCGACTTATCTTCCATATATGAAGTAATCCTATCAACGATTTTTTTTTTGTTAGAAATTCGACAACCACATAAAGTATTCATAAAGGAAGAAAAGATAGAAATTACAGAAAAGGTAAACATGCGTTGAAAGATGATACCATCAATTTATTCAAAATAAAAAAAATCAAATATGTCAAATACAAATATTATACTTTATAACAATAACAAAAACAAAACGTCGCTTTTCATCTCTTTTTTTGTCACATGCTCTATGCACGATGATATTTTATTTAATAATTAAGACTACAACTGGAAAATGCCAACATAAAAATCTGGATTTCCCCCCTTAAATAGTTTCGTGGGGTATGGCAATGTTGTGTAATGATCAACATCAAATTTATAAATCAAGCAGTTTATGTAAAACAAATTAAATACACACATAGTTTTTTTTTTGTAATCCACGGCGATAACAACGTATATGTCATGTCATGGAGGTAGGACATCGTTTGCAACATTTGGATCTTCAAAGATTGATGAAGCATGTGCATACCATAGACTCATTCATTTTATTTTTTTTTCTAATTTGAAACTACTTAAGGTGGCTCGGGCTTATTCGAATTTTCTACCAGAAGTGCCGTATTTTTGGTTATTTTATTTTTTAAAGAAAATGAATCAAATTGGTCGAAAACAAATAGGGGGTCACGGACCCTTCAAGCTCAAAATTTTACTTTTAAACAGGTATGTAAAAGGGACCATTTTTCAATGAAACGATAGGAAAATAGAGGCGTTGACATATTTTTATCGAAATATCGAAAAAACGTTCTATGACAATTACCAAAATGGGTGCCATTTGTAATTCATGCGTCAAATTATGCGCTGTCGAATAGTCCCGAGCCACCTTAACAGTGTATATCAATTCGGAAAAAGTATCTACGTCTTCACACATGCGTTAAACCGATAGCCATGACTTTGCATGAGACAATGTATTAATATAGATGATGAAATACTATTGTATGCTTCATCGGCAGGTTCACTTATGAATGACTGACAACAATTTATATACAATCCAATATTAGATCCTCACCATGGGCCTCCAATGACAACGTTTCAACAATATAAAGAATAACAAGCAATTGCAATGATAGTTGAATCTAAATTAAATGCTTATCTTTGCAATTTATTTAAGGGTTGTGTTATTAAAAAATGGAAAAAGAAAACTATGATTTTAATTGGGGGAAAATGAGTGAGTATGTTCTTACAGCCAATAGATATATAACTTTCATACTGTGGATTCATATATTTTCGTGGATATCAATTTTCGTGGATTGAAAAAAAACTTGCATATTCGTGGATACTTGATTTCGTGGTTCAGACAATCTCTGTATACAAAGCCTATTGAAAATATGACATTCGTTTACTATTTGAATTCGTGGTTCACTTGTATCCACGAACCCCATGAAAATTGGTATACAACGAATAATAATGAATCCACAGTAAATATGCTTAAAAAATCCCCTTTCAGTAACATGCGGGTGAGTGTTATGAGGCAAATTAGTGCTTAAGATAATCTTATTTCTTATAAGTAATGAATTTTTGAACTGAGACTTTCCTAATCAATTCAGAATTTTCACATATTATCCTGTACCCTATTCTAGATTCAAAAACTGTAACCACATATAAATGATCAGCAATACAATGGGAATTGAAATACAAAATGTTTAAAAGAATCAATTATCTTGCAATGGAATAAAAAAAAAGAAATCAAGGCCTACATAAATATTTCTCCTGAAACGTGTAATACTTTCAGATCCTAACAGACATCATGGTACCGACCATTACATAATGAATTACCTTGCTTGGTATAACTTCGAAGCTTCTGGCCTTTGTTAGTCTTCGTTGATTTTCAAATTTAGTTTCCTTTGTATATTTCGGAGTTTACGATAATGTTTATTATCACTGAACTATCATACATTTTTGTTTAGGGGTTAGTTGACTCCGGGTGCGGCAGTCTCTCGCTGCATTCGAAGACCCATTTGTGGTCTTCGTCTGTTGTTTGCTCTTTGGTCGAGTTGTTCATTGTTATTTTCTCTTTGACATATTGCCCATTTCCACTCTCAATTTTATATTTGAAAATTCTTTGACTAATTTTAAATAATCTCAAAACAGCACATTATTGAAAATAAACTTATGCTTCTTAAATTTTTTTGTTTACTAACTTATTAGTTATATACTAGTAGTTCTTTCTTACTTGAAAACTACCACAGTTGTTGTGTTAGAAATAGAGAAAACTATTGATGCAAGTCCAATCTTTTAATATTGATCCCCGGAAACTTAAATTAATGACAGAGTTTTGAAGCGTTGTTGTTGCGATATTTAAATTGGTTACTTTCATTGAATTGTCTGATACTGAAGTGTAACTATATTCCCATACTTTATTCCTCATATTTTGAGGTAAAGAACAGGTCGCATCTGAAAGTATATTTATATAGAAAGTAAAGACATCTCACACAGAGCAGGACGAATGTGAACTGAATTATACGTAATAAATTTCAGCAATGTTTGTTTCATCTCGGTTTACCTAGATCCTAAACTCTGGAAAAGAAGTTTCTTCACAAATGTTATCGTATAAACACATTTCGTGGAAACATAATTATTTCACTGTTGATATCATTAGCATATTCTATGATAACCAAGCTTTATAAGGATAATGCAATAATGAGACTGACCATTACTTCGCAGATGATCACACACAGTCCTTGGTATAATAAAACCCGCCATAAACACTTTTTACTATTATAATTAACTATGCATGTGCTCATGAATCAGATAAGACATAACTTTCTTTAAATCAAATATGTTTGAGTAAACATCTCAATAATTTAACTTGATATAAGTATCTCAAAAATACATAGCGAAAAAAACCTCAAAACGATTCTGAAACAACATCAAACTGTACTTACGATCTTTTGTCGAGAAACTCGTGGAATTAAATTTTTGAGTCTTCGACTTTTGTCGAAAAGCTAGAAATAGCAATCTTACATCGTTGTCGGCGGTAGCGTCCACAAATTTTAATTCTGTGGTTAATGTTTACGAAATTTTGAAATCTTTCTTAAACTATCCTTGATTTCTACCAAGTATAGTATCAAGAAAAAATGGACAAAATAATCCTGTTTATTCATAAACATAACATTCACTCTGTTGTTAAAGTTTTTTAAATTGTAATAACTTTCTTAAACTATCCAGGATTTCTACAAAACTTTGACAGAAACTTGCTTATGATCACAAAACATTTTGTAAAAATATATTTTCTGTTTTTCAGAATGTAACTTAACTATGTCCGTAGTTTTCCTTCGGGTAACATTACATGTAATATGCAGTTAAACTTCATAAACATTGTTTTTTAGCCTCATAAAGTAGGCAAGACACTGGGTTCCACGGAACCCTTTAAATGATTTATGTAGAAGGTCCTTTTGTTGATTAGTTAAAATTGCTTTTATCAGAGACAGTCGCGAAACAAGGCGAACACGTTTGAAACTATATGTGTATGGTAACTGTATTACTGTGATTACTTTTTCAAGTAGACAGGAATCATTGCGGGATGATTTATTAACGAATCATTTGTGAAATTGATTGCAACGGATTCGTTCTGTTCGTCATTTTTAATGAAAAAAAATCGTGACTTCGTCAACTGACTGATGACGATTGCGATTTACATTAAGTGTTCAGATTGTCAGGATCAGACGATGGTGTAAATACTGGAACAAAACCTGCATAGAGTTCGAGGACAGCCTTGTGTTTCCTTGGTATCATATGAACAAAGGTTCTATATCTATTTACTGTTTTACAGATATTTGATTCTTCCATTTTGATCTTGGAACTGGATTTAATAGTATTCTCCAACTAATGATTACAATTGGTCCACAGTTTATTCTTGATAAATAATGATATATGATATGTTTCAAATGAGACAGCTGCCTATCAAATGACATTGACGATAGCACCTGTTTGTCAGAGTACAGCTTTTAAGAATACGCATACAAGACCCATAGAAAAAAAAACTAATGTCTTGATTTATAACAAAAAAATGAAATACGACAGACATTTGAAAACAGCAACACATAAACTGTCATGAGCTAGGGGAAGGCACACACAGAATCTGACGTTGGAAGACATATTTCGGAATACCTAATTTGATTCTAGCCTCAGACAGAATTACCAGCATATATTTGAAAATTAATAACAACACAAAATAGATACACCTCAATCAGTGATAACATTGTGAATGTACATGGGGGTGTTTACACACATTTGTCTAAGAGACAACAACCCGATCAAAAAAGAAACAGCAATCGAAAGCCACCAATTTGTCTTCAACCTTAACGAAAAATCGTTACAAAAAGGTGTATAAATTCGGTGATGATAGAGGCTATTGTAAACTCCCAAACATATAAGTGAGTTAAAAATGAAAATCGTACAAGAATTACTAAGACTACAGTAAAATCCATAGTAATTGTCTATTAGTGTAACAAACACATAAGCAATTTGCGAACGTTATGATTTATTGCTATTTCAAAATATAAGTCCATATGTTCTTTTGCTTATACGCTGAAACTTTAGTATAATTATTAACAAGTACATTTATTTAAATTTGTTAATATTTTAGCATATTTGTTCATATGATCAGTAATTTTAGATGTATCTTTTAATAGTTTACACTCTTTATAAACAACTTAATCAAAAATGATACGTTGTTTCAGATTGAACATGTGAAACTCAGATTTTTAAACCATAAAAAGCACAATTAATGTAATGTACTTTATTCGTAGTAACGGGTTTAATTTGCTAAATTTCTGCATTGTTTAGCATTAAAATATTGGTAAAAGTTATACTAAAATTATAACGTCTTGTTCTAGAATCATCCAGTCTCAATAGTATAAACATATATGTTCACAGGTATTCTTTTTCTTATATCGTGTACATATGTGTTATTTATTATCGTATACATGTGTGTTATTTAATATCGTATAAATGTGTAAATAAACTCATCATAGATACCGGGACTTAATATTATATATACGCCAGACGCGCGTTTCGTCTACAAAAGACTCACCAGTGACGCTCGAATCCAAAAAAAGTGTAAAAAAGCCAAATAAAGTTCAAAGTTGAAGAGCATTGAGATTCACTATTCCTAAAAGTGTTGCCAAATACAGCTAAAGTAATCTATGCATGAGGTAGAAAAGCCTTAGTATTTAAAAAAGTACAAAAGTTTGTAAACAATTTATTTATAATTATAACAATAGCAATGTGTGTTATATAATATCGTATACATGTGTGTTATTTAATATCTTATACATGTGTGTTATTCCGTATCGTATGCATGTGTGTTATTTAATATCGTAAACATGTTTGTTATTTAATATAATATCCATGTATGTTTTTACTTCTTTGGCTTTATAAATATTTTGACTTGAGCGTCACTGATGAATCTTATGTCGACGAAACACGCGTCTGGCTTTCTAAATCATAAATAAGGTAGATAATAACAATTCGACCAAAATAAATAAA
Organism: Mytilus trossulus; assembly: GCF_036588685.1. Classification (NCBI taxonomy): domain Eukaryota; kingdom Metazoa; phylum Mollusca; class Bivalvia; order Mytilida; family Mytilidae; genus Mytilus; species Mytilus trossulus. Next base: position 55,746,513 of record NC_086386.1, on the reverse strand, counting down.
ATCGAGTAGGCTGATGACAATCAAAGTAAACGGTATAAGTTTAAAGAAAAAAACTATAATTACCTGACATGGACGAATACATCAAACATATAATAAATGAAATCAATTTTTTGTGACAAATCTCTCCACGTTTGCCTACTTCCATTTGTGCATTAAAAATGAGAGCTGTATGTTGTCTGTCAAAGCATGCACCTGCATTAATGTCTAAGATCTGACACATATTCGATTCAATTTTCTACATGAACACAACAAATTTAATGCATTTGCTAAACACTTGTTATACAGGTGTCTATTCCAGTTCAGTGATTTAAAAAACAGCCGAAAACAAAATATGAATAAGAATGATTTAAAAGGAAAATACAAAAGATCAAAATTTACATATACTATCAAATTATGAATGCACTACACCTTTTTGAATTATAACAAATATTATCAACGAATACACCAGGGTTATTATTTAGTACGCTAAAAGCGCATAGTCATTTATGGGAGTTGTCACTTACAGATTTAAATAGTTATTTACCACTTTACTACAATTTTAGTGATTATATTCATGGAAGTAATTGTATTGGACAAGAAAGTTATTTCGACAATACATTTTCTTTCCAGTGCAGCTTGAGTAACAAACCTCAAACAAACTATAGAGACCTGATTTAACTATAAGAACAATCTAAAGTCAAATATCACTTGGTTAATGTAATTAAAAGTATACCAATATAAAATGAGATAAAACCTATCTTAATTCGAGGGTCGAGTAATAGTAAACTACATTGTATACGTGCTATGCGTTAGATGCAATTTATTACACTACATCAACTTCAAAATAAATGCACTCGTTAAGTTAGATATATATCATTAAGAATAGTTGATCATCATGTTTAGACGGGGTTTTAAAAAAAAATAAGAAGACTATGTCTTTGTTTCAAGACAAAACTTACTTGGGACGGGTAAAGTTTTACCATGATAAGTACCATAGACATCATGTCACCTAACATATCACAACAACTTTTTGATTTTTTTCTTTATTAGATTCATTTAATATTTGTTTTTTCTTGATTTTAGTTAAGTTATTTTTAACAACGTTTTTTTGTAGTTTCCCATTTGAAACTGAAATATAAAAACTGCAAAATGATCTATAATCTCTATCTTAATCGAGAAGCGAGAAACACTTATGAACCATTAGTTTATAAACATTATCCACCTTATCTAGCTGTAATGTAAAATTCAGGGTAACACATTTAACACTAAAATACCGATTAACTAATTTCGATAAAGAAAAGTTAAAGATGTTAATAGACTGATAAAATAGACCAAATGATGGGAGACAATTTAGTAGATTGATTTCAATCAACGTAAACATTATCAGTTGTAACTTGATATTATCATTACATAATACAGATGAACACATAAATCAAAAAGAGACTAAACGCATGTTGTCGTGACAAAGCTTCTTAGATGTATCCATTTCTAACTTCTAAATAAATTAATTTCTGATTATGTTCATGATGTTAGAGTTTATCTATTTATAACATACACTTCACTTAACACGATTAATGCCCAACACTTTCATACATTCAATCAGTTTACAATTCACACACAACAAATATGAAATATTGACAAATCACAAAATAATGAAATTTGATGACAATCTATGTAATATATTCGTATTACAGTTCAGTGCATAATATTAAAAAGAAAGTTATACAATTTTAGATGCACACCTATTATCATATTACAAATGCATTAAGGTATTATTTTGAGGTAGGACAATATGTTCACTAGATACACCAAAATTAGGAGTGTATGCCCGAGGCGTTAGTTCGATCTTCAATTACATGTATTTACACGGTAATTTACCACTCAATCCAAACAATTGAAGTATGACATTTACAAATTGCTGCTCCACATGCACTTCTAATATTAAATTTTACATTTCAACATGTTTCAAACGTATTCTATTATCGATGATTGAGTCCAAATTATTTAAAAAATATTTTTTTTTTTAAAACAAATGTTGATGACTGCTAGAATCAATGGGGCAAAATGTAAAAGACAAAGTCGAAAAAAGAATCATAGCTATACATTTAAAATCTAACATTGTACAGCAGGTTAATTAGTTAATTTCATTTGTTTTTATTCTACAGATAAGATTTAGATAAAGCCAATAAATATAGTATCATTCCTGAACCAAAAAATACAACATCTATATTTTTAACGGTCAGACGTTGCGCACGATGTTGGTAATACTTAGCGTTACAAGACGTTCCTCAAAGTGAGGCGATTTTGACGATTTCAAAGAAATTTTCCAGCGTTCAAGCATATAATTGATGAGGTTAATTTACTGTTGTGAATTTGGTAACCGATTGTTAAAAAAATGCATAGTTTTACACATAAAATTTAAAGTTTCGTATAGATATTTTTTTCAATGAATATTCGTTTACACGAGTTGTCAGTCTTTCCAGGCCATAATTGGTAATTTTCCTTTCGGCCGCAGACCGCATTAATGAATCATACTTTCATTTCCGCACATATTTTGTATTTATATTCTCTTAATTTTTGCATATTTATACATATTTCTTTTGTTGCATTTTCTTCCGTTTTCGTTTCCTTTCTATATTTGATCATTTCCCGATGCATTCTTTGTCGTAAAATATCTAGGTAATTAAACATTTGGGATTCGTGTTTTTCGCATTTCCTCATTTTTTGTGGCATTATGCATATCCTTTGTTTGTTATTATTGCCTGAATTGGTTTTTTCTCAATGTGATTTTACAAATAATCTCATTTGGTCAACATTTGAATTTAAACTTAAACTATTCCTTTCACAATAAAATTGAGAAAGGAAATGGTGAATATGTCAAAGCGACAACCACCCGACCATAGAGCAAACAACAGCCGAAGGCAACCAATGGGTCTTCAATGTAGCGAGAATTCCCGCACCCGTAGGTGTCATTCAGCTGGCCCCAAAAATATGCATAATAGTACAGTGATAATGGACGTCATACTAAACTCCGAATTATACACAAGAAACTAAAATTTAAAATCATACAAGACTAACAAAGGCCAGAGGCTCCTGACTTGGGACAGGCGCAAAATTGCGGCGGGGTTAAACATGTTTATGAGATCTCAACCCTCCCCCTATACCTCTAGCCAATGTAGAAAAGTACAGGAATAACAATACGCACATTAAAATTCAGTTCAAGAGAAGTCCGAGTCCTATGTCAAAAGATGTAACAAAAGAAAATAAATTAAATGACAATAATACATAAATAACAACAGACTACTAGCAGTGAACTGACATGCCAGCTCCAGACCTCAATTAAACTGATTGAAAGATTATGTCTTCATCATATGAATATCAGGTACAATCCCTCCCGTTAGGGGTTTAGTATCATACTATCATAAAATATATGAGAAGAACATAACCCGTGTCATGCCAACAACTGTTTTTTAGAAATAAATGTGTTTAGTTCTGATGCAAAGACCCTATCAGTGAATCAATGTTAAAGCCAAAATATGCAATCTTTAATGACCTGACAACAGTATCGTAACTATATCCCCTTTTAATAAGTCTATTTAAAGGTTTTGTTAGTTTCTGAGGAGAATACTGACATTTTTGTGCTTTATAAAGAATATTTCCATAAAATTTTGGATGTGAAATACATGAACGTATCAGATGTCTGCATGTTGAGTTATATTTACGAATTATTTCCTTATACCGGTGATAAAATTTAGTAAATGTTTTGACCAGTTTGTGATATCGAAAACCCTGGTGTAATAATTTTTCAGTAATACATAAATTTCTCTCGCTAAAATCTAATACGTTATTACATACACGAGCGAATCGTACAAGTTGAGATATATAAACACCATAAGATGGTGACAAGGGAACGTCACCATCTAAAAATGGATAATTAACAAATGAATAGGAAATGAAAAATCATCTCTTTTATCATAAATTTTTGTATTAAGCTTCCCGTTTATGATATAGATATCAAGATCGAGGAAAGGGCAGTGGTCATTGTTATCATTAGCTTTATTTAAAGTAAGTTCTACAGGATAAATGTCTTTAGTATACATACTGAAGTCGTCATTATTGAGAGCCAATATATCATCCAAATATCTAAAAGTATTGTTAAATTTTTGTATCAAATGTTGTTTTGATGGGTCTTTGCTAATTTTAGTCATAAATTGTAACTCATAACAATACAAAAACAGGTCCGCAATAAGTGGTGCACAGTTAGTCCCCATTGGAATTCCAATAACTTGACGATATACGGAATCTCCAAAGCGAACAAAAATGTTATCAAGTAAAAATTCAAGCGCATAAATAGTATCAAAGCATGTCCAATTGACATAGTTCTTTTGTTTATTGCTACTAAAAAATGATCTAAAAGAGTTTGAACATATGTACTCGCATTCCGACTTTTAAATGCCCAGTTAATTAGGGATGTGAATTTTTTCTTTATAAGAATATGGGGCAAAGTGGTATATAGGGTAGAAAAATCAAAACTTTGAACAGATTCAAAATCACCAATATATCCATGCAATTTATCAAGTACTTCCAACGAGTTTTTGACACTCCAAAAGTAATTAATTCCACTATTTTCAGAGGCCTTATTTGAACAATTTATTATCAGGTTTGTTATTGTATCAAGTGTACTAGTAAGTAAAACAGACAATTTAGTAGTGGAACAATGGCTAGAAGATGAAATAAATCTATATTTGTAAGGTTTTTTGTGCAGCTTCGGAAGCCAGTACATAGTTGGGACTTTCATTGTGTTTGGCTCTGCTTGTAAAGAAGTAGCTAAAAGTTTATGTTTGTTACAGATGTCGTTTTCTGAAAATGAAGTCAGTTGGAATGTTGGTGAATTCGTGATTTCCTTTTGCAGAACCTCTAAATAAAATTTACGTCAAACAATAATGATATTATTAGCAGCTTTATCAGCCGGGACAAAAACAACAACAACATTGGTTGTATTGTAACTTATACATGTAGTTTGCATTAAAAAAAAAACTGGAAACAAATAATAACGATATAAAATTAAAAAAATCAGAGCATGGCATCAATTACGTTTTGCGAACGTTGGGACAAAATGGCTGTATTTTTGAAACGATTTAAAAACCTTGTTGCCTAACGAAAAGATGTAAATCGATGTTACACGATAATGTTTAAAAAGAAAAACATTTTTTTTTACCACCAAGTTATATTTTCTATGATCTAACACTGGTTATTTGATAGACAGGTGACTAAAACCTCCATTTAAAAGGAAAAAAACAACGTGTCTTTTTCTCAATGGGACAAGATTGGTATACTTTTTGAAGTCATTTCAATTGAAACTATACGCACGGTTTCTGGCAAAACAATATCATAAACCAGGAGAAAGAAAAAAAATCAAAATATTATTAATATTTTTTTACCTCTCAGTTTTTTTTTTAATCTTACGGTATAAATGCGCAAACCCGAAACATACTTAACTTGCATATGCTTGGACATTTTTCAGACAGTTTTCAAGAATAACATTTTCCGATCACGGTTTCAGTGATAATAATTTTGCTTTAACATGCGAATAACTGTAACAATAGCAATATTCTTGTGAAGTTTTACGATGATCGGAGAAAAAATACCATAGAAAAAAAACAGAACTCTGATCCACAAAATGTAACGTTGGACATTACTTTTTGCGTAAAGATGGGATTCTTAAGTGTTATAATTCCTGGTATTTTAAATTTCGTTTTTTTTTTTTACTTTATGATCCAGTCTAATGTAATAAATTCAATCAGAAATCACTATATTTTTATCGAACTGACCATTCCACGTATTTATCTTTATTCTAATCTATATATAGCTATAGACAAATGAAGTTGGTACCAACATCGTGCGCAATGTTATTAATTATCAATAATTAAGCTTTAAAATCAGTGCTCTAATCAAATTCGATGAATATTGGTAAAAAAGTACAAGAAGTTGCCCACGAAATCGCCGGACATTTAGGAAATTACGCGTTCAGTACGTCGACTGAGGAGGCGTGAAAGCAAATAAGACACAGATCGATAACCGTCTCCGAATTTGGATATGTTCTAAAATAAATGATGTTTTCTGTGGAAAAAAAATATTATTTCAAAGACATATTTAGGAAGTACAAAACACTACATGTATACGTCAAATCACAATGTTTCCGACTTTGTATGGTGATTGCGGCCCGATGGAATCGGTATCTTCCTTAAGTAAACAGATGTATAACAGGGTGGTGTTAAGTCTCGTATAACAAGACTCTGTTTAAGGTTCTTCATACTTAATTAATATTCAGGAAATATAATAAATATAGCCCTGAAATAATAATAACAATTCTAATGCAACAACGTTTGAAACGTTCATTTTGATTGGATAACGTCACTTTCTTACATGGCATCAATTGACAATTGATGCTATGGGACGTACGCGCAAGCGCAGACGGCATATGACAGATTTTAAATACATGTTTTAACGTTGTTTTCTGTCAGTTTCATTAGAATGGAGATAACAATATTGTATTTTAAGCTCCGACGGCATCAATTGGGGATTTGATGGTCGCAAATACCCGTTTACTGTCTCCGCTAACGCGTCGCCAGTAAACTTAATTTGCGACCATCAAATCCCCAATTGATGCCGTCGGAGCTTAAAATACAATACAGTTATCTCCTAAATATAAAGTAAAGTTATTAATTATCACAGTTACATATGAAGTAATTACATATTTGTATTTATAACAGCTGACGTCATTTAATAAATACAAAGTTAAAATATCATAGCCATAACGATCGTGAACGTAAAACTAAGTATATGATCTGTATTTGAATATAACTATCAAACATTCTATTAACATAATTCAAGGTACCATAGTATATCAATAATACGTACATCAATAGTGATCAAGATAAGCCTTACCAATTTGTGGAATCAGGCTATGCACAACATCAAGAACAATACATTAGCATTATAACCAATGCTTTACTTCTATCATCAATATATGTCTATATGATCAATGGGTCCCACAAACAATGTACAACACAATAAGTATTCAAATACACATTATAGTTCCATATAACAAATTATTACATGTTTTAATAATCAATCACAATAGTAATATAAACTTGATTATCATATATTAAAATTACTGGCTATGACGTAGTATCAGTATAAAGCAATGTGACGTATAAGACTCATGACATAAAGGTCAAAGGTCATTATCAGAATCATTCAAAAATCTATCTCCCTACTTGCAAACTACGCTTTCATATAAATCATACTCTAAATCATCTCTTTTACACACATTTACACAATATAGGAATATATGGGTTATACCTACCAAATATGGCTTACGGCGTTCCATACAATTCATTCATCTCTCATACAACTGAAAGTAAATAAAGTGTATTCTTACCTTATAAAGTAAATATACTAAATTCCTTATGTCCGAAATACTGCAAATGACTATCATTGAAATATCATTCCGTTCCAAACCATATAGATATAGCACAAACTAGAGTAAATATAAATTCTGCATTTTTTCAAAACGATACCCATTTCAAATCTGGGGGTATGTCCCAATTAACCAATGAGAACACAGATAATTCTGACCACAGAGAAATTCACCTGAGCTTTCCAACTAATGATTTATAAATTGTACAGGTAGAAACAGTTTCCACTGTGCGGTCAAGCACAGCTGATTAATACGTAATACTGTATTGGTTAAATGATACATAGATAAACTAATCAGTCGGAAACCCGGTTGAAATAGAACAAAATAATCGAAGCTCTTTGTTAGAGAAGGCGATAAATGTGTACTGTAATGTTTACTATAGTGACAAAAATTTTAAAAGTTAATCATTGTTAATAGAAACAAACAAAATTACAATTTTCTTCTCAATTACGAAGTGCTTTATTAAAATTTGCATAAGTTTTCAATGTATCTATTACATAGTTAAGCAGATCAGTTAGATATCAAGTCGACGATATGGGTATCTTTCAAGTTGGATGAAAAAAATGCATAACCTCCGATTTTAATTTTTTTTTACAATGGACGGAAAACATATCAATCTATCAGTTTAGTAATTTTCGTGTCTGCCGTTCCATTATGTGCCTCAAGAAAAAATTCCAAAAAATGAGTAACAATAGTATCGAAAGGAGAAAATCGAGTGCACCTTTTTATGTTAGGGTGTTTTTGAGTTGAATATTTTGTCTTGATATCGTACAAATCAAGAATATTTCATACATCGTCTCCCTTCAGATTTTTATTTATATATATCAAAGCTACAGGTGGACTGAATAACATAAAAAAATCACAGTACTTAAAGATTCAATATATGGGTCAAGTGAAATACCTATCTAATGAATCACAAAAACAGAGTAGGAGTGTTCGAAAAGCTTTTTTTTACGGAAAGTACTTGACGACAGTCTTTCAAGTGGGATGATGAAAATGCATATCTTCGAAAAATTATAATTTTTTGTTTGTAATAACTAGGGTTTATAGTCTTCAACCATTAAAAAAATCTAGTCTGCACTTCCACGAAATATTTAATTAGATTTTTTTTAAATGTTTATGAATTTTCGAAAATTCCAACTGACAACCGATCAGACAATAGTTTTAAGTTGAATCAATGCAGACAAGATCATTACCTGATGTTCATTAGCTAGTTGATACATTTGTCTTTTAAAATACAACTGATATATAAGAATCTTAATGGTGCAATGTGAATAAATTTATCGGTTTCAATGAGCAAAATTGGTAGCGCGTAGAATGATAAACTATACATAGAAGTGATTAAAATAATAAAATTAATGAAAATCGTCTCTACCACAGATGTTTGATCATCATGGTTTAAGAGGTTATTGCATGTATACGACAAGTACAATTTGGAAAGGAAGAGATCTATCAATTGATACGACGAAAAATAGAGAGATTGGAATTTGAACCTCTTGTATCTTATATGTATCTCTCAAAGGACAATCAGTAGTTTTGTTTTATCAAATACCTAAATGCGTTTTGTTTTTAAATTTCTTTAATATTATTTCAAAAATGTTTTGTTGGTAGTCCCTCTGTAAAATTCCGGATTAGTTCTATCATACATTTTGATGGACTTGGAACAATTTAAAATCTGCTGTCGTACAAATGTATATATAATTAGATAGAAATCGACAGTTGAATCATTCAGTTAGCTCACATACATTTGTCTAGTCACACTAGACAAACATTAAATCTTACATGCCTTCATGTCAACAGTTAAATCCTTCGAAATATAATTTCATACCTTTTGGATAGGTTTGTCTAAAAAAACATTAACGAAATTTTGTATTTTATTATCAAAAAGAAACCTTCACAGCAACCGTTATTTCGCTAGAAATAACACTGATAATAAAAACCAATGAACCACTTATATTTATATGTAGATATGTATATCGAAACTAATTCTTGTCGGCAAAACAAATAATATTGGTGAACGGCTTGACTAGGATTCAGGAATTTGAATGTCCACATCAGACAGTAAAATATAATAAAACTCATGGAAAGTACTCTGGTTAAAATTTGTTACGCCAGTTTCGTCTTCATATAAGTCACCAATAACGCTCGTATCAACATTTGGCAGGCTAAAATAAAGGGTATTGTAATGAACCTCTGTTCAAAGGTCATAAATCGATTGAGAAAAAAAAATCAAGTTTACACGCATAAACCGAGGGAAACACATCAACTATAAGAGGAAAACAAAGAAACAACAACAACAATGAAGTGCGACAAAAATAAAGGTCAACATTCATAGAAACGATCTTTTTGATAACAACTGCCATAATCCTGACTTAGTAGGGTACATTTAAGAACACATGGTGGGTTTAACCAAGATTTATGTCTAACCAAACATCCCACTAATATCGCAATGATACATGAAGCAAAACATAGCTTGAATGACAACAATACTTGATGACAAAATGTTAACAAAGTTAAGGTGAATGCAAAGCCCCTGCTTAAAATTGACATCTGTTTAGGTCTACGGTATAGATTTAAATCTTAATCTATTTTCAAATCTAACACTAGTTTAGACAATACTTGTTCATTCTTAGTATGTTGTTTGTTCTTATTTAAATGAAAAACTAAAAAGCAGCATAATTTTAAACCAAGCTTTGACAACATTTTTTTTCAATTACAGTGTCTGTATAATATATAACATATATATAAAACAAGACTAAAAGTCGATTTGGTTGTTGCTTATTGAGATTTTTAAACACTATCAAAATTTTTGCAATGTCCAGCTGTTTTTAATTTTTAGTTATACTCACATACATTCGAATTGAAGAATATTTTTTTTAATGCATTGTAAACGTTAATCATACACACCAATGTCATATATCATGTTTATATTAACAATTAGTTGAACATATAACATTATCGTGATTATTCAAGTAAACATATATCTCTAAAGGTATATTAATAGGCTGGGTGTAGTGGACATTTAGCACTGCTATCAAGCCACAAAATTATAATTTCAACTACACGATGTATGTGTAATAATGCCATAACATTGAGTAACTTTATCAAAGTTACAGGGCTTTATACTTTGTTCGCCAGAAGCATGGTATTCCTTCAAAATACTCATCACTGATGCTTGAATGAAAAATGATCGTATTGATCAAAATATTTAAAATATAAAGAACATGCAATATGTAACCGTTTACAGATCTATTAGTATTTCAAATTTACTCTATACTATGAGTATTTGATTTGTGCTCGACATATCACATCCACTAATTTGATATGTTTATTTCTTTTTCTGTTTACGATCAATATATTTAAAAAAAAATCTTGTTATTTCGTTTAAATTTGGTTGAATTTCATTTATCAAGAATCCATACTTTTTTTTTAACTTTTTTTTTAACTTTTGAGTCTTTTTTTAAATTTGTTGTCTTGTCCGTTATTTTATGCTCCTTTTTAGCGCTTAATATTCATTAATCGTTTCCAATTGTTTAAAACTAATTCTCTATATTTTCATGGCTCATACATTTTATATTCTGTAAATCCATTCAGACATTTAAACCTTTTTGTCAAGACTTCTTTATGTTAATTTTGTTAATTTAAATACCAGTTATAAATTCACCAAAGTTCAAGCAACACATACAAGGATAAACAAATTTAGCATTTTTATTGTATACATGGTTTGTAAAACTAATTACAAAGTTAACTTAGTGATAGTCCCAATGCCGAATTGCAATCTCCTGTAATCCAAATTGTTTGCCTTTATACAATTTATAGCAGTTTTCTGGGGAAGGGGCATATGCTTTTTCTTCTCCGTTGTTCCTGAAGAAAAAAAATAACAAAAGCAATTCAACAGTTGTTCAAATTAATCGATCAGCAAAGTACAAAACAAGGTAATCCACGAAAAGTGAGGAAATGTAATGTAGGAGTTTTTAGCTGACAAAGCTGAAATAGAGAGAATAATCGAAAAGCTACATGTATGCATTTGATCATTATTCCGTACATGTATTGATACCGACCTTGACTATTTAAAAAAAAAATAAAGTTAACTTGTAATATTGTAAAATATGTTTACACAAATTTTGTTTCGGTTTCAAACAGAACTGAGTAAAAATCAATGTGGTTTGCGGGAAAACATATCGGTTAATGAATTTTCGATTATCGTTGGTTTTTTTTCTTCATTTTGCTGTCAGACTTAGAAATATAATTATCCTTTAAACACCTAAAACGTATTACTATTGAAATATGCAGAACTATTCCATGTAAATAAAAATACAACCTTATTTCTTATCGACCGATAAATGAACTGCCTTCATGTAGACATATGTACTGTATGTACCAATTATTCTGTCTATGACCTTCCAGTTGTTGTTTGAGTGCAACAGGGCAGTTTGATATAGATACAACCCGTGTATAGAGTACCACATTATCAAACTTTTATTGTTGGTGATCATTGGGCTAACCAGTCTTTGATTTTACTTCAATTAACTTTAATATTGACTAAAATCGGTTACCAAACGAAAGTCATACGTTTGACGTAACCGCAAAATTTGTTCGTGATGTTTTAGTATTTGTCGTATAAACGTTCATATCTTAAATCTCTTTTTACCTAACTGCACCATTTAAATTTGTCTTACAGTTTTTGACATTAATTATAGTTTGATTATTTATAGTCTTAATCATATTAAAAAGTCGCCAGCTCATGACAATGAGGACAATAAATACTGATTAATATTTTGTTTGGAATTATTTACAACATAAATAGTTTAAACCCGATACCTTATGCATATCACATTATAGAGAAATTTAAAATGTTAACTACTCACTGAAAGATGACATAAAACTTACTAGTTGTACAAAAAAGCTTATGATAACCCCAGAAAATTCAAAAAAGTTTGTTCGGGATAATATTTGTTAGTAATTATTCTTTTCGTTTATTTTAAAGAAAATCGACTCACGCGATCTCTTCTGTACTATTCTTTGAGGTTCCTTTGAGCAAACATAAAATAATAATAACAAGAACAAAACCAGCACATGAAATTCCCACGAGTGTAATAGGTCCACTATATCGCTTCAAGTTTTCTGTGTCTAAAAATATAAATGTGCGATGAACGATTAAACAATATTTTATTCTTAAAAACTGGATGTTCATTAATACTTATAAATGAGTTGTTAAATACAAAATACAAATCCTTGATCAATTGAAAAACCTTACATGATACATGTAGATGAAAAACACAATACATTTCGTCATTTTGTTTATGTTCAGAATTCAGTATCTAAGGGCTTGGTCAAAGATGTATGAATAAATTGTTAATGCATTTTCTCTTTACTTTCATTGTATTTCTAATAAATGAACTGACTTGAATCTGATTCCAAAATAATTTACTCTTAATTTTCATAATAATGTTTTGTAGCCTGATGAATACTGCATTCGTTTACATAGTAAGTTCTGACTAATCGACTTTCTTTTAAGGTAAAGAAAGCGTGATATCTAAAAAAAATACCTGTCAACTTAGTTTCCAATGTCGTTTCGTCTTTCAAATCTGTAGTTGTCACTTTTAATTCTGTTGTAGTCTCTCTATTTGTAGAAGCGGACGGAATTGTTGTTTGTGTTGATGTTTTCAAATCAGTACTAGTAGAATGGACGGCAGTTGTTTGTGTGGTATCCGTTGATTTTAGTTGTAGCGTAGTGTCCATTGCAGTAGAAGTAGTATGCAGTGTTGTTTTTGGTGCTGTTGTCGTTGATTCTGTTAAACTGTCCATTTCAGTAGGAGTAGAAGTTGTTTGTAACGTTGTTTCGGGTGTTTTTATTATTGTTATTTCTGTTGTAGAATCAATTTCAGTAGAAGTGGATGATAACGTTGTTATTTGTGTTGTTACTGTTGACATCACATCTGTCGTAGTGTCAATAGCATCAGAAGTGGCTGGTTTTGATGTTTTCTGTGTATTTTCTGTTGCTGTCCTATCTGTTGTTATGTCAATTTCAGTAGAAGTGGAAGGCATTGTGTGTATCTGTGTTGTCTCTAATGATGACATCATTGTAGTTGCTTCAACAAATGTAACAAATAAAATTAATAAATTATTATCATGTTGTCAAAGATGTAGGCCGCTGTAATATATAGATAGGTCCTGCCATGCTTTCAAACTATTCTAGATGCATCAGTTTGTTACCTATAGTAAATTTTGTGGTGTAAACACGATTCCTATTGATGGACCTAATTGTTTAAAACAACGATCTCCATAAAAAAATAATAAATTAAACATTTGAACACGAACACTTATACCAATGAAACAAAAACAAGTCTATAATATAAATGCATGATCTAATGCTGAAATTCTCTCTTTGTTATTAGTTGAAATCACAATATAATTTAATCGTAAAGAAGTTTATACCGATTTGGGTTAAGAACCCTTTAAAATTGTGAAATTATTATCAATGAATAGAGAATGTAAACAATTACAATCATAATAATAAATATTGGAGAAAAAAATATAGATCATCTAGAAATGACAATTGTATACTTATAAAATAACAAGGTCAAATTTGTTAGCCGATATGACGAAAAACGAGAAATAAGGGAATTTTTAAACTTTGAATATTACTTTTCTACAATGGTGTTTTTTGAAAATTACACAATTTCAGGCCATTTTCTTTTCCATATAATAATTATTACCAATAATTAACATGTTCCGGTTCGAACTCGATACTAATACCAATGATATATGTCACATGAAGTTTGCTGTTACCTTCTGTTAATCACTCCTTTATCAGGAGAACTTGGAATTCTTTTAGTAGTTGTTATAGATCTATGTTACACTACAGAACACTATTTAATCACTATTAATTTGGTTAATCAGTTTAAAAAAATTGTCTACAGTAAGTGTATTGTAGTAAGAAAATAAAGACAACTTAAAGAATATAAAGAGCCGTAGTGTAGTAGTAAGTGCATCGGACTACTAACACAAAGGTTCCTGGTTCGATTCCCGTCTAGGATGAAAATTTCAGGGACTGAATTTTGGGCTCTCCCTTGACACCATTTGCAAGTATGATCTTGAGGAAACGATGATAGTTCAATGGAAGGGGACGATAAATGGCTGACCCGTGTTTAGAGAGAGCCATATCTCTTGCACGTTAAAGACACCCTTGTTGATTTCGAAAAAGAGCAGGTTAATGCCTCTACAAGGCATCACTCACACCCGCAAAGTGGAAAGGGATTAATATAAGTTGCAAAACTTGTTTCCCAATCCACTATAAATAAATATATTTAAACTAAAAGAATAGAATATTGTTTATAGTAAGTTTATTTTAGTAATATGCTAAAGACAACTAATTAAATAAAAAAAGTGTTTATAGTGCATGTGTATGTTTATTGTAGTAAAAAACAAGGACGGGTTAAAGCAGAAAGATTTTGAAAGCAGAGAAAAATTGTGAACCTTCCAATCAGCATAACTTTATCAGATGTCAATACGAGTGTAACACATTCAGGCTAAACACAAGTCATGGATAGTTTAATTCAGGAACAAACCTCCAATGTCGCGAATGTGTTCTAGTAGGAATGTATAACAGTGGGCTACAAAAACGAACAGACAAACATGAACTTAATCATTAAGGTTCACGACTGTTTGTTGAATTATAGAAGAACCAAATGTGACACACATGTCATTAATGGGGCGTCTCTGATGTATTTGTTTACTAGGTATCAGTGTGATAATTTCCAAATTAATTAATTTCTTAACCTACACATTAGATAGGAGTGAACCGTAAATAGATCAGCACGAGAAAAAACATTTATGAAGAATATAAGAGGAAGTTTGTAGATTGTAGATATTTCCTGGTGTAAAAAAATGTGTCTGTTATATTCAAATGCATGTTGATTTTAAAATATGTCTGAATTCGTATGCTAATTGGTAAGCACCTAAGAATTTTGAAACCTCTACAATTTGAAAAAAAAAAGAAATCGTTTTACCTACCGTAGATCGCGCAAATACTATTACTAAACAACAACAAAAACAAAACAAAGGAACTACGTTGAAATATAAATGTTTACACAAGTGACCAAATGATAAATATGTATATCACATAATTTCCTGAAAAGCACACCACAACTAAAACGACAATACGTATGAACAAAACCTGTGTTATACGCAAGTACTGATGTCATATTGTGATTTTACTTTCGAATATCATCAAATTAAACATTATTACATTGAGACTTATTTGTAACTTTTTAACACAATATATGTTGAAAGTATTGCATTGCGTTCAACGTTTAATGAAATGATATATCATGTATAAACCTTCATAATATACAGACAGCTCTAATCAGTTCATGTAGAGATACATTTTTTGTTGGCTATTTAGAGTCAGGTTCAATTTGTATTACGAACATCTACAATTGTGACGTTTCAATAGGAAGTAAGTTTAGTCTAAGTTGACGATGGGATTATTAATGGACAAACTGATGAATAGTATTTTGTTTGCCTGTTTTTTTTTCCCTAACGAGTTTTAAAGTATTCAATAAATACTCAACTTACGAATAGTTCTTTGTAGTTTTGCTACATCAAAAAAGGTTATATCGTGTATATCGAAATAAAGTTAAAATAATCGGAAGCCATTGCAAACCTTCTTCACAAGCACTGTTACAGGGTTCACACAATGAAACGTTCATAGGCAAAGAGACGCTGCTACCTGAAACATAGACCGTTTGAAAATGATTAATTTTGAAACAAGAAGAACATAAAAAGACATTTGCATGTCTGTAGTCAGTTCAATATTATTTCCTTACTTTTTATTTTAACAAATTTATTACAATCAATTGCATGTACAATCTGATCAGCAGAACGTTAAGGAATGAGCAAATTATAACAATTGTACATTGTAATATGATGTTCTTAATTGATTTGCGTACATACCTATGAGATACTATGAATAAATAGATATGTCAGCTGATTGTTAACTTCATGTAACGTTTGGGATTTTCCAATCTTACTCCCCCGTCGTTTGCTTACTATGAATGAGTTATTATAGGTTAAACAATATAAATGACGTCATTGATTGATGACATAAGAGTTCAATCATTCTACGGGAAACTGCTCAAATTTGAAATTGGAAGTTGTCAAAACATAAAAACATAAACAAACTAAGTTGCGAATTTCATTGAAAGCCCATTGTTCTAAATAAAAGTAAGATAATCAATCAATTTTGTTTAAACCTGTCTTGTTATGCTCACGAAAATCATTTCAGTATTTTAATTTATACCGCTGTTTTATTCAAATTTTCAATAAATTTTGTTCATATGCAATTTGAAATATATTCAGTTTTTACTATGTTTGATAAAATCAATGTAGTTTTATCTGAGTTTGAGTTATTACTTAAAAGATCCGGATTTAAATAAAAAAATATCATATCTGCGAACCAGTACGTTTACATAAATATTATCTTTGGATAAAATACATCTTCCCAAAAGAGGCGGGGTTTAAGAAACAGCTGTTTTTTCAAAGTTCAACCTATCATGCAATTATTATCTATAAAAGAGGGGTGAAAGATACCAGTGGGACAGTCAAACCCATATATCGAAAATAAACCGACAACGCCATGGCTAAAAATGAAAAAAAAAAACCAAATAATAGTAAACATGACAAAACATAGAAAAAAAAGACTAAGCAACACAAACCCCACCAAAAATTAAAGGTGATCTCATGTGTTCCTGGAAGGTAAGCAGATCCTGCTCCACACCCATCGTGTTACCAATTTAGTAAAGACATGAACTGTTATAAAAGGCATGAACTGCTCACATTATAAATAAAACCTTACGCAAAGAATTACCGAATGGAAACACGCACACAGAACATACAAAGCCGCTCCTCATACGATCATAGTCCGTAATTAAAACCTGTACAATAAGGATATATATATATATATATACATAGTACCTTGTCTTCTTAAGGTTCTAATTTTCGGTGAGTTGGTGTATTGACAGAAGGTGCTACATATTGTTGCATTATCAGCTGGAGCCTTATCTGCTTCTGATATGAACACTCTCTCGTTTGGGAATATTGAAGTTGCAATATCTACGTATATAAAGGAAAGAAAACGAAATATGTTGCACTAAATGTTCACATTGGATAACTTTGATCGAGCAATCATAACATTTCTCTCTCTGACTGAGTTTAAACTGTAGTTTTGAATTATTTTTTTTTTATTTATAAAAAAAGAATTGAAGAACCGTTTGTTTAACATCAAGCAAATGACTTAGCACTGACTATCAAACTGGTAATTCCTTTGAAATTCACATCCCAATAAATAAAGATATTTGCTTGTTTTTCATTATTTTTTGCCTTAATATTAAAGTCGGTAATTTAGGTATTAATGAGTATATATGTGTTTGTAACTAAAGACTTGTTGTCGTGGATTGGATTTAGAATTATCAAACTCATAATAGATAACGCAGCGCTTTAGCTTTACTGCAGACGGTCTTTCATGTTCTTAATTATGCGTACGTATTCTTTCCATTGTCATATATGTAAAAGCGATATCACATACCTGACAAAAGGTGAAAGTAAAATAAATCTGTGGTAACTTTTGTAAACTTCATACAAAGATATAATCGTCTGCTACCACCACTCAAGGGAAAGCTTGCGTCACTTCTGAAACACATGTATTCATCAAAATTATACTTGAGATTAACATTTAATACGGATTCAATTAAAATTTAGAAAAACAAATTACCTATTGTATTATCATGTATAGCTTTGTTTGGCCAATTGAAAACATAGACTATGAAGCCGAGAAGTCTAAAGGGATTAACACATTGCGGGCGATGTGTGTACCGATATCCAAATAGCATGCGTTCGAATCCCAGAAAGGAAAGAACATATATTTTTGTGTCCACAAAAGAAGTAGGTTCAGTAAGATTCCTTTTTGGCCCCAAAATAAAGCAGTTTTACAAAAGTATGAAAATGTTATCTTTCAGCTATTTATTGAAAAGTAGAATGCTTTTGCTACATAAATATAGGCTGTTTTTGACAAGACAATGCACATACATCGGGTATTAGCATCATTAAGTAGTGCCAAACTACTTTAATCTTTACAATTACAGCATTTCAGTTAAATTTTAGACGATTTCCGTCTGAAATGAAAGTGGCCGCATTCGTGTTCATCCATAATATTGAAATTTAGTTGTATTTGATGATAATTCATAACATATATAAAGGTTCATGTTGGACAAAAACCAAGAAAAAACAAAAAGTTACGTTTTGGGCATATTTGATAGATTTTTCATATTTAAGGTAGAATCATGGTATACCGCAATCTTGGATTGTACAATCACAGTACAAAATCGGTCTAGTTATTTGCCCAAATCAGCAAATTTGGAAACAGATTTGCATTTTAATGGTAAGACTGTTTATTTATACAAAGAAAACTTGTTTTAATTTATTGTATTATTTAAAAATATTTTAACAAATATCAACCTTTTTGGTTTTTAAAATCATTTTTTTTCAGATGAGCCATTTAAGGGGAGATAACTCTTTAAGTACAAAATTTATACTGGGCTAATAGGGAAATTTTTTATTTTTACTTGTGGCAACAAAACAAGTTCGGTGACACCATATTTTCTTTTTATTTTCTTAAAACATATTATGAAACCTATCTTCTCACAATTTATTTCAAAATTCTTATAGAATTTTTTTATGCACTCTTATGTGTTTTTTCATGAACAAACTAACCAAATTTAGGCACTTTTCAAAGACTCATAGCTTGAAAAATAGCACGGTGACCCATACTTTTTATTATATTTTTGAAAAAAGCATAGTAAAATCTTCATTTTGGCAAATTATAAGAAATTTCTGTCTCAAAAAACATTTACTTATGATCTACCTTAAGCTTGAATCCGGGCGTGTTTAATGACTGAATCAGTTAAAATCTTTCACATAAAACAATCATATCAATTGAAATAGACACTTAAGATTTAAAAAAAAATCTTCTTTAGATGAACTTGAAATTTGAGGCCAAAATCGGCCCTTACCGGACCTACTCCTTTGCTGAATTGTTTTGTTGATATTTAGAATTGTTAGGAATATAACATATGTTTTAGTCGTGTATCACCTTCACTAGCGATCCAATGGTTGACTCTGTCGTAAATGTGTCACTTGTTTAGACGTACTTATCAAAATAATTATTTCTGTGACTGTATCTTACGATCCTTAATTAAAGATATTTGGCTAATCTGCAATCAATTTCATCGCCATGTTTAATGTATCATGTATTTTGTTACAACTTTATATTCTACTGACGAGAACAGGTAACACTGGGCCACCGACAGTTAAATTATATAGTTTATTTTATATATATTTACCCCACGAATGACATTTTTAGTATATGTTCGTTATTCTTTCATTCCGGTTAGAATGTTCCTTGCAATATGTATTTTTTTCTTATTATCTTTATTCTAGTTTACTACCATGTCTATGATCTTGAAAACTATAACAATTACAGACGTTATATTACAAACTGTTCAGAGCCAAATTATAAGGAACAAACATGAAAAAGCTCCAAAATTACCATTAGCAAAATATTCAGACAATTTCTTATAGTAGTGGTTGCCCTTAATCTGAGGTTTGTATAATATATCATCTTGAAAACATAAAGACAAAAGAGTGAACAGCAATCAGATTAGCTGCACAAGGTTAATAGCAATGCTGAATGATTGAAGCCACCAACTGATTCTACTTTTTAGTGATCTTGTCCTTCAATGATTTTGTGGAATATATCAATTATTGCTTTTTGTCTTGAAAAGTATTCGGGCGAGAAAATATGAACTCCTTTTTGTGAATAATGAATCTGAGGTATTAGGTTTTACTTTAAAGAGTTATCCGGTATTGAAGAAAAATACATATTTTTTCTACTGGACTGAACTTGAATACTCTCTCTCACAAAGTTTGAAAATAAGCAATATGCTTCTAACTTATTTTTTGTTTTTTTGTTTTTGTAATAAATAATAATATTGTTCTTTCGTACTTGAAAACAACAACATTCGATGTGTCAGATATAGTTAAACTATTAATACAAGTCCAATTGTTTACTACGCTCCCTCCATCATTCAAATTGATGACGGAATTTGGTAGCGTTGTGTTTGCGATGTAGAGATTGGTTGATTGTTCTGAATTGGCTGCTACGTCTGTGTAATTATATTCCCACACTGTATTCTTCAAATCTTCAGGCAAAGCACAACTGGCATCTGCAAAAGAGAGGTGAAAGATATCAGAGGGACATTCAAACTAAAAAACAGTTAAACATAAACGCAATTGCTATAAAAGAAACCTAAACAAACCTAAAAAGTACAATAGACTATGCAACACACTCCCCTATCAAAACCTGTAAGGTGTTATAAAATGATAAGCAGATCATGCTTTACACGTAAGGCCCGTAATGTTGCAAATGTAAGTACAAACCCGGTTTTAAGTCTTATTCGGAAGGTAACATTCGTGAAAAGAAGAAGGGATTGTAGTAACGGCAATATGATAGTAACTGTAAGTATAGAGTACATATCGTATGAGAAATAATGATTGTGTACGATTGAGGACCAAATGATCAAGCTAACCAAGACTAGGAAGTAATCATGAGGACTTCAGAAAGGTTAAGTTTGTAACATAAACTTTGAAAACCCTACCATTTAGGATAAACAAAACGTTACTAAAAGAGGGATAAAAATTAACCAAAAGAGAACATGAAGAACGCAAATACAACAATTAAACAAAATGAGGTTTATTTACAAATGTGATCTTCGGAAAAATAATTTGTTTTCTTAACTATGTTGAACGCATCTCTCTCTCATATTGTACTATAATTAACAGATACAATATAAACAGTTAAGTATGCCTCATTTCTTTACTTTTATTTAATTTGACAAAAAGGGTAGGCTGAAAAAAAAAACATTGATACAAAAGATTTCAGCTTTCTAATTGTGAACTTTCCATTTTTATGTAGTAAAATTCCATATATTATATGAACTGTAAGTTTAAACGATCATGGTTATCTTAACACTATTAGAAAGGGCTTTACCTGAAATCATAAAGTCTTTTTCAGGTTTTGGTCAGATATTTTCTTCTTAATTCAATACTGCTCAGTGTTTTGACATTTGTCTTGCAGTCGATAAAGCTACGTTCATCAGGTTTTTTTTTAGACAATATGACATATTCTGTACTTTTGAACATTTCACAATATTTCAGTTAAAGACTATTGACCTGTCTGACCATATATTTATCATGTCTAAAACGAATTGTCTGAAATGTTCTGAACTTTCCGCATTGGGTACAGTATGAACTTGACTGACCATGACTTAATTTTTCATTTACTGGACAAATTTAACACCTTTCATATGTAACATTATAAAGATGGAGTTTCTGGATCCCTAATCAATTGAAAAAAAGTGCGATAATTTTTTTTTTATCATATATTTAGTAGTAAATACAGAAGTTTTGAATATTTGATAATAGCCTTCTGTCTAATCCTGATTGCTCAACTTTGATGCGCACCCTTTTTCATACCCTTTATCACACCCTACTATTTTTTTTAGTTTAATGCCATCAAAACGGGTCCCAAATGAACGTTCATTCGGGCGTGATGCAATTCATTGAATGAGGTCATTGTTTGGCATGAAATACCATACAAAAAACACAAAAATACAATAAACAAAATATTTTTAAAACAACAGCACGCAAATTGTAAGGTAACACAAGTGCTTCGAGTTAGTTCTTTCATAGCTGTTAAAAGTAGACAAAATTCAAACTGAAGGTAATCCATTCAGGTGCTACATGTAGGGATTAGAAAGCAGTTCATATATACTCTACTGTTGAAATATTTTATATTATACAGCGTTTAAAACATGGCGTATCACCCATAACAAATATCATCCATCGGGCTTAAGGCCCTTGGGCTGGTATTGGTATATCGGGATATTACGGCATATGATACGGATTTTGCCATTTATATACTCATCATAGATACCTGGACTGCATTTTATACGCCAAACGCGAGTTGTGTCTACAAAAGACTCATCAGTGGCGCTCGAATTCAAAAAAGTTCAAAAGGCCAAATAAAGTACAAAGTTAAAGAGCATTGAGGACAAAAATTACTAAAAGTTTTGCCAAATACAGCTATGGTAATATATGCCTGAGGTAGAAAAGCCTTAGAATTTAAAAAAAATAAAATGTTGTAAACAGGTAATTTAAAAATATTACCATATCAATGATAATTCATGTCAGCACAAACAAGTACTGACTACTGGGCTGGTGATACCCTCGGGGAAATAAATCTCCACCAGCAGTGGCATCGACTCAGTGGTTGTAAATAAACTCATCATAGATAACAAGACTACATTTTATTAGACGCCCAACGCGCGTTTCGTCTACAAAAGACTCATTAGTGACGCTCGAATCCAAAAAAGTTAAAAAGGCCAAATAAAGTACGATCTTGAAGAGCATTGAGGACAAAAATTAATAAAAGTTTTGCCAAATACAGCTAAGGTAATCTATGCATGAAATGTCTTAGTATTTCAAAAAAATAAAATTTTGTAAACACGCAATTTAAAAATATAACCATATCAATGATAATTCATGTCAGCACAAAAAAGTACTTACTACTGGGCTTGTGATACCCTCGGGGAAATAAATCTCCACCAGCAGTGGCATCGACCCAGTGGTTGTAAATAAACCCATCATAGATACCAGGACTATATTTATTCTCTATATATTTTTTTAAATATATTCAGTTTCTAAAGGCTTGTGTAAAGATTGATATGTTAAATTTTCAATGCATTTGAACTTTATCTCTAATAAATGAACTAACTTGTTTCAACTTGCAGAATAATTTACCCTTATGTTTATAAACGTGTATGAATGTTTCATCAGTTCATAGAAAAGTTCTGATGAATAGACTTTAAGTTAAGATAAAAAGAGTGATATTTAGACAATTACCTGTAGATTTAGTTTCCAATGTCGTTTCGTCTTTCAAATCTGTAGTTGTTATTCTCAATTCTGTAGTCTCTGAATTTGAAGAAACAGATGAAGTGGAAGGCAGTGTGGCTATCTGTGTTGTTTCTAATGGTGTCATCATTGTAGTTGCTGCAACAAAGGTAATTATAAAGTTTAATTAAAGATCATCATGGTGTCAAAGATTTAGAACGGCGTAATAAGGCACATGTATGTTGATTACGCTCGAATGTCGCCTCTTTCGATAAAAATAAATATAATTTCCACGCAGTTTGAAAAAGCGGATGCATTCCTTACTTAGATCAAGGATTTTACAGCTACAAGGTGTCTACAATCTTCTTCCGTTTTTATAAAAACATTAGCATTGATATAAAAGCTTTTGCATATGTCTAATGAGCGGAAGTACACACGCAATAATTTCCCACCCGGGCTGATAACCCATATCAGGTGCATCTCGTGCACAAAACTCATAATAGTGCCTCTCCTGCAAGTTACTTCCGGTGTTTACGGTATCAGTTGTTTACTTTTCCATTGTGACGTCAGATATTTTAATGGGATGATACCCAGGCTGATGTGGAAAAGGCCATGTATTTATCTATATATATATATAGGTCCTGTCATGTTAAAACTTTCCTAGATGCATCAGTTTGTCTGTATCTATAGTTGATTTTGTGGCGTTAACAAATAAAAATAGTTATTCAAACATTTGAAAGTAAAAACTTATACCAATAAAACGAAAAAAGTTTATCATATAAAGTATGATTAAAAGCTGCAGATGTTCTTTCTTTGTTATAGGTTAAAGTCAAAATATAATTTAATCGTAAAGAAGTCTATCCCGATTGAAGTTAAGAACCCTTAGAAATTGTGTAGCTATTATCAATGGATAGAGAATGTAAACAAAAAAATCAAAATGATAACTATTGGAGAAAAAGCGAATGGATCATCTTGAAATGACAAATCTACACTACTAAAATAACGAAGTCAAATTTGTAAGCCGATATGACGAAAAAACGAATTAGTCTAGAGAATTCAACTTTATATATTTCTTTTTAACGACAATGGTGTTTTTTGAAATTTTAGACCCTTTTCTTTCCATATAATAGATATTACCAATAATTAACCAGTTGCGGTTCAAACCCGATACCGATACCAATGGTATATGTCACATGTAGTTTCTTGTTGCCTTCTGTTAATCACTCCTCTATCAGGAGAACTTGGAATCCTTTTAGAAGTTGTTATAGATTAATGTTACATTATAGAACTCTATTCAACAAGTCCATTTACCACTATTAATTTGACTTATTAGTTAAAAAAATATATCTTGTCTATAGAAAGTTTATTGTAGCAAGAAAACAAGGACAAACAAGAGAATAAAATTATGTTCATAGTAAGTATATTGTAGTCAAACATAAAGACAACTTCACAACTAAAATCTGTCAGGTTAAAGCAGAAATGCTTTGAAAGCAGAGAATAACATTGAACTTTCCGATAAGCATAACTTTATCAGATGACAAAACGAGTATTAAACATGCAGGCTTAAATAAGGCATAGGTATTTTAATTCAGAAACAGACCTCCAATGTCGAGGATTTGTTCTAGTAGGAATGCATAACAGTGGGCTACATAAACGAACAGACAAACATGAACTTAATCAATAAGGTTCCCGACTGTTTGTTGAATTATTGGACAACTAGTTGTGACACACATGTCAAGAAGGCGTCTCTGATGTATTTGTTTAGGTATCAGTGTGATACTTTCCAAAATTAATTAATTTCTTTACCTGAACATAAAATAACAGTTAAAAGTAAATTGACCAGTACGAGACAACACGGTTATGATGAATAAAAGAGAAAGTTTGTAGATGTCTCCTGTTGTATAGGTTTCGTCTTACATATTCAGGTGCTTTAATGAGTTAAACGCATGTTGAATTGTAAATATGTCTGAGTTGTTAATGCTAATCGGAAAGCACCTCCAAAATCCCCATAGAATTTTCTAAAACGCTACAATTTGAAAAATAAAAATATATTGACCCTCCATGTATCGCACAAATACAATTACTACAACAACAAAAAACAAAACAAAAGAAAAAGCTGTTGCCATTTGATTATATTACTTTCGAATATCATCAGAATAAACGGTCTGTTACTGAAGAAACTAGCATGTGTGACTTTCGTAGCCCAATATATGTTGATAATATGTCATTGCATTAAACGTTTACTGACATGATTTATCATATATAAACCTTTCAAAGATACGGAATGTGCCGATGGGATTCGTGCTACTGAACGAAGGATTACATGTGTTTTCAGTCTTCATTTTTTTTCTATTTTATTGCAGGCCTGCTTCATCTAGAAAGCATACATTATGTATATTGCAATACAATTCTAATGATTCGAAAACAATTGCAAACCTTTTTCACAAGCACTGTCACAGGGTTCACACATGGAAACGTTGCTAGCTAAAGTGGCACTGCTACCTGAAACAGTAACCTATACATTTTGAAAATAAACAATAACGAATAAAAAGGTCAAATTAAAAGACATTTACATGAATAATCTCACCAACAGAACGTCAAGAAAGGAACACATGATAGCTATAATTGTATATTTTAATATGTCGTTCTTCAAAGGCTTTGAGTGCACACCCATGATAAAACATGAATGTATCGGAACGCAGCTGATCGTCATCATCGTGAATTGTTTAAGCGGTTCAAATCTTAATCCCACGTTATTTGCTTACTATGGATGAATTACTCGAGATCAAGCGGTGTAAATGACGTCATAGAACAATGACATAGGAATAGAAATCATAGAACCGGAAAATGGGGAACATGTATGAATTTGAAACTGGAAGTCATAAAAAAACATGAAAACATAAACAAACGATGGTACGAAGTTCCTTGAAAGACCAATTTTCTAAAAAAAAAAAAAAAGTAAGATAATCAATCAATTGTATTCAAATCTGTTTTGATATTATATAATAAATCATTTCAGTATGCAAATTGATTTCATGCTGCATTTTTTCATCACATTTTAATAAAATTATGTATATGTGCAAATTAAAATTTATTTAGTTTAATATGTTTGATAAACAATAAATGTAGTTTTATCTAAGTTTGAGTAATTGTACAAGCTCAAGTTTATAATATAAAATGTGTTGGAAGTAGGGGAAACATTCAATAAGTTGTATCTTGTAAATATAGAGTACAAAATGTAGGAATATATTTGAAATTTTAACAATGCATAGCTTGAATCTTCTGCATTGTTATGATTGATCACCGCACATGCAACAGTAGTTAAAATCAAA
Organism: Mytilus trossulus; assembly: GCF_036588685.1. Taxonomy (NCBI): domain Eukaryota; kingdom Metazoa; phylum Mollusca; class Bivalvia; order Mytilida; family Mytilidae; genus Mytilus; species Mytilus trossulus. The sequence goes on along the minus strand of NC_086386.1, from coordinate 55,719,711 downwards.
AGTTTTATCTAAAACGGCTGTTGTTTAGCATTCATTTTAAATCGTTGTACAATGTATTGTAAACAAGCTGATGTATCAAACTTAGGTACGAAGTAAACATCCCGTTTAAACCCATAAACAAAAACAGCTTTTTAAATATTGAACCATCGTAGAAATAAATATCAGCTCATCATTTAGATCAACAGGGTGTCCTTCGTCTATGTTAGGAATCTTGATGTATCCATAAAAGGGCTGACTTGTTCACATAATAAGTTAAAACCTTGACCATACGTGACAAACTAATACATGGAAGCTTTCGTCAGGAATATTAGGATGATCCGTATACTTTCAAGGCTCATATAACAAATGTATTAAAAACCTGTTGTTAAATGCTACAATTAGGGTATATTTAATAAAATATAGTACCTTGTCTTCTTAAAGTGCGAATTTTCAGTGGTTGTGTGTATTGACAGAAGGTGCTACATATTGATGCATTATCAGCTGGAGGGTTATCTGCTTCTGATATGAAGACTCTCTCATTTGGAAATATGCTAGTTTTAATATCTGCATATATAAAGGAAAGAATATGAAATACGTTTCTCAAAATGTACACACAAACTTTCTTTAATAGAGCAAACATAACAACTCAGTTTATTTCCCCATGTTGCTTGAGGGAGTTTGAAATTAAGTCTATAAACATGCAAGTGTCGAAGCGGTGACCACCATGCTTCAATTAACTTATAAATTCACATCCCACCACCATTGGCATTAGTGCGATAAAATGAAAATAATATCATGGTTTCACTCATTTTTAAAATCAATGTTAATGTTACAGTAGTGGTTAATTTAAGATAAAGTTTTTTTTTACGCAAATGAGGAATCAGATATAAATTAAAATCGAATTAGCTTCATTTAATGTTCACCTGCAATTTGTTATATAATTAAATAGGCATGCAGTATTTAGACAAATATAAAGGTTATGTCTGCCTTAATACCAACAGAGATACGTATTGACGTGATAAATGTTCTATAATTAATCTGTTAATGTCGATGTAGCTTTGTTCGGATCATGGGTGTTTATGTATGCATAATTATTTATCTGCATATATTTGGATTGATGCAAATATATCAAATTTATATATAGCATATATCATACAAACGTGATATGTTTTTCATAAGAAAGAATCTATCTCTTTATAAACATAATTATAGATTATCTGATAAATTAATTGCATGACATTAGTGAAACCAATCTTTTACAATATGGTTCCGACAATGTCCAAACATGAAACTTGCAAGGTTTTATGAAAACAATAATAGTAGTTGTGTGAAGATGAAGAGGGAAGCCGTGGACATTGGTGTTTACTTTATTTTAATTAATTAAATACTTGTTGTCATGGATTGGATTCAGTATAAGTAAACTCAGTATAGATAACGTAGCTACGTAACTTTACTTCCTGTCTTTATCAGTCTTTTTTATGTTTCTTAGTTATGTGTTATATATTTTTCCCATGATATTTCTATAGGAGCAATATCACATACCTGACAAAAGGTGAAAGTAAAATAAATCTGGAGGAACTTGTGTTAACTTCATACAAACATACACCCATCTGCTACCACCACTAGGAAAGCTTGTGTCGCTTCTGAAACACAAACAAGCATGAAAGTTATACTCAGAACTTTTAAATGAATACAAACAAAAAAAATACTTATAAATTATGAAAAGATAGACAGACAAATTGCAAACCGTCCCCATGTTGGTAAACTATCATGGTAACAACAAACTAGTTTATTGAATTTCTTAAACAGCTTTTTTTTCATAAACGAAGATTCGTTTTATGAGAATAGAAAATGAAATGAATTAATGCTTTTATTCGGACGAGAAGGATTACGTAATACGAACAGTGAATCAAAGCATATTGTCCTTGTAAGCTAGAATATGGTCAGTGTAATATGACAATCTGAGTGCTAAGCATAATATTATATCTGTTTATCTGCAAAAAGTTTACCCAGAACCTGGCCAGACATTATCCGAGAATGAGAGGCATCACTCGAAATTTCAGCTGCATGGCGGAAACCTCTTTATTGATTTTTTAATTAGTTTGTAAACTATCATCATGGTGATAGATTCGCAAATGTTGTATTTGAAAAAAGTTATCAGCAACGCAAATTACAATGATATTAAACCCTAAAAGCAATTATACATCCTAGTTTTAGCATTAAGTAATTGCCTATAATCAGCAATTTAAATAAGATGAACTGTCATAACATATTATCTTGCAAACGGTGGTAGATTGTAAACAGTGTAAAAGCAAAATAGGATGAGTAACACAAGTTGAGTAAATATGCTTGAAACCATCAACTGGTCCCAAGATTTTGTCATTGAATGATTTTCTGTCAATGTTTTAATTTCTGTTATTGTCTAGACGAGTATACGTGAGAAAAAAAATCGAAAAGAAAAATGGTTTGCGAAATTTCGAGAAAAAATGAACCTGGCGTTTTCTTTTATACTTTAATGGTAAATTTGCTATTGTAAGTACCTAATTTTTTCCGCTTGATAGCATTTTAAGTTGAATACTTGAAAGCAGGCAAGATGATTATTAAATACTTTGTTTTTGTGTATAGAATGAATAATAGTATGATTGTTTCTTACTTAAAAACTACAACAGTCGTTGTGGCAGATACATCTAAATTATTGATACAGGTCCAATTACTTAATTTTACATTATAAGCATTAAAACTAATGATGGAATCTGGTAGCGTTGTATTTGCAATACTGAGAACGGTTGTTTGTTCAAGTTTGCTTGCTACATCTGTGTAATTATATTCCCACACTGTATTTTTCAAATCTTCAGGCAAAGCACAGCTAGCGTCTGTAATTATACAATAAATACAAAAAAATAACAAAATAATGATAGTGTTCTTTAGTATACATAGTCATGATAGTGGTAGTGAGCATAGACTAGTAAGTAGTACCTGACGACACCCCTTGATGAGAGGCCTTTGTACATAGATAGGTGAATTAGACATGTGTTAAGTGTTTCCTCTATTAATAATAACAAGATCAATCTGGACTGATATAAACTCACCAATCAAAATGAGTATCTATGTTAAGACAAAGGAAAATCCCCATATGTATCATGGCGTTAAATATCTCAACTAGTTTGATTCGCTCATGCGTGAAAGAAAGTATTTGATTCCAACGGAAGATATATCTTTATAACTAAAACAAAACTGAGGGTTTTAGATATCGAAATCTAGTCACAATATTTACTAAATTGTATCAATGGTACAATGTCATCATTCATAAAACAGTACAACAACAGACACCTCCTTTCTGGTAATATTCTATACAGGTCACAAAAATGTCGGTATTCACCTTAAAGCAATTCAAATTTTTTAACAGAAAAAAAATCAGAAGGTGCATAGTAACAAACCTGTTGACTGGTGATAAAAAATGGCAAATGTGAGTTTAAATATTGATTCACTCTTGAAGTTTTTGTATCCGAAATACAAACATTTATTCTAAAGTCTTACGTTGTTAGTATTATACGTGTAATGTTCTTCCCATACATTTTATAATAATAGGATACTACTCCCCTTACAATAAAACATGTGCTTACATTTCAAATGATGAATACTTGGTCGGTTGAATTGAGGTGTGAAGAGCTGGCATGTCAGTACTTGCTACAAGTCCTTTGTTTATTTTTTTGATTTTGACACTAATGAGTCTTCTGTAAAGGAAACGCGCGTCCAGCCTTAATATAAAATTGTAATCTTCGAATCTACAGTATAATGAATTTACTGTTATTGTCAATGTATGAATCATTGACATTTTTTAGTTTCTTTTGTTACATAATCAGAGGGTCCTGATTGGTTTTTTTCGTTTTCTAGTATGTAGGAGAGGATTGACATTTCACAAAAACCCGCTGCATTTTTCGCCTCTCCCAAAACAGAACCCTGTTGTCTTGTTAATCTCGTAAGATGTTTAATCTTATTTAACATATATGTTTTTGAGGCTAGTATGACGGCCATTTCCACTGAAGCAAAACTCATTGTTGTGTAGGGGCCAGCATGGTGTGATATTTTTTGGAGACTTGTTGGTGGCTTCTGCTATTTCATGTTCAACTTTGTGAGACATTCCCCATTTCCATTCTCTATCTTTTAATACATTAGTTCAAATACGTCTTAAACAAAATGCAAAAAAACCATGAACTTGAATTCCCAAATATATGGAAATATAATCAACTGTGTATACGCTTGTGTTGATCAGAAATGCATGCTATTTCATGTTTAATTTTTTTTGAAAATAATGAAATCAGCGTCAATAAAAAAATGTAGTTACAATGACTTTACAATGAAAATCGTTCAACTACAGAGATTTTACACTGATATTCCAAATGCACAACTATAATAAAATTAGAATTGAATTTACTTTTTCGACGTATGACAAATGATACCGGGTTTCAGATTTCAATTCCCAAGTCCGATGGTTTGTATCTTCAATAATTTAGTCAGTTACCTTTCAGATCAAACATATGCAGTTACATATTATCAACTGTCTTAATTTACTGCATCTAACATGTCTAACGCGCGTTTCTACACTTCATGTCTCTCTAATGATGAGTCCGTCATATTCGAAAAATTTAAGAATATACCAACATGGATCAGATCAATATGAACTCTAAAAAAGATTCAAACAAAGCAATCGAAATTTTAAATGAAAAATATAAGCATTAAAACAATATCCGCTTCGTCATGCCATAACTGTAGACAAGTAACGATAGAAAAGTAAAGTTTTAATCTAACTATATGCACACAACCTATTTACTGATTTAAGTCAATGTTTGCTCTATCGTATCCCCTTACAAACAGATATTTTAGCTACACCATTCAGGTTTTTTTAAAGGAGGGTAATAATCTGATATTTTTATTAATTTACATAGATAGCAGTTTTGCTTTACTAAGTACTAAGTAAATATTTTTTTTTAACTGTTTGTTTACTTTGTGAAAAATATATCTGTTGATGATCGATCTATAAATAAAGGCAACAGTAGTATCCCGCTGTTCAAAACTTATAAATCCATTGACAAAAAACAAAATCGGGGTAACAAACTAAAACCGAGGGAAACGCATTAGATATAAGAAAAGAACAACGACACAACACCGAAACGCAACACTCACAGAAACGGACCAAGCATCAGACAAAATCCCACGAGAATAACACATATAACATTTAAACCAAATACATGAATTTGGGATAAACAAGTACCGTGCCACGTCTGATCTTAATATCACAAAAATAAGAGGAAACCAACTACACAACATTAAAATGCAACACACACAGAAACGAACAATAATATAACAATGGCCATCTTCCTGACTTGGTACAGGACATTTTTAAAGGGGAAATACAAATGGTGGGTTGAACATTGTTTTGTGGCGTGCCAAATAAATAGGAGAACATATTAGACAAAGAAACACATGATTAATAGATAACAAAAAGAATCAGGTTTAAAATCCAATACGTCAAAAACGCGCCTCGTCAACACAAGACCCACAAGTGACGCCCAGATATAAAAGATCGAAAGTGAAAAAAGTACAAAGTTGTACATCACTGAAACATTTTTGGTAAATCTTATATATTTTTGAAGAGTCGAGACAAATTAAAATATCTCGATCAATTTTCTATTATTTTTTTTTCAGTCTAGTTATGAATATATAATTTCGCTTTTTGACTCATACTCAAAGAATCAAATTAAGTTAAGTGTTCAAGTCAGTTATATCAATATGGTTGAAGACCCTTTGTGACAACTTTGGTTTTCTACTATGAGATCGGATTGTTGTGACTTTTCGCTTTATTTCGCCCGTTTTAATGTACATGTACAGGTGGTCTTTATCCCATTGTACACACTGATATTTACTCTTGTGTTTTCTTATTATCATTTTTACAGTACTACACTACTTGGTATGACCACCACGAGATATACAGTTTGTAATCTACAAGTATTCGATACAAAGCATTTACAAATATTTTCCTTCAAACATGCCGAACTTCGTGAAAAGTCAAAGCGGAAAGTTCCTTATCAAATAGCATAATCAAAAACTCAAACAGATCTAACGAATGAATAACAACTGCACATGTATTAATGTGGCTCGGGACTATTCGTCTGTGCATAATTTCACGCATGAATTACAAAAGTATTTGTCGTAAATTCGATATATTTTTTTTTAATATTTTGATTGATTAGAAGTGTTAAATCATTGTAGCTATCTGACATTTTGGAATATTTTCGTTATTATCCGTAATTGTTAAAGGGTCAAAATGACATTTCCCCCTTTTTCACCATTTTCCCGTCAAAATTTGGGTTTTAAACCAAAATAGGTTGTTTTTCTTATCGGTGACCTATGTTTTCTTAGCTCTTTCTTTGAAGCTATATTTCAACTTTTCATAATAACAGTTTTGGACCAATTGTCATAAAACGTTTTTTTTTAATATTCCGATAAAAATATGATCAGCACCTCTATTTTCCCAAAAAGTAAAATTTTGAGCTTAAATGGTCCGTGACCCCTATTTTTTTTTGGACTTATTTAATACATTTTCTTTAAAGAATAAAATAACTAAAATAACGACACTTCTGATAGAAACTTGGAATAGGTCTGAGCCACCTTAAATCAGGCTTGCTAGCGGTTTTTTTTCTTTAGTATAAAATAAGGGATTAAACCCGGTTTTAAAGCAAGATAAATAATCACTTGTATAACCACGATAACAGTCGCATACAATTCAATAAACGATTTTCTTTTTAATTGAATAGTATATGTACAGACAGAAAGATGATAATGACAATGTCACTTTGTTTTCATCATTATATTATTAATGATTTATTCTTTTTCAAATTTCATTCCTGAAAAATTGTCTCTTCATATCCATGTTGCCTGCTTATATATATATCATATACTCGTGAAGGTTCACTATATTCATGATATACTTCTGAAGGTTCGCTATATTCATGATATACTTCTGAAGGTTCGCTATATTCATGATGAACTTCTGAAGGTTCGCTATATATATGAGACACTGTCTCCTCCCCTTTGTTTCTGAAATGAATATATGTACTAATTAAATTGGGAATGGAGGTGTGCTCCAGCTGGCCTCTATACAAAAATGTGTACAAAGAACATGATGTAGAGACTTCGAATGCACGTACGACATTGCAAATATACAATTCAAGAATTTTACTTCGATCATGTATCATGGATAAAACGAACCCGTTATTAACATATATCTGATTCACATTACCCAGGTTACGTGTCATGCTTGTAAATAATATTTAGAATTGTTTACTCGATAAAAACTAAGTATGGTACTTCAGTATAGTCAAACACAGTGTATATCTGTAAAACGATATCTGATTGAACTGTCTGAACTGTCTTCCTTAAATCTGTGCTAGCGTAGAACAGCACCAATTTGTTGAAAGTAGACATATGTTAGTGCATAGGGGCTTGATACAAGTATATAATCAAAATACATGTTAACAAATACTGGCTTGTATGCATCAACCAGAATGCATATTTTAACCAATATCAAAAAACAATTATGACAAAAGGACACGAATGAAGCAACTGTACGTCAATACATGGCTATTAACAACAAACGAAACGTAAATATCGCAAAATTATCCGTTCATGACACATATTGAAAAAAAAAATTGTTGTTATACCTCCCTACTTGCCGACTTGTTTCTTTATTATTATGAGACTGATTTCATGCAGGAACTTCTTACCACTATATTAATGATTTTTTTTAACTAAATATATCAACATTTTGTGACTATGTGGAACCCGTCTATCCCATCGAACTAAAGATAAAGGATACTACCGATGCAGTAAAGTCAACTTCATATCTTGACTAACATCTAGAAATTGAAAATGGGTGTCGGTTGAAAACAAAACTTTACGACAAAAGAGATGATTTCAGCTTGCTTATTGTGAATTTTCCATTTCTTAGTTACCACATTCCAGCAGCACCTGAATACGGATTATATTATTTGCAATTGATACGATATTCCCGTGCTTGCATCATGATTTTTCTTGATCAAGGATTGCTACTCATTAGGAAGCTATTAAACCGTTTCAAAAATGATATCGGATAGGTTCATTACGTCGTAACTACAATCCCCTTCCTATTCATGAATGTGACCTACCGAATAGGACTATTTACCGGATTCGTTATCACATAAGCAACACGACGGATGCCACATGTGGAGTAGGATCTGCTTACTCTTCCGGAGCACCTGATATCACCTCTTAGTTTTTGGTGGGGTTTGTGTTGTTTATTCTTTAGGTGTTTATGTTGTGTCTTGTGTACCATTGTTTGTCTGTTTGTCTTTTTCATTTTTAGCTATGGCGTTGTCAGTTTAATTTCGATTTATCGATTTTGACTGTCCCTTTGGTATCTTTCGTCCCTCTTTTATGAATACACTTTATCTGTTTTGTACCAAAAAATACAGCGTAGGCAATACATTTGGTGTAAGATTAAAACTACTTACGTTACATTGGTGGATGTATACTTGGATGGATCTTTCTGTCTGTTTTTGATGAGGCAATAACTTGCAATAACAAACAATAATCCAGATATGATTATTCCTCCTGCTATAATAAGTCCAGTGTAATGATCCAGTATTTCTGAAACTGTAGTTTTAACACCTAGGAATATCGAAGTATAAAACTATAATTATTAACATGAACGTATTTAACTGTGAACATATTAAATCAAAACATCATTTGTAACAGCAATTGTCCTGTCATTTTTTTAAATTATCTCTTCTTAAATGTTGGGAGTGAACGGTTAAAATTTTACAAATTAATAAAATTAGAAGTATTTTAAACCTGGTCGAATACGATAGTTCAAAAAAGAATTCATTCAAACTATGTAGGAAACTGTTGTTACAAATAGTGTTTTCTGAAATAAGCTAATTGGTACAAAATTTATTTAAGAGTCAGTTCATGCCAAACCTACACCTAACGTCAGGAAAAATCAGTCGGGAATTGAAATATGAATAGAAAATTCAAAGGCAGATCCGAACACAAACTGTACCCCAATGCATGCCCAAAGTTGCATTGTTTGGCGATTTTGTTCAAATATGTGTTCAGTATCAGACATTTATTTGTGGTTTTCTACTCAAATTCCAAATGCAAATATCGATTATTATTGTGTTGGTTGAAGTCGGATGTACGGTTAGACGAATAGAAGGCTGCAAAACAAGTTCAGTGTTAAAACTTAAAAACGTTTGACGAAAGCCTTTAGATATAGATGTGTTGTTTCCTGAAACTAAATGGAGATGGGATCGAATTCCCGATTTCTGTTTTTTTTTCAGTTGTTGATGTGTTTGCCTTTTAAATGTGATACTTATATTCATTTGTATAACATAATACGTCCCGTCAAAATTTTGACGGGCGTATAAAAAATTAAAATTGAATCATATCTAATATGCAGTAGTTAATTGTTCGTTTAAAAGGTTGATATGTATGTATAAATACATATATTGAAGTACAACTACTTTAATATGTTTATCTTATGTTATGTCTAATGAACAAACTAACCTGTTCCTGTTAACGTTGTTGTTGGTGGTGTTATTGATATCGTACAATCAATGTCAGTAGAAACGGATGGTACAGATGTTTTATGTGTTGTTACTGTTGTTATCACGTCTGCTGTACTGTCAATTTCGATTGAAGTGGATGGTTTCGTTGCGATTTGCTTTGTTTCTTTCCATATCACAGATGTCGCAGTTTCAATTGGAGTAGACATTGGTGGCATTGATTGTATCTGCGTTGTCGATGTTGGTGTCATTATTGTAGTTGCTACAACAAATTATAAAAAAGATGTTTAACAAATGATGATCATGTTTTGAAAGAGGTATACTTGTTAACGTGGTGTCGATTGAGTTTGACGAATATGGTTGTACTATTGATTGTTTTATTATGAAATCGAAGATGTGGTATGATTGTCAGTACGACAATCTTCCACAAGAGAGCGAATGGAACGGATATTAACAAGTAAAAGTAACCGTACGGCCTTCATCAATGAGCAAAGTCCATTCCACATAGTCAACTATTTAAAAACTAAAATGACGAGTGTAAAACCACGGTCTCATGAACGTAAAATATACGAACGAAAAAAACTTAAAAACATACCAACAAACGAAAACCACTGAATTACAGGCTCCTGACTTGTGACAGACACATACATTTACATAGATTTTTTGTACTAAGAAGGCAATATGTACACCACAAATTGTAATTGTAAAGATATACCTGCCTACCATGAACAGTATTAAGGCACGACTTATATAGATAAATTTCAAAGCATTACTATTGAAGAAAGAATATAACTTCTTCTTGATTCCGCTTTTAATTTGTTTTCATTCCTGCAGATGATGACAAAATATCCTTATCTTGAGACAGGGTTTAAAAAACTACACCAATGAACAAATAATATATCTAACATTGTCTGAAAAAAGAACTATGGAAAAGCACACCACAACGATTTACGAAATAAAAATATTTTTAATAAGAAATATAACTTACTTGAACAATAAGGAAAAAGCAATATAATAAAACATGAACCGCGTCTAATTCTTGGGGTCACGTGTTCGATAACCTGTTATGTTTAGGTTAACCATTTTACTAATTTTCATAAAGTACACACACCTATTTGACACGCGCTGTCACACGGTTCACATAATGCTGCATCACCTGGTATTTCGTCCCTAGTTTCTGAAAAAAGAAACAGTCATTTAAGTAGCATTTATGAGTCGATGTAGTTTCGAACATTATATCATATACAGTTAACTCCATAAACCACACACAACATTAAAATATTTATTTCTTAAATTACGATCTGGATCAAAATACAAACTGCTGTAAAAACTTATCTAAATGATTGATTGGTTTTAAAACGCTGTATGGTGGTAGATTACGCACCAAACGGATTTCCATTACTTATACTGATGATGCATTTACAAAGAAATTGATAACTTGATCTACTTTTCGGTTGTAATGGTAATAAAAAAAGAATTACAAAACAGTTGTATGTCACCTCTAGCTAATTGTTGGCGGTTACTATCATAGGAAAACATTGTTTTGTACAGTCACGCTACCATACTTTATTTGCTAACAATTCCATAAAACATGAAACTGCGATCAAACGATTTGTAATTACAGTCTAACTGTATTAATCCTTTGGAAGAATCAAAAGCAACCACTCAATAGAGAATGAACTTTTAAATAAGGTTTCGTATTAATCCGACAACGACATTGCCCGCAAACTTGATCGAGACAAAGTGTTTTAGTGTTTTCAATTTGAAGAGTTATTTTTCTTACGGCATGTAAATAAAAAAAAAAAGCGGATTTTGGCACGCTTGATACGAAGAAAATACACGAAGTTATTAGTTTATCATGTGGATAAAAACGTTTATAATACGGGTTTCGGCTTCAATATTGCACGCACGTATTTCTTAGGATTTTTTAGTTATGTTAAAATGACCATTGTTAAAAGTAGTGGCATTTTTTAAAACACTGCAACGATGTCAATTGTATAGAGAAAAAGTCACATTTAGAAAGATATGAAGCGGAAATGACCAGTTGGTCAATTAATTTTGATGTTCCTTATCATTTCATATTTTAGGTCAGTGTATCCAGGTTACGATGACAATCTGCGTCAACGGGCGTTTACTACAAACAGTAAACGCGCGTTTACTTATTATGAAAATGGAAGACTCGCATTTGTCCACGTTAACGCGGAGGTAAATGGAAAAGTAAACGCCCGTTTACTCTTTACAGAATTAGAAGACGCGCCGTTTTTGCGTTAACGCGGAGGTAAACGCGAAAGTAAACGCCCGTTTACTTTGAATGTCTACTGCAATTTCGGAGTTAACGCACAGTTAACGCGGCAATTACATGAAGTGCACGCGAGAAAACGCCGCGTTAACTTTATCGGCCTGTTTACATGTAATGCTTGGTCTGCACCCAACTGTATTAAGTGTTGTGAACAGTTGACCGCTTAAACAAGATGACCGTTAAGACAGGTTTATTGTTCAATTTTGTAGATTTCGATTTATTAGTTTTTTTTTGTATTTTAGTAAAGAGTTTGTCAAGTTTGCTCTAACTTTTGAAGATCTCATTTGTATTGTCCGTTTCTTATATTGTTATATCATATATATTTTAATATGTTAAATTTTTATATACCTGGTCTTCTTAATGTACGAATTTTTGGTGAGCCAGTGTATTTACAAAATGTACTACACATCGGCGCACCATAAGCTGGAGGGTTTCCTTTTTCTGACACAAACACTCTCTCATTTGGAGTGACAGCATTTGAAATATCTTTAAGAATAAAACAATGTGCATAGTCTTATTATCGTTTAATATGAAGAAAACGTCAATATAGCTCAATGCTCTCATTTGACTGCCTGGTTTATTTAATATTATTAGCAATATTTTTACTGTACATATATGTGACACCTCCAACTTTAAGATTTAACATTGACGATTGACCACTTGTATTTGTAATCAGCTCTTTGTAGCCCTTGTTTGTTGAAATAGGGAATCAAGTGTTCGTAGTAGACGTATATATAACACAAACACACCAACGTGCACGTATCTGCATGGACGGCATGTAGCTGTATTGAACATGTGTTGTCAAGGTATAACATTATATAGCATGTACAGTTTTACGATGATATGTTTGAAAACGAAAAGAAAAAGGAAAAAAAGGACAAAAGCTAACTGATGAATGTTACATTATTGTCTGATTTGAAACGAAATATTTTCAATATGCAGTTTAATCCCTTCCTGATTATACCAAAACTAATGCTAGCCGTAGAGTTTTCACACATTTGGACATGCATGTGTGTTGCTGTTTTTGATTGTGTTCAAGTGAATACGTATGCTTGTCGTAGACTATAAGTATATTAGCATAGTATTTACACTCATCATTTTTTTACATATTTAAAATCATCTCTTGCTTAATTTTGTAAAGGTTTTTTATTCACTATAGTTTTGTATTAATAATCGATCGATTCACATACCTGACAAAAGGTAAAAGTAATATAAATCTTTGGTCACTTTTGTAAATTTCATACAAAGATATAGCCAACGATTTCCATCGAAAGGTCCATTAGCAGGATTAGAAAAGCTACTGTCACTTCTGAAATCGAAATTCAGTTAAACTATAAATGTTGAAATTAAATGCACATTGTTACTGCCAAAGTTGGTGGAACATATTTTAATTTCATTTGTATACCTCATAATTCCTGTCGGTGATTATCATCTTGTTTTTCGAGTATTTGGCTTTGAATTGTTCTTATGATGATATATTTAGAAAAACGCCTTAAACGCATGTAACTTGTTAATTTTAAAAATCCAAGTAATATCTACACGTTGAATACCTACATGGATTTCACAGTATTGTTTTTGAACTGGCAAAACATGTATTATCACAGTTTAGAGAGACCCAAATTTGTCTAAATATTTTAGTTTTTTTTAACTTTTATAAAGCTTACAGAATTCATTAAACTTCGAATACAAGGCATTATGGTACGTGGTAAACTATGTTTCCTTATATTTGTATTTCATCCTCCTGTGTTTTTCTTTCCAGTGAAGAGGAAGCGTAGATTAAAATACTCACTAATTAATACATTGACTTAGGATAAGTACACATATGCGTGTAGTAAAATATAACACTTCTGTGGGTTTGCACAATTTAAATTAAAAACAAAGTTGTTTCGGTTATAAATAATGATATATATACATTTTTTCCGTTTCGATCTCTACATAGTAAATAAGATAATCATAGAAACCAGGCTTGAAATTTTGTATTTGCGCCGAATGCGCGTGTCGTCCACACAAGAATCATCAGTGTTAAAAAAAAAGAAAAAAAGTACGAAGTTGAAGAGCATTGAGGACACAAAAACTTCCTAAAAATTTTGACAAATACAGCTAGTATAATTTATTCCTGATGTTTATTATATACAAAAAAAAGATCCGCAAAAAAACAGGGTCGTGCAATATCATTACCATCATTGTCCCTTATACTGCTTGGTATGTGTAGTTTACATTTGCTCTAAAATTTAATGTACTACTAACACAGATAATCATATTTATCGTCGTATGAACATGGTTCAGTTCTATATATGTATGTGTTGCTTTTATTTGTTGCCCTTGAATACCGTCTCAATAATGTAAGTGAGATTTAATGAATTTGTTTTTAAAATGAAAGCTGAGCTATTTCCTACTTGAAAATCACAAGTGTCTGTGTGTTAGACAATGTCAAACTATCAATACAAGTCCAATCCCTGATTGTTGTCCCAAAAACGTTTAAATTGATGGTGGAATTTTGTAACGTTGTAGTTGATACACGAAGAATGGTTGATTTGGGTGAATTGTCTGATACTTGTGTGTAGCTATATTGCCATGCAGAATTCCTTATGTCTGTAGGCAAAGAACAACTGGCATCTAGAAAAATAAAATGAATAGTACTGAACTGATGAAATGTAAAACAATTCGTAGAGATATATATCACGTTATTGCTTAAATACCTGAAAAGAACAAACAAGTAACATTACTTTCGATACATGCATATGTTCTCATCCCTAAAACACATTACAAGAAAAGGTGGAACAAAGACGTCAATGTTTCAGTTTGACGTCCTGCATATTTCAATCAAATGATTTTTATGGTAAATAGTAAATGAACTTTCTGAAAATGTGTCAAACAAATCCCAATTGACAAGAAGTGAATGATCGTTACAGTCCTGGGTTTTTTGGTAGTTGTCCTGTCAAATATAAAGCTGAGCATGGCTTTACGATTACTTTGTCAGTAATACATAGATTTCTTTCGTTAAATCTAATACGTTGCTATATACACGAGCGAATCGTACAAGTTGAGATATTTAAACACCATAAGATGGAACGTCACCACCTAAAATAAATAATTAACAATAGGAAAGGAAAAAATCAGCTCTTTTATCATAAATTATCATATTAACCTTCCTGTATATAAACATGTTATATACATGTAGATATCAAGATACAGTGTTCTTTGTAAGTATTAGATTTATTTAAAGTTGGTTCACCAGGATGCATTTCTTGAGTGTACATACTGAGGTCGTCCTTATTGAGAGCCAAATATATCATCCAAAGACCTAAATACCTGTATCTAAAAGTATTTTTATTATTTTTTTGTATTAGATGCTGTCAAAATATTTCTTTTGGTAATACAGCATGTTTAGTGACATGTGAAAAACACATTCACCATATGTTTACAATCTAGTTATGACGAAACATATCCTTGATAACAGTACTTAAACTTTTAGTCGATGCGAAAAATGTTTTTTTTTAAACACGTGTTTTACCAACACAAATACATGTGCTCCCGTACTATTATCAAATATAATTAGTATATATATATGTATTCACCCAATCCTTCTGTTACATACAAAACATGGTTACAACCAATAAACATAATAGTTAACAATAACTTGGTAACATTATAGCAATTACTGAAGTTTTATGTATTAGTGAATTGATCAAATTGAGCAGATTGAACGCAATCAAAATAAACTGTTTAAGTTGATATAAAATTCAAACACTATACAAATCGTACTTTGACCTGTCTTTGTTAACTTTTATGCATTGTGACTTTAATGCAGAGTTTTCGCATTGACACGTTTACTACAACTTATTATCAATATTACAGTTAAGTGAATATTTGAAAAAAAGACGTTTAATGGAAAAACTGCATATCAAGACATATTTTTAATAAAACTTGCATTGAAATATTCCAGGTCCAAGCTTGACTTTTAAAAGCTTTTATCTTCAAACAGTTATTTACTACCCAATCTAAACAATTCAAGTTTTACATCATTAACGGTATGAATTAATTTTGCTGCACCAAATGCGGTTTAAGACAATTGATGCAGTTACAGGTTGCATTTCTGTAAATGTTGACAATGCAATTTCCCATAGAAACTCATTTTACGACTAAACTGTACCACTTTTACTATGAAGTTTTGTTTTATCCTAGAATTGAAAGTTCATATGCACTAAATTTGTTATCAAAAGTCAAAATATAGGGCTGTGCGGCATATGTTCACCGTTTATATGCCCTGAACTTTTCAGAGTTTAAAATAACACTATTTGTTTTAACTACCCCTACCTTGAATGAAGGGTTTCCACAGATTTCAATGTAAACAATATGCAAATGTATAATTACTGGTAACATTTCCAAGCTATTCTATTCTATGAGATGGAACACAGAGAGCATAACCGTGAACCAGTATGTAAACAAAATTAATTTTCTATGAATATTCTTAATCTCCCCAAACGAGGCGTGGTTTGAGAAACAGTTGTATTTACAAAGTGCAACCTTAAAAAAATGTTCAAGTCCAGAATCTATGCGAAAAATCAACAATCAAAAAGTCAAATATCTTCTACGTTTACTGATTATTTATTGCAAATTTCAAATTTTACACTTTAACATAAATACAAGTTGTGAAGAAAATGATTTCATGATACTAAAAATATGTTTTAAAATGGAAAATGATTCTAAATTATCATCTTCTACACAGGAAGTTGGATGGCTACTTCAACGCCGGATACTATATTCTTGACAAAAATTAAGCTCCAAATGTATAATAAACTAAAAATAACTCTTCTTTTATGGAATAGTCATTGTTTTACATGCAGCAACAATCACAAAGTAGATGCGAACTTTTAAAATACCGTTTCAGGTATGTATAAAAGAAGAAGTGATAGGATTGTCAATTAGGCAACTCTCAAACAAGAGACCAAATGACACAAACAATATAAGTCACGGCATTATACAATGAGCAAAAACCCAACACCGCACAGTCAGTTATGAAAAGCCCCGAAATAAAAAATGAAAAACATTTCACACGCGAAATCTACGACTAAATGTATGTCCAACAAAATGAACGAAAAACAAATAAGTACCATATCAACCACCGACGACCACTAAATTACAGGCTCCTGACTTGGGACAGGCACAAACTTACAGAATGGTGGTGCGGGGTTAAAAATGTGAGTGGTATCCCAACCCTTTCCAACCCGGGAAAGTGTTGTTACAATACAACATAAGAACGAGCTAAACAAATCAGTTTAAAAACGCCTAACTCATCTGATGGACAAAAAAAAGAAATACATATAACAAAAACTCAAAGTGAAAGTGACTGGATACTGGTATATTATAACAACAAAAAGACACTAAGTACTGATCTGCGAGGATTCGCAGTAACTGACAATGACTGACAGCTAATATAAAGCCACTTAGAACTAATTCACAAGAATTTTTTGTATCCAAGACTAAATTGATTTTGTCGAATACTATGTGCTTTCATACGATTAAAAAAGAGGAATGAAAGATATCAGAGGAATATAACAATTCAAAGATAAAACTGACAACACCATGGCTGAAATGAAAAAAAAAACAGAACATATTTAAGAATGGAATGCTTCTTTTTGTAAATTTATATTATTGGGTGGTAAAAGCGTTGACCGAAGTACATTTTGTATGAAGCGCGGAAGCGCTTCATTCTAAAAATGTACGCACGGTCAACGCTTTTACAACCCTTTAAAGTTTCAAAAAGAAGTATTCAATACTTATAATTACATTTTTTTTAGCTAAAATAATGAAAAACACGATTTTTATCCAGTTTTATTTAATTCACCTGTGCACTTTTTTGTGGGACCTCGTGTCATCATGCATGACAAATGTTATTGTCTGATGCAATTGTTTACGGAATAACATGTTAGCCAATCAGAATAACGTATTATAATGAAACTTACATCTAATGTAATTATTACACAATACATGACATAGAAAACTGAATACTAAGCAACACCGATACCTCGTGAGTAGCAAAATAAGCAAGGATTTAAGGATAGGAAATGCAATGAAATACAAACCTGGACATATCGTATTAATTCGGAGATATATACGCTTAATTTGAGAGTGAATCTTTCATTTCGAAAGCATCCACCTATTTTCCAAATGAGATATGCACTTACTCATGTTAATATTAACCCCTGAACCACAGCAAACATGAATTGTTTTACATAATGATATGACATTTGGACTAACAAAATTTACTTTCGTAATTTTGATTTTAAATGCCTGGTTTATAGTTACGATGAGGTAAAGTATTTACTTATGCTTCGGAATATACAAATGGTAACACACACACATTGAGGTCGAATGTTGGTTGTGGATCATTTACTGTTTCTTAATTTTCTGAATACCAGAGGAAACTCTCCATCTAAGTAAAACGGTATAGGTCAATGTACGGTATTCAATACGGAGCCTTGCCTCACATTAAAAGTGAGCTTTAAAGGGCACATACTAATGCCTACTGTAAAACTATTTAAACGGGGAAACCAACGGTCTAGAAATTTTCAGAAAACATGAACAAATAATATTTATTTTTAACAAAATAAATTGACCTCAATAACAAAAGAATAATGGTAAAATAAATTTAAAACCAAATCACAATCAGCCTGTCCGTGCAAGGTCTGTTAAACTAGTCAAAGCCGTCCGGAATAAAGTTATAAAAAAGACAAGGTCGTTTACAACTTCAATTTAAACAATTATGCATAGAGATATAACTGATATCGTATTTACATGGCATCCTTCCTTTTTGGACAATTATTTTTACCCTCGGGCTAAAAGTTTTTCTTTAAAACAAACCTCCTAAAATCACTATGCTATATAAATTTTAGCAAACATGTCCTTTTTAAAAACACAACTGTTCATGTATCTTTTTCACAGTAAGCCGAGAGAGAAACAAAACTAAGAAAAAATAGAGTTACTATTGGAGGTACTATTTTAAGTTATATCGTATTCATGATATTAGTACATATAAAAACATGAACAAATTATATAGACACATTTACCAACCGAAGAAAATTATCCTCAATTCTGAGTCCATAAATCAGTTGTAAATGGTGCAAAAGACATTATATAGAAACATAGTATTTTCCGTAGAATATTACGAAGAGTTAGAAAGATATATTCATATTGCATTAGTTTAAATATAGCTTCAAATTATTGTCGTTGTCAGTGAACAAAATACGCTGTGTTGTAAGACGTTTTTCTAGCATTGCTGTACGATAAAAGGATAAATGGGTGGATATTAGTTAACATTATCCATCGTAGATTCTACTGTTATATACCAATATCTACTCAAAAAAAGGTTTTCATTAGTGTCATAATATTTATATTCATTCTTTAAGTCTAGTAGTATAATCAACAATTTTATTAAAAAATTCATTGACAAATTATAAGGATAAAGATAGATCGATATTTTTACAATGTGTGTTGCGTTTTAAGAAAAAAATTGTTGCTCCAATGACCGAAAAGATAGCTTAATTAATTAAAATTGATTTTAATGAGAAGTCAACACAATTTTGAACACATTTTTGCCATTAGTACGTGTACTAGTACAGTGACGGATCCATAACTTTTCATAAGGGGGAGCCGCTGACTGACCTTAAAGGTGCGCTCCAGTCATGCTTCAGTGATACTTATATTATCAACCAAATCTTTCCTTTGAAAGTGGAGGCCGGGCCCCAAGTCCGTTCCCCCTGGATCCGTCTATGTAGTTATAATGACACCAGTAAGGTACAAGTAAGATATTATTGAAAAATAATTTCCAATTATAACCAATTTGTATTCACGTATAAGAATACATCCTTGATTCTAATCTTTTTCTAAACATACAGAAAACAAAAACATAGCCATACAAAAACGCAAATCTATATTTAAAATATAAAGGTCGAGGCAACTTAGTTCTAGTAAGGACTGTTTGGTTCATTCTCGTGTGCACAACATAAATTTATCGTATAAAATCACGAGCAAGGTTTTCTTGAAGCAGTGAAATCGTAATAAAATAAAATATTTAGATTTTTACCGTTGATATGCAAATCGATTTCTTTAATTTCACCATGATGAATACAATAATCTCATGCATGGAATGATATCTCCAAAACAACACCAATGGTTGTGTTACGTACCAACCGTACCTGATACGTAGCAAATAAGGAGACCTCTAATATGTTATAATCTTCACCCTTACATAGATAATAATGTAGTATCACAACATAGAAAGTCACGTTATAAAAATCAATTGACTTATGAGAACAAGCACGTGAATATACACCATGTATTCTTGACGAATGAATAAGATCTCACACACAATGTAAAACGTGGATTGCGTTCGTTTAAATCATATGCGTGACTATAAACATGTGCGAATAGAACGACTTGGAAAATAAATATATGATAAAAAGGGAATGTTAACATCCAAATATGAATGTAACAACTATGTTTTCGCATTGTTTTTTTACAGAATTTCCAATATAAAACTGAAATATCAAAACATAGAAAAAGACAATTTTTGAAGCATTCTTATATGTATTTAAAGTACGAGATTTAGATACATTTCCCAATGAATCATTATAAATTGATGTTAAATAAACAACAAGCATATCGTTCTTGTGTCTTTCTATTCACAAGTGTACATTAATGTATCCACAATATATGACTGTTGTATACAAAACATGGTTAAAGCCTATTAATGTTACAGTAAAAAATAGCTTTGTAATATGACAGCTTTTACTCAAGTTTTATGTGTTAGTAAATCGGTTAAACAGATAAGGTAATCGAGTAGATTGACGACAATCAAAGTGAAGATGACAAGTTGAAACTAAAAACTATAAATACCTGAAGTAGACAACCAAATAAAGCATATAATGGCTGACAAAAGCACGCTGTTGTAACAATGCCGTGTGAGTGTATCCATTTCTAAATTGCACACTTCAAACAAAAGTGTTCGATTCGGTACGTAGTAGTAGATTTTAATGTTCAGAACATACTCTAAATTAATGTCCAAAACAGACCATGTTTTAAATGCAGTTATCAACACACACACAAAATCAAGTAATATGAGCATACTAGTTTTAAATTACGTGTTTTACATACTTCCGTGTTGAAGGCCTTACCTTCACCTATCATTTTATACTTTTATACATTGGGCCTTTGATGGAGAGTTTTCGCATCTTTTTTGTCAATACAGTTGATGATTTACTTAAAAAAATAGATATTTCAAAGAAAATTCATTGAAATTTATATCTAAACACTATCTTAAATTATGACTGCATTGAATTATTTTGAGGTATAATTCGAACTCACTATATAAACCAGTGGCCCAAGCTCGACTTTTTATAGCATTAATCGTCAATCAGTTTATATACTACTAAGTCCAAACAATTGATGTCATATATCATAAACGAAATGAATTGATTGTACTGCACCAGATGAAGTTTTCAACAATGGACGCACTTACAATAATGCTAAAGTTCAGCATCAATGCGAACAATAAAAATGTCAAATACCTTCTACGTTAACAGATTATATATATAAGTACGTCTAAGTCAGTGACAACTCTACAACAGATTTATCCATCGGAACACCAGCAATGATGGTGAAACATGGCTGTGTATATAATGTTTCTCTAATTCTATGGAAATTTATCCCTTTTCGAACCCATTGTATAAAAAAATTTAATCAACGTGTGGTTGTTGGTGATCTCAGAAGATCATTGGATGATTTCAAGGTCATGACCTTTTTGGCTGACTGGATGAACCAAAATATGATAACAGGTGTTAATGAAATTGACAACTTCGTGCAAATGTGAAAGGCACTCGAAGGGGATTTTCGGTAAACAAAAAAAGAAAATGTCTTTTTAATCATTTGAGAAACAGATTCTTACATAGTAACTCGTGGATTATCGGATTTATCCAATCTCGATAGTTAAATTATAAATTTTAAAGTACTCGCCGAGGCGGCTCGAACTTTAAAATTGATAATTTAACTATCTCGATTGGATAAATCCCATAATCCACTGGTATCAATGTAAGAATCTATATATATACAACTCGTCAAAACATTAACCCAACAATACTAGATCTGTAAATTTGCTTTCACTTTCAATAGAAAGAAATAATTAAATTTACAGTCTTGTGTTTATATTATGTTATTCAGGATTTTGGATTAAAATCAATCAACCAAAAGTTACTTGTATCATTACTGATCTATGTTTACACCTTATACATTATATATCATTGTCGCTATTATCTGTATTTTTCCTTTGATGTTTTTTTGTGATAATTTTCATATCACTCGTGTAGAGTGAGAATGAAAATTATCGCTTGTTTCTAAGGTCCTTAGCAACAGCGTAATAATCTAATGCATGCGCTAGAGTGTCGGCCAATCAGAAAAGATTAGCCGGAACTATACAAAAAATGTTATCGGATGACTGCGCTGAAATGTCAACAATAAAAGATGATTTCCCGTTTTAATACTTTACCGTGAATTTCGCCGTTAAATAATTTATTGGAAGTTAATAAAAGGAATGAAATCATGTTTTTAACAAATAAAAAATGTCCTTTTGTTTTTTACATAAGTCTACTTCAAATCATCCTAGGTCAGTCTGCATGTACATTTCTTCATTCATGTTTATTTCTTCGTCTGCTTTGAAAAAAACAAATATATCCAACCTTTCACTTTATTTTGATGCGTGTAGAAACACCAAATTACAGTTTATCAACATTGAAAATGGTCTACGCCATATTTGAACTCGCCGGATGGTCAGATGAGACATCTTTTTTCAAATGAATGAACTACCTGAGCGACTACATATTTATATCACATAAGCCTACGTCAAAAAAAAAAGTACCACAAAAGAAAATGCATTATCATCGTATAAGATAATTTTTTTACTGAAATTTAAATTTAATGATATTCGAAAATACAAATAATAGCGATAAATAGATTATTTATGTTTTTTTAAACTCGATGCAATTTCTCATTCTAACCTTATCTCAGGGCTCCGCCCTTCGATGAGATGAGAATGAGAAAATGCATCTCGTTTAAAAAAACATAAATAATCTATAAGTATTGTTAAAATTTTCGTCACGGAAGAAGGCCATTTGTTGAGTCAAAATATTTGCAATTACTGTATAATTGATATCATCTGTTCAGTTTTTCAATCTTTTTGCGATGATATTCAACACTTTTTAGTGTTTTGTTTTCCATCTATTTATCGGTATTGTTACAAAATCTTTCAGAATCATATATTTATATATATATATATATACGAGTCTAAATTGAAAACTACGTTCAAACCTATGACTGCGTTGGATAAAAACCGCAGTTTTTATACGTGTGCATGTCAAACAAATATATACAACTCGTCTAAACATCAACCCAACAATGTTAGATCTGTTAATTTGCTTTCGCAAATTGTTTGTTCTTCCCTTGCCGGGATTCGAACCCATGCTACTGTGATATCGTGACACCAAATCGCCTGCACTGCAGCCTTCCCGCTTATATATATATATATATATACTGACTAAAAATAGCAACAATCAACATTCAATCTAATTACGCGTGGATCAGTTTGTGAAAATAAACTGATACAGTTACTGAATTAAAATTATATAAATGTCTAAGAATATAACTAAAACACACTAATTGATACATTAAAAAGTTCTATTAGATGTTAAGGTAGATACATGGTACGTGTATACCCGCATATGCCGCCATCTTGGATTGTATAATCACCGTAAAAAATCGGTCTAGTTATTTGACTAAATCTGCAAATTTGGAGACAGACTTGTAATTTAAAGGTTAGACTGTTTGATAATATAAAGAAAAGTTGGTTATTTATTTTATAATTCAAAATGTTTGAACAAATATATTTGTTTTTGCTTTTACAATCATTTCTTTCAAATGAGTCATGTAAGGGAAGATAAATCTTTTAGTAAAAAATTTATACTAGACTAATAGGGAAATTTTTTCATTTTACTTGTAGCAAGAAAACAAGTTCGGTGACACAATTTTTTCTTTTTATTTTCTTAAACTATGGTACAAAACCTATCTTTTCACAATTTATTTTAAAATTCTATCTCATAGATTTTTTTTTATACACACAAATGTGTTTTTCCATTAACAATCTAACCAAATTTAGGCAATTTTCAACGACACATAGCTTGAAAAATAGCACGGTGACCCATACTTTTTATTACATTTCTGAAAAAATCATACTAAAATCTTCATTTTGGCTAAGTATAAGAAAATTTTGTCTCAAAAAAGATTTACTTATGATCTACCTTAAATAGAAATACGCAATATTTCGCTAAACAAATTAGCTTCATCAGGCTTGTGCATCTCTCAAGGTGAAATCGGATGCATGACAAAAACATATTTTTGTAGCTTAATCTATACAAGATTTGAGGGACAGTGTAACATATTAATTCGGTCATAAAATATATTTGTGGCTACAACTACATGAAGTTGGAATAAATGTTTAACACATTTATAGATGTTCGATTAATTGTATGAATTTTTATAAATTAATTTGTATGATTTCAAGATAATTATGATTTTGATTTTCTTTGAAATCTTTTTTCGTCTCTCTCATTGAGTCCATCAGGTAAAATAAAAAAAGAAAGGAACTGCCCAATAACAAGACAGCTTTTAAGAGCAGGACATGATTTTGAAAACATCACATTTCAAATCATTGAGAAAAATCTAAATTGGGATACACAAGGAAGACAAAAAACATTTAGATTTTGGATGCACCAGTTACGAACTCTTGAACCTGATGGACTCAATGAGAGAGACGATATATAAGGCATGGAGATGTTATTATTACAGATCAGCTCAATTATCTATAGAAAAGGATCCTACAAATTAATGTAAGATACAGTCACAGAAAATAATTATACTCATAAGTACGTCCGAGTCAGTACAACTCTACAAACGGCACCACATAGAAAACTAAATACTTAGTAACACCAATCCCACCAAAAAATGGTGATAATCTCAGGTGCTCCGGAAGGATAAGCATACCCTTATCGATATTTTGCATCCGTCATGTTGCTCATGTTATTACACATCCGATATACATTCTATTTCGGTAGGTCACATATGAATGGGATTTGAGTTACGACATTATGAACATATCCGATAGTATCTTCAAAACGGGTCTATCAACTAGTGATTACGTCCGTTAAATGTATAAAGGGATGATTTCAACATCACCATTCGGAGCAGTTGGTTTTTAATAACTTTCTTCATGTTATTGTGGGCATCATTCCTTGATCAGGGCAATTCTGATAGGAAATACAAGCCCAGGAATATAATATCAATTCAGATATATGTACGCATAATTTGAAATTGTATATTTAAGAACGACAGCATCCAATCCAAAATAAAACATGTAAACTTACATTTCAAGCGTAATATATATACACTTTATATCAACCCTCAAACCAGAGCGAACATTAAAATCGCTGTACATAATAATATAAAAAATACATGTGGACAAACACTAATTCACTGTCGTAATTTTTGATATTTTTAAAAATGCCTTCTTCATAGTCACGGAGAAGTGGACCACCTAATTAAGTTTTGGACTATAACTATGATAACACATATACTTGTAGATGTCACATGGTGGTTGATCATCATTTATTGTTTCTGAATTAA
The DNA here is from genome assembly GCF_036588685.1 of Mytilus trossulus. Classification (NCBI taxonomy): domain Eukaryota; kingdom Metazoa; phylum Mollusca; class Bivalvia; order Mytilida; family Mytilidae; genus Mytilus; species Mytilus trossulus. Next base: position 55,694,103 of record NC_086386.1, on the reverse strand, counting down.
ACACCTCTTTTAATATTACAGATTCATCAAAATGCACGCTTTAATTTGCCTAAAATAACGTTTCTCTCATGCGGTTTATATGTGAAATATGTTATCTTTAACCACATTTTCGTTTTCTTGTGTCGCCAAAACATTTGGTGCTTGCACTATTAAGTTACTTTTATGTTTTTTTTTATAAAACAAAGAATAGAAAAATCCAGAGCAACGTTTACAAATTATTTTAAACACATGCTCATATTATTCTTATTGTAAATAAAGTAACAAAGCTATCTAATTGATGAATAACTTTAATGATTGTCCCAATGCTGAATTGCAATTTTCTGAAATCCACAGTCTTTGCCTTTATATATATAGCATGTTTCCGGGATGACGCCACATACTTCCTGGTCTTTATTGTTTCTGCAATGGAAAAACTGTATGCATGTAAATTTATTCAATAGAAATTTGACCATGTTAAAATCTCGTTTATCGGTACGGCAGAGCCTCAGAGTGATAACAAATCAAAGCATTGGGAAATTCAATGTGTACACATTCAACAGACAAAGCGAAAAGTGGATGAATATATTATACACTGTATGACTTGTTTGTGCAACAATATGCGTGCTGTAAGATTATAATATCAGTACCGACCTTAACATCTATTTTGAAATTGTAAATGTTTAATATAATGTGTGAATCCATTTTAATAATGTCAAATATGTATGTATTCCGTCATATATTTTCAGTTTATATATACCTGTACCAAAAAACAATGAAAATGACAAAAAACACTGAACTCTGTGGAAAATTTAAAAAGGAAAGTTTCTTATCAAATGCCAAAATAGAATGATCAAACACATCAAACGAATGAACAAAAACTATCTTACTCCTGACATGGTACAGGTATTTCTAATGATCGAGAATGGAGAATTGAATCTGGGTTTTTTTAGCGCTTTTTATAACCTCTCATTTGTACGTAAGTCACATCAAATTCAATTATATTTACAACGCGGCGTGAACAAAACAGATATACTAGGTAAAACTGACAACATAGGGGTACTGCAGTCATCACCGTGTCACAATCTCAATTAAAACAAAAACAATTAAATATGTATTAAATAACACAAAAATGCATCTATCAAATGTACATGTAACAACCACAATCATAGCTTAGTTATATATGAATTTAGGATATTGTTTAAATATCCCTAGTGATCATTGATACAACACATGCAACAAGAGCGAAAAAAAAATGCAATTTACCTGAATAATGTTAGGGTTTTGTTTTCAGTCAGAGTGAGTGATTTAGATATCCTTCGGAAGATATGAAGCTGCACTGACGTACCTGTATACATTTTAATATGCATTCGGTTATGTAGACGCTCCGAGCTTTGCATACACACAAATCTGCATATTTTGATTTGATTGCAACTTAAAAACACGTTTCTTGTGTAATAAATTTGAAGTCTAATTTATTTCAGCTTAAGGTAACCAGTGTTTGATTGCACTTATCGATGCCACGATATTGACTGAATATCTTATGTATAATGAAAGTCCTATATAAGACCCAACTCGCTTAATCAATTCCCATAGTTTCTTTTTATATTTGCCATTAAAAGAGGGACGAAAGATACCAGAGGAAGAGTCAAGCTCGTAAATAGAAAACAAACTGACAACGTCATGGCTAAAAATAAAAAGACAAACAGACAAATAATAGAACAGAAAACACAACATAGAAAACTAAAAACTAAGCAACACGAACCCCACCAAAACCTGGGGGTGATCTCAGGTGCTCCTTAAGGGTAAGCAGATCCTGCTCCACATGTGCCACCCGTCGTGTTATTTATTTTGTTACATATTCCGTTAATAGTATAATTCGCAAGGTCAAATTCGTGAATACGGAAAGGGTATGGTAGTTTCTACATAAGTTACATATCCGATATCATCTGTGAAACGATTATTCCATAACGACCAACCAACTCGTGATGGCGACCGTAAAATGAACAGAGGGTTGATTTCAACTTCTTAATTTGGAACTCTTGGCTTAAGTTTGATTTTCGTATCAACGAACAAACCACAACTTTATTATTCGTGATCAAATGCTTGCAATTTAAACAAAGATGATAAAATCAGTCATAGATGTTTAAAGAATCTTGATAAAGTTTAGCAGCTTATGATCATGGTGACAAATAAAAAAATAAAAGGATGTTTTGCATTATGATTCAGCGTTTAACATACTATCTTGTAAAACTGCTTACCTCATGTTCCTCATGCAAAACAAAATTTATGATAATTTGAGCCGCGACTACACATGTTAATTAAGTACTTGCAAGTAGCAGATGACAATCTACACCTCGAAGCCGATGCTAATCATAGACATTAAACATCAGTTTTATTTACCTTAAGTTTTAGCAACTGTTTAAATATGTTGAATGTTATTAACCGTTGAGTTTTAATTTATCACGGAGTTCGGTATTTTTATATTTTACTTTTTATCAAGGTTTAAAAACTGACTTGAAAGTACTCACGTGATCCGTTTTTTACCAATCATCGAACTTCCTTTAAGCAACACGAAAACAATGATAACAAGCACAAAACCAAAAATTGCTAATCCGCCCACTATAAAAGGTCCACTATATCGCTTCAATAGTTCTGTATCTGTGAAATCATAAAAAAAGGTTTGCGTTAAAAGTTATTATTATCAATTTTGAATAGTGCGTGTGATGATTATTAACGAGAAATAATAAATCGCAATCATAAACAGTCTTAGAATTGTTAAGTAGCTGTGTATGCAACTTATCATGTTGTTCCTTGTTACGAGTCTTCAAACATAGTACTGACCGGTATAAAAATACTTCGAACAAATTGTCTAAACGTTTTGCACAGCAAAAAATAAAAAAAAAGACAATTTCATATTATTTAATGTTCCTAGACAGGTAGTCCACTTCCAGATGAAACTATATAAAGATTTTCGAGATATGTTTTCAATTTATTACCAAAATGCCGAAAACCTTACTTCCTATTATTCTTTTTTTCATTTTTCCCAAACATGTGGCATGTTTAAAGGGTGTTGGATATATTTGCTGATAGATCTAAATCAGAAAGCTGGATATTTAGAAATGTACCTGTGACTAAAGTTTCCAATGTCGTTTCAACTTTCAAATCTCTAGTTGAAATCTTTAACTCCGTCGTTGTTTCCGTACCTTTAGTAGTGAATTGAGTTGTGGTCATTTGTGTTGTTTCCGAATCGACAACAGTAGAAATAACGGCAATTGTCTGTGTTGTCTCCTTTGTTGTTGTTTCTGTCGATGTGTCCATTTCATTAGAAGTGGGTGGTAGCGTTATTTCGAGTGATGTAGTGGGTGATTCGTCTTCAGTTGTAGCTCCTAATTGAGTAGAAGTAGTTAGTATCGTTGTTTCTTTATTTGCATTTGTAAATGTCACGTCTGTCGTACTAACAGTTTCCGTAGACGTGGAATTTATTGTTGGTATATTTGTTGTCTCTGTTGGTTGTATTGTTGTGATAGTGTTAACTTCAGTAGACGTGGTTGGTTGAGATGTAAGCGTTGTTGTCTCTGCAAATTGTATTGTTGTGAAAGTGTCAATTTCAGTAGACGTGGTTGGTTGAGATATAAGCGTTGTTGTCTCTGTTGATTGTACTGTTGTGATTGTGTAAACTTCAGTAGACGGAGAAGGAGTTGGTTGAGGTGTTGTCTGTGTTGTCTCTGCTGATTGTATTGTTGTGATAGTGTCAACTTCAGTAGACGTGGTTGGTTGAGATATTAGCGTTGTTGTCTCTGTTGATTGTACTGTTGTGATTGTGTCAACTTCAGTAGACGGAGTTGGTTGAGGTGTTGTCTGTGTTGTCTCTGTTGATTGTATTGTTGTGATAGTGGCAATTTCAGTAGACGTGGTTGGTTGAGATGTTATCGCTGTTGTCTCTATGGAAGTCATTTCTATTGTAGAGTCAATCTCAGTAGAAGTGTGTGCTATTGTTGTTTTCTGTGTTGTCTCTGTTGAAGTCATTTCTGTAGACTCTAAACAAGTTAAAAGGTTATTTAGTGAAAGAAAAGGATGATATAACAAAGATTTTTTCAGGATGTTGCAAACATTAACATACTAAATATAGGAATGTAACATTGTATACTGATGGTAAGCATTACGTCGATTACTCTTTAAATTGTTCTGTGGCCCAACAATTGTAATTCATATATATATATTAAGCATTTACACGTTTCTATCAAAACCATTTTGGTTGTCTTTTAGTTTTTCAATTAATGTTTGACTTGATGATTTTGCATGTTCATTTTGTGTAATTAGTTTTATATCACGATCTCAAGTCATTAATATTCTTGATCCTTTATGTAAATATGATGTATCTTTTTACTATGACAAAGTATATGTTCATTTGTAAATAACATTATAAAACTTTGTATGGCTCCAATTCCTCTAAAAAAAATATCACATGAGATGTGTTTGATTGTGCTATTTGGATACAACTTATATCATAATTTTAAGGAGGGTAGAAAATTTCAGAAAAAAAATGAAACAGTTATGTTTTCTTTACAAATTTGAATTTCCTACCTTTCTTAGTTGTTAATTTATTATATAGTACATACTTTATTAAAAACTCAATTTGTGCTGGCCCTAGATGACTTTTAAAATGTATTTGTATTTTAAAAAGCTCCAAAGTATCTCCCTTTGGTGCAACATACCATTTTTGGCATCAAAATTCAAATATCTTTTTTAACTCATTGGTGACATATATTTAAAAAAAACAAATAAGCAGCACTAAACTTTGTTAAGATTAAAGCTAATTCTGTAATTTAGTTCTTTTTTAATTCGATATTATTTTTTTTTTGTTGGTTATATTAGTTTCAAAAAACAAATTTCCATTATACAAATGTATACTTTCTTCGATGGCAGATTGCGAGCGTAAATCAAAGATGAATCCATCTTTTTATTTTATTTTTCTTATAAGTTTAAGAAAAAAGTTCATTTGTAGAAAAAGAAGGCGAAATCCTATATTAAAAAAAATAAATGATTTGGACCCCCGAGCAACCTTAAATAACAACTTCCAGTACTTTTGTTGACATTTTTATACATGTATCATGTGATGTAAAATGGAATCGAAGAATACATGTAGTTACTAACAAACTTTACAGGAACTACCACAGGGTTCACACACGGAAGCATCATTAGGCAAAGCATCATGTGTACCTAATGCAAAAAAGAAAGAGATAAACTGGTTAAAGGACAAAAAGGTTTTACCTGCAAAATGTCATTCGCTTTTTATATATTGTCGACTATATTCTAATCTTTTTTATAGACAAAAACATCTTTTAATTTTCACATTTCCTTCGATTTGCAGAATGTGGACCCCGAATTAAACTTATCATCGAGTATGTTCTTACATTAGCAACACGACGGATACCACATATGGTGCATTTTATAATTTTATACCTTTTGGAGAACTTCATATCACCCCAAGCGTTTGCTGGGAGTCGTGTGTATCCATCTTTATTTTTTTTGTGTGATATTGCAAAAGAGGAACGAACAATACCAGAGGGACATTCTAACTTATTTATCGAAAATAAACTGACAAACACCATGGCTAAAAATGAAAGAAGACAATCAGACTAACAATAGTACACATGACACAACATAGAAAACTAAATAATAAGCAACACGAAACTCACGGGAAAGTCATATCAATTCGGATATATATGCCCCGAATGTAGATGCTGTCTGAATGTTGCTACTTAGAAATGGACAGTTCACTATTGGAAAGCTGAAATCATCTCTTTTGTCGAAAACTTCTGTTTTCAACAGACATTCATTGTCAATTATGGAAGATTTTTGGTCCTTTTTTTTTTTTTTTTAAATTGAGTTATCAATTAAATTTCGATTTGATAGTTTCTATGTCCCGTTGGTGTTGTTTATCCTTAGCCCTTAATGAATTACCACATTTTTGTAAAAAGTAAAAACTCATTTCCTAAGAACTTTTTGAAACCAGTAGCCATAAACATTCTTGTTTTGTTACATTTTGTCGAAAATAAGAGTTACAGCTAGTGCATGTGAGACATTTTATTCACTGTTACAGCATTTAGATTTGACAGATATATTTATGTCTTTACATTATCTACTCTGATTGAACGTAATATCTCACGCAAGATCACCGAAACATTAATAACAACTAAACATTTGGCGTTCTTACATGTACTATTTCAAAGAAGTTGGATTGTACCTTGGTATGTCTCTTATTACATTGAATATTCAATAAAGGTAATACACGACTATAAAACATTTAATTTCGATAAATGTCAACATAACAATGCTAAATCTGAAAATTAGCGGAATAAACATACATAAATTACCTGGTTTTTGTAATGTGCGAATATTTGGAGGGTCTGTGTATCGACAAAAAGTACTACAAACTGGATCATTGTCATTTGGGGGATTACCTTCTTCTGAAACGAATACTCTTTCGTTCGGAGTAACGCCAGTGAATGTATCTTTTAATAAAAAAAATAACTTTAATGTATTATGCAAACAAACGAAGAAGTATTCTAGCAATCTTCAAAAGCGACGAAGAGAATTGTCATCAATCTTGCAAGCAATGCTTGCATCTGAATTTAAAATCTTCTGATTTAAAGTGTATTATTATTAATGCACTTCATTTAATAACTTTTTAGTAAATGATTACTGTCTACTTATACAATGTTTATATCAAGCGTATAGTTGAAGTAAGTTGGGGTTAAGTTATTTGAAAATCCGTATTATTTGGTTGACCGTACTGATTATATGATTGAGGTCTAGCATAAAAAGGTGCACTCAATTTTGCTACAATTGTTACCCATTTTTTATATTGTTTTCTTGAATCTCATACTGGAAGGGCAAACATGAAAATTACTGAACTAATAGATAAATATGTTTTCCGTTCGTGGTAATTATTTAAAAAAATGGAAGTTATGCATTTTCTACATCCAACTTGATAGATACCCATGTCGTCGACTTGATATCTAATTGTTCTGCTTAACTATGTAATAGATAAATTAAAATCGTTAGCATGAAGAACCCGAATGCAAAGGATGTATTTAACGTAGAACAATTCGTAATTAGAAGCAAAAATTGTCATTTAATGTGTCTTCATAAACTTTTAAATTGTTTATTACAGTAAGCATTTATCGCCTTCTCTAACATATAGCTTTGATTCGTTTGTTCTGTTTCAATCGGGTTTCTGACTGTTTATAATCTCACGAATAACATCGCATATGTTAACTATTGTTGTTTCCTAAAAGCCGAATGGATGTCATTGATATACTATTAGCTACACAGTGTGATAAAGACCTCATATTGTATATAGGTCAGTAAATTCCATAGTAGGTGAGAGGGAAACTCGATTCTCTGTATGGAGATTAATTACTCCATGTTAACCGTACTACGTCACTAGCGCACTTTGTAACGAGTTTATCGACTATCTTTACAAGTTATTTTTACACGAGAGACCTATCAAATTGAGCAAGTCGTCAATATAATAAGCATGAGAAACTGCTTCAAACTAAAAGAAATGCTCACGAAAACAATGTGTTCGCTGTTTATATTTTATGAATTTTATTCAACATTTTATCATAAATTTCCTTGTCTGGTGAAACCTTGAATACATGCAGCAGTAGTATACCTCTGCTCGAAGCTCGTAAATCGATATAAAACAAAATACGGAATACAAACTAAAACTGAGGGAAACGCATAAACAATGACACCACATTAAAATGTGACACACACAGAAACGAAATAAGCATCAGACAGAATCCGATGAGAATAATAAATAAAACATCAAAACTAAATGCATGAATTCGGGATAGAAAAGTACAGTGACACGTCTTATAGTAATGTGATGAGTTCACTTTAAATATAAGAGCAAACAAACGACACAACAGAAGGTCAACGTTAAAATGTAACACACACAGGAACGAATTATAATATAACAATGGCCAGGACATTTTTTAAGAACCAAAGATTAAGACTTTTTTGCAGTACGGATATGTTTTTATAAAGGAAATAACACCACTAATAACCGTGTATGAAAATAAGCCCCACTTTCTAACCTAGTATGAAATCTACACAATATCCATGCAGTTCTTTGTAAAAAGTAAAATCACAAAAATACTGAACTCAGAGGAAAATTAATTTGGAAAGAATCGAGAATAACCGATTATAATCCGAGAATAACCGATTATAATCCGAGAATAACCGATTATAATCCGAGAATAACCGATTATAATCCGAGAATAACCGATTATAATCCGAGAATAACCGATTATAATCCAAGAAATGTATAGGATGTAAGATAAATAACGATACTCACCTGACAAAAGGTAAAAGTAATATAAATCAGTGGTAACTTTTATTAATTTCATACAAAGATATAGCCACTGATCTCCTGCGAAAGGTCCATCAGAAAAGCTGTTGTCACTTCTAAAATACAAAAATAATACATGTAATAATTACGTTCACGAATAGTCACATGAAATAATTTGTTGACGCTTAGATTGTTAAGGATACATGTAAGGACTATCAAACCAATGCATGCGTATATACAAAGCTGATTCATCCGTCCTGTTGTTTTACATGTACCTTTGTTTAATGAACGACACAATAATTTTAAGCAGTGATTGCCAAAAGAAAATTTTGGCTTCTTGATTAGTTTCTTGTGCTGAGTAAACTTTTGATTGATCCATATAAATTTTTATTATCTGATACATTGGGAAAAACTCGTTTCTATTCTCGGTAAAAAGTTAAATGGTAAACCAATGCTGCTTTATTCTAAAGATGAGACTATCATAATAAAAAAAAACGTATTCAGCAGGTTTTGAATGACATGCTTTGTTGAAACCGTGCAAGCTTTGATTTGTTTATTCCATATTACCCATTATTAAGATGGCACGGATATCTATCTAAATCTTGGATATTTAAAATGCAGAAAACTAGAAAGGTATTGATCTAGATCTTTTATTAAATTGCAAATGTGGAGAGTAGTATGTGTCATACTTTTATTATACATATAGAAAAGTTTTACATTTGTTCGTCTGTATTTTGATAAAAAAAAACACACAATATGTTGTTTAATTTTTATTCAACCTTGCCAAATAAGGGGTGTTAACTCTGATAGTAGAGGAGATTCGTCAGATGAGGTAATTCTTTAATAAAGAAATAAAAGTAATGAAAAAAAAATAACACGTAGCCAAAAAAACAAGTCCGATGACCAAATCTGTTTTCTGTACAAGAAAGCATGTTATAGATTAGATAGTTATCAAAAGTACCAGAATTATATTTTAGTACGCCAGACGCGCGTTTTGTCTACATAAGACTCATCAGTGATGGTCATATCAAAATAGTTATAAGTCAAGAGCTATTCTCTCACATTTTATATTCAATTTTTATTGTGTAGTTTCTATTTATCACGAAAGTAAACAGAGATTATATGCATAATCTCTTCAAAATCTGACAATTATGCACAACTTCCAGTTTAAAAGTCCAGTTACTTTTTTGAGAAAAAAATAAGGAAACCGTATTTTTAACAAATTATTAAAAATGCTATGGCATTTAATTCCTTACAGTTTTTTTTAGTTATTTTGTTTGTATTATTGTCCTCCTGTATGATCTTGTGTGTTTTATTTTATTTTCCTCCATGTCGTTGTGTTTCAATTTCGCAATTCGATTGCGAATCTTGAATAGTTTAACCAAGGAATTTGTAGTAATTTGAAACTTTAGTATATGGATAATAATAACACAGCCATGTGTGACAATAATGACAGATTGATACTAAAATAAATTTGTGAACATGGTCCTATACTACCATTTAGATCACTATTCGCCTTATGTTGGATTTCTTTTTATGAGTGTATGCGTTTTAAATCATATTTACTTTAATAGGTTAATTAACATTCATGCAATATGATTATTATGCAAAATTAAATTGAGAATGGAAATGGGGAATGTGTCAAAGAGACAACAACCCGACCGTAGAAAAAAACAACAGCAGAAGGTCACCTTTTTGTCTAACCATTGTTAATAACAATATTGAATTCAGAGTGCTCCTCATTCTTCATTCATATTCTACCAGTTGAACAACCGTAATGTTTTTTGTAGTTTTGGTTTGTCCTCTTGTTGTACTAGTTTATATTTTATACAGGTTACTTATATACGACACTTCTTCGGAAGGCGTATTCACTGGCAAAACAGAATCCTTTGAGCAATGTTGACGTAAATCCTGAAGTCATAGTTGTGTTGAACCTTAAAGTCGTTGACAACTGTATAATGTTTGTAGGGTTGATTTTGAATATTGCAATGACCATATCAAAACATGCCTAATATTAATAATTCTCGATTGTGTGTTCTTAATCTACATTTTATAAGATCAAAGTAATGCTAGCTTGATATCAAAATTTTAGAATTTCGAAAAACATTGAAATGTGTTCAACTGAATTTCCCAATAAAACTGTTCTGTTAATTTGTTTGAGTTATATGGGGCGCTTCTAATTCTCAAAGAGTTGTTGGTAAATATAATGACGTTGACTTGGACACGGAGGACAAATTCACACCAGCCATAATTGTTCTTTAGCATGTAATGAAGTATGTAATAATTTCACCCTGTCATTCTTCCATTGACTCATTTGTTAAAACATGTATTGACAGCTTTTGTTAGTGATATATATCAAACATAACGTATTATTTAGATGTGCATGTTAAATGAATTTATTTCTTTAAAAAGTCAATACGTAGATATCTCTTACTTGAAAACAACAACTGACTTTGTATCGGAGATATCTAAACTATTGATGCAAGTCCAATCGTCAATTTTTGTCCCCTTAGCGTCTAAATTAATGGCGGAATTTTGAAGCGTTGTAGTCGCGATGTTGAGAATTGTTGATTGTTCTGTATTGCCTTCTACTTTTGTGTAATTATATTCCCACGCAGTATTTATCAAATCTTGAGGCAATGAACAGGTGGCATCTGAAAATATATTGAGAATAAAGCGAACGGTATTCAAACAAACTTATACCATGTGATAATTGAGAAAGACCCAACATTGATGTTAAAAAGAATTGTATTATTTCATGTGAAATCAGTTAATTGCGACATACCTTATACATGTTATATTGTATTCGTTTACTTCGAAAAGAAAAACACCTGTTTGTGTTATTATTCCAGTCAATATAGCAAACATTTTACCCTAACCTGAAAGTAAGTGCAACAGAATATTTTTAGGTTTTAATCTTTAGCATTATACCCCAAATATACACAGAAAAAAAGTCCCATAAAATCATACTTGAGGAAGACTTATAAAATTACCATTTGAAGTTCTTACGGAGAATTGCTTTATAACATGTATAAAGTAAGATTACTTTTGCGAATAAGACAGACATATCAATAAAAGTTGATACAAAATTATAACTTTACCGCTTCCATTCATCAGAATGTATTGATTCTTGATTTAGTAGCAGTCTTTAGTGTATACCAAACAACTCTAAAAGGTAATTTCATATCTTTTATCAAGCAATAATCTAGATTTCGTAATTCATATGTTGACCATGTATTGAATTTTTCAACATGTCAAGGTAAAGACTCAAATTAAATACGAATAATTTAGGAAGTATTCTTTGTTTTGTGGTTTAAAGTTTCTCTAGACAAGTAAGATGCTTAAAAAATATAATATACAGATATAAAAAATACCAAATTTTCACATTATATTTTTCAAAATGGTCACAAAGCTTCAGATTAGCAATTTCTTTAATAGAGAATGCACAAAAACAAAAACAACTACCCATAACACTTCGGTCTTGTACAGTTCATAAGCAGAGGATTATATAATTTAGTCAAATACCAACTTATGACCCATCACAGTATCATTCTTTACATAATTTTAAGGAAATCAACCAACAACTGACCAAAAAGACTCATTTTTGCGGAGATTTCTCTCCTTCTAATGTTTATTTCCATGACAGATTCTGAGTTTTCCTCAGCTTAGATTTTATGGGACTTTGTTTTCTGTGTATATTAATGGCTTAATGCTATAGATAAAACTAAAACATTTTCTGTTGCAATTAGTTTGAGGTTAAATCTTAGTTTGATCGGACTATATTACATATGTTTTTCAATGTATCCTACGAAATATAAATGCCACTTATATGATTAGGGAACTATAAACGTAAACAAAACAGAATGGAGAATAAATATAGGTGAATAGATGAAAGGTAATTGTCATTGACAATGATGATTGAAGAATAATTCAATGACTGGTTGATTGCTTGGTTGATGTGTGACGCTGCATTCTGTAGGATAAACGGATATTCTAGTCAATAAAGATTGCAGTGAAACGCAACTACAACATGCAGGAATCGACATATACTACAACATGCACAGGCATCAGTTTTGACAGTAGTTTTAAATATGTCTTCTGATAACAAATGGGAACTAAAGTTCAAATAACTCTACGTCAAAAATATCATGTCTAACGTGCATGATACTTATGTCAACAATGGATATGTCTTTACCGTCCCGTACAACAAATGAATGATGTGTTTCAACAGAATATACCACAAACCAAAATACAAAAAAAACAAAATTAGAGGAAAATGTTATTAGCCACATTTAGATTAGCACAGTTGTATCCATCTATTTTAAGAATTAATGTTTTCGTCAATTGTGAAAACACGATGATACAGCTCATTGATGTTTAATTTACAATAATTATTTCAAAATACTTAATACAAGGCATAACAATTCTATACTTATTTCCTTTTTTTCTGTTTTTTTCGCTTGATATTGTTTGCAATCCTTTCTTACGAAGAAAGTATATTTGTTTTACAATATTTCGTCAATTCAAAACGTGTAACTAACTTAATTCTAACTCGTTTACAGCATGTTTGATACGAAGATTATCAATATCAACAATACTAGTTTAACCGTGTTAACTGTAAAAAAAAAATGCGGATTTTGACAATTTAAATAAACATAACAACAACTATATTTAGAATGTTTATCCTTTTCATAGATACATTTTGTATCATCTTGTAGTTTATAAAATTTGCTTTTCATATTACAGATTATTATTACTAGATATGTTATTTTTTTCATATGGAACACCAAAAGTCTCACTACTTGATCAATCAAGACTAAAAGCAACAACTAGCTCTTTTTCGATTTCTGTGAGCTGTTCTTGTAACTGATGTGTGTTTATCTATTTTTGCAAAAAGAACAATTATTTCCTCGTCTAACCACTGTGACCACATTACCAGGGAAAGCTAAATGCTACATTAGAATATTGTGTAATTAGTGTTCAACGCCACTAGTAGCACTTTTATTGCTATTTGGTAGTAGGATTTCTCGGTGATATAGGCAGGTCACCCAAATATCAGCGAATGGAATATTTTCAACATTAGTGTTGACAGGCTAAATGTTTGATAGTTCGACCTCTCATATCACTCATCCAACAAGCCTTCCTGCTAAAATGTAATAACATGTTTGCTATACAGTACTGCATTTTTTTAAAAATGCACTCCAACAATTTATAAAAATGTATATTGTCCTTCAAAACAGAGTCTATGTGTTTTTTAGCGTACAGATTGATCACATTTAAGATTTAATGGCAACCATTTCATATATGTCATTGTACTGCATAAAATAAAATTAAAAGTTATCCAAACTATACCTGACGTTGACGAATACATCAAAAATATAATCACATAAATCAGGGATATGCAAATATTCCTTATTGATGTATCAACGTGCATCCTGCTCTTACTCCTTAATTGTAAAATGTGAATCTTTTTTCCTTTTAATTATAGTTTAATAAATTTTCCTGCAGTATTATCCAAAACAAAATCATATGTTTGATTCAGCTAACTATAAATAACAAAGTTTAACAACACACGTTTTAAATGTTCTATAGGACACTTCAGTGATAAAAGGGAATGAATAGAAAATGAAATCTAAATAATTCAAAAAGTAAATCATTGTAGTCGAGATTTATAATTTCACGCCTTGTGACACATCGTACAGCGATAAATTTTGAGGTGTAACAACCTTGTTTTGATTATTTTCATTCTTCATCTTCAGTCATTTGAGTTTCTATTTACTCCTAACATGGCTAAGCCATATACAATTTAAGTCTAATTCATTTATTTAAAAGGTCAACGAAATTAACACAAGAGTAACAGTTAAATACGTATCTTGTGCAAGGTCAGTTTAAATATATAGGTATACTTGTTCAACCAGACGTAACGGTCGATATTCAGAACGCTATACCACATAAATCATAAATGGGTTATGAATAAGTCAATAAACTGTGTTATTTATACGATATTTTAGGAGGAAACAGACATCTTTAATAATTCATTACACACACCAATAGACTTATTTATCAGAGGTGTTAAATTTGTTTTTAGCTTGAACGGGTTAGAGAATGTTTCAATAGGGAATGTGTTAATAAGACAACCAAAGCCCACCAATGCACTTGACTTTAACCTTAAGAATATTTTGACCTTTGTCTTGGTAAATATCTAATCAATCCTAACAATTTTAAAAAGGCATAGAAAAACGTTGAACACTAATGCATTGTAAATGTATTTTTTCGTTGTTGCAATCTGTTGTATCATCGACATATTTTTCATTTACTACAAATTACACACGATTGTTAACATGGTCTATAAAAGGAAAACTCGTGTATTTATCTTATATATGTTTTATCGAAGGGTCTATAGTTGATCCACCGTTGATTTTATTTTGGTAATATCAAAACCACTTGATAACAAATCTATTTTTAAACGTAAATTCCCCAAATGCACCATCATCTGAGAAAATTTGAAGCTGTAATTCTATTTAAGTTTTTTTTTGCAGAAAATAGTTGATTAAACCTGGTTTTTAAAGCAAGCTCAATATCTCACTTGTATACAGTCGCATACAATTACATTACATTGACAACATGGTTTTAATAAAACAAAAGTAGAGTATAGGTACTATAATATTATATAATGTTATGATATGGCGTAATCTTTTAAATAAGTACAAAAATAAGCAAGAACGCCAAAAAAAGACAAACAAACAGGCATTAAGACAAAGCAAATTTATTTAGCAAAAACAAATGACAAAATAATACAATTATACCATAGCACTACAACACAATGTCGGGATGTGCAAGCATCAAAAAATATTGCACAAACCGAAATGTCTCACTTTCGTTGTATATCAGGATTGGATTCATCTTCGATAGTTAACTATGCTGTATCGGTGTTGAAGACCGTACAATGACATACCGTTATTAATTATTACCTCCCTGGATTTATAATAGATTTACACCATGCACATTAATGCATGTATTACTCTTAAGATATACTGAACGAATAACACACAACTTACTGTTCGCATTTTATTAATCTGATTGACCTTTTTCACGTAGGAAATACAATCAAATATTTCACGTAGCGAATCTTTTATTTCATCTTTTTATCTACATCTTATTTTTATGTTTTGCACATTTTATGTAAATAATCTTTATATGCCTCGCACAAAATTAACCTGAATATTCTAACCCTTATACATGTAGCAGTATTAACAGGTACTTTTTTTAAGCTGGTAAATCAAGTGAATAACACTCTAATGGCGTTTAATTGATCATTACACTGATTTCTTACACTGGAGTGTTACTAAAAAAGGCCAACAAATAACATATGATGAAAACCAAAGGCAATCCATTGACCGGCATGCTGACTGTCTATCTGCAGTCCACAATATAACTAATCCCATGTTGACCATATCAATTCAAACATTTTAATGCACATAATTCTGACTTTGATCCATCAAGTCTTCGATTTCTCTCCTGAAGTATATGTGCTTTATTGTAACTCTTTTTTTAGACTTGTATTATTCAATTCTTGGAGACTATTGTCCTCTATTTGTTCTTTTTGAGGTCCCACATTTTTAATTCTTTATACTCAATCGCCTCTTTTTTCAAAATACTGTTTTTTGTTTTGTTTTGTTTTCTTCTTTTTGGTCAATATTCTTTATTAAGTAAAGACCTTCATAAGCGAATGTCCTACCTAACAATTACTTATTGATCAAGTCCGCTAGCAACATATACACAATATTTTGAAAATTGTGGTCATTTTTATACTATTCATGTACATGATGTATTTAATCACACCTTGCTTTTTAGTGTTATTCTAATGACAATCCAAATGCTGAATTGCAATACGTTGAAATCCAAATTCTCTGCCTTTATATAAATAGTATATTACTTCCTCTCCTTTCGGGGATCTGAAAAGGAAAGCTTGATATATAATTCATGTCCATCAGATAAGTTAATCATTTTTTCGACTGATTTTTATAGTGTGCTCTTATGGTGTACTGTTACTCAACTGACCAAGGAAATAGGACGGGACAGGACGGGAGGAGTAGTACTATTTTTTTTCGACGGTCAAAACATAGAGCTGTGTGGCATGTTTTTAAACATTTATATGCCCGCACTTCTAAGAGTTTAACCTAAATTATATGTATGTACTATTCCTCATTTCACTTCGGGTCTTCATCGCAATTTAATTTCGCCGATACCATAATTTCTGACATTGGTAAAATTGCCAAGTTATATCTCTGTGAGATTGAGCATAGATATCATGTTTGCGAAAAACTACGATAACAAAACAAAATATCAAGAAATATTCATATCGCCCCAAAAATGGCATGATTATGAAACAGCTGATTATTCAAAGTGCAACATATAGTACGCATATGCGTTTAAGATATCGATTTGATATGAAGTCAATAATTTAAAATTGAGTGAGGCGAGATGATACATAAAAGTGATCTATTGTATCAATTAGAATGAAAAAGGTAACTCTTCATGATATACAAAAAAAAATCAAGCATAATTTGTAAAGGGGATTTTCTTTTCATTGTTCAAGTCACCGTTTTACTGATATAAAGAAAACAAAAACAAAACTCACTCCATTTGTTCCTTGTTAATTCTCGAAATATCCATGCAGTACAACATGACTATCATAACTATTAGAATTAAACAACAGACACCTACGACCGCTCCTATAATAGTATTGTCCACATTACGCAACTTCTGAATTCCTGTATCTACAGTATGATTATAAAAAATAAAACAGCAATAAATTTCGTCCCATTTTTTTTAAGTACAAATTTGTGTTAAATATACTTGTGTACGATAAACCGACACATTACAAATACTTATCACTCAGTTGATAATGCACATTAAAATGTTTCGTAAAGAACACCGACATGCATTTAAAACAACTCGTGACATTTAAGTTTCGTTTTTTTACCAATGATCATAGTAAGATATTTATGATATCTTACGTTGTACTATTGCATCACTAACTTATGTTATGGGGAGGAAACTGGGCTTTTAAAAACATGTTTAGTCCCGCCACATTCGATCTGTGCCTTTCCAGACCGTGTTGTTCAGTGGTTGTCATTTGTTTATATCTGTCATATTTGCTTTTCGTAAATTGTTCTGGATTAATTTAGACCGTTAGGTTTTTTTTCTGTTGAATTGTTTCATATTTGTGGTGTTTTGTCCTGATTTTTAAAAAGCAAACATGCGGTATGTTTTCCCTTCATTGTCGAAATCCATACGGTTACTAATATAATAGCTTACATCCACCTTATATGAACTTTGGTGAATAATTATATTTAAGGCAATCATACCACATCTCCTTAGTTTTATTTTATATGCTTATGTTTGTATTCTAAATAATTACTTCATAACTTACATTGTAACTAGTGGCTTATTGCTGCATTTCTGTTATTATAAACTTACGATTCCCGTATAAACATCCTTTGTGACTAAATTTGTGCCCCTTTTACTATTAATTTCGTAGAAAAAATATCCTTGAAAGGAAATAAAATATGCACTCCTAGTTTACTAAAAGGTATAAATATAAGGTTGTGTGGCATATTTTCAACATCTATTTACCCGCTTATATTAAATATCTTTTCTGCTCATACTTTCACTTTGTTTCACTTTGTGCCAACTTCATACTCTATAATTTTCATCACAACAATATGTTGTTATACTGATAGCATTTCCGAGTTATGCCTCTATGAGATTAAACATATAGATCGTATCTAGGAACAAGTACGTAAACACATCAAATTAATTATAAATATCATATATCTCCGCAAAAGAGGCGTGGTTTCAGAAACAGCTATATTTATAATTAGTGCAACCTAAACTAACAATTTTGTTTGAATAGAAAACTGTCTAAA
This sequence comes from Mytilus trossulus, assembly GCF_036588685.1. Lineage (NCBI taxonomy): Eukaryota > Metazoa > Mollusca > Bivalvia > Mytilida > Mytilidae > Mytilus > Mytilus trossulus. The sequence continues at coordinate 55,675,830 of NC_086386.1, read as the reverse complement.
GCTCTGTTTCTCAATAGTTTAAAAAGGTTGTTAAAGTCTTACATTTTTAACCATAGAGTGAATATAATGATAACTGGCGGAAAAACAACTTATGTTGTACTGTTATACTACTGTTCCAGGTTAGTTCTTTTTCCGTAAATGGACCTGTATTCTCGCCTGGCAGGTGTATATCTGGGTTTGATGTCAATTTCTTAAAATGTTCTAAAAACTGCTCTGTTGTACTGTTATATCACTGTCCATGTTAGGGGGGTTAGGATCCCGCTAACATGTTAAACCCCGCCACATTATTTATGTATGTGTCTGTCCCAAGTCAGGAGCCTGTAATTCAGTGGTTGTCGTTTGTTTATGTGTTACATAGTTTTCTCGCTTGAATTGTTTTACATTGTCTTATCGGGGCCTTTTGTAGCTGACTATATGCGGTATGGGCTTTGCTCATTTTTAAAGGCCATACGGTGACCGATAATTGTTAATGTTTGTGTCATTTTGGTCTTTTGTGAATAGTTGTCTCATTGGCAATCATACCACATCTTCTTTTATATATTCTGTCTTGTTTTGAAGAAATCCAATATAGTTCAAAAACTTAACCCCAGTGAATATTTGTGGATGCCTTCTCCGCCGCCGACAACGACAAGGCCATATGAGATTGTTATGTCTCGCTTATCCGACAATAGTCGCACGCTCTTCAAAAATCATAGCATTTACAGGTTATTTATTTATCGGTTTATTAGCCAGAGGTGACAGTTCTTTCTTTGCCACTGGGTCCTCAAATGTCCTAAATTATTCTGCTGTTTTCAACGCTATATGGAATATTAAATACCTATTATTAAAGACAATAATTTGGTAGTATCATTGAGGTATACATTTTATATTAAGCTTGTATTTTGTTAATGTTGTGGTCACCAAAAGTCACATTTAGGTAAAATTGAGAATGGAAATGGGGAATGTGTCAAAGAGACAACAACCCGATCAAAGAAAAAAAAAAACAACAGCAGAAGGTCACCAACAGGTCTTCAACGAAGCGAGAAATTTCTGCACCCGGAGGCGTCCTTTAGCTGGCCCTTAACAAATATATACTATTTCAGTGATAATGAACGCCATACTAATTTCCAAATTGTACACAAAAAACTAAAATTAAAATAAAACAAGACGAACAACGGCCAGAGGTACATTGTATGCCGACTTACTTTGGGTAATCGACACGACTAAATCACCTCACAAATAATATTCAGGAAGGATCTAGGAGTTACTTTGTCTGCAAGTAGTTATCAAGTACCAGGATTATACTTTAGTACACCAGACGCGCATTTGGTCCATATAAGCCAAACAAGTACAAAGTACAACTAGAATGGAAAGTTGATATGCACTACTTTTATATTAAAAGGTGAAATTATAGGGCTGTGCGGCATATTTTGAATCTTTATATACCCGAACTTGTTAAGAGTTTAAACATATACATAAATTATGTAGTCTACCCCTACCTACAACATGTGTCTACTTCAGAATTCAATTTTCACCGCAAATATGTTTTAAACTAATATTAAACTTAGAGATCATATATGGAACCAGTACGTTAACACATCAAATTGTCCAAGAATTTCATATAACTCTCCAAAATGGCGTGGTTTCAAAGACAGCTATATTTAAAAGTGCAACTTCTAAAGAGCATGTGTCGGCCACCTTGGTCTATATGCTTATTCAGCGAAGACAACTGTCAAACATTGCAGACATAAAACGAATGCATGACACAGATCTCTTGTTAGTTGATCTTGTACTGTTGTTCGTCTAGTTTGTTTTCTTCGTACTGTCTTTTAGTTTTTTCCATAAAAAAAGAGGATAACAAAAACGCATGTACCAAGTCAGGAATATGACAGTTTATGTCCATTCGTTTGATGTTTTTTGTCATTTGATTTTGTCATTTGATCAGGGACTTTCCAATTGAATTTTCCTTGGAGTTCAGTAAATTTGTGATTTTACTTTTTTCGTAATTTTAGGGGATCCATTCTGATAAAGAATTATTGGAACTTGCTTTGTTGGTCGGTTTTGCTGATTTAAGTATTTATCTATTATAAGTTTATTAGTTATTTTTATGATGCGTGTTGTCAAGTGTGGTAAAATCGGCCAAATTGTTTCAGAGGAGAAGATGTTTGTAGATGGAAATAGACGACGACGAATAATGACGACGAACGACGGACATCAAGTAATTAGATAAGCTCTATTGGCCCTGTCAAAGCTCTTTTACTTTTTTGTTGTTGTAGCAACAGCAGCGCATTGTAGGTTAATACATTTATCACAAATGTAGCATGAAGCAATCCTAATTTACGGATATTGTATTTGGTTTGAAGAGAAATATACACGAACCTTTAGGTTTGGTTGGTATTGGTGTGTCGTCTTTTATATCGGTAGTGGTTTTCGTATATGTTGTTATGATTTCCGTTGTTTTCTGTTCTGTTTCTGTTGATTTTATTCCTGTGGAAGTGTCCATTTCAGTAGACGTGGAGTGTTGCGTTGTTATCTGATTTGTCTCTTTTAATGTCATGTCCGTCGTAGTATCAATTTCAGTAGACGTGGATGGTTGTATGGTTATCTGATTTGTCTCTGATGTTGTCATGTCTGTCGTCGTGTCCATTTCAGTAAACGTGGGTGGTTGCGTTGTTTTCTGATTTGTCTCTGTTGATGTCATGTCCATTGTAGTGTCCACTTCACTAGACGTGGATGGTTGCGTTGTTTTCTGATTCGTCTCTGATGATGTCATGTCTGTCGTAGTGTCAATTTCAGTAGACTTGGATGGTTGCGTTGTTTTCTGATTTGTCTCTGATGATGTCATGTCTGTCGTAGTGTCCATTTCAGTAGACGTGATTTCCTGTGTTGTCTCAGTTGGTGTCATTTCTGTAGTTGCTGCAAAAAAAGTTATGATCATGGTGTCAAAGATGAATACAGGTTGGTGTTGATTGAGTCAGTATGCTGTATTCTGAGGTACTAAACGACAAACCCCTTCAAAAATATAAAGGAACAAACCATTTCTAAAAATAATAATGAAGATATAAGGAGAGTTCTAGCATACTAATGTTAAACGTTACTAATTCAATCACAGTACCAATCACAAAAGAATTAAATCGTAAAGTACTCAAATATTTTGTCAAAATCGATAGTAGTTAAATTCCCTTAAAAAGTAAGAAAATATTATCAATGACAGAATCATGTTAAACAGAACAATCACAAATATATTTTTTACGAAAAAAGACAGCCTATGACCAGATGGCATCAAGGCTGATTAAAGTATTCTATCAAACCACACAGAACCAAATGTTGGACGAAATTGGAAGAAACCATGTCATTAAAGGGATATGCGATGTATTGGTGTTATGTATCAGTTTGATTCTTTCCAAAATTACTTTATTTTTTTACTTATACATTAATTTTTTTTTTTAAATGGACTATCACGGGACTACAAAGTTAAATGAATAAAGGATCACCTACTTAAAATGTCTTCATAGTAAGAAATAAGTCTGCGTAATTTGTGTGCCTTAGTTATTGAAGCGAGTGTTGACTTTTCAAGATGTCTTCGATCCTACTACTGCTCATTAGAAAAAAACCTCTTTAGAACCTTTAGATTCTGTAAAATTTACTTTAACGCTAAAAATATGCAAAGCGATATATTTACTCACCGTGTACTAACCAAACACATTGATAGCAATAACAAAAAACGAACCGTAACAAAAACACTACACAGAGACACTGAAAATTTATATTTTCCCTACATACTTTATACATCTAGGAAGTATGTTTTGCAAGAAATGGTTGAAATTATTACAAACCTTTCTCACAAGCACTATCACAGGGTTCACACAAGGACGTGTTTAAAGGTAAATTTGCACTGCTACCTGAAAAATATTAACATATATAGTTCGACTTTAACCAAAAACAAATCATAAATGAATTTGATAAGATTAAATAAGTGTATGTATGAAGGTAAGATTTCCTTTTAAACCATTTTTTATATAAACAGATTAGTATTGATATTTTTTTCTCAACTTCTTACATTTAGCAAAAAAATGTTTAGTGTTCTGAAAAAAAATTGAAAACAACACGTTTTCTAATTTATTGCGTCCGAAGCACTTTTCTGGATTTACCTCCATCAGGAACGCTCAAAGCCAAACATTTGAAATCCGAAAATGTATAAGTACCGAAAATCGTTGAAGAGCTATATGTCAAAAATACCAAAGATAAATAGCCAAATTCGTCTAAAGCCAACTTTGCCTGAGGGAGTTGAAACCTTAGTTTCATAATAATTTCAAAATTTATAAACAGACAATTTCAGTAAAGTTTGTTAAATCATGTCAGTACCGAAGCACTGACTACTGAGCTGATGATACCCTCGGGGACTGATAGTCTACATAGTTAGGATTTTTTTTACATGTTAGTCATATATTGTACCAATTCTATTACCCAACAACAAAAAATGAAATGCCGCAAATGATTCTACTGAAATGTGTTTTAAATAGATGACAACACTATTTATCAAAAACTCCCCTATCTTAACATTTCATGGTAAGCTTTGTTGTGAAATCCGTTCCAAATAACGTTAAGTTTTAAACAAAAATGAAGGTTACTGTACTGAAAACTTTTATTTTGAATATGCAAACCGAACATCGGAGAGAAAAAACAAACTACAATATTATCAAAACACAAAATGTCCCCTTTCCTGCATTCAAACGAAAGTATACATTTTCAATTTCATATTACAATATGTGTTGTATACATACAATAATAATTAATCATGTTAAAATAACTACTTATAGATTTTTCAATGCAGCATTAATACTGTGTTCGGTTCCGACAATGCTCGATCAAATGATGAGAATTGAATTGACAAATCATCACAGGGCATTAAAACCACGGGGGGGTCTCTTCCTATATAAAGGTATATACATATGTGCCGCTGGAATGGGTCCCTTTTTTGATCCGTCAAATATATCAATGGGGTGCAATTTTACCGAGGAAATATATCAATAGGTAGTAATTGACCGATTGTGATATATCAATGGGTGATAAATATATGAATGGGTTATGATTTCGCTGTGAAATATATGTATAGGTAGGGATTTCACAATTATTCAATATATGAATGGGGGGGTGTTTTTAAAATCCCAGCAGCACACCTGTACCCAAAATCCCATGTTGAGACCCCCCGTGATTAAAACTATGATGAAAAGTCCGCTTCAAAACTAACGACTACTTGTTACTACATTGTACGTTCACAATCATACACCAACAAAAATGTGATTAGTTAAAATCAACAAAGGCAATAAAAATTCAACCACTGATCTTAACATTTGGGGTTTGGTGTATGACAATAGCCAAATCCTAAAGTTTTAATGCATCAAGAAAATTCAGGGGAGAAACTCATTAAATACTGTTTATCTATAACACACTTTGAGTATACTATGTACATGTGTAGTTTAAAGTGTAATCAATTTATTTCGATTGGTAATAATCAGTTTATTTGTATCCATATGTGTATAAATGTTCGAAATCGCAAAATTAAAATTTAAAAAAAATGCTTTTGCAAGAATTAATAAATAAGAAGAAAAAAAAACAGAGACATAAACAACATCGATACAAATTTTTATATTACATATATAATATACCTGATTTTTTAAGTGTACGAATCCTTGGTTGAGTTGTGTACTGACAGAATGTGCTACACACTGGAACAGTATTGTCTGAAATACTGCCCGATTGATATACTCTCTCCTCAGGATAAACGTTACTATCTTTATCTGCAAATGATTAATTGATAAATAATTATATGAATTATTGATAACTGTCAGAAGTTGTGTGACAGTTCTTTAAAACAGGAGCAAAAATAAACTGACAAAACCATGGCTAAAATGAAAAAAAAACAGACAAATCACAATATAAAGGAAACAATATAGAAAACTAAAGACTAAGCAACCCGAACCCAGTCCAATACTGGGGGTAAATATTGCTTGATCAAATATTTTGTTCTTTCTTTTTTTTTCTCTTTTCGTTAATATACCTTTCGTTGTTTTTTTATGGTCTGTTTGAAATTAAAATACATAAACCAATACACATATACATTGTAATTAACAAATAATATAAAAGATATAACAAGTTATGTGTTTGTTTACTTTAATTGCACTCGCATCAAGCAGTTGTTTTCTTCGAAAAACAAATCGATTAAGAAAATATAAACAACAAGAAATTTTACTAGGAGATTTCGTCTGGTAGTTTTTAAGATATCATATTAAAAAAACACAAACGTTGAACAAGCCATCTATTCAATTTAAGAATCTTACGATTGCGATAAATGAACCGTTTTTGAATTATTGAGAGACAAACTTAACGTTTGGTAATTGGTTGAATAAAATTCAAAGAATTGAAAAAAAGTTGGAAACTTTAAAAAAAAAAAAAAAAAAAAAAAAAAAACAACATTAGGCATGTTAAGAGCAATTCTCTAAAACCACCAACCATTTCATATAGGGGGTCCGGCACGCATAGTCACCGATTTTCATAAAACTTAGCCAAAACATGTGATCATGTAAAAAAGTTTAAAAAATGTCCACCCAAATGTTGCTAGGTCATGGTTGCCATGGCAACCAAGTGAATTAGATTTCACGCAAATTTTGAGGAATTAAGCATCGAAAAAACAAGTACTTTGCAGTCATTCGTAATCAAAACTTGGTTTTATTTAATGATATTTGTAAATATTTTTTAGAAACATGAAACTTAACAAACAAAATAGTAATGTCATATATAAAAAAATTTTGGCTGAATAAAGTCACAACCGCAGAAGGCAGAGGTCATTTTTCAATATAGTTCTGGAGACAAATTTTACACATTTTGTATGAACAAAATAGACATTTTTGCATCCACCTCCATTTAACCTGTGGTTATGAATGAAAAGTATCGATGTTTCTCATAAAAAAAATTATAACAAAATGTTTGGGAAATTAGGTTCTAAGATGGTTGCTATGGAAACAAAAATGTGTCATTTTTGCCTTTTTACCTCTAAAATGTAGCCATTTTATTAAAATAATCCACAAAAAGTAGTTATTATTGAATGATTATTATGTGCAAAATATTGGCAATTAAATTACCATGAATTTTGCCAAAGGTCAAAGGTCATTGATGACCTTGACCTTTGACCTTGTGTATATTAATTGAATTTTGAAAGGGAAAATAATAGAAAGAGGCTACAAAACATGGAGAAAATTATCAGGAAGTTTTAAGCCACTTCTTATCAACATATGAAAAATAACGAGTCAAGGTCATCTCAAAAGTGCTTAGCAACCACCCTTATTTGATAAAAAAAAATGTACCTAGCAACCATACATGATTTCATTCAGGACTATATAAATTATTACATAGACCTAACTTCAAAGGTCTAGAAGGTGTCATCACATAAGTTGTAAGCAATCATTCATTTAAAGTGTAAAACTGCCTAGCAACCACATATTTATATTAGGAAAATGCCTAGCAACCATCGCTTTATATTGAAAAAATGCATAGCAACCAATTAATTATTTAGAAAAACTGAACAGCAACAGTTTATTTTTGATTTCATTTGGACCAAAATTAGAAAAAAATAATATTAGAAACACATGTCTAATCCGGAAAAGTAGATCATATAGCAAAGGAGTAGGTCCGGTAAGACCCCTTTTTGGCCCCAAAATATGGCAGTTTTACAAAATTGTTAAAATGTATACTTTTAGTTATTTATTGGACAGTAGAATGCTTCTGCTACATAAATATGGGCTGTTTTTGACAATACGATGTACATATATCGAGTACTAGCACCATTAAGTCATGCTAAATTACTGAAATCTTCACAATTCTAGCATTTTGGTTAAATTTTAGACGGTTTCCGTGTAAAACGAAAGTGGCCGCATTCGTGTTCATCCAAAATATTTAAATGTAAGTTGTATTTGATGATTATACATAACATATATAAAGGTTGAGGATGAACACGGATGCGGCCACTTTCATTTTTGACAAAAACCATCTTAAAAGTGACATTTTTCAGCATATTTGGTAGATTTTTCATATTTGAGCTTGAATCGGACCATTTTTAATGACAAAATTAGTTAAAATCTTTCACATACGTTAATTGATTCAAATAAAATAGACATTTGAGTGTTTAAAAAGTGGTCAACATCTTTCGTCAGATGAACCCGGAATTTGAGGCCAAAATCGGTCCTTACCGGACCTACTCCTTTAATTTCATGAGACTGATTACACATACAGTCATGGGACAAAAGTGAGTTCTCACTCAAAAAAAGTCCCATCATTTCAACTGAAATCAATATTTTTCAATACATACGCACATACGGTTACTTCGTAATAACTTTTCGAAAAATATTGATTTTAGTTGAAATAATAGGACTTTTTTCTACTGGGAACTCACTTATGTCCAATGACTGTATAAACACAAATTTAAAAGATGTCGTCTGATGAGACAACTCTCCAGAAGACAACCAAATGTTATTTAAAGACATTGTTTATATCTATGTGCATCTAAATGTAAAAAAAAATGTTTTCAGCATGTTTTGGGGCAATTTTATTTATCTTCAGATCAGACACTATCACATTCATTTCGTTAAACTTTTTGTAAATGATATGATAATTCAACTGGTACTTTTTCGTAAAATTGATGAAAAACTTTGGAAAAAACAGCATTTGTAATTCAAGCAAGAAAAGGACACAAAGTTGCGATTAATTGAAATTAACACGAGTAAACTCATGCATGTGAATTACCTAAGAAATACAATACCTGTTCTTTATAGAAATTTGAGAGTCTAAAAAGAAGAATGAATTAAAACTTCAGTTTGGCACCAATACAAAGATGGTTGCTATGCATTTTCTGATTATATAAGAATGTCTGGTAAAGTTTATGTTGAAAATATTGACCCCTCAACTTTTAATTAGGATGTATAACATAATTCGTATCAATCTGAACCCAACTATGCATGGTTGCTAGGTACTTTTATATCAAGTAAGGGTCGTTGCTAAGAAGTTTTAACATGACCTTGACCTCTGGCATTTTGCTTTCAAACAAAATGTAGCAAAATTTGGTCTCAACACTTTTTCTAAATACATTTTGGGTTTATTTGATAAAATTTTTAACAAAATTAAATAAAAAAAGACCGAAGGTCAAAGTCAAGGTCATAAAAAACCTGTGACCTTGAGGTCAACTTTCAGGTCATTCAATGCACAACATGTCCTAAATGATTTGTATTTTGTATTTGCCACTGTTTTTAAACTATTCAAATAACAATGTCAAAATTTTTCTTCAAAATACCAAATATGACACTTTTAAGTTCCCATAGCAACCACCCTAGCAACCTATTTCCCAAACCTTTAATGATAAATTATTTCTGGGCAACAGCCATAATTTACATTTATCACTTTAGTATAATTGGTTGTGGATGCAAAAGTGTAAAATTATGTCATGCAAAATGCCTATAATTTGCCTTTTTGAATTCAGGGAAAATTCCACTATTTGGACCAGTGCTGCCCCTTCTTCCTTTTTTGTCAGAAATAATTTCTATCTTTTAACCGACTTTTTTTAATTATAGCTAAAATATTCAAAAAACTTGAAATGTATGCATAATAACTGCTTAAAATGGGTCATTTTTTATCCTCAAAATATGCGATTTTGAGGCAAAATCCAAGGGGACTCGTAACCATGGCAACGTGGGCATGAAAAAAATGTTTGTCAACATTTTTCTTGTTCGTTTATCGATAGCTACCAACAGACCAAGTTTCAAGAAAATCTGAGACTATGCGTGCCGCAACTTGGTTGGTGGTTACAGAGAACTACTATTAAGATGTAAAAGTCCTAATTATGAAGCACAATTCCTTACTTGGTACGAGTATTTTCTTATTTAGAAAACAGTGGATTAAACTATCCTGGTTTAATCTTTAGAAAAAAAATTGCATTTGTATGACAAGAATAACATTTTATCGAATAGATACTTCATGTTTGTAGCAGTAATATTTCACATACCTGATAATAGATAGAAATAGAAGAAATCATCTGCCACTTTGGTTAGTTTCATGCATATGTATACCCATTTTGTGTTTCGGTTAGCATCTGTGTAGCTTTTATCACTCCTGCATATAGAAATAATGTTATTTAAATCTTGATAAAATATTTACTAGATTTTACTAGTAGTAACTTCTTTCAAGTACTGTTTTTAGCATTTTTGTGCGTTTTCTTAAAGCAACTGTTAAGAATATTTGTGAGTTGAAAGGATTGGAATAGTCTACATTAAAATAAAAGTTCAGAGTTCGTATCGTGGCAAATATATCCTATAAACAATAACAATGAAAACTTTTAAACACGTCACAAGATTGACCATTTCAGACATTTTGACTGATCTCAGGTTTCCTGGAAATGTTCAAATATCATATTACACATGTCAACAGTTGAGCACTATGTCTCACAGAATTGATACTGGGTATTTTTGGGGGGTATGTAATGTCAACCATCAGAGTTTAAAATAAAAAGTGTTTCAAAAGGAGTTTTGATAGATGCATCAATAGGTTCTACATTTGCATAATGTAACACGTCTGAGTCTTGTGATCTTTGTATATGTACAGGTATATAGAGTTTAACTGACAATCCTATAAAAAAATATCGAAAACGCATCTAGAGGATAGAGATGAAGATTTTGACCTTAGACAATCAAAACATTTTAACTAACAATTTCAATGTCAAAATCAGATGACGAGTCTCCTGCAATTCACCACCAGGTTGGTGCTGTTTATGTAGAACTTATTAACTTAAAAATGTATATTGATCTGACAAAAAAAAATATACAGGAGTATTAAGGCAAGTGTATATAGTTATTGTTTTAGTAGTCTAGCCCGCATTGTCTTGCCTTAATATATGATACTCACTTGAAAACTGCAACTGAAACAGCACTAGACAGTGTTAAGTTAGAGATACAGGTCCAAGCGTTCAAAGTTGTACCTAAAGCATTTAATTCAATGTTTGACGGCTTTGGAAGTGTTGTTCTTCCAAAAGTGAGTGTTGTTGTTTGTGCGTTGTTTGAAAGGTCTGTATACTGATAATTCCAGACTGAATTGTGTAGTTCTGTTGGAAGGGTACATACTCCACCTATGCATAAACAAAATGTGGAATAAAAAAGTATGATTAATTCAGGGACATCTTTCACAAAAAAAAAAAATTATTAGAATTGTACTGGCATCACCAATAGCAAAACATGGACTACATTCGGTTTTGTCATTATTTTTTTTTAAAGAATAAACCATGCAATGATGACATCATAAACATGATCAACAGTAGACGTTCTCAAATATACATCAATATGGGATATTTCTGTGTTGATTTTCTCACTTACATTTTCAATGAGATTTAAATCGGCGATACTGTCATATTTTCTATGTATTTCATCTGTCTTTTCTTTACAACAGATGTAACCTTTTTTTTTTTTTTATAAAATTTGTTAATGCCGGAAGGGTTAATTTTTGTCAAGTATTTCAATGGTTTTTTTTTTAATTTTAATCATTTTCCAAGCATTTTCATTTTGCTAAATGTATACATACCAGTGGCGTCATTTAAGAGGAGAGAACTCGAATTCAAATCAAATGGTTCAATGCATATAGTCTATATATATATGTGTCTGAATGATAAACAATGAAAAATCTTACGGGGCGTATGATCATATAATTATGAAAAAAAAATAACAAGTATACAATGGTACAAAATTACCAAAATCTAATTAAAATCATGAATTAATGTATTATCCTTCATTAGTAACGTATACAATGATCATTATCTTGTCATTTTATAGTCAAACTGAAATTATAAAATTGAAGTTGCATTGAAGACTATTGAGGATCCAAAATGTTAACACATTTTTGATTGCAAGATCCAAAATATTTCTTCACGATAATGTTTGTTTGGGTTGCTAAACCAATCTTGTCAATATAGCGGAAATTTAAACAAATTGCTAGCTATAAATCTATAAACCATATCATTTTCTTCGCAACATGTACCATATTATGATTATGTCATATGTTTTCCACTGGCTTGGAAGCTTTTTTGCCGTTAAGGACTTTAGCATTTGCCTTAAAATTTAATATTACATTAGTCAAATATTGCTTTTTTTATTTTGTAGATGCTAAGATTAATACATTTTGATTTTTTTATCAAATATTTAATATTTTTTTTACTCTGACCAAATTAATCACAGTTTTCACGATAACACAACCATTCCCATTTACCCGCTGACAATCTGGTTATAATAAAATAGAAAGTATATTCATATGAATTACAAATTATATATGCTGATGGTTTCATTTAAAATCTAAATGTTCATCTTTTTAATAAAAATGAACCAGTCATTGTGTAATATGAATCGTCATCAAATTACCTGTTTTTTTACGTCTTGGTTCTTCACCTTTTTCAACTAAATCTATCTGATATCAAACTATGTAATACATTTATAAATTAAAAAAAAAACAACAGAATAAGCTATGGAATTATTAGCACTGCGAACAAACATACATTGACAAAGCAGTTTGTTTCGTGAAAGACAAGATAGTGTTTTATACTCATCATGGTGAAATAAATGTCGAATCGACAGATTCGAAAACACCTTTTAATTTGAGTTTGGCTCAATTGAAATACCGGTAAAATAAATAACATAAAAGTCGAACGACGTATTGAAACGAAAAATAATTCTTAAAGGTGACATGCATTATTCAACAATATTTGACTGGAAATAAAAAAAAAATGACGCACTAAATCGACATGACATACAAAATCAAAAAAAATCAAATATGCCATTAGAACTAAAATATAAAAGAAAAGAGAAAACTTAAACATTGTAATACATGCATGATCGTTTTAGTTACTAGCATCAGAACAAAACAGGTAGAAGATATATCACACGCGTCAGTTACATTTTGAATAAAGGAGTATTCGTTTAGTAAATATATGAATCAAGTATCCGAGGATTAACACATTATTAATTTTTCTTATTGCACGCATACTGTAGGTGGTGATTGTAGACACAACATGATCTACATGTCTGTGTGTAGGATCAAACAGAGAGTTCAATACTTTGGAGTATGCCATGCAAAAGTTTAGTAACCTAATTCATTAATGACATATTTTAATGTTATTGTACGTAATATATTACGCATGTTTTGTAACTGTATACCATTAACAGTAATGCAACCTAGATCCTACACGCTATAGTACAACAGGATTCTTTAAAACTATACAATATATATTTATTGAAATGCCTAAATATAAATTTGTGAATGGAAATGGGGAATATGTCAAAGAGACAACAACCCGACCATAGAAAAAAAACAACAGCAGAAGGTCACCAACAGGTCTTCAATGTAGGGAGAAATCTAGACATACTTTTTGATTGTATAAGACAATGCACTTTTATTCCAAAGAAAGTCGTCGGAATATGCTTCAAATGAGTGACGCCATAAGTACAAAAGAAATAATAATAAAGGATTTTAAGCTTTGGTTTACAATAAAGAGTACTGTAAGAAAATATATCGCACGTTTGTGCAATATGCAAAATCACCTTTGGACATGTTTTAGAAACATCAGTGCAATAACCTTTGAGCAAAACAACATAACAATGGTTGTATTTTATATATCATTGGTAGTTCCTAAAAACTACCTTAAATTATTTAGCCTGCTAAGACAGGATCTGACCAACATAAATTTGGTGATGTTTGTCACAGGAAATTAGTTATTTATCAATATATTCTAGAAGCATAAACCCAGTTTACTGTAGGATTAAATCTGCATCCATTGTACGCTTGTACTTATTCTGTCCAATATTCCAATACTCACTTCATTGTTCATACAGGTCCGTAGCCAGGAATTTCCAAAAGGGGGTGGGGTATTTGGACTCTAAAACTCAACTTTAAATGTCGAAATTCAAATTCAAACAGAACATTGACTTAAAGAGTGCTCCTTTGTTTGTACGAACTATCAGAACCCGCTCCCCCTTTCCTCTGGGCTACAAGTATGTCAGTTTAGGTTTCTTTTACAAAAAGAGCACTAGCCGTTTTAAATATCTATTGTTGGGCAGGAATTCAGCTTACTTTGTGAAACATCATACAGAGTCAGGCAAAAAATACATGGAAGAAGATATCACTGCCATGCTGGACTTTTTAATTGCTAACATATTTTTTTTAATTTGGATGTTTGGTCTACAAACAGACTATAGGAATCCCAATGGGTACCAATTACGCTCCTCTACTTGCAGATTTGTTTTTGTATTCCTATGAAGCAGAATTTACCCAATGGCTTGTACAGAAAGGATAAAAGAGATTAGCCCAGTCTTTTAATTTCACCTTTCGGTATATTGATGGTGTACTGTCTCTTAATAATAATAGATTAAGTGATCACTTATATCTAATATATACAAATGAACTGAACTTGAAATTAAAGATACTACCGACACAGATAAATCTGCTTCATATTTAGACCATTTTATCGAAATGACTACTGATGGTAGGTTAAATGCCAAAATTCATGACAAACGCGATGACTTTTATTTGCCTAAAGTCAACTTTTCATTTCTGTGTAGCAACATGACAGCGGCACCAGTATATGGAGTATATGTGTCTCGATTGATGCGTTATTCTAGAGCTAGCTCAAAGTACGTTGATTTTGTTGAACGAGAAATACTGCTTTCAAAGTTGCAAAGACAGGGCTATGAATTAATTAATTAAAGTCATCACTCAGAAATACTTACCCTTCTGGAGCACCTGATTTCACTCCAGATTTTTAGTGTGTGTTGTTTCTTATTTAGTATTTATAACTATTGATGTATATGTAATTTGTTATTGTTTTATTCAAAATACCTAAATATGAACTTTTATTCCATACAATTCATTTAAAGATGTGGAAATAAAATTAGGACGGATATTTTTAATAAAACAACAACATTGTACACGCAATCAATTTGGTAAAATAAGATAGAACCCGGATCGAAAACAATTTAAAGAATTGATGAAATACTATAAAATTTGTCATGATATCTTATCACAAAAATACTGACATCCGAGGAAAATAAAAAAAAAGGTTTCCAATCAAATTGCAAAATTAAAACCTCAAACACATCAAACATATGGTTAGCAACTGTCAAATTCCTGACTTGGTACGTGTATTTTCTTATGTAGAACATATTGGATTAATCCTGGTTTTGAATCTAGCTGAACCTCTCACGTGTATAACAGTCGTATCAAATTCCATTATATTGCCAACTATGTGTAATAAAAAACAGACATAAAAGGTGGAAAAAAGAGTTAAAGCAGTCAACATTGTATTATAATCTTCATCACTATAAATACGAACAAACATTTAACAAAGAAGCACAAAATATTATATAGACCAAGCATATAAGAAAAACTTAAAGACAAGAATACATACATTTACCATAGTACAATAGCACAATAACGGGATGTATAAGTACACAGCCAGGTCATGTATATGTATCAATGAAATATAATGAGCAATAATTATTTTCTAAGGAATATTAAAGAATATTTTGAATTAAAATTAAGAAATTGTCTGAAAATGAACATGAAATTTGATTATGTTATTTCGAACTGCCAACGACATGATAAAATTTGAAATCATTACATCCGAAAAAAAATAACCGACTAATTTTTGATTGAAAAAAACATAGAAGTATACATTGTAGCAACCAACATCTTAAATTTATACTTAAAAAGGTTCACTATTTGGGCGTATACACAATCACCGAATTGAAGAAGCAGTAAAAATACTTCAACAGTAGTGCATATACTATAATGTATTATGTTACAAAATAAGCAGCAAGTACTATGTGATACAAACAGTCAGATTATGTCATTTATGAATCAGGTTACTTTTAGTGGAATGCATACTTTAAATGTCACTGAACCCCTATTGTAACCATATACATTTAAACAATGATTGTATCTTCATTTACCATCCACCGTATGCGTTAAATTTTAAAAATAGCGATATGTCCATCCTGGGTGAATGGGTACATGTCTACACTAAACGTTGACTCTATTATTCGAAATATCATGTTTAACCAAGCGGGTGCGTTCCGCAATTATTATACAATAAATTTACAAGTATGGCTGCTGCAGAAATTTAAAAGATAATATCTCCGACGTAATATATACGTATTCTTTTTTACGCTTTTAGTCATAAGACGGATGATGTGAAAATGTTAGAATTTGTTTTTACGATATTCTATTTCTATTTTGTATTTGTCAATGTTATCTTCTCATTAACTTATGGTAATGCAATTTCTGAATATACGTGATCGTAAATCGGTGTCTGGTCGCAAGTCCGTCATGGAAAAGCTTTCCAAATAGTAACTTTAAAAACATGCGTACTATTTATTATTGTTAATATTCAATTTGCATAATTTTTGGATAATAAAATATATTGTAGTAACTCTTGTATAAAGTAAAATTACATAAAAGAATCACGATTTACTTATCGACAAACCAGATAGAGGACTGTATGATAACGTCCTTTGTATAATTGATACAATTCTGTATACATCATGATACCTTGATATCTTGTCCCAGGCAAAGATAACCTAGGCTGTATTTGGCACAACTTTTGGCAAATTTAGGTCCGATATGCTCTTCAATTTTGTATTTGTTTGGCTTTATAAAAATTTTGCTCTGAGCGTCATTGGCGTATTGAATTAAAAGCCTAGTACCTTTGAAAACAATTTATCCACATCTACATGTAATATGGAACTATATATGGTATTACATTAGTATGAACAGAGAAAAAATGGATGACAACACGATGTAGGGGAAAATTGACCATTACGTACAGTGTAAAGGCAAAAATAATACCGAGATGCTTAGTATTAATACTAGAAAATTAAGGACTAAATAGAGAAAACAAACAAGGAGATATGTTAATAATTATACAGAATAGATAAGTGAAGAGCTCTTAAACTACAACGTTTTATAATAATGCGTTGTATAAACTATCGGACCAATTGGTTATACATTTGTAATCGTATATAGAGCTGATCACCTTGTTTACATAAAACAAAACATGCTAAAAATATTCGCCTGCTTTACTAATCATAATGGAATGATTTGAATGACAAGTACAGTTAGCATATAAACTAAACATAAACAATCTTATGGGCCATGTATTTTGGTCAGACAAACAAGTTCATCTAACTAGCATACCACACACCAAATATAGAGACCCTGTTGCGTTTAGTACATACGAAACATACCAAACATTGATAACTGAACTATAAAAATGATGTCGAGGTCATTTGAACTATAACAGGTATCTATTCCATGCAATCATTCCAAACATTACGTAGATTGATTGCTGACGTCCAGTGGCAAATCTTTCATACATGTTCAGGACTACCATACATTACATAAAGTTTACCTATTGACTGAGCTCAAGGTCAGATGATCCCTGCCAGACAGACATAAATTCCTTACAATCATTCCATACATCAGTTCTACTGTGTAGTCTATAGTATATCATGAAATAGACTAAACCGGAAACCTTTTACATTCTCTAGGACATGGATCATATCACAGACGGAAACCTCGCAACATAAGGGAATTGATTAAAATGTATGAAGGACCCAGGTCTTCTTCTTCTGAAATATAATGCTGATACAGATAGTATACGCAGTTGCCGCCGCAAACGCCGTCGTTTTCGACAGACGGTAATCCCTATGTCTTGCATTTTGAGATTTGTATTGCAGAAGAGACTAAAATTATACATACCTGCGAATGTAGAAAAACTTGATATGAGTAAAACCGTTGTCACACAGATGCTGTTATATTCGTTAAATACGTTCATGTTGAACTTTCATCTTTCACTGTAGTTAAAATCCTTCACATGAGATGGTTAAACGTATCATTGCAACAATAAAGCCATCTGAAAAGAGGTCGTGTTACAAAATGTATTTATCTATAGTTTTTACTTTCGTGAAAATAATGCCAATATTCCTAAACTACATGAGGATATGAATGTGCATGCACAGTTGTATAGTGTGCTCTGTATAGCGTACATTAACTTTCCGTTAAACATCAACTATTTAAAAAATAAACAAAAAAATTGATGTGGACACTGATCCATAACAGGGTAAATATATACATCAACACATTTAGTCAGAAATTCAATTCTATTTTACAATGAAATATGATAAATGTGTCAGGTGAAAAGAATTATCGTGTCCATAAAATTTGTTTCACTATATGAACTCAAATTATCGTTTCAGTGAAATATATTTAGGAAAAGTAAGAAAATGATTGGATGTGACGGATAATTCATCGAATCAATTATTTTTTTAACTTTGAACTACATGTAGCTGATGCATGGTTTATAATTTAGTGAACATAAATACTCTGATTTTTTTTAGTCTTACATATAAATTAATGTCATATCGACTTTTAAGAGCCCAAACGCACCTTAATGGTGAAAAATGAAATAATAAAATACGGATGTTTAAATTCGATACGTTGTAAGTTCATTCATGTCGTAATCTTTTCATTGCTAAATGTCGGAAATCCGCATGTATTTCTAGCAAAAACTTAATTGAAAAAAACATATTTAGAGACAACAGGCAACATAACATCATTTTGTTTTACTTACAAAATTATATGAATATTTAATACTAATGCCACTTCCTAATGCCACTTCCTTTAAAAAAAACAAAACTTTCACCAGTCAATATGAAAACATTCAATAAAATGTGTCCACAAGACCTACATAATATATCTGCATGAAAGTTCATTTATTAAATGCATGCTACATTGTTATTCATCTTAATGCATGTATATGTATCAAAATAATTACATCTTACGATTCATTTAACACATGCACATGCAAAATTTGTATTTTGATACTAAAAAGATTTTTCTCAATATTGCAAAAGTTGAAATTGCATTTTAGTCCAAAAATACAAAATCGCAATAATAAATACAATAATAAATAAATCTGATGTACAGTAGTTGTCGTTTGTTTATGTAATTTATACGTGTTTTTTTATATAGATTAGACCGTTGGTTTTCCCGTTTGAATGGTTTTACACTAGTAATTTTGGGGCCCTTTATAGCTTGTTGTTCGGTGTGAGCCAAGGCTCCGTGTTGAAGGCCGTACATTGACCTATAATGGTTTACTTTTTTTAAATTGTTATTTGGATGGAGTGTTGTCTCATTGGCACTCACACCACATCTTCTTATATACATGTATATATATATACACAATAATCGCTGAAATTACAGTAGTTTTGTTTAAGCCGTTGAATCATTTTGTTTTGTAAAATGCATGTGCATTTTATTATATATAAATTGTGTTAACTAAAAAATAAAACTTATGAAGAAAACAAGGCTATTTATTTTACTTGATTATTTGACAAAATAAACATAATTCTGTTCATTTTTTTAACAATCTCATCTACACATTAACTTTGAAAAGACATTTTTTCGTTTTAAAAGATATTTATTCAGAACATGGTGCATATTTGTTAATTGTAAGAGAATAATGATTCAAATACATTTCACGGAGAGAAACAAAATTGTAACTGCAATACCAGAAACGATGAGTCTTTGGATTGAAACAGTTATAAAAACGAATTGTGTGCGTTTGGTTAACGTAATTCGTTAGTTTTCCAAAGTCGACCGCAAATATATTATTATGCAGAAATAGTTGTGTACATTTACCGTATCCTTACCTGTTTTAAGTTTTGTATACATAAACTGGGGAGTGTAAAGGCAACAATAATTTAAATGTTACTGTGTTCTATTTAGCGTCAGTTCTTAGTTGTATTGTTGTAAACCATCGTGTTCGACGACCAAAGAGGCATAACTCAAACCTAAAGACCGAATGTTTTACTAATATCTTGTTAGACGTTGTTTACTCAAATGAAAATAAACTATTACAAAAAAGTGCATAGTTATGAATACTACAAGCAGTTTCATTGTTATAATTGAATCTCATTATATGCACATTTCTTTACTTATTATTCCCAAACGTATTTACTCTGAGTAGGTATTACATGTGCGCCTTCGTGAACAAGCGACTGATACGAGGCTCTGAAAATAAAAAGTTGCGTGCGATAAAGCAAAATTAGCATTCTCAAATGTATAACTAGAAAGAATTAAATAGAACTGGAAGTGTTAATTGTATTCGACTGATGACCCTCCCTTTTTTTTTGGTATTCGGGTGAACATTCAATCTTTGAAAGTGTGGCTTATCTTTGAATGTATATGTAATACATTATTATACAATATAACTTATAGGAGAAATGAATTGCTATTTTGATTTTCGATTCATTTTACTTTCATCTCATGTTATAGAAGATGCTTTCAAAACTTATTTACGGGATGTGTATTTGTTCAACGTTATCTTGGTAAATACGCATGGTTTATGCCTCTTTTCAATTCATCATATAGTTGAGCGGCGAATGTTGAAAAATTCGGTAGATTTGGAGTTCGAAATTGTAGTTCAAACTAAAGACAGAGACCTTCTTCGTGACAAAAATCTCCGTGCATGTAATGTCATCAGTTTTGACAATGTACTATTCTCTTTTACTAGATAAAACTAGTCGGACCTAATGGAACCTGAAGGCTAAACTGGCGACGCATTACAAGGCTGCCAGTGCGTTATTTGGCTAACAAGTACCTGGTAATTAGTCACGCTATGTTTCGTTTTTAAACAAGTTTCTGTTACCAGTATTCCGACTTAATATGGTCACGCCTTAAGGGGGAGACATACCAGGCAGCATGTGCCGCTTTGTAAGGACTTGGGTCTTCCTTGAGCTGATATGTCTATTGTCAAAATGTAGGTAGTTGCAGCAATGTCCAGGCCGTATCAGCCGACAAAGCAAAATATTTATCTTTTTACGCATTTTGTTCAAAAAGTGAATCGGTCGATTGAAGTATTATACGACGTCTTTCCAGGGTTGATTTCAATATCGTAGCAGCTACATAGCGACTAAGTAGCTGCTATCAATATCTATGTAGAAACTAGTCTAAAGCTGCACGTTCAATAGTCAAAATCTACGTAGCACTACGTAGCTGCTACGATATTGAACTCATCCCTGTTATACCTTTTATACACATCTAGTGATCTACAGTGTAAACTGCACGTGCAAATAATGTCAGATTAAAACGTCATTACCTCCCCTGTAGGTCCGTGTAACACTTATCAATTCAAAGTTTTAAAAAGTTTTTAAATTTTAGATTTTTGGATTTTCGATCAAAGTTTTAAAATATGCAAATTCCAAATTATGTAAAAGTTTTGAAATTTTAACCAAATAATCAAAATATTAAAATTCTAAATATCGTTTTTAAATTTGATAGTTAAGAAATTTGATAAAACTTTTTAAATACTAAACTGGACGTTCAATTTTGATTACTTTACTTTTTGAAAGTTCGATATTTTAACTTTTTGATTAAAATATGAAAAATAGAAAAGTGGCGAAAAGAGGGGAACATTAAAACACGGCTCTGATTATAATCATCCTAAGTTGGGAATAAATAGCACAAAATATATCAAATTATTTTTAATTACAAAATAAAATTTAAAAAAAGGAAGTCGTTTTATTTTAATTTTACATATCAAACATCACATGGGATAACAGTACTGAAATTTAAAGATTGTGCATCCATTAAACAATTTATAAAAACCTATTTAAACCGGCATCAACAAGGCCAGAGGCTCCTGAATCGGGACAGGCGCAGGTGCACAAAAGCAAAAAGCTTAAACATGTTACGTGAGATCACAACCCTCCCCCTATACATCTAGCCAATGTAGAATGAACTAACACATAGCAATACGCACAGTAAAACGCACTTTAAAAGAAATCCAGGTCATATGTCAGAATAGGAAACAAAAGAAACTAATCATAATGACAATGATAATGAATTAACAAAGGACTGCTATATATAACGCTAGCAGTAACTGACATATTCCAGCTCCAGACCTCATCTAATCTAATTGAAATATTATAATATCTTCATCATATGAATAATTATCACAATCCCTCCCTGTTGTATTTAATGCTATCATTCATGAAATATTTGTCACTGGCAACCACAAATCGATAATTCAAAATAGGTTCTTTGCATACAAATTTCAAAGAAACTTAGGATTCATCTCGTTCGGGCAAAGTAGCCCTTATAGATGGATTTTGATATGTTTCAAAGATATAGGAAGATGTTGTATGATAGCCAATGAGAAAACTCGACAGCTAAGTAACAATATATATATAAGTAAACAATTATAGGTTAAGATAAGGCCTTCAACACGGAGCCTTGGCACACACCGAAAAGCAAGCTACATGTATAAAAGGCCCCAAAAATTACTAGACTAAGTGTAAAACCATTCAAACGGAAAAACCAACGGTCTTATCTATATCAAAAAGAGAAACGAGAAACACGTATGAACTACATCAACAGACGACAACCGCTGTACATCAGATTAACTTCAATTTGGCGAAACACCTCTTCAGTTGTTTCGGATCTTATATTTGCTTCATTTTCAAATACAAATGTATTAAGTTTTCCGCGTTCTATAGGTCCCTGAATGCTTTACTTAAAATTCAGCGTTTTAAAATGTACTGGTTTTTCGAGAGCAACATTGGTGTATAGCTAAAAAAGGAAAAAAAATCATAATGCAGCTGGCAGCGTGGCACTCTCTTTATACGCCCAATTCTGATTTGACGTACCTGTGTTCTTTTACTTATTGGTTATTCTATTAAAGTAAGAGAAAAAAAATTGCGCTAAGCGCTTACAATTTTATCAAGTTTTACATCGCTATTAATCAATTTTTTTGGTTCAAAATTTAATACTATAAGGTATGTGGGAAATCTGGATTAGGAATATTTGCTTTGTCCTCTGCTTGCACAGCAATTTTTTTTCTCATTTAACTGGGGTCTAGAATATTTGTATGTACCATTATTGAAGCCCCTCGTGGAAGTATATATACAAATAAAATAAAAAAGTGCGTATAATCTACTAGTATTCAAAATAATTTTTAATTTTCGAATTGCCGACACCTACAAATGGATGGGTGAGTGCATAATGTACAGCGGAAACTATTACATAAATATGAAGGGAGTAAATAATGTTTATCCAATGAGGCATCTGATTTCACTGAATGGGACATAACTGACTGCAGTTAATGATTTCACATTGTTGCAGACAGAAAATAAGGCAAACTAAATGTCTTAAAATTCAAACGAATTCGATTTTTTTTCCAAATCGGTATTTATTGGCCTATGCTACAAATTGTAGTACCTAAAACTGGAACAAAATCGTACATAGCATATATCGCTGAGGTTGTCGATCGGTGAATAAATCAAGTATGATACAAAATTGGAATAATGTCGGTAACTGTAAAAATGCATGTTTACTTAGTAACTGAAATAGCAAGCATTCTTTTTTTTTCGTTGCTGTGAAATTTTATGATTTTTTTTTTCCAAAATTCTCTACATTTAAATGATGTTCGTGTAATACCCCATATAAGTTATTAATATACTCTGCAAGTTAAACATGTATTGGTAAAACAATAAACAATAATAATACTGAACATAAAATAGAAATACTGTATTTAATTTAATATGAAACTGGGACTTACATATGAAAGACATACAATCTAGTGCAGACTGTGACAGCAAATAACATAGAACTTAAGTATACCTTTACGTTCAGGAGTTACTTACATCTAATTATTATTGAATGTTTAACAGAAATAAGCAATAGTTGATCTGTTTTCATAGATTTGTCAGAACATCGGATTTTCTACATTTTTAAAAACATCGGGAAAGAATGATTTTACTCTGTAAAGGACCAGTGTTGATTATTGTTTCCAAATGTCTAGTGACAAATATTTCATGCAATTTCAAAATAAATTCTGCACCATTGGCCGACCGGAATATGGGTTGGAAAGTTAGACAATCCCTGTGACTGATGAATCATGTATGTCAGATGAGAACATATTGTTGTGTTGTAATAGACCACTCACGTATGCGGTACTATAAAATAATTCTTGAAGGTGCAGAGTGCTTTGGGCACTGCATGCACCAGGCACATGCGTGGATCCATCCATTAAAAAATGGGGGGGGGGATTGCAAATCCCGAACACCCTCTCGATCTGCCAATGAGGCATCTGATTTCAATTCGCTATACTTACTAGACGTGGCAGCGTATTTATACATCCCACACGACCACCTTCAAGTTGGTGCTCCTCATTAACCTTTGATTAACTGTCAGTCAGGTTATCATAATGTCCATGTCTACACCGCAGTCGACCCTTTGGTTGCTTAAGGATTTTTTTTTAATTTAAAAAACATGTCTGAAGGGGTAGTTCTTCGATTCAAAGGCAGCAGATTATTATTTAAAATTCTATAAAAAAGGATTATCTCTCCTTGATTCACCACGATGCATTTATACGGTTTGTTTATGTTTTTTTAGATTGATTTTTCATAAAAGCATGCCTTTATCTCATTAGCGTTATTGGATTCTAAGAAATTTACCAATTTCAAATAATTTACTGTACTAGACAAAGACTTTTAATAGTAATAATAAACATCACTAGGCTAAATTGTTGTCCCTTATTTTGTTATTATTAATAATGACGATTTTTTTTCTAATTGCCATCATGATATTAACGTAGCAATTCAAAAATTAATTTCGAGTCATTAGAATTATTTACCTGACCTTGGCAACGTCTTATACATAAACGAAAATATCTGATAAATATTGTATTTACTTACATTAAAGTGTATTTGACTGACTGACTGGCATCAATCGTTCACGGTGTGTTAGATTTGAACTCGCAAACGCCCGGATTAATTTGTATTGGGATTAAACAACCAGCTTATGGTGGCATTTTCATCGCATTATACAAATGACAATTAATAATTTCGAGTTTAAATAACATTTTAAATAATTTATAATGTTGTCTATATATTTGTATAATATTATCTCTAAAAGGCTACATGCGTCAATACAAACTAATGGATTAATAGGGCAATAGGAAGCAATTTGAACATGGGACGTACGATAAATGTATTATCAAATAGAGAAAATATGACACATTTTTCTATTTGTATAATAAACAATGCAAGGTGATGTCAATAAAATAGAAGCATGTAATAGTGTGATAATGCAACCTTATAATTCTTCAACATATTAACAATGGGCCTGGTTTTTTGTTCTTCAAGTGGTCCATTTCTGTTTTGTTTTTTTGCATTTGGAAGATCTTCTGTCTCTCCTCCTTTTAAATAGGTAGATTGAACGGTAGAGGAACATAACAAACATGGCGTCATTCAGTATAAATTCTATTAATAAATTTGTGAATGCAGATATAATAGAATTTGAGCTGTGCGATAAACGTTTTTATGGTATGTCAGTCATTATATGACACCCTTGTAAGAACTATAAAGCGGATGTAGATAAATATTTGCTTGCAATACTGTAATATTTATAAGACACGAGTTTAAACGTCAGCTTAACAGTAGTTCATTCTTCTATTAGAAAAAAAAACCAATGAAAATATCCGATGCAAAATGAGAAAAAAATAATTAAAAAAAAAATTCGATGGTCTTGTATTAAAGAACTAGCCAGACAATAACAGTAAGGGGACGATAATTGAATATTCTGGGAAGAGTGATGGGGCAGGAGGATTTTTTCTTTCGCCGATTTATTCATTTTTATCTGTCGCTATGCATGCCTATCTTTCAAGTTCTTATTCAAAATCCCCATGTTCCCTCATCCCGCTCCCCTATCATAACAAATTCATATGATTGGTTCTTATTTTACACAAAGCTAAATTGGTTGATTATTGGTTGCTCATTTTTAAAAGTCCATTGGCAAATATTTCAGGCATGTTCAGGACGACACCAGTTCAAAAGTCGGGTATATCATATAAAAGTATATATAAGATAGGTGGTATAGTGTCAATGAGACAACACTCCACCAGAATTCAAATGAAGTGGATGCGAGCAATTATAGGCAACCGTACGGGCTTCAACAACGAGAACAAAAACCCAAACCGTATAGTCTGCTATAAAAGGCCCCAACATAAGAATTGTAAATCAATTCAAACGTGAACACTAACAGACGAATGTATAACAAAACAATTTTATGAAAAAAAATATTACAGACATTATACACCAACGACAACCATTGAACTGCAGGCTCTTTGCTTCAGACAGGCACATAAATAATGTTGCCGGGTCAAACATGTTTTTGAGCGGTCATCTATCCCCTAATCATGGACAGTGGTGTAAAAACACACATTAAGAACAAACTGTAAAAACCAGTTGCATTTGCAATAAAACATTTAACAGTATTGCTTTCAACAACGTTAACGTTTCCTTTTGATATATGTATGAAATGGCACGTCACTTGTATTCTCTACTTTTTGGATGCTGTTGTATTTTAAAAATTTCGTATTACACAGGCCAACAGAAGGGGTCATCAACCGTTAATAATTTCCTTGGAAATGAACTTTAAAATATAAAAAAGTAATCAAATGGGCTATTTGTAATATATTTGGTATATAACACGGAAAACTGTAAATGTACTTTAAAGTAAAGACAATATGATATAAAAAAAAAAATTTCGAGGTTTATAGCATTTTTTCTCTCTGGCGAATGCCCTGGTTATGTTGTAATTACTTCTTGCAAAGTAATGTGACCTGACTAAATAAGGTTCTTTTCTAAAAAAAAATATTTGCTCGTCAGTCACTTGTTTGATTTCCAAAGTTTTCGTCACTAGCGTTACTGATACATTATTTTCAGGAAACACCTGAAGTCGAACTTTATCCTTCCTGTATGTTTTTAATTAAAATATAATAAAAATAATACATAATGCTTTATATTGGAAGTAGAAAATTTTAGAGAGATAAGACATGCACGATTCGAATCTTACCTAACGTATCTACTAGCCATCTGGGATTAAATTCAAAATGAACAAATTAGGCCGTTATTTTTCTTTATTGAAATGTTTCATATTTTTAATGTCGGGGCCTTTCATTGCCGACTAAACGGTATGGGTTTTCTCATTGTGGAAGGCCTTACGGTTGCCTATAATTGCTTACATCCACTTCATTTGAACTTGGACGGATAGTGGTCTCATTGGCAATCATACCACATCTACTTTTTATTATATATATATTGGTCATAATAATCCGTGAGCTGAGTCGGTTTCCTTGTTGATACATGTACACTTTTTAAGTCCAGTACTCTTCTGCGCAGTAGCACTCACGTTTGAAGTAATATTATATAAATGTGAAAAACAGAGATGTGGAGTAAACATTGAGACAAGACAGTTACCCCGCAACAGAAAAAGTGTATTCTAATCTAATATGATTATATTAAGTACAGAATGAAAGTGGGGAACGTGGCAAAGAGACAACAACCCGACCAAAGAACTGAAAGTAGAGAGAAAATTTCGCACCCGGAGGCCATACATTTCAGTTTTCATTTAAAAAATAATGTTATATCCTACATATGTGTTCTCGCAATTGGTACCTTTGGTTCTGTTATCGCTTATGTACGTGTGTATGTATCCCCATTTCCTTTATTGATATTTATAACATTGAGGAAAACCTGTTTTGAGTGTGTATGTCCACAGTTGGTTTTCATGTGAACATATCGATCTACATCACTTTCCAAAATTTTAATGCCAGACTTCTCTATTGTAAGTTGATCAAGAACAAGTTGTTTATCGCAGTGTAATTGGTGTCCTTTTATGGGAGTAACACGACGGGTGTCACATGTAAAGCCGGATTTGCTTACCCTTCCGGAGCACCTTATATCACCCCCTGTTTTTCGTGGGGTTCGTGTTGCTCAGTCTTTAGTAATCTATGTTGCATATGCTGTACTGTTGTTTTTAATCCGCTATAGTACATGTATGATGCCTTAATTCGAACAATTAACGCTTTTTTTTTAAAGAATTGAATGCTTCTTTTTGTAACTTCATTGGGGTGTAAAAGCGTTGACCGAAGTACATGTTGTATGAAGCGCGGAAGCGCTTCATTCTAAAAATGTGCGCACGGTCAACGCTTTTACAACCCTATGAAGTTACAACAAAAGCTTCAATACTTATAATTACATGTTTTAGCTAGGATCATGAAAACACAATTTTTATCAAGTTTGTATTTAATTTACATGTGCACTTTATTGTGGGACCTCGTGTCATCATGAATGATACATTTTATTGTGTAATGAGGTTGATTAAGGAATAACGCCAGATTGCAGTGTAGTCAATCAGAATAACGTATTATAATGAAACATACATCTAATGTAATTATATAGGAATAACACGACAGATGTCATAACTGGATCATCACCAAGTGACCCTCTGGAGCACCTGAGTTTACCTTGGTTTTGTTTGAGTGTGTTTGTACTTTAGTTTTGTGTGTGGTGGTGTTTTTTTTTTTGACTGTGTTCTTCTTCCTCGATTAATTATCCTTATGCCACGATGTTGTCTTTTTTCTTCGACAACTTCGTTTTCTTCCTTTATCTTCTCATTTTTTGTCAGTGCGACAGAAAACGAGTTGTAAGTACTCTATATAACAATATGTTAAGCATACAATATTTTTTTAAGAAAGGATGCAGAAAAAAAACAATTAAGCTGAGTGTATCATTATTTTTTCTATAGTAACTTTAACTTTCAAATTACGAACTGTATACCTCTAACAATGAATTTCAAATTCAGGATTCGAACTTATGCGCATTTTTTTCAGTAATAACCCTAGTTTCCTGTCAGTGCATGATACCATAAAATCGCCTTTTTTGGCACATTGTCAAGTATTTTATTAATCATTTATCAATTCAGCATCGTCAATTATTTTCCTTTTGTTTGCAGTTTTACACAGATAACCGTCATTAATTTAAAATTAATCGTTGATGAAATTCCGAGAAAGGACTTTTAGTTTCCATTTCCATTTGATTATGTTTATTTCTTTGTAATGATACTATTTTTAATTCAACTGAATTATGCAATTACAGGTAGCATATATCATTTGAATAGAATTTAAAATTTAACCTAAATTCTTTATATACTTGTCATACCTTGTTTATGCACCCCTGTTACAGTTGTGTTACAATCTAGAGAGCGAAAACGAAAACGGGAAACTGAATGTATGCATTTCATATAAGAACAATCAATCAGATGTCAATGTGAAAATCAGCTTTGATATGGACTTAGTAATACTTTGAATTCTAAAGATGGAAATACAAATACATTCAATTAATGTTTTACCATTCATCCTTGTTAATCTAATGTTTACGTCAACGAAAACAGGTAAATATTTATTTTTGGTCATACTGTACAAATGTATAAAATATTCAATAAAAGTGCATCAAATTTAGTTCTAAACAACAATAACAAGCAATGAAAATATAAACAGTTAAGTCTGTAATGAAAATGCAACATTGATACTTTACTTCTTTACACAATCTGCATAGTAAACTCATACATTAGTTATTTCCAGCTAACTTTGAAAAATGTTTTTCAAATGTCATGGCTACATGGTCCACAAACTATTCCGTAAAAGCACTCGGGAATATCTTTTGCAATTTGATATTCCATAGTTTTTGCTTTTTGGTTGTACAACAGCAAACACAACGCATTCGTAACACCAAAAACTACCGATTGAGCAAACGAACTCCCGCAAAACAAACGGTTGATCTCAGGAGCTCCGGAAAGGTGAGCAGATCTTCTTCACGTGTGAGACCCGTGATGTTACTCCTATACTCCTATAAGTTACGTTGATAAGTTATATCAAGTGATAAGGCATCACACAATAGCGGAATGATAAACAACTCTGCTCTAACCCTTAGACATCACCTAATTCGTGAAACATTCGTCAAATGATAAACAACTCTTCTCTAACCCTTAGACATCACCTAATTCGTGAAACAATGGTCATGTAAATTTTCTGAACCTGAAACTTGTCCAAATGTGAAATTTTGAAATTATAACTTTTTTCAGGACAAATGATAGACAAGATGGTCACCGGTATAAACTACACAGACATTGAAAAAGTAACACAGACATTGAAAAAGTAAAAAACGAAAAGAACAACATTTAAAAAAACTAAAACAAGAGCAATTCCCCCCACCCCCCCACCTTTAAAACAAAACAAGGGGTGATCGCAGGTGATCTGAAAGGAGAGGCAAATCCTGATCCACATGTGGAAACAGTCGCGTTCCTCGTGTAAGTGCAAACCCAGTGATACGTCTTATTCGGTATGTCACACTCGAGGAAAAGAGGATGCCTTGGGATTGTGGTTACGACAATAAAAATATATTTATCGTCATTAATTTTGTGTAACAGATATTCCATAATTTTCAATCAACTCGTGATGTAGTCCGTAAAATTTAACTATTCTTAACTACTAATACTAATACTACTACTACTACTACTTAGGAACCGATGTCCAAAAGACCGATTTCCGTGAGAAACCTCAGTGTCGATTATTTTGTATTTAAGTATTTAAAATATTTTTAACAAGCTCAAACTATGAACTCCGGTTATTCTTGTCATACCACCAACGTAATGATGCCACATGCGATTGTATTTCAATATTTTACATATAAACAGATAAGTATACACTGTAAATTTAGAACATATCTTTCAATACAAAATAAATTGATTTCTGAAGAAGGATAATTTTCAAGCATAGAATGACATCTTCTTAATATATGTAGAAACATGATATTCCACTTTAGTCTTGTGGAATTCATGCAAAAATATTAAATCTGCATATAAAATGAGCCAAACATGTAAAATGTTGTTTTTTTTAAATGTTCGATTTAAAAAAATATGATAACATATTATTGGCGGTATTACATTATAAACACGTTAACAGTTGTACTAGATTTATAACTATTTTTTTTAGAAGCAAATTTCTTCTTAATATACAGTATATGTTTCTTAAAAATTGTTTTTGTTGCTAAATAAGTACTGTTGTAAAAACATATTCTTTGAAACAGTTAACACACCATAAATAATTATTTGATATAATTATCATAACCAGCGACATGAAAAAGGCAGAAGATAACTACAAGATATTCAAATTCATAAGTCGAAGATAAACTGAAAATGCATTGGCCGAAAATGAAAACTGAGCAAAAGACGAGAAACAGTCTACAAAATAGAATAAAGAAGAAGACAAACGACTAATCAACACGAATATTGGACCGGCTCATTTCATTTACATTTTAATTAATGCCATTTTACAAAATTCTTCTACATTAGCTGTTTTTATTATATGACTATAATATTTCTGTTTTCCCATTGGCTAAAATCATAGGAAATCCACTTTAAAAACATTATATTCAACGCGGCAAAAATCAAGAGAGGTTAATATAAGTTTGGTAACAG
Source organism: Mytilus trossulus (assembly GCF_036588685.1). Lineage (NCBI taxonomy): Eukaryota > Metazoa > Mollusca > Bivalvia > Mytilida > Mytilidae > Mytilus > Mytilus trossulus. The sequence continues at coordinate 55,644,393 of NC_086386.1, read as the reverse complement.
CGTCCGGTTACCTAAAGATAGATGGTGCAATATGCGTAACTGTTTCTCCATAGGCGGTAATGGTAACGTTTTCTTCGGTTGCTCAGCCCATATCGTAAACTTGTGTATGTATTATGGCTTGTTCCGCAGCTTAGACATTTGTACATGTGTGATTAAATTTTCGGGGTACGAAGTGTGATTCATTTTTCCGTAAATTAGCAAACCCCGAGTATCTTTTTGCGATGTGGCTCCTCATGGTAAACAATCCTATTTTTAACAAAATAAGTTCTTTAAAAATTTAATACTTTGAACACATTTAATAGCTCCGTAGTTTTTACACATTTATTCTGTGTTCCCTTACTTTCTAAATTAACACAAATGGTTCAGCTCAGTCATTTGTTTATCATAGAAATGTGTCAAATATCACCACACAGAGATTTTTTGTTTACACGTGACTGTTGAGTTCCTCATTTCTATGCGCAATAGGGATATTGTCCCAGATATTCCAAGACAACGTAAATGACGTAGGTTTATGGCGCCATGCCAGTTGCTGGTTTTTTTTTTCTCTTCTTTTTCTTCTTGTTTGCGGTGCATTTTTTCTTTTCTTGTTTTCGGTGGTTTTTTTTTTAGTAAAATTCATTGAATATTTCAACTTATGAAAATAAGCAATTGCAAAAGCAGATAATATATATAAAATCAGGAGTAATTTTAAAAGTATCTTGAGCAAATACTAGAGAATTACAAAATAGGATAAAAAAGTCATATATAAAAAAACCAATTGTTGACTTTTGATTTCAGTTAATACATCATATATTTCAACAGGAGAGTATTATATTATATGCACTGTTTTCTGATCCATAGCACTGGGTTACGTTCAGTTCTATTTTTGTCTTATTTTAAAAGCCTGAAGAACTGCTCAATTACTCATCCGAAGCACCTGGGTCAACTTACAATTTGCGTGCTGTTGTTTTAAAAATAGTTTGCTTATTATTGTATTTGTTTGTGTGTTTTGTATTTTTTATAGTTGCATGTAGTGTCAAATATCAAAAACATGACGTTCGTGATGTCACATACCAAACGTACCAAATGACGTCATTCAATAAATTGCATCACGCCCGAATGACCGTTGTATTGGACCTATTTTGAGGAAAATATTTGTTAAGCTTACATAAATAAAAACTGATATTATGTAAAATAAAACAAAAAAAACAATGGTGGTGCGATAAAGGGTAGGGGCGTGATAAAGGATATGCGATAAAGGGTGCGCATCAAAGTTGTGCGATATGGATTAAACAGCTGGCTATTTATCAAATATTCAAAACAACTGTATTTACTACTAAACATTTGATAATATCAGATTATTACATGGCATTTATCATATCGCATGTGTTATCAGCCCTAGGTTCAATATCAGCCCAAGAGCCGCATGGCTCGAGGGCTGATATTGACCGAGGGCTGATAATACATGCGATATGAAAAATGACATGTTATGATCTTTTTATCATATGCTTCAACAGTAGAGAAAAACAAACAGAATCATATATTGATCCTTTTACGTGGTTCCCGAAAAGAAGTTCAAAGAGTAAAAAGTTCACGGACGTCGGAACCAAAATTTGATACATTCGATATGAAATATTTCTATCATATGCCTCAACAGAGAGAAAAAAAACGTTTTAATATGGACAAATCGACAAAAAAATAATTTAACAATATTCATAAAAAAAATGAATATTGTTTACAAAAGTCAACTTTTTTAAAAATAACTTTCTAAATTATGTTTCCGGGAAATTGTTTTAAAAAATGCAGTTATTTAATAATTTTTTTTTTTTTTTTTTTTGTTTTATTTTTATTATTATTTTACATAATATACTTTCCAGTATTCAAATAATTGTTATGTACACTTTGTAATATTTTTTACTGAAAACGTAACATTGAGGTGTAATTTCCGGAATTTGCCGAGTCTCACCGGAATGCCATGTGATAACGTTACGGAAAGGCATGTGATAACAATCGAACCATGTTATAAACTTTTCATATCGGCCCGCTAAGCACCAGTTTCGAAAAATATGGAATATACGTTAATTTAATGCTATTATCATACGGTAAAAATTATATGTTATTCAGTCTAAGTATATGATAAAATGATTTATTAACCCAAGAGATATGACATTCACCCTCGGCCGTTGGTCTCGGTGAATATCATATCACTGGGGTTGATAAATCACTGTGTCAACCTCAGCAAAAGTCAAACATTGTATAATATTGAATACAATATTTCTATCTGCATTTTTTTCCCTTTAATTTTCAAGGAATTACCGCATTCATATTAGTACTAAAATCTAAACTCATAGCTTGTATGTTTAAGAGTATTAGTTTATACTGGCAAGATTTTGAAAGTAAAATTTAAATTCTTTATTCGATGAAATACAATCCGTTTATTATTCATCTACATTTTTCTTAAATTATAAAAAAATGTATTTACCTCATCACATGTGAAAAAAAAAATGTTGTCAATGGGTGTCTTATTAACCTTGAATTCTAAACTGATCTATTAATAACGTATAATTTATTGTGAATCTCGGAAAAGTTTGTATTTCAATTATGTTGGATGAATGTCCTGTAATAGTACTATTTCAGATTAAACTTAATGATTATCTTTTTCTGTGTAACACACTAGGCAAATGCATGAATATTTTTTTATTTGAATAAACATTTCTTTTTTAGAAATATTAAGTGTACTAAATACTATCTCCGAGTGTTGGTTACACGCTAAGAAGTTGTAGGGACCCAGAAATACTAAGATTAATAAATATTGTACAATCTTAAATGCTGATTATTTCCTGGCTAACACGGCTAAAACATATAAATTAATATTCAAGAAACACAACTTGCATTGATAAAATAAATGTTATCGTACATTGAATGACTGATGTTAATAGTGAATGTAGAAGAGCTATGCAGTCAGAATTCAATTTATATTTCGGCGGCAGTTCTTTCAAGTTAGGGCTTTTATAAATAGCGTTTGATAAATATCAGATAAGACAAAAGACAGATCGAATTAATATTAAAATCTAGAACGAGTTATATAAAACTCGATCTTTGACATCATTGTTTAATGTTATTGCAGAAGTCTTTACATTCCAAACAAAATTACTGATGTGCTTATCCTAGCTTCATATATTTGGTTGCTCCATAAAAACATAATTTGGTGAATCTCTGCAGTGCTTTCGGTCACTGATAGGTTTTGCAGTTTTTTCGCTTAATGATACGTTTACTATGCTCTGAGCTAATAATCAAACACTCAAATAAAACATATATTTCGAGTACTTTTTTTAATTTAAGGATACAGGATTTTAAGGGTACATTTGACTCTTTGTCATGTTAACATAATATATATTTGGCATCAATATCCATTTAGTTCATAAATATATGCAAATACTGGAATATGATTCAACTATAGTTTCAGTGTATATGCATGATACGCTTTGACTGTTTAGTCGGAAACCAGGGTGAAATAGAACAAAAGAATCGAAGCTCTTTATTAGAGAAGGCGATAAATGTTTACTGTATTGTTTACTATAGTGCCACAATTTTTAAAAGTTAATAAAAACAAACAAAATTGCAATTTTCTTCTCAATTACGAAATGTTTTATTTTAAAAACACCATTTGCATAAGTTTTCAATTTATCTAGTTCATAGTTAAGCAGAACAATTATATATCAAGTCGACGACATGGGTGTCTTTCAAGTTGGATGACAAAAATGCATAACCTCCGATTTTTTTGAAAAAATCACCACGGACAGAAAACATATCAATCTATAAGTTCATTAATTGTCGTGTCTGCCCTTCCATTATGTGACTGAAGAAAAAAATCAGAAAAATAGGTAACAATTATATCGAAAACAGAAAATCGAGTGCACCTTTTTATGTTAGGGCGTGTTTGATTTGAGCATTTTGATTTGATATCGTACAACGTAAGAATATTTCATACATCGTCTCACTTCAGATTCTATAATTTTATATATTAAAGCTACAGGTTGACGTTATAACACAAAACAATCACAGTACTAAAAGATGAAATATATGGGTCAAGAGAAATACCTACATGTTCTAATGAGTCTCAAAAACAGAGAAGGTGTGTTAGGATAGCTATTTTTTGACTGAAAGTACTTGACGACAGTCTTTCAAGTTTGATGATGAAAATGCATATCTTCGAAAAATTCTATTTTTTTGTGTGTGATAACTACAGTTTATAGTCTTCATACACTAACAAAATCTAGTCTGCCCTTCCACGAAATATTTAATTATATTTTTTTTTAATTTTGATGAAATTTCGAAAATTCCACCTGACAACCGACCAGACAATAGTTTTAGGTTGAATCAATGCAGACAAGATCATTAACTAATGCTCATTAGCTAGTCTTTAAAAATACAACTGACATATTAGAATCGTAATGGTGCAATGTGGATAAATTTATCGGTTTCCAAGAGCAAAAATGGTAGCGCGTCATTCCATAATGGCTTCCGATTCTACGATTGCGAAAATGAACTGGCGTAATGGGGAGATAATTTTGACGAAGTAGGATCCTGACTGTATTTAACTGGAATATGATTAAAATATAGATGAATCAGTGACCATGCATGATCCGCTTTGAATATGACATTTTTATAGATTCTTGACAGTTTATAGACATATCTTAAAGACTCGAATGCGATTACAATACAGATTCAGTGCCCATGTATTCATGGTCAGCTTTGAATTGGCATAGTGACTTTTTTTATTATTTGGAACTTTTTTAGATTCTTGACTTTTAAGATAGATACGATGTAGCCTGGAATGCGATTAAAATACAGATTACGTTTCCAATCATGCTTTTCTTTGAATAGGCATAGTGACTATTTTTTTAAAATATTTGGAACTTTTATATATTCTAGACTATTTAGAGATTCAGACATACTGTATAGACTGGGATGCGATCAAAATACAGTTTCAGTGTTCATGAATGCTACGTTTGGATAGACGTATTGACTTTTTTATTAACTATGTGGAACTTTAATAGATGTGTGAAATATTTAAAAACATAGTTACCATACATGGCAATGCCAGATCCATGGGCTCCGGGGGTTTGGAACCTACTTTTTGTAGGATGAATGCTTTTGAATAGGGGCATATAGTTGAAAAATCTATTTATTCTAGATAGTAAAACACCTTTATACTGGGTTGAAAACCATATTTGGAAATAGGGCTGGATACGCCTCCAAGACGGCAACTAACTTAGAATATGTACACGAACATTATGATAATCGTACTGCATTTAGTTTTAGTCGATTCCCTACAGCAGGTTAGTGGCAAGTTATAACTTTGCTCGCCACAATCATTGACATAAGGATAATTTAAGCTCGAGAAATAATTAATCTCTACTTTTCTAAAGCATAATTTTATGGCCATGGGATCGAAAACTTATGGAAAAAAATCATTCAGATATTTAACGAAATAATACTAAGTTTATTAGCAATTTGTTATTTTCAGCTTCCATCCTTCTCTTTTTTTTTTGGACATTTACGATTTGTTCTTATTGACATCCCTCTTTGCCTGTTGTTTAATTTATTTTTGCAATTTCGCGATTTACTGTTATACAAATTGTAGAATTTTATGAGGTTTGACATCTATTAATCTAAGTGGGGTTTTTTTCAGACGCCGCTTGTACTTTGCCTGAAGATCTAAGAAGTAATTCGTGGGAATATAAATACACCGACGTAGCAACCAATTCAGAACAGTCAAAAACTCTCGTCATTTCAACTACAACGCTACAGAATTCCGTAATCAATATAAATGTTTTGGGAACAACATTAGACGATTGGACTTGCATACATAATTTAACCATCTCTAGCACAGAGGGAGTTGTGGTTTTCAAGTAAGAGATATCTAAAATTTATTAAATAATTAAACTGTAAAAAAACGGAATGACTAATTAAAAAGTCAATTGTTCCTTTTTTCTTTTATTGATTGCCTTCTTAGTTAAAAAAAATATATGGTTTCTTATGTTCATAAGTGGTTGCTTAGGACAAAAATCATTCCTAAGGATAAATATATTAAAATAAGTTATTAAAAATGTCATAGTATTTAAAGTTAAAAACATAAGTGAGTATTAAGGACTTATATGTCGTTGCTAGGGACAAAAATGTCATTTCCAGTATTAAAAATGTCATATTTATATTATTCATGGCCTTCTAAGTTAAAAAAATATATGGTTGCTAAGGTGTTTTATGTCGTTGCTAGGGACTTGACCTCTGACCTTGACCTAACTTTGTTGATCTTATTATGATGATCATATTTGCATTCAAAGTTTCTTTCTATCTCTAACCACTGTTGAGTTATGAGCAAACAATCATCATGTCGGACCCCAAAAACAGTTTTGGTGCCCTACTTCCATAACAGTTGGTCCAATAATTTTCAACCCACATAACAAATGTAGATCTCGACAAGACACACATTTTCTTAGTTACATTTTATCTTTTACGGGTATTGAGTAAATCCGATAACAAGCTAAGGTCAAAATCTAGGTCATGACCTTGACCTTTGACCTTAGGTCAATTTTCATGTTCATGTGAATTGATGATCATTGGTGATGATCCTAGATTGCTAAAATTTACAGTTTCTGAGTTTAAGTGGCCAACCGACATTTGTTAATTTTCAAAGGGGCATAACCCTACCAATAAGTCGTTGAATCTTTTCGATTCAAATGTAACGAGGCACCAGGGTCTGTTCCTAAACAAAAACCACCCTTTGTTTTTTTTCTATCTATTATGGTTATGGAATTTCCAATAATATTGATGTAAGAGACATGTCTTTGTTTAAGTATATCAACATGAGGTCAAGGACTGCATGTTCAATGTACGATCAACTAAGTATATTGTCTGATTGGTCAGTTCTTGATATGGTTATTAACATCATAGTTCTACATATGCTCGGACATGCGGTCATTCGCCTTTGTTTTGATAGGGAGAAAATATCGTTTTTGAGTTTTAACTAAACTCCCTCCTATTACCCTCCCGTTTTAGCATTATTATAGAGGACATTATTATCTGTGAACATCAATTAATAACAAATTTCATTGTGGTGTTTTTATACTAGTATTATAGGGTTATTGCATCAGTATTGAAGAATATTGCCCCAAGTGCACTATATGTTTTACGAGGGACAATATTTCCCAATATTCATGCAATAACCCCTTTATTGTATAGCAATATAGTATCAGAAAGTAAAAATTGGGTGAAACTAAGATTTTGTTGTTGATGACGTCATGAATTTTGAAGATTTATTGCACTTGTGCAATATTAGTATTTATTGCACGCTTACTTTTGGTTACTTTCTGTGGGAAATATTATATTGCTTTGCAATACATATATATATTGGTGAGTTACTTTTTCAACTCACTTTTATTTGTATTTTTTGTGAATATGTTGATTATGTAAGGGTGTGGCACTTTTGTAACCCTACCTTTGCTTATTAAAGTAATTGTCATTTTTGCAATGCTATTATCATGATTATGATTGTTAAGATGTAAGTTGAATTTTAAATTAATTTCTGAATACATGACATTTTAATCAACTTAAAAAACCAAACATAGCTCAGACTCTTTGATCTAGGTCGTTGATACAAGTTTTTTTCGTTATTATCTGTGTCTAGGAACAATAGCTGATAAAAAAGACTTATACGAGTAAAACAATGGTGGGGCAGACTCTTTTCAATTTGGTATATGATATGCTAAATGATGTTTGCTTGTCATGTTTTGGGATTTTTGTCAGATTTTCGGAATCCTCTTGTTTTATCAATTTAAATGCTTTAACAATTGTTGCCCATTTAACCCCATTTTTTGTCGAGCCTGCGACTTTTGTCGCAGAAATCTCGACATAGGGATAGTGATCTGGCGGCGGCAGCTACGGTGGCGGCGGCGGTGTTAGCTCACTTCTTAAAAGCTTTATATTTTAGAAGGTGGGAGACCTGGATGCTTCATACTTTGTATGTGGATGCCTCATGTTACGAAGTTTCCGTCAGTTGCATGTCCAATGTCCTTGACCTCATTGTCATGGTTCAGTGACTACTTGGAAAAAAGTTAAGATTTTTTGTAATGTTAAATTCTCTCTTATTATAAGAAATAGGATAACTATATTTGGTATGTGCGTACCTTGCAAGGTCCTCTTGCCCGTCAGACAGTTTTCACTTGACCTCGACCTCATTTCATGGATCAGTGAACAAGGTTAAGTTTTGGTGGTCAAGTCCATATCTCAGATACTATAAGCAATAGGTCTAGTATATTCGGTGTATGGAAGCACTGTAAGGTGTACATGTCCAACTGGCAGGTGTCATCTGACCTTGACCTCATTTTCATGGTTCAGTGGTCAAATTTAAGTTTTTGAGTTTTGGCCTTTTTTCCTAATACTATATGCAATAGGTCAACTATATTTGGTGTATAGAAATAGTTCATGATCTACATGTCAGTCGCGCAGGTTTTATTTGACCTTGACCTCATTTTTTACGGTTCATTGCTCAGTGTTAAGCTTTTGTGTTTTGGTCTGTTTTTCTTAAACTATAAGCAATAAGTCAATTTTATTTGTTGTATGGAAGAATTGTTAGCTGGCATGGTTCATCTGTCCTTGACCTCATTTTCATGGTTCAAAGGTCAATGTTTAGTTTTCTTGGTTTATGTTAAGTTTATGTGACAGTTGTAATAAAGCTTTATTATTAGGACTATCAACATAATATCAATGATTAGTAAAGAAGGCGAGACATTTCAGTGTGTGCACTCTTGTCTTTTTGTAAATCTTTTACTTGCATTATTATAAGCCATCTGTAAAAGTTTTATAAAATCCTTGTTATTTTTTGTTTATAGTTTTTGAGTAATCAAACTTGTCAATGATAAATCTATGAAAAATCAAGAAAGAACATTTCCCCAAATTTCAAAGGCTAATATCTAGATCTCGAAAAATAGCACATTGACGCCTATATATTTTTTGCTTTTTTGATTCCTTAATAACCCCCTATAAATACAAGTATATACTAACTTTATGAACAGCTAGTTATCTTGAAACTCAGTAGCGAACTTCCTAGATATATATTTCAGAAGTGACTCAACCTATTCCGCTGGACCTTCCAAAAGCTACAGGCTGTACCTATGTATGAAATTTACAAAAGTGACCCCAGATTTATATTACTTTTACCTTTTGTCAGGTATGTGACTGCATTTCCAATTAGACAACACCAACACATTTAAATTAGATTTGAAAGTGAGCTGAGCGAATATACTTTATATCGTATATTGCACTTTATTATACAGATTCATCGACAACAAGTATTTAGTCACACATATATATCACAAGATCATACATTTTCATACACACATGCACACCCGATTTGAAAACAAATGTCGACGAGGGCTAAATTTATAAAGAATTTCACAGTAATTAAACATGGACACAAATGTGTGTTTTGATTGATTTTATCTAATTTCAAAAAGGACTCGTCTTTAATTGAAGTTAAATATACATATACACGATATGTAAATTCCTTCGAATGATGACGAACAGTTTATTTTCGCTTATACAACTTCAAGCTTAATAAAATATGCAAACGAATTTATAAATTAATTAAATACACATACTTACATGTTCTAGATCCAAGGGACAGAATGGGCGTACAAACTACTCTCATTTGGTCGTCCAAGCGATGATATTTTTTTATGTGTTTTCACGATACGTTTTTAGTATAAACCATCTTCTAAACATTTTTCGCTTCAATGCACTCGGCAGTATATATGTTCCGGACCATATGAGTATTTGGACCATACGCGTATGGTCATGACCATATGGGTATATACTCATATGGTCCGACCATACGCGTATGGTCGGGGTAATTAACACTCTGTTACAGTTTACTTCTAAACTCTTCATATGGTATGACCGTTCATTCAAAAGACGCTATCATATAGGTTATTGTATCATTATATTATAATAAAAAGATAAGCTAAATAAAAATAAGAAGTTTCACATTGTTTATTTTACTTAATTGTCAAATTTAAAGTAAACACATTTTATACCGATGGTCATTACCGATGGTCATTACCGATTTGTTATTACGAGTAAATGGCAATATGTCGACTAAAAAATTAAATTCCAAAAATTTCTTAATGAACTGTTACATAAGAAGTCACTGGAAAGTAGCATACTATTAGTTTATTTAAGTTGTGTTGTGAAGATGGTGTATTGCAGTCAATCATTTTACGATACTTGAGATCTAGAGCTTCTTAAAAACACCGTAGACATCAGAATTGCCAAAGACCTCGGTATCACTGTACGCAGCTGCAAAAAAGGCTTGTTTTTCACTCGCAAACGAAATGTGTAAATGAAAAAGATCGTGCACAAATTTCTTGCAAATGCAAAAAAGCTATGATACCGTGTGGAAGTGAATGTCATCCAAGCCTACATGCACAAATGTTACTAGCGATGAAAACTAACTATGGCATCAATATTAAATTTTTACGTAGTTTTTTGGATTATAAAATTAAAAAATTGTCATGTTTTAAACCATCACTGTTTTTTTAGATAAAGTTCTTGTATTATTGAAATGTTTATAATGTCATTTGGAAAAAATAAATATATACCTATATGGTCCAAATACTCATATGGTCCGGCCCGTTAATAACCAAACGAGTATTATACTCATATGGTCCGACCATACGCGTACGGTCGGACCATACGCGTATGGTCGGACCATATGAGTATACGCATATGGTCATGACCATACGCGTATGGTCCAAATACTCATATGGTCCGGAACATATATATTATAGGGGCACTACATATAGCTACGAGATCTATAAAAAAAATACGTTTTGTTTTTGTTCAATCATTAATAAAAGTGAAATAGTGAAATAATAATTCGCTTTTAGCTGCCAGTATGGTCCAATTTTGTAAAAATACGCTAGGAAACATTGATGATAAGTTATGCACTTGCGAGTGAATAATTCGACCTCATTGAATCCGTATTCGTGTGAACCTCAACTAAACACCTTAGCTATAGTTAATAACGCATGGACAGTGCGTGTAAAGTTATATAAAGGAAACGATTGTCAACATTGAAAGTGAAACAAGTGTAAATCATTTGATTGACTAGTTAGATCCACAAAAAAATCGTTCTTATACAGGTAAAAACGATGATTAACATATATTTTCAATCTATAAAATGAAATTAAACAGACCTAGAATAATCCAGTTGCACGATTTCGAAATATATTTTTATCTATATTTATGTTTATATCGCTTGTATGTTCATCAGAGGTCGTCGGAGATCAACTCGATAGTTTATTAGATGGCGTCTAGACTGACATACACACGAAACGGAGCTACATATAATTGAGCCAATGCCCTGTAAATGTTTATTTTTGTTATACTTTTTTATAACTTTGAAAAAAAACTGTTTAACTTTGTTATAAATCAAATATTAGAATTTGAGTCAAATCAGTGAACACAAATTTGATCAGCTAGTGCCCCTTTAAGCCCCCTTTAAATTTTGTATAATTTTTTATGTAACTTTTTTTATTTTTGTGCCCCTTTAAGCCCCCTTTAAATTTTGTATAATTTTTTATGTAACTTTTTTTATTTTTACAGATATTTTTGATCTCGTAGGCGTATCACCGAAAGAGAGAACGTTGTCAATCTCGACAACTAACGACCCATCTAGTGATGCTCCTATATGCAGCACCTTCTGTCAGTACACAGAGAGTCAGCCACCGAAAATTCGTACATTAAGTAAATCAGGTCAGTTTTATAGCATAATCGTATCCTGAATGTTTGAATATGCAGGTTTTTAATAAGCACTGTATTTAATTGTTACAGTTGGTGGTTACTTATACAATGTTTATGTATTTGCGTTTTTCCCATGTGGTCTAAGGTCAAAACATCAGAAGATGTGGTATAATTTGCCAGCGAGAAAACTCTCTACCATAGAACAAAAGAGATGAACGTAAAAATTATAGGTCATAGAGTTTAATTTGTTTAAAGGCGTCTATCTTCCCTAAGGCAATGGTGTAGTTAAATGTTGTTTATCATGCAGACGGGTCGCGTTATCTGCATACTTGATGTAGATCTTGCAAAACTACATTTTTGACCTCTCATATATCGAATATAGTGTTTCATATGCATTATAAACAGCTTGTATTGAAGTGGTTGCTGTTCATGATGTATTGGTCGAAGTATACTTTCATAGACATACACTTTTATTAAATGATTCCTTACCAAATGGGATTTAATTGATTATTATTCTTCAATTAAAATAAAATAAAACAATAAAGAATGTTCCTCGACACATATACATCATATAATTTTACAACGTGTACTTTCTAAAAGTCACGATGCATTCACTTATTTGGGTAAGTATTCTTAAGCGGTGGCACACAAATATCAATCAACTAATTAATTATTTCGATTTCCTATACAAGTAATTTTTTGTTAAGGTAGTTCTTTTTATTAAGCAAATACTTATAAAATAATTCATGACCATCAGACTTACGTACAAATGTATAGGACTGCGTCCAGATAATGATAGGATATTTAAGATAATCTTGGAAAATAAGAAGCCCCTTCCCCCTTCCACACACACATATCGTCGAATGTGGCAAATCTCGTTTTATCATCATCAATGGTTTAAACCAAAATGGGTCTAAAAAGGAATACAGTTAGAAACTGATTTGTGACCGATTCTATTTAATGGTAATTTGGTACAAGAATAAGAAATAGTCCCATAGACATTTAGAGCAATTGTTAAATTATCTATTTCGTATCACGGTAACAGCAATTTGTGTTGACCGACTGTCAAGGAAAATATTATACTATATTGGCGGCGCAAATAAAAGTATCACTCACCCAAGTATGATTGAAATTGGTTCAGTAGTAACAAACAAACAACCGTAGACGACGGATGCTGAATGATAACAAAAATATATAATTGATTTCTCGATTGTCTACTCACTAAAACGTGTTACAAGTATACGGTATATCAAAATTGATACATCTATACAATGGTTTTTAACACGCCTTTCATTGTTGTCGGACTAATAAGTTACAAACTTTCTTCAGTAATTATTTCGCTCTTTGGAATTTGTAAAACAACTATCTTATAAGAATGGAAATAACATGTTTAACAAGTGTGAGCAAGTATTTTCTTTATTTCAGGCAAAACATATGTAAACCTAATATTTTGGGAATAAGGGAGTTATAAGATATGTTGCTTCACTATGTATCATACTTACATGTATATACAATTAAGTAACTGTTGAATTATCTTTTGACACTTTTCCAATATGTTACTTCGCCAACTTTGCAATGACATCTTTTCCTTTCCGATATATAAAGAAACACACCAAACGCTCTCGAACGTTGTACTGTACTTGATTTGTTATCCCACACTCCTCGTACATAAGTTTCACAAACACCCTTTCTGTCTAAATGTACTCTCCATATATTATATTACCGCTACACCTTTAATTTCTAAACGGCTTTACACATGTTGATACAAAAACATGCATAATTGAAGCACTACTTTGGAATATAATAAAAAAAGAGAGACAATATACTTTTACGTCATACATTTGGGGAAATTTTGAATCTTTTTTGTTAGTCTAAATTTATTAACAGTTATATGTTTGCTTACAGGCTCAAATGACAGCTTGCCGAGTAGTACACCCTTATGTGATTGTGACAGTTCATGCAGTGGTAAGCTTGCCAATTATATAAGTTGAGATTGAACTGTATCTTATGAAAAAAAAAACATTCATCTTAAAGTATAAAAAGTTAGTATATCAAAAGACGTGCGAATATTTTCATTTAAATGCAGAAATAATTGCGCTTCAAATTAACTCAAAGTGGAAGTATCTTGCCTCTTTATTGAATATATTTGATAAGGAAAAAAGAGCTGTCTATTTATTCCTTTATCTTGATTAATGTTATATTTCTTATATTGGATTGTGTCATTTTGGTATCTTGTGGAGAGTTGTCTCATTGGCAATAATACCACATCTTCTTTTTGATATAGAATGGGGTTTATGGAATCGCAAATGATGGACAGTATGAGCAGATAGATGGCAAAATAAAACATACAGAAAAAAGCATACTATCTAAAAAAAAAAATAGAGAATAATGGGACACTAAAAATGAAATAGAGTTATTTGGCGCGCAAATATGAACCCCCTTTCGCTTTTTGATAAAACATTCAGAAAAGGACTGCACAGATCATTTTTACTTTATTATCTTTTTCCAAAACCGTGTAAGTTACAATCTTAATGCCGAAAGGCAAAAGAAGTGACACTTCAATGAGGCTGAATTTTATATACTAACTTTTGACATATATACATATAAATTTCATTGCAACTTATTGGGTCTTTCCACTTTTCTGTGGAAAGACCTATTGTTTTTCTTCTGATTTTTTTTTTTTTCTTCCGCCTAATTTTGTTCTTGCGATAAACATTTGTTTCGCAATATGTCGCTTAGATATTTGGTATATGATATCGAACAGTTTATGCGGTTTTGAAATTTACCCTGCGTAAACGAATACTTTTCTTTGTAGGAGTTATCCCCCAAACACTGTTTTCCTTGTGAGCGTAACTCCTTCACAACCGTAAAATATTATGACAAATTTATTATACAAAATTGCTCGTTATATCCTTCGCATGAATTGTTCATTTTGACCGAAGTGATATGAACGCTCCATATGAGAGTTATTTCCCCTTATGCATTTGATATAAGTGATATGCATTTCTATCTTGTAAACCATAAGTGCTAATGACCAAGGATCTTTTGATTTGAGGTCCGTGGTCCAAAAAAATGAAAAGTAGGTCAAGGTCAAAGGTCAAGGTCATAAACTAATTTTTGAATTTGGTTTATTCTCACTTATTTCCAGAGACTGTATAAGATAACGACAAATTATTTTAACTAAATTGATTGTTGTGACATGTCGTTACAGGTAAATCTTGATGGCAAGGGTACGTTGAACGTAAAAGGAAGTTTTCTCCCCTCTTGTATTTAAAAATACGCGTATGGTGATATAACTCATTAACCAAGTATAAATAAGACCTATAGTCTTTTGATTTTAGGTCCTTAGTTTGTGACCTTGAAATTGAGGTCAAGGTCATAGGTTAATAGGACGTTCTAGATTTTGACCTTTGCTTTAAATTCATATAAATACATCAACAAGCCATAGGAACTAACATTATTAACTGATTTTTCCTATATCAATATCAAAATAGATCTTTACTAGTGGAAAGACCTTCAATTGTTCTCTGAACAATTGGTTTTTAATTCTACATAAGATGCGTCATGTCACACATGATATACATGTGTGATGAATTTGCAAACTTACCTGGTTCTTGCTTATTTTATAATCCGATTGTAAAGTCCAACAGAAAGAAATATCATTCATTCCCTTCATTTATTTACACATTGTTTTACTTTCACTTTCGATTTGTTTACATTTTACTGGGTGAGTAGTAATTGTTTTGGGGTCAGGAATTGACCTATAAATCCGGAATTCCCACGATCATGATCAGTTGTTACAAAGTATATAACCGTCACAATAGTGCTTTGTTATATCATATATGCTTAGGTGTTGTAAAACGTTTTAGTGATAAAGTCGTTTTTGGAATAGTCTATTGTATGGACGAGTCTACAATTTACTATATATACCAAGGTTTTCACAGTTCACATTGTTCTGGGTTTAGAATTCAAGCCGAGCAGTTGGATACAAGAGAAGAAGAAAGGTGAGATTAATCTATAGTTCTGAATAAGAATTATAAGCAGTGGTCCTGAATAAGGAGCCAATTGATTAATTCAGTATTGCTGCTGAAGAAGCAGTGGCTTCAGAAAGAAGCATTGGCGGTATACAAAATAAAGCATTTCCAGTGGTCCTGAGTAAGGAGCCAAGTGGTTAAATAAGTATAGCTGCTGAAGAAGCAGTGGCTGCAGAGAGAAGCATTGAATAAGAGCAAAGAAGTGACCAAACAGTCCAACACACGCACTGGCCCAAATACAGTAGATATAAAGCAGTGGCTACAAGTAAAGCACTGGCTCAGTATATTAATAATTCGTTGCTTTTAGAAAGTTAGAAAGCACTGGCTAAGCAAAAGTATATCAATATATTAAATCATCCTTGGCATTTATCGTCTGATACCCAAAGCCTACTTAATTTTGACGCCCAACACCAATTAAGGGAATCCGAATATTCAGTTGATAAAATAACGCTACCAATTCTTGAGCCTTGACTGTATCCAGAGAAACGACTCTGGTACGAAACCCAGAGTTACGCAGTTGCGTACCCCCGGTACGTGACATATTTTGGTGGCAGCGGTGGGATACAGCAAGGCTCTGGATATATTTTAAATAAAATATTAAAAATGGACAAGTATAATGAGTTAGGGCAACAAATAAGTTTGTTAGAAGAAGAATTAAGCGATAGAATGCAAACTTTAATGAGCCAGGGACCAAGTGCAAATTTATATTCTACCCCAAAAATCCCAGTAAAAGATTTAAGTGACTCTGGTATAATTCAAACGCGTCACGGCGATTTCATGCAAGATACGCATCGTGCCAGTATCGGTACAGATCGGAATGTTCCAACACCCGAAGTGCCGCGTTTATATGGGCCATTTACTATAAAGACGGACGACAAAGGAGCGCGGCCAAAAGAAAAGACAACGCAGAAGACACACACTACAAAGAAAGAAGCAGGAACTGAAGCAATGCCGATGCCAGATGTATCACCGATACTGAGGGAGGAATTACGCCAAAACAAACAAGTCCGCAACACTAATTCCGCTGACAAACCTAGCCACGGGAAGACACGGCGCGAAATTAAGCTTGCCAACTATGATGGAACGAGTGAATGGAGCGATTTCAAGTCTCATTTTGATGCCTGTGCGGTGATCAACAACTGGGATGACCAAGAGAAGGGTCTGTACCTTGCAACAGCTTTAAGAGGACAAGCACAAGGAGTATTTAGTGATCTACCTACTGAGAAAAGAATGGATTATACTACCTTGATAAAAGCATTGCAAGAAAGATTTTCGCCTCCAAACCAGACCGAGTTGTACCGAGTACAATTAAAAGAAAGAAGACAAAAAGCTAGTGAAAGTTTGCCGGAGCTTGGTCAGGCCATAAGAAGATTGGTAAACAAGGCTTATCCTAACGCACCAAGCGAGGTTAGAGAAACTTTAGCAAGGGAACAATTTTTAGATTCTCTTGTGGATTCGGAGATGAGAATAAGGATAAAACAATCTAGACCGGAAAACCTCAATCAAACAATATGTCTTGCCGTAGAATTAGAAGCTTTTTACAAGGCTGAAAGAAAATACGACACTGGCAGAGGTCATTTGCGCGCCACATGCACTGAACCAAATGAGTCTTACGATAAAATGGCAAAAATGATGGAAGACTTTTCAACAAAAATTGAATCCCTCCAAAAGGACCTTGATAATTTTAAAAGCGATATGACAAGGAAAGACTCCGATATCAATATGCCTGGATGGAAAGACAAGATACAGTGCTACAATTGTGGAAGATTTGGACATTTTAGAAATGAATGTAGAGCTCCTAAGAAGCCTTACAATGGAAGCAATGGTAGGGGAAACGGAGCAGTGCGGCCTTTACACTACAACAGTCGACACAGGCGAATGGAAAGAAGAAAAATTAACGTGGGAACAGATGCTTCAAACATGGAAGCTGGTGCGTACATTGACGTCGCCGTTCATAACCAGCCTACCAAGTTTTTAATAGACACTGGTGCCACGGTTACTTTAGTTTCGCACGCTTTGTTTTACAGAATACAGAAAAAGGAACGACCGGAACTTGAACCAATAACCCAAGTCATTATTTCAGCAAATGGAACAGAGCTGAGCATAGCTGGTAAGGGAATGTTCTGTATAGAGATTGGACAAGACAAGTTTATAGTCGAAGCTTTGGTTGCCGACATATCTATTGACGGGATACTGGGTTTAGATTTTATGAAAAAGAATAATTGTAAAATAGATTTACAACAGGAAACCCTTCAATGCAAAAGTAACACATATCCTATGGCGTTTTCTGGCAAAATAGGCTGTTACAGAATTTCAGCCGCAGAGGATATAAGTATACCACCAGGAACAGAAGCTTTTGCACGTGGTAGGATTAATGACTATGATACGTTAACCAGTAAACTGCAGATAGGCATTATTGAGCCATGCGAGAAGTTTGTGAAAAGGGACAACGCTTTACTGGCAAAGACCTTGGTTGAAGCACGAGAACATGTGCCAATTAGATTGCTAAATGTTTCAAATAATGTAACAACAATACGAGCCGGAACCATTGTTGGAGAAATAAGTCCAGTAGAAGATGTAATCACCATGACTGAAAACACCAGAAAAGAACACAAAAATCCAAAACTAGACAACGAACTGCAGAAGCTGGTCAATGAAACAAGTTCCCATTTGACCGAGAAGCAGAGACATCAAGTTACTAACTGTTTACAGCAATACAAGTCGCTGTTTGCGTTGTCCGATAACGATCTCGGATGTACTAGTATTGTACGCCATCGCATCAACACCGGAACAAATTATCCTGTCAAACAACCACCTCGGCGGACACCGGTAGCCATGCGCGATGAAATTGACAAACATATTGACGATATGTTAGAACGAGGCGTGATCGAGCCGTCTGAAGGGCCATGGTCATCAGGGATTGTACTTGTTAAAAAGAAGGACGGGTCGACTCGTTTCTGTGTCGATTATCGTCGACTCAATGACCTTACGGTAAAAGACGCGTATCCGTTACCTCGAATAGACGATTCATTGGAGCAGCTAGCTGGCAACAAGTGGTTCTCAACTTTAGACCTTTGCTCAGGTTATTGGCAGGTAGAGGTAGAAGATAGTGACCGCCCTAAAACTGCGTTCGCGACACGGCGTGGACTTTTCCAATTTCGTAAAATGCCGTTTGGACTTGCATGTGCGCCGGCAACATTTGAGCGATTAATGGAAAGAGTTATGGCTGGACTACAGTGGAACATTTGCTTGGTGTATTTGGATGACATAATTGTAGTCGGCAGAAATTTTGAAGAGATGTTAACTAATTTGCGACAAGTTTTTGATAGATTGATTGACGCCGGGTTAAAGTTAAAACCCAAAAAGTGTTCGTTGTTCGCAAAATCAGTGTCCTTCCTTGGACATGTAATAAGTGAGGATGGAGTTGCAACGGATCCACAAAAGGTGGAGGTTATTAAGCAATGGTCAGAACCGAAAGATGTAAGCGAGTTGCGCTCATTTCTCGGCCTGTGCGGATATTATAGGAGATACATAGAAAATTTTGCAGGCATTGCAAAATGTTTGCACAAATTAACAGAAAAGGGTCGCGAATACTTGTGGACAGAGGAGTGTCAAGATGCGTTTCAGACATTGAAATCCAAGCTCCTCGAGGCGCCAATACTGTCACATCCAGATTTTTCGAGACCTTTTATACTTGATACGGACGCAAGTCAGTCTGCAATTGGAGCAGTCCTGTCCCAGGAAATAGACGGAAAAGAAACGGTTATTGCTTATGGTAGCCGTACACTTTCGAAGACCGAGCGTAAATATTGCGTCACTCGAAAAGAGTTACTCGCCGTAGTTCATTTTGTTAAGCATTTTAGGCATTTTCTGTATGGAAGAACGTTTGTTGTCAGAACTGACCATAGCTCTCTGCAGTGGTTAATGAATTTTAAGAACGCAGAAGGACAGCTTGCGAGATGGCTGGAAGTCCTTAGTTCGTATAACATGAAAATTAAGCACCGACCTGGAAATCAACACAGAAATGCTGATGCACTTAGCAGAATGCCATGTAAACAATGTGGCTTCGAACAAGACTGGGAGAAGAAAGTAGTACGTGTTAATGTTGTTACACAAGCACCACCTATAGAGGTGAACGAATCAGCTATCTGTACAAATGATGGGAGTGATGAAAATAAGACGCTGTTCGTGCTACAACAAGAGGATGAAAACATATCATTGATAAAGAGTTGGGTATTAAATGGCAAGAAGCCGCTTTTCAAAGAAATTGGGGAATGTAATTATGCAGTTAAGAGTTTATGGTCGCAATACGAAACATTGAAAGTTGATAACGGTTTATTGTGCAAGGAGCAAAGCACGGGAGGCAAACTACGCGTCCTCGTACCCATGAAAGAAAGGCGCGTCGTTTTACAGCAATGCCATGACAATAAGACATCGGGACATCTTGGGATAAGAAAAACATTAGGAAGATTAAAAGACAGGTTTTATTGGCCTGGAATGCGTCGTGATGTGGTGGCCTACATAACAGGATGTGAGACTTGTGTAAGAAGGAAAGGCCCACAAAAACGAAAGAGAGCGCCAATGCAGATTCAAAGGTCAGGCTTCCCTATGGAAAGGATAGCCGTCGACATTTTGGGCGAGTTGCCAAAAACCGCCAACAACAATAAATATATACTGGTGATAGCTGATTACTATACAAAATGGACAGAAAGCTTTCCCATGGAGAACATGGAAGCATCGACGGTTGCAAATATCATAGTAACAGAAATCATTTGCAGATTCGGGGTACCTACACTGATTCATTCAGATCAAGGAAGGCAGTTTGAGAGTGAGCTTTTCTCTGAAATGTGTAACCTCCTACAAATCAGCAAAACACGTACAACCCCATATCACCCACAATCCGATGGTATGGTTGAGAGGTTCAACAGTACTTTAGTAAAAATGCTAAGTGCGTACGTCGACGAGCATCATACAAACTGGGATCAGCTTCTACCTTATGTGATGATGGCTTACAGAACAGCTGTACACGAAACAACCGGCAGCACTCCGAACCGTATGATGATGGGAAGAGAAGTAGCTACTCCTGTAGATATTATGTACGAACTCCCAAGGGAAGTGAAGTCTATTCCAGCTAACAAGTGGGTATGGGAGTTACAGGAAAGAATGGAAGACGCCCACCAGTTTGTACAGAATCATGTTAACAGAGAAATGCTTCGGCAGAAGCAATATCATGACAAACATTTAAGTTGGAATAAATTTAATAAAAATGATAAAGTGTTTGTTTTCTTTCCTGTTCGTAAGCTTGGCCAATCCCCTAAGTTTACAAGTTATTGGCGGGGTCCCTTTAAAGTGTTAAAACAATACTCAGAGGTAACATACCTAGTTAATTGTGGCAGAAAGGGTCGACCACAGGTAATACATGTTGATCGCATGAGACAATGCAAGGATCAACGTTTGTTAGGTGAACCATTACTAGGTGAGCATTTACAAGGGCTCGAGCCGTCAAATCAGGTATCCGAAATGAACGATCGAGCCCAAGTTGTTGACGAAAGCGCCCCAATTGAATTTGATTTTGAGAATAGATATGAGACCATTGAACAAGACGAACACATTAATTTACCAAGATTAAGACGGGAAAGGAAGCCTCCCACTTGGTTAAATGATTATGTTCAAGATTAAAGTAAAAGAAAATAGAAATAAAAATAGAAAAAAAAAGAAAAAGAAAATATGAATGAATGAAACGTGTGTAGAAAGTATAACTGTACATAACACTTAATTTTGTATATACATGTATATATTTACAATGAGTTCTCTTATATTACAGATGGCTAACACAAAGAAGACACCACGGGAAAGATGGAGGTGCCCTGTTTGCCAAGTACGGTTCCAAACAGAAAAGGAGTTGGAGGATCATGTTATAGCATGTGCAAAGAGAAGGTCTTCAGAAGAAGAGTACTTATGTGATCTGTGTCCTTACGCAACAAGCAGGAAGAGTGACTTCACAAGGCACCAGAGAAGGAGACATGCAGCATCCTTGTCAGCCATAGATGATACCGATAGTGAATGGGAGAAACAAAACCCAGGTACACTATCGGATGTCCTTGGAGAGCCTACAAACAAGAAAGGCCCAACAAGTAAATCAGTGATGGTTACAGGATCACTTATCAAAGGCAGAGTAGTTAGGAAAAGCACGTCTCCTCTACCAGTGGCTACTTCTTCAAAGAAGAGATTACTAGAAACCCTTAAGAGTTCATTAGGACCACAGCCAATAGCCAAGAGATTTACATTGCCGAGGTTGCCAACCACAACCGCAACTGTAGTGGTACCTCCTGTGACAAACTCGTTTCTGATACCGAGAATGATGGATACTGATTCCGATGACAGTTCTGTATCAAACCCATCACCACTGTTGTTCTCGTCATCACCTATGGACTTAAGAACTGTTACGACAACTACGACTGGAACCATCCCAAGCCTTGTGCCAGCACAGGTTGTCAGGCCAGTAGTTACCCCTGGATTGATGCTGGTTGAAAGAAGAGTGGTTAGAAGATATAAGGAAAACGGAAAAGATGTGGAGGAAACTGAAATCTGGAAAAGATGAAGTGACAGGTGACAGAACTAAGCATACAAATACCATAGCCAGGAAGGCTTGACTGAATTATTCAGTGATCAGTCCGACGGGATGCGTTTTCTGATTGCTCTATCGTGTGATTTATTTACAAGTGAGTGTTCGCGAAGAACAGACAATACAGATATTTAGTTACTTGTTAAAGGAAAAAGATTTCCAAGAAATTATGAAAACTTTTGTGTTTTATTGTTTATATATAATGCCTTGTTTCTTTGAATATATAACAATGATGTCCGTCGGATGGGGACGTTAAATCCGAGGTCCCGTGTTCAGGGAGTACCACGCTTTGTGCACGTAAAAAATCCCTCTCAACAAGCTCTTTGAGTGGTCCATAAGTGGCCGGTTGTTAGGCAAAATTATTTCATACATGTTTTGGCTTTGTGATGTTTTCGGTGGTTTTCAAATTTGCTATTTGGCTTGTTGGTTTTCATGGTCAAAATTACTTGTTCAAAAATCTGTCAGCATGCATATTTGAAATACAGATGGAAAATGATTTAAGGGTTCTTAGGATAAAGTTAACTTCTAAAGTTGTTTTGGTGATTAGTTACTGAAGAAGTAACAGTTGTTTAATGATATTTAGAATTGTGGTTTTTGAATGACATGGCTCGAGGCAATACCCGGATAGAGTTTGGGACTGAAAAATGTCCACTTGATGTAGATGTACTCAATTGATTTTGGTAAATGCCGGGACGCATTTCTTGGAGGCGAGGGTAATGTGATGAATTTGCAAACTTACCTGGTTCTTGCTTATTTTATAATCCGATTGTAAAGTCCAACAGAAAGAAATATCATTCATTCCCTTCATTTATTTACACATTGTTTTACTTTCACTTTCGATTTGTTTACATTTTACTGGGTGAGTAGTAATTGTTTTGGGGTCAGGAATTGACCTATAAATCCGGAATTCCCACGATCATGATCAGTTGTTACAAAGTATATAACCGTCACAATAGTGCTTTGTTATATCATATATGCTTAGGTGTTGTAAAACGTTTTAGTGATAAAGTCGTTTTTGGAATAGTCTATTGTATGGACGAGTCTACAATTTACTATATATACCAAGGTTTTCACAGTTCACATTGTTCTGGGTTTAGAATTCAAGCCGAGCAGTTGGATACAAGAGAAGAAGAAAGGTGAGATTAATCTATAGTTCTGAATAAGAATTATAAGCAGTGGTCCTGAATAAGGAGCCAATTGATTAATTCAGTATTGCTGCTGAAGAAGCAGTGGCTTCAGAAAGAAGCATTGGCGGTATACAAAATAAAGCATTTCCAGTGGTCCTGAGTAAGGAGCCAAGTGGTTAAATAAGTATAGCTGCTGAAGAAGCAGTGGCTGCAGAGAGAAGCATTGAATAAGAGCAAAGAAGTGACCAAACAGTCCAACACACGCACTGGCCCAAATACAGTAGATATAAAGCAGTGGCTACAAGTAAAGCACTGGCTCAGTATATTAATAATTCGTTGCTTTTAGAAAGTTAGAAAGCACTGGCTAAGCAAAAGTATATCAATATATTAAATCATCCTTGGCATTTATCGTCTGATACCCAAAGCCTACTTAATTTTGACGCCCAACACCAATTAAGGGAATCCGAATATTCAGTTGATAAAATAACGCTACCAATTCTTGAGCCTTGACTGTATCCAGAGAAACGACTCTGGTACGAAACCCAGAGTTACGCAGTTGCGTACCCCCGGTACGTGACACATGTATATATATCTTCATAATGTACCTAAAGGTATTCTGCAAAATTGTTACAAATTTATTTTTCTACACATACATTGCTTAGAAAGAAACACAAAGGTAAAAAAAGGAAAATGATACAATCAGAAATACTTCAACTTCACATTACAAGATCTATTTGTAAAAAGTGAGAAATATGTGTTGTACCACGATGGAAAGAACATGGTGAAGGAAATGAACCCATGTTTTCTAACACTTTCTTTGTCCCCCCCCCCCCTTGCCACCCTGCTAAAATCCGCCTTTGCACATACATTTACACGGTTAGTTTTATGTTATCACCGGACATGTTCACTGCAGCGACTTGCACATCCTTTTTTGATGGGCATGCATCAGAAGGAGATATCGAAGGTTAACAAAGAATGCAATCCTCCTCGACCGGAGCTTAACGTAAGACTATTGCATAACCAATGTTATTCAAAGTTTAGTTGAAGTTGATGCATATAATTATAGGCAAGCATATAGCCTTTAAAAAGAGAAAACCCAAAATGTATAGCTATAAAAGGTCCGACATATGTGTTTGTTTGTTTGTGGAGTGGTTTTATTTTTACTTTTTTCCGTGTGTTGTATGAAGATTACTGTTATCAGCTATTCGTGGCATATAATAGTGTCCTTTTGAGAACTTGACAGAAAACAACAAAATAAAATTGAAATATTCATATAACTAGCCAAGGAATTTGTTTTTGTCCCGGCCGATAAAGCTGCTAATAATATTATTATTGTTTGACGTAAATTTTATATTGAGGTTCTGAAAAAAGAAATTACCAATTCACCAACATTCCAACTTACTTCATTTTCAGAAAACGACATCTGTAACAAACATAAACTTTTAGCTTCCGCTTTACAAGTAGAACCAAATACAATGAAAGTCCCAACTATGTATTGGCTTCCGAAGCTTCATAAAACACCTTACAAATATAGATTTATTTCGTCTTCAAGCCGTTGTTCGACAACTAAATTGTCTATACTTCTTACCAGTACACTTGGTACAATAAAAAACCTGATAATAAATTGTTCAAATAAGGCTTTCGAAAATAGTGGAATTAATCACTTTTGGAGTGTCAAAAACTCGTTGGATGTACTTGAAAAATTGCATGCTTATATTGGTGATTTTGAATCTGTGCAAAGTTTTGATTTTTCTACCCTGTATACCACATTGCCTCACATTCTCATTAAGAAAAAGTTCACCCACCTAATTAAATGGGCATTTAAAAAGTCAGAATGTGAATATATATATGTTCGAACTCTTTTAGGTCATTTTTTTGTAGCAATAAACAAAAAAACTATGTCAATTGGACATGCTTTGATACTATATATGCCCTTGAATTTTTACTAGATAACTTTTTTGTTCGCTTTAGTGATTCTGTATATCGTCAGGTTATCGGAATTCCAATGGGGACTAACTGTGCACCACTTATTGCGGACCTGTTTATGTATTGCTATGAGTTACAATTTATGACAAAAATCAGCAAAGACTTATCAAAACAACATCTGATAAACAAATTTAATAATACTTTTAGATATTTGGATGACATTTTGGCTCTCAATAATGACGAATTCAGTATGTATATTAAAGAAATTTATCCTGTTGAACTTACTTTAAATAAAGCTAATATTAACAATGACCACTGCCCTTTCCTCGATCTTGATATCTATATCATTAACGGAAAGCTTAATACTAAAATTTATGATAAAAGAGATGATTTTTCATTTCCTATCGTTAATTATCCATTTTTAGATAGTGGCGTTCCCTTGTCACCATCTTACGAAGTTTATATATCTCAACTTGTACGATTCGCTCGTGTATGTAACAATGTTTTAGATTTTAACGAGAGAAATGTATGTATTACTGAAAAATTATTACACCAGGGTTTTCGATATCACAAACTAGTCAAAACATTTACTAAATTTTATCATCGGTATAAGGACATCATTCGTAAATATAGCTCAACATGCAGACTTCTTATACGTTTAGGTATTTCACATCCAATTTTTTATGGAAATATTCTTTGTAAAGCACAAAAATGTCAGTATTCACCACAGAAACTAACAAAACCTTTAAACAGACTTATTAAGAAGGGATATAGTTACGATACTGTTGTCAAGTCATTAAAGATTGCATATTTTGGCATTAATATTGATTCACTTATAGGGTCTATGCATCGGAACTAAACACATTTATTTGAAAAACAGTTGTTGGCATGACACGGGTTATGTTCTTCTCATATATATGTTATGATGGTATGATACTAAACCCCTGACGGGAAGAATTGTGCCTGATATTCATATGATGAAATCATAATCTTTCAATCAGTTTAATTGAAGTCTGGAGCTGGCATGTCAGTTAACTGCTAGTAGTCTGTTGTTATTTATGTATAATTGTCATTTTATTTATTTTCTTTGGTTTCATCTTCTGACATCAGACTCGGACTTCTCTTGAATTGAATTTTAAATGTACGTATTGTTATGCGTTTACTTTTCTACATTGACTAGAGGTATAGGGGGAGGGTTGAGATCTCATAAACATGTTTAACCCCGCCGCATTTTTGCGCCTGTCCCAAGTCAGGAGCCTCTGGTCTTTGTTAGTTAGTCTTGTATTATTTTAATTTTAGTTTCTTGTGTACAATTTGGAAATTAGTATGGCGTTCATTATCACTGAACTAGTATATATTTGTTGAGGGGCCAGCTGAAGGACGCTTCCGGGTGCGGGAATTTCTCGTTACATTGAAGACCTGTTGGTGACCTTCTGCTGTTGTTTTTTCTATGGTCGGGTTGTTGTCTCTTTGATACATTCCCCATTTCCATTCTCAATTTTATTACTTTTTTGGAGATTAACCTATTTAATTGGATCCATTTTCCTTGATCGTAAATCAGGCTGTTACTTTTCCTTGTTCTAATTGTTCTTATTTGTATACAATATTCATTGAATACCAAACAGATTTACTGAAGAAACAGATAATGTCATATGCAAACTATAAAAGCACAAAACTGTTTAAGTTTTACCTAGGTGCAACTATCAACCTTAAATAGTGTTTAAGGTTATTGAAGTGGCGTGTTTGACATGTCCGGTATCCATATCTAATAAAATACACCTATATAGCTATTGACTGGGTGTGAGGGTAATATCAAGTTTGTTGTCCATGAGATACCAACTATTGCTTTAGGCGAAGCAACCAGTCATTCGGTGTTTTATTATACTGAACAACACAGTCATAAGAAGTCTTAGTATACCAAATTCACCAATTTTCTAAAAGTGTACATATATCATCTGAAAAAAAAGAAACAAATGCACAAGTTGAGGTATGCGAACTTTTATAGTTCGTGTTGTATTTGTAAATATTAAAATCTTCTTTAAATGCAATCAAGACTAGAAAATTCTAGCTAAAGAACACCACTCCTACCGCATATCACCTTTCACATTTTCGATATAACTTGAGATAACTATAGCAGTGGTTTTATAAGTACGTACGCATCTTTGATGTAATCATGCGGTGTCAGAATTTAGCCTTCGGATTGAATTTGCAGGCAACATAACTTATAATTGGTGTACACAAGAAAACTGATGCCCAGTAATTTAATGAGAAGCTTGATACATGTCGTAAAACAGATATCATTCTCATGTGAGGTGTAACAACATGAAGTTCTACGTTGGTGGTTATCAATGTGTGCATGCCCTTTCTTTTTTTCATTTTTTTTTAATTCTTTTCGGAATTAATATATTGGTCAAAATAGTATATCTCTTCAATTGAAAATGTACCTTGTAAAAGATAAATTAACAAATTAAACTTTTACGGAATCCAAAATAAAACTCTAAGCTGGGTATCTGCCTTCTTAAATGACAGAACACAAACAGTTCTCCTGCATGGAGAGTCAACTTGCCTAGTGGATCCAGTCACCTCTCTGGAGCAGGACAATAATAATTATCAATTAATAATGCAAATTTATTTGAAGTTTTACCACAGTCTTACTTCGAAGTGTTATTGATTATTTCTGTTCTTTTTCTAGTTTTTTATTCTTTTTCTGATGACTAAGGTATCAGTTCAGGGACGGTAATAACAATGGAATTGATAATATCTTCACAGTTGGAACGGGGACCCAATTATTTGCTCCATTGGAACGCATTGAAAATCATAGTAAATACATAGGGTCCTGTTCAATAAATTTTGATAGCCACCTTGGGACTTCTTGTTCATGTTAGGCATTCATTTTGAAGTGTCTAAGTTCAATCTCAGTGCCTCATGACAGGCATTCCGTTGCAACATTTTGTTTTTATTGACAACAGGGTCAGTCTGTCTACTTCCGGGGAAGAATAAAAGCTAGAATTTAGGCAATTTATTCTATGTACTGACGCCAGATTACATTTAAATCAATCAAAATGTGTACAGAAATTCAAACTAGAAAGCCTACCCTTTCAAATAAATCTACATTCAGTTACAGAACTAGTGAAATAATAACACTGCACAATTTATAACAAAAGTTACAGAACTACATTCCTGGGTACCGGACTGGTTGCCTAACTAGCAGGGTTAAAGCACATCAGTTGTTCGACCTGTTAGTCAAATGCGTTGTGTTTAAATATACTTTTTCACTTTTTTGGTCTTTTTGGAAATGTTGTTTGTGCTGTTTTGAGACCTTTCTACAACGAAATTTTTCAGGCTGGACATGTACACAGTACAGTTCTTCCATACAGCCAATACACTTGACCTATTGCTTATAGTATCCGATATATGTACTTGACCATTAAAACTTGAACATTGTTCAATGATCCATGATACTTGTACCCCCTTTGGTGCTTCCAAAATGAAGTTGTTAATTTCGTACTAGTTTACTACCATTACCGTGTTGTGTATTTATATCATGAATATGTATGTATATGTTTTTTAGAAGTAAAAGTGGAAAAGAAGTCAGGGTCTTTTTGGGGTAAGTTTATGGTTGTCAATAAAATATATATTCTATATAATATAATCTGATAATAAAATGTTGAATATAAGTTAACCAAGTACGTTAAAATGAACATTATGGATTTGTTCTTATTTGAATTCAAATACGTAGAGATATAGTCCTTTGTAAAATCTATATACTAAAATAAAGACAACAGTAGTATGCCTCTGTTCAAAAGTTATAAATTGAGTGAGAGAAACAAAATGGGTTACAAAGTGAACTAAGGGAAACATATTAAATTGATGAGGAAAATAATTATACTTCAGAACTCGAAAGTGCAATATTATAAACACTTCTACAACAAATTATTTGTATTGCATGAAAGGAAGACGCCAGCATAATAGTATTCAAACACGGCTTTCAAAGAGGGAAGAACATACCAGAGTTTTTTTTTCTCACATTGGAATACAAGAAATAATTTAAGGCTAATTGTGATATTATTTTTGACTTATGTTAATTACATGCACTAACCTAGTGGTAGACATTCCACTAAAAAAACCAGTAAAAGTCTGAATTGGTCTATATGTTTGTACTCGATTGTAATGATTTTAACTCGACCAGTCTAAATTGGTCTGAATTTAACACGACATTACTCGACACAAGTCTTAACCATTCTCATTTGTACTGATTCATGTAAGAACTTGACCCTTACCTTTGCGTTTAAAAATGGTCTGAATTATTACTCGACTTGTCTGAATAGTCTTAACACATTCTCGACTTATTTATTCAGTCAAAAACATACTCCACCAAAGGTCTGAACAATAATTGACCAGTATGAGCATACTTGACCAAATAACCTCTACTTTTTTTCTTTAGCTGTTAAAATAAATATCTTATTAACCATTGTTAACTGCCATGACAAAAAAAAACACAATAAAATAAAGATATATATACATGTATGAAACAGATTGTTACATCCTTACATTTTTCTCAGATTTATTAAAGAGAGATAGTTGAAATAAAGTATTACCTGACAACCACACCGTAAACTGAGGGTAATGATACATTATGCCAGTTCTTCTTGTTTGGCATGTGTGTTTGTTATTATTATTTAATTTTCCTCAATTCCTACATAAAATCTCCATATGTTTGACTAACAAAACTAACTATACATATCAGTTTAAGAAGGCTGAACTCATTAGATGGATGTAAGTAACATCCATCTAACAACAACACAGACTAACACAGACTCACAAACAAAGGCTAACAAACTAACTTTACAAATCAGATTAAAAAGGCTTAACTCATTAGATGAATACAAGTAACATACATCTAACAACAATACAGACCAACAAAGGTCAGGGGCTCCTGACTTGGGACCGTCTCAAAAATGCAGTTGAGCATATTGTTTATATTTATTCTATCACACAAAAGTTTCGACGCATTTTTTTCAAATAATGAGACGAATGACAAATCATTTTTATTTATCTCTTCATAGATAAATGAAAGCAGTTTCAGAAAAAGTATCATTCCAAGGAATTGAATTTCTACTTTTGACCATATTTTTAGGAAATCTGTGTTATCTTGACCATTTTTTATTATGAAACTACATGCAGGTTATTGCCATGGATAAATAAAAACAAATTATCTTCATGTATTGAACAACTTGATATCATTTTTTTTTACCGATTATACATATGCATATATAAGACACATAAAGTAAACTTAATTTTTAAGAAAACAAGGGAAAAGGGGATGGTGAAATTTAGGTATATTGCTATTCAACAAAAGTATCAAATCTCGTTTGGTGGTGTAATTTTTAAGTAAAAAGTAGTAAAAAATCCAACAACATATTAGCGTCTACTCTAAGCATCTTTTTTATAACCATTGGGATCTTCCTTGTTAGGCTCCTGCAATTCTGTCATTCTGCTCATATAACTATCACCGTTTGAGCCACTGTCTCACCAATGCATCGGCGCCTTTTGATGTCTATGCCTTTTTTCTCGTCTTTTTTGCTCTCTTCAAAGTCAGCTATTAATATGTATCTCTGAAACTCTTACCACCTTGCCAAAACTATGTTATTTTCAAATAGATATCTTAAATGTAGGATTTTACTGAGACCTGACATTCTGATTCTAACCAAATAAATGGATACTTTGTCTATAAGACATAACGATGCGCCGCTTCCGTGTAAAATTATAAATGGTAATTACTGTTGAAGACCGTATATTGACTATAATGGTTTATTTTTATACATTGTGACTTGGATGGAGAGTTGACTTATTGGCACTCATAACATATATTCTTATAACTAACTACTCAAGAACGGTAAAAGTGGCCTTACCCATATCCGCTCTTGATCTATGTGTATGTTAATAAGCTTTGTGTGTACGGTTAATAACATTTGGTTGATGCAAAATAAATTCAGAAAACGGAAACTTATTATTGGGACGTACGTACGGGGGATAAGGGTAAAAATTAATGTCCCCTCAGCTGCCCCGGGCAGATAATAAATGGTATATACCCGAGCAATTTCCGATTATCCCTATACGGTCAGGTCAATCTGGCTTGTCGATATCGAACTGAGATCGAATATATTTTTTTTTGTCAAGATAGTCGAGAAAAGATCGGAATAATGGAATATGTATTCAATTACAGGTCAGGTTTGAGTCTTGATTTGAATTTTTTTTTAAGGTGAACGGTCGAGATAAAGTCTTGTAAAGTCGGGCAGACGTCGAAAACAGGCCCGATCACGAATTTGGTCACGCTTGGTCGTAAACAATTTGACAATCGGGATCATCGAGGTGATCTGGTCGGCAGTGTGAACCTAGTTTTTAATTTGATTCAAACTTCAGTCAAGTTATATCAAGTAAATTGCAGAGCAATGCAGACTCGTCGAGTAAAAATCAGTACATATAAAAAGAAGATATGGTATGATTGCCAATGAGACACCTATCCACAAAAGACCAAAAATGACACAAACATAAACAATTATAGGTCACCGTACAGCCTTCAACAATGAACAAATCCCATACCGCATATAGGCAGCTATACAGGTGTAATACCACCATTGATTTTTCCCTATTAGTCTTTATTAAATTGTAGAAAAAAAATTGTACAGTATTTATCTGTTTAAGTCAACCAAAGTAATACTTTGCATGTATAAAGTTTAATCCTTTCCAGTGATACAGTAAAAATTTCACACTACATTTCATTGCATATAAGAAAATAACCAACACCGGAAGTAAACAACCCAATTTTTACACTGTTATTTACTGGTTACCTGCTTTGGTAACTATGTAACCTTAACGTTCCAAAATATTTTATAAGACCATCAAATAAAAAAAAGAATGATGCTTTCAGACATCCAACATACATATTTACGACTCAGAAAAATTTAAGTGCATTGAAATGCAGGGTTAATTTTCTACAACTGTCAAATTCAAGGGAATATTTTTTTAGGCCTACTTTCGTATGCAACCGGATGTGATGTACAGTGAACCATGAATTGGTGGTATTACACCTAAAAGGCCCCGATAAGAAAATGTACAGTCGAGTACAGATATAGGCCATTTCAAACTTTCACTGGTTTGTAGTGTTTATCAACTATGTCAACCGCGTCAACTTCATTGTTTTTTCATGTATTCTACATTTTTTGATAAAAGTTGTAACAATTACAATTTTTATGCATGTGCATGCATAAAGACATACTTTTTTAGTTGAATTGAATTTATAAATACATTTGTGGGGAACAGAAATAATCAAAGTACCAGTGCGTTGATAGGCTGATTTCTATTCGCTTAAAAGACAACCTGAACATAAACAGTTATTGGGTACATTCAGATCTTACAGTTACAACATACAAATTTAACGACGCAATGGTATAGGTATACTTTTTATCAGATTAAATTTTTTTTTACATTCATAAAAGAAAATGGGCCGGAACGATCAAATAGAAAACAAATCATTAAAGGAAGTATTTAAAAAAAATGATTTCATAACGCTAGAGAACTGGTGAAAAGGATGAAGACTTGAATGCTTCATACTTCGTATAAAAATGCCTTTTGTCACATGTTTCTTATGACATGTCTTCTGTCTATCATACGTAGTGTCAATGGCTCCATTTTCATGGTTTATTGACTACTTGTAAAAACAGTATTTTTTTTTGTAGTATCAATTTATCTTATTATGAATATACTGATAGTTATATTGTATATGTATGCACATTGCAATGTATGCATGAATTTCATACAGTTTTTACTGGACCTCAACATAATTTCATCATAAAAAAAACATTATAGGTCAAAGTGAGGCCTGAGCTTGGAGCCTTGGCTCACACCAAACAGCAAAATTTAAAGGACCGCAAAAATTATAAATATAAAACCATTCTAACAGGAAAATTTACTATTTAATATATATAGAAATTAAGAGACGGGAAACATTTTTGAAGTACTTGTAAGTCTGACAAGCATTATTTTATCTTTTTCACGATTCATTTGGAATGTAAAGGGTTTATGTTTTGGTCTTCTTTTTAAACTGAAAGCACTAGGTCAAACACATTTGGTGTATACATATGTCTGTCTAGCAAGCATCATATGACCTTTACCTCATGTCATGGTGCATTGATCATTGGGAAGTTCTTCTGGTTAAGATAGATATTAAGAGGTCAACTTTGTTTGAAGCATGAACTGATTTAATGGTATTCCTGTCTGGGTTGTTCATTTACCCTTAAACGGCATTATAAAGTTGTAGGTACGTTACCGTGCTGTTGCTTGACAATTTCACGTCAGAATCTCACCTTACTGTCATTTCAACTACGCTACAGGTAGACGGGATTTATATGCCTCCGATAAGAATAAAATGAAGGGACAACTACACTTCAACAAGGTTGGATTACGCAACGTCGTGTGTAATGTCAAGTTCGTCACGTGCGATCCAGGCTCACTGCTACATCGTGAACTGCTTTTCACGTCTTCGAATGACAAGGCAGAACAATACACATCATAAATCCTTCGATATTCTGTGAATTCGTAAAATCGACTGCACGCGAATGAATTAAGCTTACATGTGTATAGTTTTACCCGCATAAAACCGAGAAAAAAACTGGCATGGTCGTGACAGAGGTATAATCAGAAGCTACAATACGTAACAGACAGTGTTGACCTTTCCGTTAATCATTCAGAGCATTAGTTACAATTAAGCATTGCATTTGACGGTGACGCATCAATCGATAAGTGGAAACCATAATTTCAGTGTATGTCACATGTATGAACATGATATAAGATGTTATTAATTCACCTTTCGAACTGATAATTGTTTGTAGACAATGAAGTTATGAATACACTTTATGTTAATAAATTCATTTTGAAAGACCTTCATGATGTTAGTCAAGCAAAAATATAGTAGCAAAGGAAAGCGAATTCAAACACAGATTTATAAGGCACCCAACCCTTTTAATGTTACATTATTTGTAATTATTATGTTTTTAATTCGCAATTATTTAACTCTTTGCAACAGATCACAGAGCCATACTTGGAATTGGAATTGTGGGTAGTATTTCGGCTGTTGCTGCAGGCGCTATTTGCAGCATCAAACAGTGCAGGTAGGATTATTATAATGGTAGATGTTGGCAATTTAATCAAGCTGTGTGCTAGTTATTAAAGTTTGAACGTTATTGATAGCTATTAATTTTGTAGTTTTATTTATTCTCAATCTAATTAATATTATTATTATATTCTTATAAAAGTACAAAACCAAGAACACAAATTGAAGAATCAGAAACAATTAAGAACTAAACTTGAAAGATCATGGCAATAAGGTACATATTGACATTTTCCTAGACAAAGGAAAAGAGATTAAAGATTTTTAAAACAAGTGGGTGCAATAATGAAAAACAAGTAACAATATATATCTTAAGGACCTCACTACGAATTCAGTCTCAATCATTTGTAAAAAAAACTCATCATAAATACCAGAACTAAATTGTATATATACGTCAAACGCGTGTTTCGTCTGGAAAAGACTCATCATTGACGCTCGAATTCAAAAACATTTAAAAGGCAAAATGAAGTACGATGTTGAAGAGCATTGAGGATGAAAATTCCTAAGTGTTTTGCCAAATACAGCTAAGGTAATCTATGCCTGAGGTAGAAAAAGTTCTCGTGTTTAAAAAAATCTAAATTTTGTAAACAGTTGATTTATGAATATAACCCTATCAATGATAATTCTAACAATGAGTCAGATTATGAACAATAACAAACACAAATTGATATTGATAACTTACATGTCAAAGTTGAAGTTATACTTTTATAAACGGTTATGCACCATGAATAAAACAAAAAAAGAAATCTATGTTAATAAAGGTTAAAGAAATAAATCAGAATTGTGTGACTATATTGCATGCATCTATCCTATTAAACTTAAGATAACTGATATACCAGTTATAGTTATGTCTGATTCATATCATGATTACATCTACAAAAAGAGGATACAATGATGGTCGGTTGTTAACAAAGCTTTACCACCAAAGAGATGATGTCAGCTTCCTTATTGTGAACTTTCCATTTATTTGTATTTACAATCCAAAGCCGACTGCATACGGAGTTTATATCTCCTAGCTCATATGACATTTTAACGAGTTTAAATTCATAAAGTTGAAAACAACCCATCGTAAATTTTACGGGTGTCATTATGAGTTCCTTAACCGTTATGGAATATCTGTTTTTACATATGACAGCGGATATGTTCCAATTGTTGTTACTTCCAAACCGTCCTTTTTTCCTCGAATGTAGCTTACCGATTTTGACCAATAAAAATTTTGAACTTGCATGAGTTACAGGATGGATGTCACAAATGGAACAGGAACTATTTACACTTCCGGATCAATCAAAATCAACCAAAGTCGTTAGTGACGTTCATTTTGTTGATTCTTTTGTTTTCTATGTTATGTTATATGTACAGTTGTCCATTTTTTTATATATAGCCATGGTTTTCTCAGTTTATTATCGACTTTTGAGCTTAATGTTCATTTGGTATCTTTAAGACATGACAAGCGAACAAGTAAGGTATAGTCATATTCGGGAACACCTTACCAAACTGATTTAAAATGGAAATTGAAACATTGAGGTGGTGTTGGTAAAGAAACGAATAGAATTGTTTGAGTTTTCATAAAATACTGAATAAAGTTCATGAATCTTTAAATGGCTTTCTGGTATTTCAAACAACAGCTGTATACACTACAATGAGGTCCTACGGTGATGATAAGCATGCACATACATAAACTAAGTAACTAGAAATACGAAAATGGGGAACAGTGTCACAGTTTTAGAATAATGTCGAACATAAGTAATTATTTTCGTAATATATTAAGAATAGAACATCCCTCTCTTGGTGATATATGTTGAATATATTATTTTTTTTTAGAAGGCATGGCCGATGTAAGAAACGGAACGGAATCCAACTGCCTGTTATGAAGTAGATTACAAGATTAAAATGTTGCATTATGCAGACCATTGTTTGGTATTAATCAACATACATAACACTGTTTGAACATAACATTTGATTTAAAGCAATTTATCTCTTATATATACACAGCAGATAATTTCACAAGTCTTGTTACTCATTATCATTTTTTTTTCAACTAGATGATAGTACTACGAACCGTTAATTAACGGAAATAATGTGTTCCCAATCTACGTTTAAATCTCTCTACAGTTATACAATCTATTAATTATTTGTGTTGGCATTGAATCTTTAATTACCAATCAACTGGTAGATTAACATAAAGAGATATTATTAAGTGCCAGTCTTTGTAAGAATCAGGCAATTTAGGTAAAAATTAAAACATGATTAGAAAAAACCCACAAAGCTAATCATGCAATTTAATACTAACCATCACCCTGAGTTAAAAAGTATTAGTCTTTCGTTTGTGTGTGTCTGGTAATATAAAATAACATTGTTAGAAAATTGGTTAGAATGATAGCAATTTATAGAGTTATC
Source organism: Mytilus trossulus (assembly GCF_036588685.1). Taxonomy (NCBI): domain Eukaryota; kingdom Metazoa; phylum Mollusca; class Bivalvia; order Mytilida; family Mytilidae; genus Mytilus; species Mytilus trossulus. The sequence continues at coordinate 55,607,331 of NC_086386.1, read as the reverse complement.
TCCCCTTATTCGTTAATTTCTAGTGCATTTCAACCAAATTATATCTTCTATTACCAGAACAGAAAATGGAAATGAATGTTATTTTTGTTCATAACTACTTATTATGAACTGAAATCAATGTCAAATTGGGTGGGTTTTTTTGGTCATGTTTTCACCACTGGCTGATTCTCAGGCAGACTGGCACTTAATTGTGATGTGTATATACCCAATTGTATATTATAACAAATATAGCAAAATAGTAAAAAGATCAATCCGGACTTTTAGTTTGAACATTTAAAAATGGCAGTGGTAAGATATCATAAGATTACTAAAGACAACAGTAGTATACCGCTGTTTGAAATTCATGAATTGGTTGAGAAAAAAACAAATCCGGGTTACAAACTTAAACTGAAGGAAAAGCATCAAATATCATTTACATAATACAGGGGCTCTGTCCTTCAAAATTATTCACGTGTCTTATACTAAGTGACGTACACTTATAAAACTACTACGCAAGTACAATATATAATATTATGTCTCCCTATACTACGAAATGTGATGAATTATACTTATTAAATGTTTAGATAACCATGTCAGAATTATTTTTAAAGAATCTGCTGTTATCTAATTCATGATTGTATGTTCAGTCAATAAAGCAATATGTTATTCATTTATAAATTACGATTACTGAAAACAAGTGTAATTCAACCTACATTAGGAAAATTTATAAAAGGAACTACTTGTAGTGCACTTAAAAATGAAGTGTCTAACGCAAAAATGCTTCAATTGTTTTTTTTTTAAATAAACGCAAACAAATATCAAAGAAACACATAAGTTGTGTGAGATAATCCAAATGCAAAATAGTCATAATAATTAATTAACATGTAATTCAGAAAAGAAACATTGATCAATGAATAACCATATAGTAGCGGTGCTCTGTTGTAATTTTACACGAACATTAAACCTACAACTTAATCATAAATGTGGTATCATTGCCTTTTATACAACGTCAACAACAGACAAAATCACGCAATGATAAACAATATAGAACACCATACGGCCTTCAATTGTTTTCAAGCCTATACCGCATAATCAACCATAAAAAAACTCGAAATTAAAAATGTGTGACAATTCAAACAAGAAAATTTGATTTTAATACAAAAGAGAACGAAAAACAAATATTTTACACATTATCAACAATGATCAAGGAATTACAGGTCTTGACTTGAGACAACTACGTCGTTTAGTAGCCAATCCCCTTCTTCACCAACAGTGGTGTAAAAGTGCATCATAAAAACAAAAAAATAATTAAAACAATCATGCATCGTAGACCCAAATATCAATCACACTTCTGAACATGCAATAGATTAAGTGAACATATTTTTTTTTAAAACACACACACACTGAACTCCGGCGAAAACGCAAAAACGAAAAAGTCCCTAACGAAATAGCAAAACCAAAAGTCTAAACACATTAAACGAATGGACAGCAACCGTCATATTCTTGACTAAGCACAAACATTTTCTTTAAAGGAAAATGGTGGATAAAATATTATGTCATAGCTAGCTATACCTCTTACTTGTATGATAGTCGCATCAACTTCTATTATATTGACAACGATGTGTTAACAAAACAAACAGACTTAATAGGTAAAAATGTCAAAACCAGGGACACAGCCGTCAACATAGTGTAATAGCTTTAATCACTATAAAAAAAAAAAATATGTAAATAAAAAAGAAAAAAAACATACAAACAAAAACACATTAGCTAAAATGAAAGACAAGAATACAAAATTCCATCCAAGTTGGATGAAAAATATGGATGTTTGCAGTGATTAATATGTCATAATCATTTTCAACACTGTCTTGTTTATTATAACAGGTGCAGTGGAAGAAAACGATCATTGCATTTATTAGGTCTTTCCACTTTTCGTGGAAAGACCTATTGTTTTTCTTCTGATTATTTTTTTTTTTTTTTTTTTTTTTTTTTTTTTTTTTTCTTCTGCCGTCTCAGATGCTTTTTTGTTTTACAACATATCGAATGGATGTTCGGCCAATGATGTTGTTCAGTAATGGAGGTTTCAAAACTCACCCTGTGTGACCGAACACTTATTCTTATAGGAGTTATCTCCCCGCGTCCCCTTTTTCTTGTTATCGCTATATCTCAAAAACCAAATAAGATTTTTACAAACTGTTTTCACCAAATTGTTCGTCTACTCTTAAGAATGATTTGTTTTACTTTGACTGAGGTGATCAGAAGACATCTTATGGGAGTTATTTCCCTTTGAAAATTTAAAATAAACAATATGTTGGGTTAATTCATACAGTATAAGTTGTAGAGGCCTACAGTCTTTTGATATGAAGTCCTTGGTCCATATAAAGGAAATTGAGGTCAAGGTCAAAGGTCAAGGTCATGTTATAAATTTTGAATTTTGCTTGTTATCGTTATTAAAAAAAAACTGTAACAGTTGATGATATGATATGTTTGCAAAATCACTGTTTACAATGAGGCGTAACTTCAACTTATTCAGTCGAAGTGTTTTGGTTAACCCTTATAGGAGTTTTCTCCCCTTATGTATTTGAAATCGTTATTTCTCCACAACCCTACAAGTGATTGACCTCGGACCTTCTAATTTGAGTTCACTGATCCATGACCTTGAAATTGAGGTCAAGGTCAAAGGTCAAGGTCATGTTATAAATTTTGAATTTTGCTTGTTATCGTTATTCAAAAGAAACGGTAACAGTTAATGATACGATGTGTTTGCCTAATTACTGTTTACAACAAGGGGCAACTTCAACCCGTTTAAGTCGAAGTGTTTTGGTCAACCCTTTTAGGAGTTTTCTCCCCTTTTGTTTTTGAAATCGATATTTCTCTACAACCATACAAGTGATTGACCTGGGTTTTTTTATTTGAGATCACTGACCTATGACCTTGAAATTGAGGTCAAGGTCAAAGGTCAACTTGACGTTCTAGATTTTGACCTTTGCTTTAAAAATTTTTTTGTCCATTATAAAACAATTAAGTCTTCTGCATATACCTATTAATCTTATTTTTCTATATCAATTGAGGTACCAAATAACATCAACAAGGAGTTAGTTATCCTTTCTAACATCTTTTTTTTAAATTTCTTTCTAATTATCGAGGTGGAAAGACCTTCAATTGTTCTCTGAAGAATTGGTTTTTAATTCTTCTAGTTTTTATAAAACAGAATATTATATGTTTTGAAGCGTTTAAAATCTCTCAAGGACTTGCAGCGCCAACACTATATCATAATTATCATAAACACATCCGTGTTAATAATTCAAGAGGTTTCAACCTGTTTAATATCTGCAAAAATAAAATCCTAACTGTATCCTTAAAAGGAATGGCACGCGTTGTATATATAATTGGATATTGTTATTCAAAATTGTTTCCAAAAATTGTTCGCACTGAAATACTTACAAAAAAACATTTTATTAAAATCAAATACTTAGTAAACATTGATAAAGGTTTTGATTTTGTTATATTGCCAGTATGTTTAATAATAATTCTTTTAAATAACAAATTCCTATCTATACTGAAACCTTATTTGTTTCGTTCACAAAATCATAGAAAGATCTACCAGAAATTATGTGTATCATTATAGGAAAGTATGCAAAGACTGATGTCTATATCAATGATAAAACACCTACGTCATAAAATTGTAGAACTTCCGATAATCGCTATTTTGTGCATGTTTCGATTGGGTTTTTGTTTGTGATAATTTTTCATATCATGCTATTCGCTTCAGATGGAAATTTATTGATAGAAACTAAGGAGGCAGGGGCGTTGCCAATGAATTTTAAAAGAAATTCACAACGTCGTCATTTGTAAAATAGCGATAAACATATTAGCATTGGTCATCTCAGCGATAATCTAAAAATACACGATTGTATGGCCCAGTTGTCGTTATTTAAACTATTTGAATGCAAATTATCACACCATTAACAACTCACTCCGTACTAACGGTTCCAAATTGATCAAACGAAAAAAAGCTGACAAGAGATCATAAGATTTGTTTTTAAATTCAGTAATGAATATGGTTGATGTACATATACAACATTTCAAAGAAAATTTTACTCCTAACAACAACCATACTATCAATATTTCGTGTATGAATCATTAGCTAAAAGAACTCATCAAGGGATTTATTTGTACCGGCTGATAAGTGTGCTAATAATATTCATAGTGTTTGATGTAAATTTTACATTGAAGTTCTGCAAAAGTTTAATTGTCAGGAGATATGCCGTTTTTTCAAATATCTTAGATTCGACATTAATCACAAATTGTATAGCATATGATGTAGTATGATTTGCAATGAGACAACTCTTCACAAGAGACCAAATGACACAAAAATAAACAAGTACAGGCCAGTGCACGATGATTAATCAATATTGTAGACATCGCAATATCTACAATGTTAACACGATATTGTATCAACATCGTATACATTGTTTCAACCCTTATATATTGTTTACATCGTTGACGTCGTTAACATCGCGATGTTTACAATGTTAACATGATTTTGTGTCAACATCGTATACATTGTTTGAACCCTTATATATTGTTTACATTGTTGACATCGTTAACATCGCAATGTATACAATGTTAACACGATATTGTGTCATCATCGTATATATTTTGTTAACTCTAATATGTTGTTTAAATCGTTGACATCGCTAACATCGCGATTTATACAATGCATATGTTAACACGCTGTTGTGTCAACATCGTTTACATTGTCTTAACTCTTAATAATAACATCGTTGACATCGTAAACATCGTGATGTATAAAATGTTAATAAGATTTGTGTTTACATAGTTAACATAACCATATAAACTATGTTGACACTATATTGTGTCAAATTGGAGCTATAACATCACATTTTTTTTAAAGATTCGTTTTAAAAAAAAACATAAAAATACAAACTGTATACCTGTAATCGACAAACTTCATTGAATAATTATTATATATTAAATGAATAAAAAAAAATATATATTGTCAACATCACAATGTATACGATTTGAACGATATAAACAGAATGTTATGGAGTCGATATACAACATAAACACGATGTTGACACGATATTGTCAACATTGCGATGTATACGATGTAAACGATGTAAACACAGAGGTAAAGGCTTGCATCCAAACAATGTTGACGATGTAAAACCGATATTGTCCACATCACGATGTATTCAATGTGAACGATGTAACAGAAAGGTATGACCTCTATATTCAAAATAAACACGATGTTGAAACGATATTGTCAACATTGCGATGTATACAATGTGAATGATGTAAACACAAAGTTAAAGACTTGAAATCAATTTCACAAAACATCGTATTAGTCGTAAGTGTTATACTTAATGTATAACTTGGGCATGAAATCAATTGTCAGGTTGTAACTATTTATTCCTATCGTTTCAACCTACAAACAAACAAAAAACAAATTTTCCGTCACATAATAAACACAATAATTCAAATCAAATTAACCCCATAAATATTCCGTAAATTCACGTTCAACTTAATCATTGATTCCGATAGTCCTTTGTATTTATATGTAAATGTTATTTAAGCGTTCCATAGTTTTTCCCACACGTTGACCTCTGTATTGATATGTAAATGTTATTCACGCGTTTCATAGTTTTTCCCAAACGTTGATCATTGTAACATAATAACATATGCGAATCATGTTCGTATATAAAACAAACGTAATTATCAGTTCATGTTCATTGTTCTGTAAACGAAACTGTTAAATAACTGTTATTAATCTGTAATTCAACTTACGCATTGACATAATACATCCAAGTTATGTGTTTCGCCTTGTCATTCATTTACGGGATTGTTGATAATGGGGATAGAAACGACAGTTTTGAAATAGGAATATACTAAATTAAATTCTACAAAAACAAGATATATATCGTTCAAACGATACAGAAACTTTTATCTATAAATAGTCGAATTTTCTGGAGTAAATAACGTTAAACGATATTATACTACGTTATAACGTGTCACCTCACGTGTATGGTAACATTTGTTGATTGATGCACGTGGCTTTTCTAGAAAATGATTTAATCTACAAAGCGAGAGCACTTTCATTTTCACCAGCTAAGAGTCAAATAGCCCTTTTTGAAAGGCTAACTCTTGTTTTATGTATGCTTTCCCTAATGGGAAGGATTGTGCCTGATATTCATATGATGAAATCATAATCTTTCAACCAGTTTAATTGAAGTCTGGAGCTGGCATGTCAGTTAACTGCTAGTAGTCTGTTGTTATTTATGTATAATTGTCATTTTGTTTTTTTACTTTGGTTACATCTTCTGACATCAGACTCGGACTTCTCTTGAATTGATTTTCAAATGTACGTATTGTTATGCGTTTACTTTTCTACATTGACTAGAGGTATAGGGGGAGGGTTGAGATCTCATTAACCCCGCAGCATTTTTGCGTCTGTCCCAAGTCAGGAGCCTCTGGTCTTTGTTAGTCTTGTATTATTTTAATTTTAGTTTCTTGTGTACATTTTGGAAATTAATATGGCGTTCATTATCACTGAACTAGTATATATTTGTTTAGGGGCCAGCTGAAGGACACCGTCGGGTGCGGGAAATTCCCGTTACCTTGAAGACCTGTTGGCGACCTTCCGCTGTTGTTTTTTCTATGGTCGGGTTGATGTCTCCTTGATACATTCCCCATTTCCATTCTCAATTTTATTTCCTTCACCAACATTGTAAAGATTAGAAATAGCACATATAAATAAGTGGCACGTGTGACCACACTGTTTGGAGCTATGGGTACGCGGTCTTATTATGAAAAAGATAGCACACAATGACCTGATCGTCGATCGATTACTTGTAATATTTGGGTCGTATGAGATCGAGGGCCGAATTGTTGGCTTACTGACGAGAAAGTTTAAGGGAGATACTAACAAAGGTAAACAAATAAACAAACGAAGAAGAGATCAGAGACATAAGATTAACAAATTAAATAAGCACCTTCGTAATTACACACAGCCTGCACGTTCACACTATGGAACCCCTTTCTGTTGACAAAAGCTGCCTCGTCCTCTGATGGCCCTTGTTTCTTAATGTGTGTGCAATCAATGTACCCCAAAACATTTGGGAAGTTCATATGTCTGTGGAAACCACACTTCATCCTGTTTATTTTTCGAATTGATGTATTTTGGCCACTGGATGAAGTTGTCTTTCACATCAAGTAAAGCATTGGAAAGATCATTCACTGTCCTAGATACAGTTGCTTTGTCGTAGCCCATTGTATCTCTAATTACTTGTAAAAATGCCCCAGAGGCATAAAACCTCAAGGCTATGCATACTTGTTGTTGAACTGGTAGAGCAGTTTCCTTTGCTGTGGATCTCCTCAATTTATCTCCACAATGTTAAATATGTAGGCTATAGAGTCTCTTCCAAACCTATATCTTATCCCCATTTTATTGTCAGTCATTTTTTTTAGATGTGAAACCATTCCTCTGAGGTTCTCTATTTTCTTTGCCTAGGTACCATTAACAGAGCAGCCAGTTTATGAATTAAAAGTCTTTGTTAAGTATTTAACGAAGGTCTATAGCAGCGTTAAATTTTATAGGAGTTATCGACAGTTTAACGTTGCGTTGAATCTAACGTAGAGATGAACAACATGATTAACCATGCGTTAAATTTTAACGAAGCGTTAGCTTATTTTAACGACAGCGTTATACTTAACGAAAAGTTGAACAACCGGCCCCTGATATTTAGTATGTTTTTGTAGATCAGATTAAAAGTGTGAGTCATTTTAGAAACGAATTTAACAGAAAGTTCCTCATTACCCAACAAAAAACTAAATAGTTAAAAACAATGAGAAATCAATTGGGAGATGGTAACATTAAATATGTGCTTTTGCAGCAAAAGAACCAAAAGAACGCAACCGGAACACTTACTTCTCCCATATATGCATGCTGTCTCAACGATTTGTTGTTTACCAACCCTCATAATAGATTTGTAAATGTAACATGTGAAAGTAATGATATGGTGGAGACTGAACCATATCTATGTTGTCCTTTATTGCAAGTTTGATACATGTAAACAAGATACCATAACGTTAAATAAAGTCATTAAAATTTTATTCAGTAAAAGGACTGCATCTTTAAAGCGGAGTATAGGGTATAGCGATAATTATAGCTCTGTTAATTCTTCCTGAGAACCTTCTGTATGAAACCTGTATAATGCGAGTAAATTCAATGGAACATGTCGGCAAAATATAGAGCACAACAAGCTGTTTGAAATGGTATTGATATGTGAATCCAACAACGCAAACGGTCCCATGGTACCTGCGAATGATTACACAGGAGTACACTTTAAAACATACACGCTGACTGTGTATGCTTTCGCTGTGCTACGTTTAGATGGTTAATGTCGAATATGAATCGACCTAAGTCTGAAGAAAAAATCGATTTTAAAACATTAACACTCAAAATAAAACAAAAGAATGGTGACATCAGATATGTTTCTATTGCAAGTACTATAATCCCGTCCTCTTTGCACATGTAAGTACTATAATCCCCTTTGCACATGTAAGTACTATAATCCCGTCCTCTTTGCACATGTTAGCACTATAATCCCGTCCTCTTTTCCACATGTTGCACCCGTCATGTTACTCATGTTATTACATACCCGATAAATAGTCTAAATTGGTAGGTCACACGGAAAAGGAACGGTATTACGTCATTATTAACATATTCGATATTACCTGTGAAACTAGTGATGGCGTCCGTAAAATGTAAAACGGATCGATTTAAACATCACTATTTAAAACAATTGGTTGAATAGGGTTCTATGCGAGCAGAATTCAACGAACAATGAAATAAAATCATACCCGAGAATATTGTATCAATTTGGAGTTATATACGCTTAATATGAAAGTGCATCTTTGGCTTTTGCAGTATCCAATTCTAAATTAAACATGTAAACCTACATTTTAAAGGAAATACATATTATATATACTTGATATTAACACCTGAACCACAGCAAACATGAATCACTTTACATAATAATTTATAAAATTAATACATGTGGACAATCATAAATTGCCTGTTGTTATTTTAATATTTGAAATTCTTGTTCATAGTGACGGTGAAGTAAACCGTTTCATTATGTTTCGGACTATACCTATAATATAGAGGTCAAATGTTGGATATGGATCTCGATTATAAACCACTTTTAATATTACGAATTCACCGAATGCAAGTTACATTATATTACTTAGTAGAGAATGGAAATATCTAGAGCAGAATTTACAAATAAAACTTGTTTAAATCATTCGTATTGTAAATATATAACAAAGCTTTCTAATTAATGAATGATTTTAATGATTGTCCCAATTCTGAATTGCAATCTTCTGAAATCCAAAGTGTTTGCCTTTATATATATAACACGTTTCCGGTGTAAAGACATATGCGTCTTGTTCTTTTTTGTTTCTGAAATGGAAAAATGGTAAACAAGAAAACACATGTAAACACGAAGATAAAGTTAATAAAGGGAAGTCCATTAAAACTGAAAAAAAAGAACGTTGATTATGCATCAACATTAACAAAGTTATCTTGCAAGCATGCTTACTTCGTGTACTATATGCAAACATATCACTATGATGGTTTGAGCCGCGACTTCACTTGATGATTAAGTACTAAAAAGTAGTAAATGAAAATCTACCTAGCAAAGCCGTTGATAATCATAGACATTTAAAAACAATAGTTGTTAGCGTCTGTTTAAATGATATTTGTCTTTTCCGTTTTTAATTTTCCACGGAGTTCGATATTTGTGTATGTTACTTTTTATTCAGGTTTAATAAAATTGAGAATACTCACTCGATCCGTTCTGTATCAATCATAGAACGTCCTTTAACTACTTTAAGAAGAACGAAAACAATGATAACAAGCACAAAACCACAAATTCCTAAACCTGCTAGTATAATAGGTCCGCTATATCGCTTCAACTGTTCTGTATCTGTAAAACGATTACTAAAATTGCATTGAATTGTTACTAACCAGTCTGACTTGTACATCGGATGATTTTAAACGAAAATTAATAAACTGTTATCCGAAATTGTCAAAGGAATGCACAAATTAACTTATAGGCCTTAAGTTTAATGAATAAAAGTATTTGTTCATATGTTTTCTTGTTGCTTGTTCAATAATATTCAAACATTTGGATTGCAGTCAACCTAGAAATACTATTGGCCAGTCTGCACATTTTTGAATAAATGGGCGTAACGTTTTGCAGATAATCAACCTTCAAATTGACTGAATGATTAAATACAATTTAATTATATTTCATTTTTGCCGTTAATTGACAGGTACATCAGTTTAAGGTTATACCACATAAAAACCCTATTTCATGAATTTGATATATAAATGCGATTAACATTACCTTTTATTCTAACATGACGTCCTTCAAACGCTTTGAGTACACACCCGTGGTTAAATATGAATATATTTCATGGGCTGTTTCCATTGTACCCCCACGTCATATGTTTTTTAATGAATGAGCGACTCGACGTCATAGAACAATGAAGTCAGAATATAAGCAATTTACGGGAAAATACACGCTTGTGAAACGGAAAATCATCACAACAAGGAAACGTTAACAAATGATGCTAAAATGAGTTATATTAGCCGTTTTTGTATACATATGAGACATATAAGTACAATAATAATTAGATTAATCTAAAATTATCTAAATATGTTATTATAAATAGTTTAAGCATCATCATTTATTCAGTTTGCTCCGTTATTTTACGTCAATTTAATAGTGCGTTTATATATTGGAACGGCAAATAATGCCATCACCTAGAGCGCTTCGATCCAAAATAATTGCCGTATTTGTCCTATTAGAATCGAAATAATTCATGGGGGCTTGAATATATCTAGATTTTACCACGGGTTGTCCCTTTATGCCGATATTTTACCCCTCGCTATCGCTCAGGGTAAAATATTTGTCATAAAGGTCCAACCCGTGGTAAAATCACGATATATTCAAGCCCCCATGAATTATTTCTTAATCATTCTTTATTTGTCTGAAGTATAGGGCATGCCTAAGCCATGGCGTTGTCAGTTTGTTTTATATTTACGAGTTTGACTGTCCCTTTTGTATCTATCGTCCCTCTTTTAAAAAAGGATACATACCTTTTTGAACGCATTTTTCTTCAATTTTTGCGTTATTTCCAACAATGAATAACAATTTGTACAGAAATTTATCATTAGTCTTTGATAGAAGTGTAGTCTACATTGATGGATAACATATCTCTCAACATATATATAATAAGTTCAGGATATTGTATTAAGATAGAATAGGGATATTTAGAAATTTACCTGTAAATAGGTTATCAATTGTCGTCTCGTCTTTCAACTCCATAGTGATGTCCGTATCTTTAGAAGTGAATTGAATTGTTGTTAGATGTGTTGTTTCTGAAGAAGCCACAGAAGAATGGACGGCGGTTTTCTCCTTTGTTGTTGTTTCTGTCGACCTGTCCATTTCAGTAGACGTGGGTAGTAGAGGTATGTCAGGTGATGTCGTAATTGATTCAACTACGGTTGTAGTTCCTAATTCAGTAGAAGTGGTTGCTATCGTTGGTTCTTTAGATGCATTTGTTGATGTCATGTCTGCCGTCGTAACAGTTTCCGTAGACGTGGAATGCATTGTTGGTATATATGTTTTCTCTGTTGGTCGTATTAATTGTTGTGATAGTATTAACTTCAGTAGACGTGTTTGGTTGAGTCGTTGTTTGTGTTGTCTCTGTTGATTTTATTGTTGAAATAGTGGTTGGTTCAAATATTATCTGTGTTGCCTCTGTTGATGGTGATTCTGTCATAGTGTCAATCACTGTAGAAGTGGATGATAGCGTTGTTATCAGTGTTTCCGCTGTTGATGCTTTTTTATCGTAGTTGCAATTTCAGTAGAAGTGTGTAGTATTGTTGTTTTCTGTGTTGTCTCTGTAGAGGTCAAGCCTGAAGTCGCTCCTAAAATTAAAAAAAATATATAGGTACTTCAACAAGACATATATGTTTTAGTTATTTCTAACACATGTACAGTTGCCAAAATAAATATTATAAAATATAACTGTATACTGATTGTAAGCATTGCTTCGATTACTATAAAAATATAATGTGGCACAAAAATATAGTTTATATAATGTTCAAAGCAATTACACTTTCCGTTGGAATCCATGTATTTTAAATTCCTCGATGTGACAAAGTATTTTAATATTTCCAACAACAAAACAAAAAAACAATAGAAATCTGTGTTCGAACGGATTCTTATTCCTGGAAAAATACATACGACATAAGACTTGTGTAATATATTATTGTGTTGATAAGAAACATTATTTTAAACGACAATTTATGTTATTTTCGTACCAGGTTTAGAATACTAGTATTCGTTGTGAAATTGCATTGCAAAAAAGTACCAACCAACTTTACAAGAACCATCACAGGCTTCACACAAGGAATCATCATTCGGCAAAGTATCATGTGTCCCTGTAGTAAAAGAAAACAACATAAAAAGACCGACAGCAAGATTTCTTTTCATCTAACTCTCATGTGATTATATAGTTGGCTATATTTTTGTCTTTTCACAAAACAGTTCAGTAATATCTGTTTTTCGATACTCTGATTAGTCTAAATACAGCCGGTTTTTTATTAAATACTCATAGACATTGTTGGTAGATGTGTTTCTTAGTCGTTAGTTTTATTGTTATGTTTTGTATGGTGTTGTAAGTATTCTGTTTTACATAGAGTTATAAGTTAATTATCGAATTGATGAGTTTGTGTATTTCGCCATTTTCTTAGCCTTCAAAACCTGCTATATAGAATAAAATCTGTTCCTATCGTCGGAATTTTTGGAACCAATAGTAATACAAATTCTTGTTCGTTTATTTTGTTAAATACACGAGTCATAGCTGTATAATTATTTGAGATAATTTCTTCACTGAAATATCACATAATGAAACTGCCTACTCAAAGTTACAGAATTTCAAATCTACAGACATATGTATATGTCTCCACAATAATCTACTGTGGTAGTAAGTATTAGTAATATCTTGAGCGAAATCACAAACACATAAGGAATTGACATCTGCCAAAAAAATATAAACAGTGGCTTAGCCACACTGGATCCGATGGAACTGCAGAAATGCATAAGGAATGTATAATTTCTCATTTTTTTTATTGTACCTTTGATATGTCTCTTAATTTCTTTATCGATTTACGATATTTTAAAATCGGCAAAATGCCATCGCCTTTTTACATTCTTATCTGATTTATACAATATAGATTTCATAAGTCGAGTATGCCTTTTCATGTCGATTTTATCTAGAACTATAATACAATTGCAGAATGTATTGCTGCAAATTAGTGCATTCCTTGCAGATCAGCTTTATATTTTTTTTTATATCTAGATCAGTTCTCTAAAACACTAGGGTAAAGCTGATGACCGTAACTGCATTCACGGTCATCCCAAGATGTCGGATGAAAAATTAGGTCAGTATTTGTATTGTCTGTTTAAGTGTTTCTATATCATTTTCTTTACAAAGCATACATTGGTACGATGTAAATATATAAAAGATTCACACGGAATCAACAAATTACTACCGAGAAATGTGTATGAAAGAGGAAATTGGATTTGAAAAAATCGCTAAGATGACCGTAAATCATAATCGAGATGACCGTAACAGGATCAGGATCAGCGAACAAGGCTGACCGTAATTGGCTAAAAGATGACCGTAATTTGTCAAGGATGACCGTAACTTTTAAAAGGATGACCGGTCCGTTAGTTCATACAAATATCCATATTTGTATTCATGACTGTTTGTTGAGTTTGTCTCTATATAGGAGCTCGGTTAGCGGTAATACACATGTTTTATCAATTTCTTTTCAACTACTTGCCGTGTTTTGAGTTTATGACAATGATAGTAAATTGCATATTTTTCGTAAATAATTAAATATTTGTTGACAACGACGTTAACATTTGAATACAAATCATATAAATCAAATCAAATATTAAAAGTACCATTTTACCCCTTCCTTCCTTATTACCATTATTATTTCTATGTCCAGCAATGCAAAAATTAAAAAACCTATTTAAAAGTAAAGTTCGAACAGACTTAAATTATTATCTATAAGGATGAAAATTTGTTCATCTGCAGAAGACACCAATGGACGGTGCTCAAGGATATACTGTTGATTACGATAGGCAATAACAACAATCCTCCCCATGTCAGAAGCAGATGAACAAAATAAAAAGAGAAACTGAATCCGGTCAAATAACAAATAATTTTTGAAATCAAATCAAATCAAATAATTTAATTGGCATATAAATCAAAAACATTATCTGTGACAAACATAACATATATACAAAAATAAACAATACAATATTAAAACACAAAATGTATTAAATAACAGCAATAGCTGATTTTGCGAAACATGGAATGTAAATCTGCTATTTGCAGTGTTTAACCAGGAATATACAGAACTCTTTTAATACTGTTGAATTATCACAAGACAACAGCCATAGCAATTTCTCTTACGAATTAAAGTTAATGAAATTGGAGCATGGTTCAGAAATAACGTGACATAAATGGTGTCTGTCTTACATGTAGTTATATTTTGTGCTATAAAAGAGAAAATGAACTTCATTTTCTATATTACCAGAATTATACATTGCTGGCAAAGTTTAAGGTTTGGAGGACGATTTATACTGCGAAATTAAAGTTTTTGAATGCTGGTATGCATTTTGTACTAAAGTCTAAAATTTTCTAGTCTAGGCCAATAATTCAAAATAGACTAAAAAGAGGGACGAAAGATACCAAAGGGACAGTCAAACTCATATATCTAAAACAAACTGACAACGCCATGGATAAAAATGAAAAAGACAAACAGACAAACAATAGTACACATGACACAACATAGAAAACCAAAGAATAAAAAACATGAACCCCACCAAAAACTAAGGGTGATCTCAGGTGATCCGGAAGGGTAAGCAGATACTGCTCCACATGTGGCACCCGTCGTGTTGCTTATGTGCTATCAAATCCGGTAAATAGTCTAACTCAAGGTACAGTGGAAACCGACTACGTTCAGATAAGGCTGCGAATTTGTGTTCTTTGTTGTGCACACCCAAAATTAATTTACAAAATTTACTGTGTAGCTTTTCACAAATTAAATTTGAATAAATTTTATCCATGCAAATTAACTGGTTTCCATATAAATTTGGTATCAAGGGATTGAATGAGCTCCAAATTCCACTTCCATAAAGAAGAATAATCTTAATAGTATGAACACAAACATTTTTTAAGCTAGGATTTAGAGATAATATTTTTTTTCTAAGTTTAAAATATGCATTAAACGCTTTCTTGTATAATTCATTCTGAGCAAAGGAGAATGTACCTGAAGCACTAAAATACACACCTAGATATTTACAATGTTGTACGCATTCTATATCATATTCTTTGTATTTTAATTTGAGGCGGATATGTCTGCCTACCGTGTTGAAAATCTCAATTTTGCCTTTATTTGGGTTGAAAGTGAGACGCCAATTTTGACAATATTATTTTCCAATAATTTAAAGTTTTGTCTGAAGACCAGTAGCTGTAGTAATAAATAAACATATATCATCGGCTATATTGTCACCTTTTGCTGTTGTTTTTTCTATGGTCGAGTTGTTGTCTCTTTGACACATTCCCCATTTCCATTCTCAATTTTATCAAACAATGGTTAGGTCGCCTATTAATATTTACATGGTCTAGAGATTTTACAGGTTATGACTTAAGTTATCTCCTTGTTTAGCTCCAAGCTGTATAGGAAAGAATATAATACAAATTGACAACGATGCGACGTAAAGTTTAAAGTTGAAGAAAAAAACCATTAATTAAACATATTATATCCAGCGGAATCAGATTAAAATCTTAACATCTGCAAAAAAAATATAAACAGTGGCTTAGTTACACTGGATCCGATGGAACTGCAGAAATGCATTATTCTGCTTCAGTTGGTTTGACTGAGATTAAACCCTCCGACATTTAGTAACAGATGAAAAGCAATATGTTCAGTAAATATTCCATTAGATAAGGATTTCTATACGGAAATGAAGTCTTCGTATCGCCATATCTCTTTTAGTTTTGCTTCAATATTTGGCAATAGTTCATAAATTTAAACAGATAGATGTGGTATGATTGCCAATGAGACAACTCTCCAAAAGAAACTCATCACAGGAGACCAAAATGACTCAGAAATAAACAACTATAGGTCACCGAACGGTCTTCAACGATGAGCAAAGAACATATCGAGTAGTCAGCTATGAAAGGCCCCTAAATAACAATGTAAAACAATTCAAACGAGAATACTAACGACCTAATAAAGTTTATTTTTGATTCCGTTAGAAACCTTTTTTGACATTATCGTCACTGACTTTAAAATTTGTGCAACATCTTTTGAATGCTATATTTTGTTTTTCTAAGTTTATATTTGGTTTTCACTTGCATGATTTTTTTTAAAGTACTATATACATCGTATAGATTTAGAAATGTAAAAATGGTTGAACACTCCAACCCCCTTGTACAATATAAAAGGTGCCCTCAAATAATATGTATATACAACACTGTAGTGCAAAGAAGGTGCAACACGTTTCCTTGGGTTATACTACAGGCAAGTTAAAATGTTTACATAGTAAGCACATTGTCTACAAGATAGCTCATGTTCAAAGCTAGCAAGATTCTTCTTTCATTCGGATACGATTTTATACAGTTGGTGAACTATGTCTTAAAAGCAAGTCTTATTTTCTTCTACCTATAGGATAATGCAGTCTTATCAATACGTTTTATACCAACACGAATAATTATTTGATACAAAAATGGTTATACAAATACGGATATTTCTTAGAACGGATGTTCATCCTTTAAATGTTACGGTCATCCTTTATAAATTACGGTCATCTTTTTACCAATCACGGTCATCCTTGTTATATGTTACGGTCATCTTGAAAATATTTTACTGACGATTTACGGTCATCTTAGCGATTTTTTCAAATCCAATTTCCTCTTTCATACACATTTCTCGGTAGTAATTTGTTTATTCCGTGTTAATCTTTTATATATTTACATCGTACCAATGTATGCTTTGTAAAGAAAATGATATAGAAACACTTAAACAGACAATACAAATACTGACCCAATTTTTCATCCGACATCTTGGGATGACCGTGAATGCAGTTACGGTCATCAGCTTTACCCCAGTGAAAAAGCAGCACAAAAATGTTAAATCTGTAAATTCGCTGAACAGGATTGGAACTCATGCTATTCGAATATCGGAACAACACTGACTGCACTGTGTCAATCCTTCTAGAATACTGTAAACCAACTTATTTTCGCGGATACTTTATTTCGCGTTTTCCTCTTTCTAGTAAATTTCACGGCTATTTAATTTCGCGATTTTCAAATTTACTTGATGTAGTTTGGTAAGGTTAGATCCAAAATTTATATATTCGCGACGATTTATTTTCGCGTTATTTGTCTTCTCGCGAAAGTCGCGAAAATAAATCGCTCGCGAAAATAAGTTGGTTTACAGTACTAGGTCATTTAGACTGAAATAGTTTACCTTTCAAAGTTTTCCTTTACTAGTCAGTTACACAATACATAATATAAGGCATGATAATTCTATTACAGATTCATCCATTTCATCACAAGTAAAGGCTATTCACGCTAAAAACACATGTTTATCGAAAAATATCAACACAATTGAAATATACATAAATAAATTAACTGGTTTTCGCAATGTGCGAATATTTGGAAAGTCTGTGTATGTGCAGAAAGTACTACAAACTGGAGCATTATCATCTGGTGGGTTTCCTTCTTCTGAAGCAAACACTCTCTCGTCCGGAATTACGTCGGTGAGTTTATCTTCAAATAAAAAGAAAACGTTAACATATTATGCAAGCTGACAATCTTAATAACAATAATACCTTGAGCAATACGACGGATGCCACACATGGAGCAGTATCTGCCTACCCTTCCGAAGCACCTGAGATCTGAATCGGTTTTGGTGGGGGTCGTGGTGATTAGTCTTTGGTTTTCTATGTTTTGTACTGTGTTCTATTTTTTGTATAATATTGAGAATGGAAATGGGGAATGTGTCAAGGAGACAACAACCCGATCATAGAAAACAAACCAGCAGAAGTTTATGAGCACATCTTCAATGTAGCGAGAAATTCCGGCACCCGGAGGCGTCCTTCAGCTGGCCCCTTAACAAATATACTAGTTCAGTGATAATGAACGCCGTACTAATTTCCAAATTGTACACAAGAAACTTAAATTAAAATAACACAAGACAAACAAAGGCCAGAGGCTCCTGACTTGGGACAGGTGCAAAAATGCGACAGGGTGAAACATATTTATGAGATCTTAACCCTATGCTTGTCTTTTTTTTTATTATCCATGGCGTTGTCAGTTTATTTCTGATCTTATACTCTTGTATAATGGTATATTCAACCCTCTTTAAAAGAAACAAAACGAGATGTCATCAATCGTTCAACATGTTCAAGCAACGCTTTCATCTGAAGTTTAAATCTTCTGAAACAAAATATATTATCAATATTGCATTCCATCTTATTACTCTTTAGTACATGGTTACATGGAACGTTTACATCAAGCGTTAAGTTTACTTTAAATTGAGGGCAAGTTGAAAGCCCTTTTTATTTTGTTGACCGTACTTATATGTGTAAAATGCTTTGACTCCCCAATCCATTCAAGTTTTCCGATATCATGAAATTACAAACTGATATCTACTCAAAATACATCTGTTGAGATATGAATTTAATTTAGGGTCTGGACTAGATGCGTAAATCTGAAAATGTGTAGAAATCCAAAACCTAAAAAAAATATTGAAAAGGTGTTAACACAAAAATGTACATTAACTAAAGACTAATACGGATAAGGAATAGCTCTTAGCAAAAAAGACTTGTATTGATTAACTGAAAATTAATTTCTATTTTTTTACAACAAATGTCAAAGACGAAATATACGTAGTTGCTGGCCTGTGTTGCACTTCTAATTATGGGACTTGTGATACCTCTGGGAAACGAGCTTTTATTCGCATATAAATAATTGTTTTTTTACTTTACGTTAAAGATATTATCTTAAGTCTCCATACATTCGTATTTTCGACATTTTTACAGATATTGTTTTATGAACTTGGTATACAAAATAACACAAATAACACCGTATATTTTAATTATTGGTATTTCCTGAACTTTTAGCCTCACAGTATGCTAGTGACAAACTGTTGTATACATAGGTTCAGTAAATTCCATAATGGGTGAGAGGGAATTCTTTGTTTGTAAACATTATGACGCTATGTATTATTAGTTACATGGTGTGTTAGTGACATAATACGAGATAAATGGGGTCAGTAAATTCCATGAGGGATGAGAGCAAAGCTCGAATCCCCATGTGTCTCGTATTTAGTCACTAGCACGTCTTGTTACGAATTTATATTACCGACTATCTACACAAAGGCTATTTTGAATAGCGACCTATTTAGGTTATCAAGTCTTCAATATTTAGTATTAAGATCCTAGTATACTCCCATTTGTCTATACAGTAAAAAAAAGCATTTCATTTTTCAATACGAATTTATTTCAATTGTTAATAACATGTATGTATTTCTTCGTTTATTGAATCCATTACGATTCTATTGTTTTGTTTTGAAAGGGAAGTAACTCCGATATACCAACAACTTATTAGCTTAGATTATGTTTTGTGAACTTATTTCAACCTTTCATCGGCAATTTCTTCGTCTGTTGAATTCTTTCAGATTTTTTCTCATCATCGTGTTGTTTTTATAAAGGGTTGTGGCTTCTTTTTTGTTTTGAAAGGGAAGTAAATCCTCACTAACCCAATATGGTTGCTAACCCTATATGGGATTTAACCATGTATTGTTTAGGACACCCTATATTATAGTCACCACGTGTAGTCCATTAACCAATCATCTTCCCATAAATCTATTGGAGGTAAGATAAACCGTGTTTTGTCACTAACTTACTAAGTGACGAATTTATCAACTATCGTGACATGTTATATATATACCAGGGACCTATGCAACTGAGCAAGCCGTGGATATCGTTTGCATTAAAAAATAACTGCTTACAAAAACAAATTCCAACAATAACAACGTGTTAGCTGTAAATATGTTTTATGAATTTTCTTCAATTTTTTATTATCAATTTCTTCGACTAAAGCAACCTTTTTTGCAGTATCATTGTGTTTTTTGAAAGGGCCGTAACACCGCTATTAATCGTGTATGGAAATAAGCCTCATTATTTAACCTAGTATGGAATATACACGGTATCCACGCAGCTGTTTTGTAAGCGATCAGCTTTAAAGAAATGAATTACGATACTCACCTGACAAAAGGTAAAAGTAATATAAATCAGCAGTAACTTTTGTTAGTTTCATAAACAGATATAGCCAACGGTTTCCTCTGAAAACTCCATTAGTAAAGCTGTCGTCACTTCTAAAATACGAAATACACAAAGAATACATGTAACATTTACGTTCATGAATCGTCTAATGAAATAAACAATGACGAAAAGATTGTTAAGAATAAGGATAATCAAACCAATGCATGCGTATATAAAAAAACTAATTCCTCACTTCTGTTGTTTTTACATTTACATTTTTTTAATGAACGACAAAATAATTATAAGCGGTGATTTTCTATAGAAAGTTTTGGCTACTTTATTAGTTTCTTGTGTTGATTAAAATTTTGATTAATCGTTATAAATTTTGCTTATTATATACATTGAGATGAGCTCGTGTCTACTCTCGGTAAAAATTGAATGATAAACCAAAGCTGCTTTATTCTAAAAATGAGACTATCATAATGAAAAGCGTATTTAGCAGATTTTAAATGAATGAATTGTTGAAAATGTACAAGCTGTCATTTGTGTATTTCATCGTTCCCATTGTTTCGGTGGCTGGGATATCTATCTCCATCTTGGATTTAACAAAACAATGCAGATAACTATTGTTCTAAGATCTTTCCTTAAATGTGCAAATATTGAGAATAATACATATATGTGTAAGACTTTTATTATAAAGATATACAATTACAAGTTTTATCATTTGTTTGTTTGTACTTTTTAAAAAACATAATATTTTGTTAATTTTTTCTCAACTTTGCCAAATAAGGGGTGATAAATCAAAAAGTAGAAGAGATACATCAGATTTAGTAATTCTATAATAAAAAGTAAGTGTAATAAAATAAAAAAGTGTTGTGAATTTCACCACTTTCAATATGTAGTTAGAAAACAAGGGATATTCTTTTGTTTCTTTTTTATTATATGAAAGCTTGTTATTAGTAAGATATATTTTCGTACAATTCATCTTAAACTTCTATGGTGAAGTTTTCATTTTATTACATCTAAACATAAATTTTCTTTGCAAAATATCTACAATATTTGACAATTTTGCACAAATCCTAGATTAAAAAAGGGTCAGTGATCCATCCTCTTTATTAACCTTTTGAATATTTTTTTTGATAAAAACATATGTTTGACAAATTATTTAAAATTCTATGGATTTTAATTAAAACTCCAGCCACCTGAATTATATTAATTCATTTATTTTTTTTAGACATTTGGTTTGTCCTCCTATATTTTCTTTCTGTGCTTTTTTTCCCTTCCATGTCGTTGTGTTTTATTTTTGCAATTCGATTGCCAAATTTTGAATATTTAAACAAAGAATTTGTAGTACGTTGACTTTTTTTTCTCTAGGTAATGTTACCATAGCAATGTGTGACAAGTAGGACAGCTTGATATCAAACAAATTTGTGAAAATAGTCTTACCGCTATTTTGATTACGATTCGCTAAATTTGTTTATTTTAATGATGTTATGCGTATTAAATCACATTTACTTTAATTGGTTATATAACATTCATGCAATATGGTTATTGTGTATGAACCTTTTTGCCAAACCATTGTCAATTACAATATTGATCAGAGTGCTCATCATTCTATTTTACCAGTTGAACATTCAACAACAATCATGTTTTTTGTAGTTTTGGTTTGTCCTCTTGTAATATAAGTTTATTTTATTCAGGTTAGTTTTATACGAATCTTCTTCGGAAGGCGTAGTCTCTTGCAAACAGAACAAATTGAGCAATGTAGACGTAAATCCTAAAGTCATAATTGTCTTGATCATGAAAGTAGTTGACAACTATGTAGGTATATTTTTCTGAATTAAATATAACAATTCCCATATCAATACATGATTGCTATTACTTATTCTCGATTGTTTGTTCTTATACCACATTTTAAAAGATCAAGCTAGTTTGTTATCCAATATTTTTTTGTTTAAATCGAAATACATTTCAATGAGCATGATGAGTTCAACTGAATGTCCTAATAAAACAGTTGTGTAAATTTGTTTCAGTTATATCAGTCGCTTCTCAACGAATTGTGGGTGACTATAATGAAGTTGACATGTACACGGAAGACAAATACTCACACGCCATAATATCTTTCTTGGATGCATGTATCAATTTAACCCTGTTAGACAACAGTCTATCCATCAACATGATTAACTCAGTTGAAACATGTAATGAAAGCTTTTTTTCGTGATATATATCAAACATAACATTTTATTTACTTATGCATGTACAATTAATATGATTCTAAAAGATAATACGTAGATATTTCTTACTTGAAAACAACAACTGACTCTGTATCGGAGATATCTAAACTATTGATGCAAGTCCAATCGTCAATTGTTGTCCCCTTAGCGTTTAAGTTAATGGCGGAACTTTGTAGCGTTGTAGTCGCGAAGTTGAGAGTTGTTGATTGTTCTGTATTGTCTTCTACATTTGTGTAATTATATTCCCATGCTGTTTAGTTTAAACATATTTATTTATAGTGGATTGGGAAACAAGTTTTGCAACTTATATTAATCCCTTTCCACTTTGCGGGTGCGAGTGCTGCCTTGTAGCGGCATTAGCCTACTCTTTTTCGAAATCTACAAGGGTGTCTTTAACGTGCAAGAGATATGGCTCTCTCTTAACACGGGTCAGCCATTTATCGTCCCCGTCCGACGGACTATCATCGTTTCCTCAAGACCATACTCGCAAATGGTGTCAAGGGAGAGCCGAAAATTGAGTTCCTGAAATTTTCATCCCAAACGGGAATCGAACCATGCTGTATTTATCAAGTCTTGAGGCAATGAACAGGTGGCATCTGAAAAAAATATTACGGATACAGTGTTAGACATTCGAATAAACGAAGCCCAGGTGATGATTAAGAAACACCTAAAATGAATTTTCAGAATATTATTTAAAGTGAAATAAGTTAAAAGCGGCATACCTCGTATTGTATCTGTTCACTTCGAAAATAGATTCATCTGTATGTGTTATGTTATTGATTTCATAATCAAATATTATAATTAAACCATGCTAGAAAAAGTCGTGTAAAATACACAAGTTTCACCACTAGCTACGAACATTTCATTTGAAAATTAGAAATATGAGTACCGTTTTATCTGATTATATATTGAAAAATAGCCATGTTAAGCAAAATGTATTACCGAGTTTTCTGTTGATATTGCACGAATGTTTAATAACTTAATGTTATTTTAATATATCTGAGGAAATATAAATGCCACTTTTATGAATATGTTACTAAAAATGTAAAAAAATACAGAATGGAGAACAAATATAGCTGAATATATGATAGGTGTAGGTCATTGAAAAATAACTCAACGATTTGTTGATTAATTGGTTGATGTGTGACACTGCTTTCAAAAAATGATGTAGGAAAACGGACTATTCTAGTCATTAAAAATTGTAGTAAAACGCAACTGTCACATGCAGAATTTGACATAAAACCATCAGTGTTGACATTACTTTCAAATATTTCCGCTGATGATAACTGCGACCTGAAATTCAAGTAACTATACGACAGAAATATCATGTCTAAAGGACATGATACTTATGTCAACACTAAATAAGTCTCGATACTAGACAACAGATCTAGATGAATAAATTAATCTACAGTACACACAAACAAAACTATGTAGACACAATTGAGGTAAAATGAAAATGTTTTTTGTCAGATTTCGTTTAGCACAATTGCATCTATCTATCCAGGAATTAATGTTTGTTTGTTAATTGTGAAAAACAAAATGGTACAACTCTCTTATTTGTAAAAGACAGATTATTTAATATTAGGAAAAACAGTTGTATAATAAGTTCTTTCTTGTTTTGTTTTATTTTCTTTGTTTTTTTTCTCACTTTGATATATCATTCCCCCCTTTGCCCACGATGCTTCAGACACAAGGTTATTTGTTTTACGATACGTCGTAAATTCAAAACGTGTTACTAACATAATTTTAATCCTTTTCAGCAAATGTTATACAAAGATAATAAATATCAACGATATTAATTTTACTGCATTAGAATGCGGGTTTCTACAATTTATTTGAACATAACCACAGCTATATTTATAAAATTATTTACTGTATATATTATCTTGTCGTTTATTGAATTAGTTTCTCATATTACAGATTAGTATTACTAGATATGTTCATTACATATGGTACACCGAAAGTCTCAGTTTTTGATCAATAAGGTCTTTACACAGTAAAAAGCTTTTTGTCGAGTTCTGTGAGCTACTCTCGTTTTTTTACTTTAAATATTAATTACTGTTGATATGAAGGGATACATCTGGTATATCTGTCTCTAAATTACTATTGAAAACTACATGTGATGATCACATTTTAATATTTGATAAATTAGTGTTTAACACTAAATCGATGACATGCTAAATTTGCTGTAGTTC
Organism: Mytilus trossulus; assembly: GCF_036588685.1. Classification (NCBI taxonomy): domain Eukaryota; kingdom Metazoa; phylum Mollusca; class Bivalvia; order Mytilida; family Mytilidae; genus Mytilus; species Mytilus trossulus. The sequence goes on along the minus strand of NC_086386.1, from coordinate 55,582,473 downwards.
AACTACCCAGACACGCTTTCATCAAGCCTCCCGGCTTAAAATAAATTAGACTTTTGCTTTATTATTCTGCATATTTTTACAAAAAATAAAAACATAATGATATTGCCCTTCAAAACATAGTCGATAAAAGAATGCCTATGTGTTTTAGCGATCAGATTAATTACACTTACGAGTTTAGAGCAATCATTTCATACATGTTATTGTATAAACTAAAACAAAAAAGATATAGAGACTGTACCTGACATCGACAAATACATCCAAAATATAATCACTGAAATCAGGGCGTTGCAACTATTCCGTATTGACGTGTCAATGTGCATTCTGTTCTTACTCCCTAATCACAAAACTTTAGGTTTTCTTTCCTTTTGCTATTTGTTTATCTAATATTCACGGAGTTTTATTTATAACACTTTCACGTATTTGATGAGGCTAACAATAAGAAACATGATATAACTAAACACGTTTTTTTTAAATCTCTTTATGATACTTCGGTGATTGAAAAAATGAATAAAAATAAATCTAAATAGTTCAAAAGGTAGATCATTGTAGTATAGATTCATAATTTCACGCCTAATGTCAAATCATAAAGCAGTTTATTATTTTGCGGTATGTCAATATAGTTTTTGGTATTTAAAGTCTTTTTCTTTCGTTATCTGAAGGTCACCGAAAGTAAAACTACAGTAATAGTGAACTAAATATACTATGTAAGGTAGTCTTATATGTGAAGGTATGGGTGTTTATTCAGGTGAAACGGTCAATACTCGGGATGACATACCTTATTATTAATAAATTATTTGAGATATTACATTTGTAACTGTGTCATGGTATCGATTCTTTTTATGTGTTTATTATAAGCTTTTGATTCTGTCATTTGCTTACTAGGAATTTTTGGTTCTGAATCTTCCTCGATTTTCTGTATGTTTTGTTGTTTTACGTACTCATAGAATAGTTTGGAAAAAAGAAAGAGTGCAGATATTTTGAAATGTTGAGTATTATAAACACTAGTTCTTCCTAATATAACATATGTTGTTTCATTGATAAATCTAAGCAGTGAAATTATAAGTCAATTTCAAACAAAAATCTTATTTCATTTTTTATGGGAAGGTAGTAGCAAGGAAGTTACACGCTCAGTGATAAGAACAGATTATATTGAAGGGGGGTTAAAAAAGAGAGATAATGATGCATACATTTCATGAAAGGGTTTATTGGCAGCAATCACAAATTTGTCAGAAATTCAGTTGTCAATGAAAAGCCAGACTTTGTGAATCCAAATGTAATTCACACATTTAAACAAGCTTTACACAAAAGCGTTTGCACACCTGTGATTCTTCCTTTATGATTAAATATATATTTCTATTGAGTTAACAGTCAGTAGTTATTGTGAGCGAATACATGTATCACAAACTAAATTTGAATTAAACGTAGTTTACCTTCTTTGCAACTTAGGTGAGAACTATTGTCATCTGGAGTTTTTCTTTTAGCCAATTTAAATAACTTGTTTTTTGTGGATGTGTTGAAATTGTAAACTCTTAAAATTACATTTAAGTGTCCCAAACTTGATGTTTCCATTGTAACTTTCTTCTCCTTTTATAAATTGAAGTTTCAAAGAAAGCATAATAATAACCTCTTGAAAATCAGATGAAATTAGAGAAACATGCGCTGTAAATGGAGGCGTTATTGACCATGGAATGATGATATACAGAAACCTATTTGAATTCAAATTTGGTTTTGTTCTGTTGTAAAGACTCATTTTTAACTGATACTTATTTGACTTTTTAATTGTTACATGTGTTACACGAATTATGATACAATTTCATTTTTGATAAGTCACTAGTTTAAAGGAGTAGGTTCATAAAGACCCATTTTCCGTCTTACACATGTTAAATGAAAGCGGACGCAATCGTGTTCATTCATTATATTGAAATGTAAGTTGTATTTGATGATAATACATAACATATATAAAGGTTGAGGATGAACCCGGATGCGGCCACCTACATTTTTGACAAAAACATCTGAAAAGTGACGATATTTTGCATATTTGATAGATTTTTCATATTAAAGCTTGAATCGAAGCGTTTTTAATGTCCTAATCAGTTAAAATCTTTCCCATAAACGAATTGAATCAATTGAAAAAGACACTAACGTGTTTTAAAAGTGTCCAAAATATTTCGATAAATGAACCTGAACATTGAGGCCAAAATCTGCCCTTACCGGACCTACTTGTTTCACACGTTAAGATAGTCGGTAAGATGAATTCATTGCATAGTGTGCTTCGATCTCACCCAATACGAAATTTACTACCACATATATACCGTATTATGTCACTATCACACTATTAATACTCAGTATTACATACGAAATACTTCTTTGCGTGTTAATGCAATATTGATTAAACACATCAAACGAATTGGTAACATATGTCAAATTCCTGCATTGTTACAGGCATATTCTTAAATAGAAAATGATGGATTGAACCTGTTTTTATATATATTAAAACCTTTATCTTGTATGGCAGTCGCTTACAATTTCATAATTAGCATGATTAGGTAGGAATGACAAAAATTGGGATGCAGGAGTCAATAATTGTGTTATAAATTCGTTTTTCTAATTTTAAATTCACCATCATTTATATTTAGATTAGTTGATACTGTCATCAAATATACGGCTGTTAGAGCACTATCACAAAAACCTACATAAACACTATCTACCAAAATGGCTATATTCATGTACGTTACATTGGTTTATTCGAGAGAAAAAAATGAATTTTTGGAAACTGTTTACGTTTATTCATGTCATTTTACGTTTATAACTGAACACATACAATGTACAGTAGCATAACAAAATATATATGCCTTGCAATACACTGTAGACATGTATATTATCAAAAACACTGCTGTCCTATTCAATAATAAGTTATACATAAACAATGAAGCCCAACAATATTTATTTATAGGAATACTAGTCCTGGTCCTCTGTATGTAATCAGAACACTTATACTGTTATGCATGCGAAAACAATATAGCTGAATGCCATTTTTTTCCGCCGATAATGTTGTTTATCGTACCCGTTAATGTAGATATGATTCATGTAAATTATCGGTATTTCATAAAGTGTTTTATCAAAATTACCAAATACACATTGTACTTAAATTTTAAGTAGTTGTTTTATCAATATGAAGACTGATTATGTGATCATAAATTTAAAACCAAAAAACTAAATCGTAAGTATTTACATACATTGTGTACTTTCATGGTTCTTTAATCTGTAATACCTTTATCTTGGTATGTTTTTCCTCCGACTGTTTTTAAAATCTCCACACTGAATACATCGGAAATTACATGTGTACTGTCTTACAAACACAATTATGGTATAAGTCACTTGCGGCTTTGAACTAGTTTTTTTAACTGCAAGTGATCGCTAACATCATGAACATGTTTATGTACTTTGTGTCTTGATTTTTTTTTTTAACAAACTTTCAAATGTTTTTCAAATAATTTTCATAGTTATATTCTACGTTGTTCTGTTACACTGGTGAATTAGCAGAACACATGTCATATCCCAGTACGTGCTTATATGCATGTCCAAAATCAGGATATAGAAATTCATTAATTGTAATAAGTTTTTTCGTCATGTTTAGGTTCACAAATTAGGCCGTTGGTGTTCTCGTTTGTAAAGTATTTCACATGCCATTTTGTTGGCTTTTTGTATCTTAATAATATGCGGTATGATGGATTTTGCCTTTGTCGACTTACAATCGTTTACCTCTATGCCTTTGGTGTCTGATGAAGTTTTTGTTTTCATCTTCGACCTTATAACTTCTTAATGTTTTTCTTACCTTTATATATACTACAGATATAGTAGTACGTTGACAAATAAGGTAAATTTGAAAATATAATGCAAGAACCGAAGTACCTCAAATCGCCTTATTTTGGTCTTATTTTGTAGATAGATATCGTATTCTTTGATTAGGGCATGTCATAGAGTGTCAAAGTGGGACAGTGTTTTGAAAACTGCGGTCAAAGTTCAAAAGGGGGATTTATAAAAAAAATGAAAATTTTAGACATTTTAGACAATTTCTCGGTAGTGACTTATGTTAAACGATAATTGTTTTCGATGAAAGCATTCGCTAGGAATGCGCCACAAATACAGCTTGATTAAGTCATACTTAAATCTAATTACCAACTATTAGTGATGGATAACCTCGCTTGCAACATGTAAGAAAATGAAACAAATATCTATATCTACGGAAATAATCGACCAAAACTATTCATAATTAAGATTTAGCTATGCAATTGTATATTGCAACCTCACAAGCAAGATATTTTTGGGAAAGTTTTGTGAAAATACCATTCAGAATAGAGGAGAGAAAAGAACTATAAAGTTAAGTCCTTGATGTTATGAAAAATAATTGGTGAACATTCTTGGCTGATTATTAAACTTTAAATGACGTCTAAATGTTTTGTTTTCTTCTGAATATTTCTATTGTGACGTTTCGAAAAAAAGGCGACAATGCCTGATGACGTCGCATATAAAGAACACAAGTTTCTGAAAATCTTTGAAAAAGTACGATAAAAAGCATTAGAGAAACAGATTCCGACACTATAACTCTTGTATTACGATATTACGACAATATTCTTCAGACAACAATGTACTGATTGACCATTACTTCTGGGGTCATTTTGGTCCACGGTTAACAAATAATCACTGCAACATATGTGTGAATATAAGAACCAGCACGACTGACACATTTTTATACATGCAGCTTTTTCCGACCCCTTGTAATTGTTGCTATTTTCGATTTAAGACGAGTCGCATCCTGTAAGAAAGTGAGTGTGACATACAACAGGGTTCCAAAACCTAAAAAATTGCGTATGTCGTGAGTAGGTAAAAACTGTTTTGTGGCTTTTGTCAACTCACAACTCATCATGTTTGACATCTGAGGAAAAGTGTTCTTGATTGTAGTGCAATGGTGCAAAGTTACAATGACCTTACAAATCTAATCAACCCATGTTTATTTTCAGGTGAACAAAGACATATTTTATAATCTCTAATTCATTCTGCATTCAGTGACACGATGAACAATTTAGATCTACCACCATTGAAAATAAACCTCATTGTCCTTTTGATACATTTGATAACTGCCATGTGGTATGGAATTTGTTCATTAATGGTTGAAGGTCTTGTGGTAACGTATAGTGGTAAATATCTGTGTCATTTGGTCTCTTGTAAAGAATTGTTCCATTGGCAATCAATTCCAAACAACATCTTCTTTTGATATACACCGATGTCTGATACAAGGAGGGTTTGGGCGTATGCTGACATCTTTAACCGCGCCACAATATGGATGTGGATGTCCCAAGGCGGGAGCCTATTATTCAGTTGTTGTCATTTGTTGCTGTTGTATTTTTGTTGTTGGTTTATTATTTTTTACATTTATTATAGTTGTACCGTTGTTTTTCTCGTTTGAACTATTTTTCATTTGTCAACTCGGGTCTTCTATTGCTGAATACACTGTTAGGAGTTTGCTTAATGTTCAAGGTCGTATGGTGATCTATAGTTGTAAAGAAAATTGTAAAATTTGATCTTTTGTGGGGATTTCTCTAATTAGCAATCATACCACATGATTTTTATTATGGTTTTAACAGTGTCTAGCTAAATCTAAATCACTGTTGTACCATTTTACATAAAGACTTCGGACTTTTGTCTCCAAAATAGACAGCTTTTACCAAGCATTGTTATTATGATAATGCCATGCATTAAGCGTGTTATAACGAAAGTTAATTCACTGTCCCTGCATGGTTTTTTCACTCATTCAAAAGTATGAAAATCTTTCCTTTTTAACATATAAAGGCTTAATAGCACGATCTAAGCTTCTTTACTCGTTCTTATTAAATTGAATTACCACTGATAATAGTTTTCCGGAATTTGATTGGAGTTGTTCCAATGTAGTTCAAAATTAGTCTTTTCGAAAAACAGGACAACAAGCATTTCAAAAGTTATTTAACCTTAGCATATGTACTCATTCAAGCACTTATACATACTGATACACATAGTATATATTCTTTTTTTTATATAAAACTTTAGAAAATTCATATTTAATTCATTGCATTCCACATGACAGGGGAAAATAGGAAAGGGGAGTGTTACATGACGTATTTGGGTTGAACATTGAGTAGTAACACTGCTATGTGATGAATTTTATAAAAAATCGTGAAAAGTTTATTTGTATGTTTTATCAATCTTTTTTTACATCAAAAGCATGGGTTGTGCCATTTTTGTATGCGACAATTTACTATTGATATTGTATTATCAATGCAATATACTTGGACAGACGGTAACATTGAAAATCAAAATGTTACAAACATTTGGAAATCGTCTAATTCAATCAAATAATATGTTCATATGATATCAAACTTTGATGTCAAATGAAAGCTGATACATCAGTCTTTCGTCTGATGACAATTGTTTGATGGTATCCTATTCAGGAATTTATTATAAGCGTTTCCGTGTTTGGAAATGAAAGAGAAAAGGTTCCGAAATTTAAAATTTAAAATAAATGCATCGTTGGAAACTCTACGACAGGGCTAAAATGAAATTAAATTGAGAATGGAAATGGGGAATGTGTCAAATAGACAACAACCCGGCCAAATAACAGACCACAGCATACGTTTACCAATTTGTCTTCAATGCAGCGAGAAATTACTCTTTCGTCAGGCTAATGTTTAGCTGTGAGGTATTTCGGTCCATTAAACTCTTTAATAAGCGACCTTTACCGATTTGTCACTACACTATATACACCTTAAAACCATGTCAAAGAATTATAGTATTCGCGAAAGTGACCACATAACAAAATACTCAAAAAGAATGAAATTAAGTCCCTTATAATATTAACCGTGTGGAACAGACATGCAAACCTCACAAACCCTCATTACAAAAAAAAACCAGACAAAAATAAAAACGTTTCATAGACCAAAGGACTTTCAAAAAGGATTCGGAGTTTATGATATATTTCAACCTGCCAGACAAACATGTATGTAATACAATCATTCAATATATTTACTATATCGGTCATATTGTTTATAAAAAAATAAAACAAAACCCACACACTAAACATAGTCCGCTGTTTTTTTTTCAGTCGGTTGTATACACCTTATCATCTTGATAGATTTTCCATACTGAAGATATGATATACGGACTAGTTCACAAAAGCACATTTTCACCACTGATCTATAGAATTCTTTTCAACCCAGTGGCACATGTTGACCTTTCAAGGATCCGAAATAACAAATATTGATATATTTTTCTACGCATTACGAGAGAACATTTCACACGATGAACTAGCACATTTGTTGTTACATGTTGTTGTGAAGTCACTGAACAATGGGAATGGTTCATAGACGTATGACATTGGTATATTTCGTATCTTTTCACTAAGTTTTGTCCTCTATATATGACAAATATGTTTTTAAAACGATTCAAATTATTTGATTTATATTCTCTGAAGTTCAAACATAACATTAACCTGAATTTTAATGTGCAAAGACATTGACATGGTTAATTTTACTTTGAATCTATAAATCGCCGATTTCTCTTCCAAGTGTCATGCACTTGACTATATACATCGTAATTCTTCAATTATTCAAGGCTTTCGTTTCTATTTTTATTTTTTATTTTTTCGTATTTTCTATCTCGTATATCCTAGCGTCTCGTATTTTAACATTCTGTCAATCCAATCATAATAGTTTGTTCTATCTACACTGCCGCACGCGACTATTCGCTGAATTGCGATCGTCTGAACTCTTTTGCCTTGATATACACAGAATATTTCTACAGTACTGTAATATGAACATTCATCTTTTTCAGGTCTGAAAATTAAAAATGTATAAGTGTATCAAGCCGACTTTTTTTACTTTTAAAAAAGTTTGATTATTTTTATGCAAATTAGTATTTACATTGCCGTAAGGTTATAGCTATATATATATATATACGAGTCTAAATTGAAAACAACGTTCAAACCTATGACTGCGTTGGATAAAAACCGCAATTTTTATACGTGTGCATGTCAAACAAATTTCGTTGTAGAAGGGTCTAAAAACAGCACAAACAACATTTTCCAAAAGACCAAAAGAGTGAAAAAGTATATTCAAACAAAACGCATTTGACTAACAGGTCGAACAACTGATGTTCTTTAACCCTGCTGACTGCCATTGGCGATTGCCAAATAAAATTGATCACAGGTTGTAACAAAATGGATCTTATTATAAATTTAATACGTCACAGAAAAAAAAAAAATGTTAACTTGTGGACAGGATATATATATAGTGTGTTATTACTATTTACATACACATGATATATATCAACAGACTTTTAGCAAGTTTTTAATGGTTTTCTTCTCGGACTGTTTATAAAGGTACCTTATTAAGTTCTTTTTTTTAAACATACTTTTAGTTTGATTGAATAGTGGTAGTGTTCGATCGAACGATAATGATAAGGTTCAGGAACTAAAGGTGTCGCTGTAACTAGTTTCTTTAAACGTGCCAGTCACAAGACGGTGCTGCAAAAAATTTCCTTTACACGCCTTGAACTTATAGGAAAATCCAATAATGTGCTTCGGTAAAAAAAAACACCAAATATTCTATAGACCGACGTGTAGATTGCAATACACAATCAAATGGGTAACATTTCACAGGCGATCAGGCGATACATCGATTTTTTTTCTTCAACATGGACTCGTCTTTGTTTGCACTCTGTCCTCAATGGCATGCGCCAGCAAAAATTACCATCAAAGAAGACGATTTGTGTAATACATAGATTAAATACCTGAATGTAGAAAACAATATCTGATCTACAGTTGGTTTCTTATAGTGGTATTGTTGACAGTTCTACACGTATCTATTGATATTTAAGTTCTACAAATTACACATTGTGACAAAGTTTTGTCTACAAAAATTGACAACAACAAACAAGATAATAGAAGCAATACAAGAAAAGAGTTTAATGCTAGGGAAGAAATTTAAAACCCCCTTTAGGATATTAAGAAAACGATCAGATACTTACCTCTTCTCTATTGTATTAGCTCCCGAATATCCTTTCAGGCAAACAATAGCAATAATGACAATTAAAGAACCGAAAGCTGCAATAACTGCTAATACAATTGGACCACTATAAAACTTAAGGTTTTCTGTATCTATGGAATAGAAATAAAAAAAACATTTTCGTTTAGTGCTTTTTGAGTACCTTTGCAACTTACATATTATAACCTATATATCTGTCTGTGTTGAGTGGGGTTAACTTAAATACTTAAAAATTAACTATTCGTACTTGTTTTAATAATTCGAAAAATACAAGTACACACATTTGTAACACCACGTGACGTTAAATAAAGGCAACAGTAGTATACCGCTGTTCAAAACTCATAAATCCATGGACAAAAAACAAAATCGGGGTAACAAACCAAAACCGAGCGAAACGCATTAAATATAAGAGGAGAACAACGACACAACACCGAAACGCAACACACACAGACACAGACCAATCATCAGACAAAACACCACGAGAATAACAAATGTAACATGAAAACCAAATACATGAATTTGGGATAGACAAGTACCGTGCCACGTCTTATCTCAATATCTCAAAAATAAGAGAAAACACAAACGACTCAACGTAAAAATGCAACACAAAGAGAAACGAACAATATTATAACAATGACCATCTTCCTGACTTGGTACAGGACACTTTTAAAGGGGAATAAAAGTGGTGGGTTGAACCTGGTTTTAAGGCATGCCACACCTCGCACTTTAATGGCAAAGTTATATATAACATTGAAATGACATCATAATATTACAGGACTACAATACAAATAAATAGGAGAACAAATTAGACACAGAAAAACATGATTAATAGATAACAAAAAGCATCAGGTTTAAAATTCAATACGCCAAAAACGCGCCTTGTCCACACAAGACTCACCAGTGACGCCCAGATATAAAAGATCGAAGGTGAAAAAAGTACAAAGTTGTACAGCACTGAAGATCAAAAGTTGAAAAGGTTTCGCAAAATACGGCATTGTTTTTATGCCCGGGATAAGAACATTCTTATTATATAGAACAATTCATGCTATTGCAAACAGTAAATTTGATCAAATGAATATGAAAGAGATATACACAAAGAAACTAAAGTATTAACTAATTACAGAAAACTAAATCTGAATACATAACGCCTAGATATAAAAGATCGAAGGTGAAAAAAGTACAAAGTTGTACAGCACTGAAGATCAAAAGTTGAAAAGGTTTCGCAAAATACGGCATTGTTTTTATGCCCGGGATAAGAACATTCTTATTATATAGAACAATTCATGCTATTGCAAACAGTAAATTTTATCAAATGAATATGAAAGAGATATACACAAAGAAACTAAAGTATTAACTAATTACAGAAAACTAAACCTGAATACATAACGCCTAGATATAAAAGATCGAACGTGAAAAAGGTACAAAGTTGTACAACACTGAAGATAAAAAGTTGAAAAGGTTTTGACAAATACGGCATTGTTTTTATGCACGGGATAAGAACATCCTTATTATATAGAATACTTAATGCTATTGCAAACAGTAAATTTTAACAAATGAATATGAAAGAGATATACATAATGAAACTGAAATATTAACTTATTACAGAAAACTAAACCCAAGTTTATCACAAAATAGACACATATCCGAATCAGTCCAGGCGTCAACGTTATTAAAAAAATTGTGACGTCACATACGATGGCGAAAAGGCAGAAACGTTATGCCACATTTGAATTTATGAAATTTAGAAACAGCATGACGTCACATATGAAAAACTATCATTCAAAAATGATAAAGAAGTATCACCTGTACAATTCATATTCATATATATCATATATTCCACTGAATTTCTCATATTTCTGTTACAATATTCAAACCTGCATTATCAAAATTACAATAAGATTAAAATTGACTCTTTTATACATTTTAAATACACGAAAGGATATCAGCACTCTGTGTGTATTTTAAGGCCAGGCGCTAACTATCGAGAAAATCTATGAAGACTGCCGACGCTGAAAACACTCGGTCTATCAACTTGAACATAAATATAGATAAATAGAGACTACGTGCAGTGGGGTTTTCAAGGTCTGCATGATTTCATGTTGCTTGTTTTAAAAAAAGTTGGTCATAATTTGTATAACTTGGTTCATTTCACTTGACTAGGCGGGCTTTGCTCGGTTCGCGTATTTTAGACAAGTCCATCTATATACAGATGTTTCGGGATAAACTCATTTAAGAAGTAACCAGTTTTTTCGTCACAAAGCATAAACTCAGTTCAATTGTATATCGGTTTGATGACACGCATAGGTGATTAGAAATCAAAAATAATTATAACGGCCATCATCCTTATCCCACGCATCTTTAAATAAACTGGCATTATGCAAATTGAATTGGAAGCTCGGCCCGATCAGTTGAAATAACATTGGTAATACCTGTATCAGTCAATGTAATGGTTTACCCATGTTTCACTTGTAATATTGAAATGTTTTGCCTTTTAAAAACAAAACACACCTAGTAAATACATAACTCACTTCCAGGGTTTAGTTGAGGTGCATTTGAATACACAATAAGATTATATTTTCTTATGTCGTTGTTCTTATCATTTTCAAACTTGAATAAACAAATTGAATTCAAAGTGTGTGTCTTAATCATTAAAGAGGACACTTTACAATTTCTTATTTTATTTTTGAAATTATAATAAATTGCGTATATGTATATGAATATTATTAAACCATAATTTCAATGAAAGCAACCTAGATTGTTATCTAGTTTTATAGTTTCTAATTGACATCAGCAATTATAAATAACAGATGTTATAGTAGGTTAAAAAGGGGGACATTTTGAAACATACCTGTAGAAGTGGATTGTGCCAATGTTTTCTGTGTTGTATCCAATGGTGTCATTTCTGTTGTAGTGACCATTTCAGTAGAAGTCAATTGTATCGTTGTTTTCAGTGTAGTAACTATTTCAATTGTAGTCAATTCTGTCGTTATTTTTTGTCTTGTTTCTAATGATGGTATTAATTCTGTCGTACGGCCTATTTCAGTTGAAGTCAAAAGTGCAGTTAATTTCTCTGTTGTCTCTAACGGAGTCATTTCTTTCGTAGTGATTATTTCACTAGAAGTGGATTGTGTCTTTGTTTTCTGTGTTGTATCTAATAGTGTCATTTCTGTCGTAGTAAGCATTTCATTACTTGAAGTCAATTGTGGCGTTGTTTTCTGTGTTGTTTCTAATGGTGTCATTTCTGTCGTAGTGACCATATCTGTAGAAGTGGGTGGTGCCGTTATTTTCTGTGTTGTCTCTGCTAATGGTTTGTCTGTCGTAATGTCAATTTCAAAAGATGTGGTATTCTGTGTTGTATTTAATGATGTCATGTCTGTAGTTGCTGTAAAAGTCTTAAAATGATTAAAGAATGGTCATATACATTGACAGGTGTTAACTTCATTGGGATCGAGTCAATTCGTTTTATTATGTTGTATAGCTGATTTTAAAAGTTTTAAAAACAATCTCTCTAAATAGAAACGCAAAATTACACTTCAGAACAAAATGATTAAACTATAAAAACACAAAGATCGACATCGACTTACAAATAAACCCACTTGGCTTCTTGACAGTTTGTTTGATGATTTAAAACCTACGTAAAACACATGTATGTGGAAGTTTGTGTGGTATTTTGATTGTAAGCATCAGTGCACTTCTTTCCAAAACTATTTCATTTCTTAACTTAATCTTAGGTTAAGATTTTTTCAAATATCCATCTTTCGACCCAAAGGCTTATATTTGAATAAAACATAAATTACTGTAGATATCTATAAGTTGCATTTCTGTAAAAATTGACAATGCATTTTCCCATAGGAACTCCCTTCATGGCTAAAACTGTACAACTGTTAGTATGAAGTTTTGTAAAAATCATCTTCTAGAATTTAAACTTCATATCCACTACTATTTTTTTTTCAAAGGTCAAAATATAGGGCTGTGCGGCATATTTTCAACGTTTATATGCCCCGACTTCTAAGAGTTTAAAATAAAACTAAATTTCTTAACTACCCCTTACTCGACTATAGGGTTACCACAGATTTCAATATAAACAATATTCCAATGTATATTTACTGGTAACATTCAAAAGTTATGTCTCTATGAGATGCAACCAACAGATCAGAACTGGGAACCAGCATGTAAACAAAATCAATTATCTTTGAATATTCTAACTCTCCCCAAAAGAGGCGTGGTTTGAGAAACAGCTGTATTTACAAAGTGCAACCTTTAGAGTCAGAACTAAGTTTGCGTAATTGAGGTGCTTAAAAAAAAGACACACATGAGAAATTTTAAAGATGTAGTCAACCCAAGTCGTGCTTATTTTCAATAAAACCCTGAAAAATAAACAAGGAATATATATTTTATAACGCTAGAGTATTGATGAATAGGTATGAATTAACCATGTATCGACAACACACTATTTAAATAACAGCACTAACAAAAATTAAAACAAAACTATTCTGACTTAATGGAAATTAATGACAGGGACAAAAGTACTTACATGTGTCTGAATATTTGATAATTCTTAAAAAGCATATCATAAACTACGACAACAGTACATATAAGGAATACCTGTTCATCATGTATTTCATACCATCTTTTATTATGACGTTCTAAGAGCACTTCAGTTAAGCATTAGTTTTCAATTGAATTCATATTTCTTTACCTTTAACGTTGACTGTTTTTTATATTTGCCTGCTCTATTTTGCCTATAGTAGTTTCAGTCTTCCTTTGACACATGTGTGACTATTTACTTTGTTGTATATCTGGAAAGCACATACTGTAATAAATGCTCAAACATATTTACTCACCTTCTTCACAAGCACTGTCACAGGGTTCACACAAAGAAACGTCGCCAGGTAAAGTCGCACTGCTACCTGATAAATATGAGAACATACAGTTGGACTATGAAAAACAACAAACCATTAGCGAACTTCATAAGATGTTTTTTTAAATAATTGTTTGTAGTCATAAAAAATAGAACACAAAACACAGCATTTAAAATTGTAATTAACATGACTTAGCAACACGAACTCCACCAAAAAATGGGGGTGATTTCAGGTTTTTCGGAAGTGTAAGCAGATCCTGCTCCACATGCAACAATTATCGTGTTGCTAATGAACATGCAGACCCCATAAATATTATAATTGTGAAGGGCACATTCGTCAAAAGGGTAAGGAATTGCAGTTACGATGTAAGAAACATATTCGTACTACATTAGTGTAGTTTTATCTCCATTTGTAGAATTGTTTGAATTATCAAGATTAAAAATAGGAGAACGGTATTCAAATTACAAGATTTAATGAATACGAAAAAAGTGAAATTAGAAAATCGATATACATTTTCGCCTCACAGATAAAGTCTACCTGATTTTTTAAGTGTACGGATCCTTGGTTGAGTTGTGTACTGACAAAATGTGCTACACACTGGAACAGTGTTATCTGGAATACTGCCCGATTGATATACTCTCTCCTCAGGATATACGCTACCATCCTCATCTGAAAATATTCACTTGATAAATGAATATATGAATTATTGATATTTGTCAGGAGCTGTATGAAAGTTCTTAAAATTTTGTTTAAACAAATGCTCTTTTTTTCTTCTACTCGTAAACATATGTTTTTTTTGTTTTTTTTTACTTTTAAAGTAAACAAATATATAAACTATTATAATTAAAAGAAAACAATATAAAAAAATTGACCAAGTTATATGTTTGTTTGTTATCATTTCTATCGCATAAGGCAGGTAGGTGTTTTGAAAAACAAGAAAATATAAACAAACAGAAAGATATTATTTTACTACAAGGTGACTTCAGCTGTTAGTTTAAAAAAGATCTTACATCAACAAATCACAAAAGCTGAACAAGCTATATATCTTTTATTGAGAATCGTATAAAGACATTAAAGTATAAAACAATTGTATTTGAATTAGAGACAAGCTAAATGGTTTTATAAAATAAAACAATTTGAAAAAAGTTCAGAACTTTAAAAGAAACACTTAAAGATGTAAGTGATCTTAATCAAAAGTGTATTAATTACTTGGTACAGATATTTTCTTATGTAAAAAACGGTGCATTATATCAACATGTTCTTATAGATAATTTGAAATCATCCGTAGTTTTTGATGGGGTCCGTGTTGTTTTTGTACCCCTACTTGTGACTTGTTCATGCAGCATTGTCAATATAATGGAACTCGATGCGACTGGCATACAAGTGTTAGGTCTAGCGCTAAAAAACCAGGTTGAATCCACCATTTTCTAGAAAAATGCTTTGAAAATGAATGTACCAAGTCAGAAATATGGCAGTTGTTGTCCATTCGTTTTAAGTGTTTTATAATTTTGCCATTTGATTAGTGACTTTTCGTTTTGATTTTTCCGCGGAGTTCCGTATTTTTGTGATTAAACTTTTTTTGTAGATAAACCTTTCACTTGTATGACAGACATACAATTCCATAAAATAGATACTTCAAGTGTGTTGCAGTAAGATTTTACATACCTGATAAAAGATAGAAATAAAAGAAATCGTCTGCCACTTTGGTTAGTTTCATGCATAGGTATACCCATTTTCTTATTCCATTGGCATCACTGTAACCTGCATCACTCCTGATCATAGAAATAACGTTATATAATGTCAAAAGCTTTATCATATACAATGTATTTATTAACTTTGACTAACTTTTTTTTTTAAACTGTTGATAGTACTTCTGTGCGTTTTCTAGGAGTTAATATTAAGATCTTTGATGGGTTTAAAAGTTTGGCCCAAATGAAAATGGTATTGGAATGTGCTAGTACATCTACAGATAGGGATTCTTGCTATAAAAACAACTAAAAAACGAATAAAAACAAAAGAGATGTGGTCGTTTAGTTTCTCCTCTTAACCTTGATATTTTACCTATATTCATAAGCCATAACTATTTTTCTTACAGTATTTTCAAGAATTTCACGGAACGAATTAGGCATCTTAAACAAGTAAACACAACGACAAAAATATTCTGTACAACATAACATAAATAAAACTAAGCACTGAACAACATGAACCCTATCAAAATTTTTGGGCTGATCTCATGTGCTACAGAAATGATCAAATATCCTGCTACACATGTTAATAATTGAGCACTCTGTCTAGAGATACTGGTTATTTACATACTAAGTATGTAATGTCACTTATCATAGTTATGCCCCACCTACGATAGTAGAGGGGCATTATGTTTTCTGGTCTGTGCGTCCCATGTCCGTCCGTTCGTTCGTTCGTCTGTCCTGCTTCAGGTTAAAGTTTTTGGTCAAGGTAGTTTTTGATGAAGCTGATGTCCAATCAACTTAAAACTCAGTACACATGTTCCTTATGATATGATCTTTCTAATTTTAAAGGCAAATTAATTTTTTGACCCCAATTTCTACTGAACATAGAAAATGAAAGTGTGAGAGCTTCAGGTTAAAGTTTTTGGTCAAGGTAGTTTTTGATAAAGTTGAAGTCCAATCAACTTGAAACTTAGTACACATATTCCCTATGATATGATCTTTCTAATTTTAATGCCTAATTATATTTTTTACCCATTTTCACGGTCCATTGAACATGGAAAATGATAGTGCGAGTGGGGCATCCGTGTACTTTGGACACGTTCTTGTTGAAAAGTGTTTTAAAGGAGTTTTGATAAATGCATTAATAGGTTAAGCATTAGCATAATGTAACACTTTGAGACTTATGAGCAAGCCTTATTATCTTTATATGTGTACAGGTATATAGAAGTTAACTGACAATCATACGACAAAATATCGAAAAAGCATCTAGAGGATAGATATGAAGTTTTTAACCAAGGAAAATCAAAACATTTTAACTTCAGTTTGAAAAAAAACAGATGACGAATCTCATGCAATTAACCACCAGGTAGGTGTTTTCACGTAAAACGAATTTACCTTAATATGTATATTGATCTGACAAAAAATAAACAGGAGTATTAAGGCAAACGCAGATATCTTTTCTTTGCTTTTAGTAGTCGACCCTTAGTTGTCTAGCCTCAATATATAATACTCACTTAAAAATTGCAACTGAAACAGCACTCGACAGTGTTAAGTTAGAGATACAGGTCCATGAGTTCAAAATTGTACCTAAAGCATTTAATCTAATGTTTGAAGGCTCTGTAAGTGTTGTTGTTCCAAAAGTGAGTGTCGTTGTATGTGCGATGTTCGAAAGGTCTGTGTACTGATAATTCCAGACTGAATTATGTAGTTCTGTTGGAAGGGTACATATTGCAACTATGCATAAACAAAACGTGATATAAAAGTATGACTAAATCAGGGACATCTTTCTAAAGCAAAATATTCTAATTATGAGAATTGTGCTGGCATCACAAAAGAAAAAATGCACTAGATTCGGTTTTGTCATTGTCTTTTTTGAAGAATAAACTATGCAATGATGACAGCATAAACAGTAGACGTTCACAAATATAAATCATTATGGGATATTTCTGTGTTGATTATCTCACTTACATTTTCACTTAGATTGTCATCGGCGGTGCTGTCATATGTTCTATGTATTTCATCTGACCTTTCTTTACAACAGATGTAACCTTTCTTTCAAAATCTAATAAGCCGGAATGTTGGTTTTTTTTGCAAGTATGTAAATGTTTTCATTTAACTTTTAGTAATTGCCCAAGCATTTTCTTTTCGCTAAATTTATACATACCAGTGGCGTCATTTCAGAGGAGAGAACTCGAATTCAAATCAAATGGTTCAATGTATCATTGTATATAGTCTATATATATATATGTCTGAATGATAAACAATGATAAATCTTACGAATGATCATACAATTATGAAACAAAAATAACAATTATAAAATGGTACAACATTACCAAAAATACTCATCATGGTAAAATAAATGTCGAATCAACCGATGCAAAAACATCTTTGAATTTAAGTTTGGCTCGATTGAAATACCGGTAATAAAATAACATAGAACATGTAGAAGCCGAATGACGCATTGAAACGAAAAATACTTTTTAAAGGTGACATGCATTCTTCAACAGTATTTGGGTGTAAATCAGGGAAAATGACGCACTAAATCGACATGAGACATACAAAATTTAAACAAAATCAACAGAAATTATAAAATAATATTATGCTATTAGAACTAGAACCTATTATTTACTTGCATCAGAACAAAACAGACAGAAGATATATAACAGTTAAATTTTATGTTCATTTTAAGACAATTTCGTAATTTGTTTTTTGACATACTCTTTAATATATAAGTAATATTAAAGAGTATGTCAAAAAACAAATTACGAAATTGTCTTAAAATGAACATAAAATTTAACTGTATTTATTCAAAATGCCAACGACATGATAAAATGTGGAAACATTACATCCTAGAAAACTAACTGACTGATTTTTTATTAAAACAAATATAGAAGTATGGCAAACAACATATTATACTTCTGAATAAAAGGATCACGATTTGGGCGTATATACATGTATTATTACCGAATGGACGAAGCGTTAAAAGTCCTTAAACAGCAGTGTATGTACTGTAAAGTATCATGTTACAAAACAAAAATAAAGTACTATGTGAAACTAACAGTCAGATTATGTCATTTATGAATCGGGTTACTATTTGTGGAATGTATACTTTAAATATCGCTGAACCCTTTTTGTAAACATTTAACAATGTTTATGTCTTCATTTACCACCCACCGTATGCGTTAAATTATAAATATAGCGATATGTCCATCCTGGGTAAATGAGTACATGTCTACACTAAACGTTGATTCTATTATTCGAAATATCATGTTTAACCAAGCGGGTGCGTTCCGCAATTATTATACAATAAATTTACAAGTATGGCTGCTGCATTTTAAAAGATAATAATACCGACGTAATTATATACACGTACTCTATCCAACGCTTTTTGTCATTAGGCGGAAGATATGAAAATATCAGAATCTATTGTTACAATTTTCTATTTTGTATTTGTCAATGTTATCTACTCATCAACTTACGGTAATGCAATTTCTGAATATACGTGATCGTATATCGGTGTCAGATCTCAAGTTTATCATAGAAAAGTTTAAATTTGTAAAGAGTAATTGTAAAACCATGCATACTATGTATTAATGTTAACATTGCATAATTTTAAAATACAAACACATGTTGTAGTAACTGTTTTAGAACGGAATGTAAATCGAAGAAGGTTGGAACTATTCTGACTGCATCACGACGTAAAATCAGATAAAGGACTGTAGGACTGTAGGAAAACGCCCGTCATATGACGGTTACAGTTATATATATATATTATGATACCATATTTGTCCAAGGCATTATCTTATCTCTTGTTTGACTTTATAAATATTTTAATCTGAGCCTCACAGATGAGTCTTGTGTAGAAGAAACGTGCGTCTAGCGTATTAGATTATAAGTCTTTGATCACTATTTATGATGAAGGTTAATGTTGCAATTATCATTTTATTGCCTTGATGCTATTTTCTTCGACACTTTGCTTCTGATTTCCAAAATGATTATGTATCCTTAAAATTGAACTATGGTATTATGAACAGAAAAAAATGATGACAACTCGACGTAGGGAATAAAATACCAACAAGTACATTTTAAAAGGTAATTAAAATAGGATATCGAGGTGCTAAAGTATAAAGAATGGAAGATTAGGGATAAACTAGATAACACAAATATGGAGAAATTGTCATAGATGTAAAGAATAGATGAATAAAGAGCTCCTCAACTAAAACGTTTTATAATACAATAATGTGTAAACTTTCGAACCAATTGCATTATACATTTGTAATCGTATATATAGCTGATAGCCTTCTTTACAATAAAAAAAAACATTCTGAAAAGTATCGTCTGCTTTACTTATCATGATTAAATGTTTATTACAAGTACACGTAGCACATACCCTAAGCATAAACAATCTTATGGGTCATGTCACTTGGCCAGACAGACACGTACATTTTGTACACCTTGCTAGCATACTAAACACCAAGTACATGTATATAGAATAGAGACCCTGTTGCTATTCGCACATATGAAACATACCAAACATTGATAACTGAACCACAAAAATGATGTCAAGGTCATTTGAACCATAACATAATTATGTATATTCCATGGAATCAATCCATACATTAGGTTGATAGATTGTTGGTTGTTTAACGTCAAGTGACAAATATTGCATGATGCATGTTCAGGACGACCATACATTAAATAAAATTTGTCTATTGACATTTGACATTACAGTTTCAACTTTACATCAACAAAGAACCTTAGGAGTGAGCTCAAGGTCACATGACCCTTGTCAGGCAGACATACAGTCCTTACAATCATTTCATACACCACCTGCAGTTGCCTAAGCCTACATCATCTCATAATTAGACCAAGTCGGATATATTGTCCAATAAACAATGAAAAGGGTCTAGCTATACATACATGTAGACTGTAACACAAACGGAACATAAGGAATCTGATTAAAAGGTATACAGCACCCAGGTCTTCTTCTTCTGAAATATAATGCTGATAAAGATAATATATGCAGTCGTCGCCATGCCACCGCTACCGCCATCACCGGACGGTTAGCCTTGTGTCTTGGCAATTTGCCTTATTAGACTAGTATTACAGGCGAGACTAAAATTATACATACCTGCAAATGTAGAAAAACTTGATATGAGTAAAACTGTAGTCAGAAAGATGTGGTCATATTCTTTAAATACGTCCATATTCAACTTTCACCATTCACTGTAATTATAATCCTTTACATTAGATGTTTGAACGTTGTATTGCAACAATAAAGTCTTCTGAAAAGAGGTCGTATTACAAAATGTATTTACTAGTATTTATAGTTCTTATTTTTGTGATAATTATGCCAATGTTCCTAAACAACATGTATTTCTGAATGCACATAAACAGTTTTATAGTGTGCTCTGTATAGTGTACATTAACTTTCCGTTAAACATCAACTATTTCAAAAATAACAAAAATTTTATGTGGACACTGAACCATAACAGGGTAAATTTATACATCACCACATTTAGTCAGAAATTCAATCCTATTTTACAATGAAATATGATACATGTGTCAGGTGAAAGTCAATTAAATTTGTTTCACTATATGAACTCAAATTATCGTTTCAGTGACATATATTAAAGAAAATAAGAAAATGATTGGATGTGACGGATAATTGATAGATTCAATTAGTTTTTGAACTATGAACTAGCTTGTACATGCACATGGTATAAAAAGTTTGTGAACATGAGTTCGTTGATTTTTTTAATTCTAACATATAAATTAATGTCATGTGGACCTTATACGCACCTTAACGGTGTAAAAGAAAATAAAAAAAATACGAATATTTAATTTGAAATGTTGCTAGTTCATTACTGTCTTAATTTATCCGTTGATCAATGTCGGAAATCCGCATGTATTTCTAGCAACAATTCATTGAAAAAAGCATATTAAGGGACATAAGAGTTAATTTGTTAGTTTTCCGATGTCGCTAATAAAATATTATGCATGAATAATTCTGTACACTGTCCTAACCATATTTTAAGTTTTGGTGAGGGATAAGGCAACACTTATTTATTCAAAATTTCTTTTTTTCTATTTAGGGTCAGTTATTAGTTGAATTTTTGTAAACCGTGATGTTCGTCGAACAAAGAGGCATAACTTAGACATAAATATGTTGAAAACGAATGTTTTAAATTAAACAATTTTTAACACGATTCCAATAACAATAAGCAAAGCACATACCGGATAGTAAGCTATGCAAATGCCCGCAATGACAATATTAAATTCAAACAAAAAACTAACGGCCTATTTTATGTTCACAAAAATGAACGAAAAACAAAGATTTTACACATATACTAACGACAATCACTGAAAAAAGCTCATGACTTGGGACAGACACATACAAACAGTATGTGCGGGGTTAAACATGTTAATGGGATCCCAACCCACCACAAACCTGGGACAGTGGTGTAACACTACAACATAAGAACGAACTATACAAATCAGTTGACAAAGGCTTAAATCATTAGATGGATACAAATATAAGTACTATTTAGAGTGGACGTGGCCGGGTACTTATATATCCCAACAACAAAAAAACACTGAGTAAAGATCTGAGAGTACTCGCAGTTCAGTTACTAATAGCTAGTTCAAAGCCACTAACACCTAATATCAAACAATCATGATATATGAATGCTATAAGCACAAATGCAGTTTCATTGATACACAACGCAACATTTTAACTAAATCTAATTAATGCAAGAGTTCTAATATTTTACTTACTATTATACTCAAACTTATTCACCCTCAGGCCTGAGTAGGTATTTCATGATTGTGTGCCTTCAAGAACAAGCGACCAATGTGAGGATCTTTATCTAAAAAAGAGTTGAGTACGATATAGCAAAATTAACATTCTAAAATGTACAACTAGATAGAATTTTATCGCCATGAAAGTGTTGATCATTTGTACCACTGCAGTCTTTGGTTGATAACCGGGTGAACATTCAATCTTGAAAAGCGTGGTTTTCCTACCTTATCTACAGTATAGATCGTTAAGTTGTTAAACTTTATTTTGGTAAGACGGTATGTTATATGCCTCTTTCCAACCACCAAATTAACTTACGCAATACCCAATACGCAGGCCATTGTTTTAAATAGTTGATTCTATTTACGTTGCCTTACTATAGTATTTGATTAGTTGCAAATCATTCGTTCTATATAAACAGGAAATAGTTGTCACTGGACGAAAATGGTGTAATCTGTGCCATCGAGTGACCAATGTGAATTTCAATCCAGAATGAATGGTAGTCTTGGTATCCCTACAATATTTACATGTCGTAATGTTGATTTTTATAGAAAACTTCAAATTTGTTAAATTTTTAACGAGTAACCAAACAACACATTTAGTTCACGACTACACTGAGGTTGAATGCTTTATTTTTAATTTTGATAGCGTGTAAAATTCGGTCCAAGTTTGATAAAATTCAATGAAGGGTTGACAAAGTTATTGATGTTTAAAAATGTCGCTGCTACGATATTGAACTCAACGCAGGTTCCTATATTATAATTGTTGAATCTGAATGTTGGTAACGCTAATGACACGACGATGAAACGAATGATCGCTATAGGGAATTGACCACTATATCAAGTCAATTGCTGATTTCGGTAATTTAATTTTCAGGTAGTCCCTATTTTGATTATCTACATTTTTTATTTTGGTTTTTACATTTTCCTTTTATCTGCGTTAAATTTAAAAAATCCCGCATAATGGGTAAAATTTTAAATGAACTTTAAGAGGAGGTGACAACCCATTTCAAATTAAAACAGATCAATCCTGAAAATCAGTCAAACACAGGTGACTCTAAACTAGAACGGAGCCTGTTATGAATCTTTCACGCAAACTTTGACAAGTACATGTAATCTATATTCTTATCAGATTGTGTTGGTGGAGGGATTTAGTTCCAAAGAATAAAGCAAACAGTCTAAAATTATAAAGAATAGAGAAGATTGGACAGATATGAAACACCACATAGAAAAAGCCCTAAACAGGTAAAAATTAATAAAAAAACTTTTGCATGCATTAAAATTGAGGTTGTCGTACTTGGTGTATTCGGCATATTCTGAAATATAAATGGATTGCTAATATCTTAACCATCAGCAGCAAATATTACATGCATATTCAGGACAAATAAAAATTAAAAAATGTACGCCCAAATCGTGAATTTTTAATTCAAAAGTAGTTGTTGGATGCCATAATTCTATATCTTTTTTTAATTAAAAAACAGTCACATGTAATTGTTTTCACATTTTATCATGTCTTTGGTAGTATGAATTAATATAGATAAATGTCATGTGCATTTTCAGAAAATTTCATAATATTGTTATGGCCCACCCACGATAGTAGCTTGGCATTATGTTTTCAGGTTCTGTGCGACCGTTGGTCCATCCGCAGCAAATATTACATGCATATTCAGGACAAATAAAAATTAAAAAAAAATAATTAAAAAGTAATTTGACTGTAATACATGATAGGTGACACGAAATGTGCATTGCCACTAACAGATAAATGGTCAATCGTTTAATACATGTATGGATACACGTTTTCCAGAGTCCTTCAATTAACTTTGTACTGTTTTCAGCTTTGAGCCTTGTAGAATTCGAGCGTCATTAGCCAGTCTTTTGATCCGCAACTGCATCTTAAATTGTTAAACAATTATACATTCCGCGCTTCATACAAAATGTACTTCCGTCAACGCTTTTACACCCCAATAAATTTACAAAAAGAAGCATTCAATTCTAAGTTAAAATTCATATTGGTAACTTAATGAAACTGATTATTCATTTTACGTCCAGTGACACATATTTCTTGTTTATTCAGGACGTAGAATTCACATGAAATGAAATTTTTTAGATATGCAAAGAGGAAAGAACTGAATCAATTAGTTAAAACAATATGGCGTGCGTCTTGAATAAGATGATTTGTTGATTGTAAAGAGGCATAAAACGTGCCGTCTTTACCAAAATAAAGTTGAACAAATATCTTTACTGTAGATAAGCTGTGGAGCCACGCTTTCAAAGGTTGAATTTTCAGAAAGACTACAGTGGTACAAATGATCAACACATCATCAATGCGTTTAAATTACATCTTATGATATATTTTAGAATGTTAATTCTGCTTTGTCGCATGCATTTTTTTCCCCGTCTAGATCCTTGTATTGGCCTCTTGTTCTTAGAAGGCGTGTATTAAAGGTCAATAATAATGAAACTACGCGGAAAGGTGTGTAGTATTCTTCATTACAAATTTTTCATATAAGTAAGGCCTCCATTTTTCCCAATTTTGTAACTTCTTTTTTAAAGGGGACCCGTTGAAAAGAGCACAACTTTTATATTACTAGCATAAGTTATGCCTCTTTGTCCTACGATAATCACTGTTTACCACCATATAACTAAAAGATAAAATAAGATATAAGATAAAAAAAACCTTTATTTTGATTCGGCACAAATAAGCAACACAAGCTCTAAGGAGCTTTTGAGCGAATATAAAAACATATAAATAACATAAAAATAGTGCATTTTGACAAATATAACAACCTATTATACAAATTTGAAATCTGACATACATAGCAAGCAATAAAAATAAGCAACAAATTTTCAAATGAAGTAAAAACATGCTCGACCAGAGCAACCAACAGCAGTATAAATAATAAACAGCTCAAGAATTATCTGCAAGCAGAACAGCGACATTCCAAACCGTTCCAGGACAGAACAAGACTTTTAAAATGTAAAAACTGTTTTCAGTATTGAAATGGTTCGGAAGGCTGTTCCATAAAGTAGCAGCAGCAAATTTGAACGATTTTTTTACCGGACATTAAATAGAAAACACAAAATTTGTAAAATCATTGTTGCCTAAACCCTCCTCATCATCTTTATACAAAAAATAAAACATGGTTTAGACATGGTACCATTTTTGTCCTGCATAATTCTTTATTTGCAATCACCGAAGGAAAATTATCCCAATAATCATCAAACTCACACACTGGTACACTGTTTTACTGCAAAATATACATCCTTCCTGACTGGTCCCTTTAATTTCTATGAAAATATAATAACAAGTATGTCAATCACATTCATCTGACAATTAAAAAGAATACATGGATGTATTTTGTTCTATTAATTAGTATATATCTAAATGAAAAGATCTCTTATGTAATATGAGTTCATACATGAGATTCGAAATAAAGTTTTAAAAATATGTGTTAATTTTAAACATAATCGTTTTCTAAATGTCTTGTCTATTGTGGGGAATACAAATTATATATAATAGAAAGTACACAAATTTAACAACATAAATAAAAGGCTCAAGTAAATCTTCTCAATTCAAATGTTGCATTATGAAGGTCTGTGGACACTTGTTATTGAATGTATTCATTTTCACGCGTGGACATTCGTTGGTTTTAAATAGCATCTTGTAAAATGTATTTTCCAAGATTTTTTTTGAAGGGTGGGGGGTAAAAGAAAAAAAAACGTAATGTTTAAAGTGCACATTACGAAGCTGATCCTCTCGATTAATAATTTTGTATTTGTGGTAAGATTTTCTTTGTTTTTATCTGTTTTTTTGTTTTTTCCTTTAATTATTATTTGCTAGAATAACATGCGGATTTCCGACATTTAGTAATACAAAAATTAAGACATGAATTAACTAACAACGTATCCAATTTAAACATCCTTTTTTTATTTCATTTTCAACATTAAAGCCCTGGTCACAACGAACCCACGACATGAAATTTGGTCAACTCGTGGGTCATCTGTGATCGTCTTACGACAGTTGCACGACAGTCGTACGATATCTTCAGCATCGTGGCTGTCGTATGTCGTGGAACGAAAATGGAACATGCACCTTTTTTGCTCTACGTTTTTTATCGTGTCACTGCCTGGTGCACGTGGCTGTCGTGATAGTGTATTACACAGTCGTGCGACTATCGTGCGATAAACACGTTGTCGTGGGTACAAACATAAACCATTTAAATAAAAACAGTCGTTCGATTGTCGCACGACTGTCGCACGACAATCTCACGACTGTCGCAAGACACTCGTGATACAGTGACAAGATTGTCTCAAGATAACGAAATTTCGTACGGTGCTCGCAGAACATTGATTGTATGTCGTACGACAGTGGTACGTTCGTCGTGCAACATATTGTCGTTTCATTTAGACAAATACAATTCGGTGGGAAAGTCCGTAGACTCTTTTCCGTCCCCCGTCAAAGTGCAGGATCGTCTCCAGTAGTTTCCGAATTGTTTAAGCTTGCGGTAGGTGGTCCTTCGTTGGATCAACATCACCCACCTTTACTGATATTACCTTTCTTTTGTTAATTTTTTCTGCGGGTGCATCCTGGTTTTAATTCGCTGAACAATTATGATATGAACTAATACGAAAAACGTCGGTCATTTTGACCGAACTGAGAATGACTTATAATGACGCTTACAAATATTGAAAGCAAATGGCAAATGACACGCAATAAATCGGGCCTTGCTTATAGACTAGTAGTTCGGAGTCAAACGCGCGAGTGACCCTAGACTGTTGTTCGACATTTGTTCAACAGTAACACGCGCATTCCATAACACAAAAACCTAAAAAATAGCATTAAACAACTCACGGTTGTCGTACGACTTTCGCACGACACACTTACGACAAACCCACGACAGTACATTACCCATTCTTTTTTCTATACTGTACCCATCATGGACATGTCGTAGCTGATGTAACCACTCGAAATATTTTTTTGACATTTTGCACGACAGTGCCACGACAACTATTTTTATAGACCTACAACAAAAAATCAACCGATCTGTTGTGACCGGGGCTTTTGCACTTTTCAAAGGTCCATATGACATTAATTTATATGATAGAATACAAAAATTATAAGAACTCATGTTCACTGACTTACATATACCATGTACAAGCCAGTTCAATTGAAAGTTCAAAAATTAATTGATTCCATGAATTATGATCCGTCACATCCAAACTTTTTTCTTATTTTCTTAAATATCTTTCACTGAAAACGATAATTTGAGTTCATATAGTGAAACAAATTTTATAGACACGATAATTCTTTTCACCTGACACGTGTATCATATTTCATTGTAAAATAGGATTGAATTTCTGACTTAATGTGGTGATGAATATATTTACCCTGTTATGGTTCAGTGTCCACATCCAAAAATTTTTATTTTTATAAAAGTTGATGTTTAACGGAAAGTTAATGTACGCTGTACTGAGCACACTATAAAACTGTTTATGTGCATTCAGAAATTCATTTTGTTTAGGAAAATCGGCATAATTTTCACGAAAATCAGAACTACTAGATAATTGCATTTTGTAATACCTCTTTTCAGATAGCTTTTTTGTTGCAATGAAACGTGCAACCATCTCAAGTGAAGGATTTGAATTACTGTAACAGTGAATGGTGAAAGCTCAATATGAACGTATTTAAAGAATATCACAACATTTGTCTGACAACAGTTTTACTCATATCAAGTTTTTCTAATTTTGCAGGTATGTACAATATTAATCTCGCCTACAATACAAGTTTCAAAATGCAAGACATAGGGATTACCATCCGGCAATGGCGGTAGTGGTGTTGGCGGCTGTGTTAACGATCTGTTTTACCATTACATTTCACGAGAAAAGACC
Source organism: Mytilus trossulus (assembly GCF_036588685.1). Lineage (NCBI taxonomy): Eukaryota > Metazoa > Mollusca > Bivalvia > Mytilida > Mytilidae > Mytilus > Mytilus trossulus. Next base: position 55,554,162 of record NC_086386.1, on the reverse strand, counting down.
TGAATGCTCCATACCTTTAATCAGTTTATTTACGTTACGAAGTTTCCGTCTGTGATATTGACCATGTCTAGCTAGATCCTTTTCATTGTTTCGTCTGGTATTGACATTTTGTATTGTTCATTAGAGAATGTAAATTGTTTCCGTTTTGGTTTTTTAAGGAGCTACACAGAAGCTACAGGGGGTGTATGGAATGATTGTATGGTCATATAACCTTAAGCTCACTCCCAAGTTTCTTTGTTGATGTACAGTTTGCATTGTTATGTCAAATGTCTATAGGCAGACATCATTTAATGTATGGTAGTCCTGCACTTGAATGCAATATTTGTCACTGGACGTTAATACGCAACCAACAATCAATCAATCTAATGTATGGAATGATTGCATGGCCTATACATATGTTATAGTTCAAATGATCTCGGCATCATTTTTATAGTTCAGTAATCAATGTTTGGTATGAATCTTAGATACTAAAAGAAACAGGGTTCTATATTTGGTGTTTGGTATACTAGTATATAAAATTGAGAATGGAAATGGAGAATGTGTCAAAGAGACAACAACCCGACCAAATAAAAAATAACAGCAGAAGGTCACCAACAGGTCTTCAATGTAGCGAGAAATTCCCGCACCCGGAGGCGTCCTTCAGCTGGCCCCTAAACAATTATATACTAGTTCAGTGATAGTATATGTCTGTCTTGCTAAGTTACAAATGTGCATTGCCCATCAAGTTTTGTATGTTAATTTTACGAGCTGCGTGTACTTGTCACAAACATTCAATCATGATAAGTAAAGCAGGCGATACTTTTCAGCCGTTTTTTTTGTATATATCAGATCTATATAATTACGATTACAAATTTACATTGTATATCCAATTAGGTCGATCGTTTATACAACATATTATTATTTTATTTATCTATTTGGTCTTTAATCTTCCATTCTTCATACTACTAGTATAGCACCTCGGTATCCTTTATTAACCGGTAAAAATGTACGTGTTGGTCATTTTCCCCTACGTCGTGTTGTTATCCATTTATTTTCTGTTCATACAAATGTAGTTCCATATTACATGTAGAAACGGATAAACAGTCAAATGGGAAATCAGAACCAACGCGTCAAATAAAATAACATCACGGCAAGAAAATCATATCAACTTTAACGTTTATCATAAATAGTTGTTAAAGGTATTAGGCTTACAATTTCATACGCCAATGACGCTCAGATCAAATTATTTATAAAGCCAAACAAGAACAAAACAGAAGAGCACTGATTACCTAAAACTGCAAAAGTTTTGTTTCCAAATACAGTATAGGTAATCTATGCCTGGGAAACAATAATGTATCATAATGTACAAATAATTGTTTCAATTATTGGAAGGGCATTATCATACAATCCTCTATCTGGTTTGTCAATAAGTAATTCATCCTTCTTTAATTTAATTTTATTTTATTAAACAGTTACTACATTATATAATCATATTCAAAACAGTGTGGTCCTGGCCATTGATTGACGACCTAAATTATCCCATTGACTGGGACAGATTAGGTGAACGTTTGTCGGTAATAATCGCTGCTCACTATGAACTTGTTAAAGACACTGAATCTGTGTGGTCACCACAGGTTCTCAACACCTAAATAAAGCAATTCGAAAAACGAATCCGGAATAATACGATGTGTTGATTTATATCAATAATATAAATCAAAACATAAAGGTTATTCTTGAATAATTTTTCGAATTATTTTATTATTAAAGGCGTTAAGAACCTTTGGTGACCCCACAGTTTAAATTCTATAATAAGTAAGAAGTGAGCAATGGTCGTTACAGACAAACGTTCACCTAATCTGTCCCAGTCAATGGGATAATTTAGGTCGTCAATCAATGGCCAGGACCACACTGTTTTGAATATGATTATATGTTACCATCCTAAACATATGCAATTTTAACAATAATACACAGTATGCATGTTTTTAAAACTACTTTTTACTAAGCTTTTCTATGTTGACACCGATATGCGATTACGCATATTCGGAAATTACATTACCGTAAGTTGATCAGTAGATAACATTGACACACTCATACTAAATAGAAATAGAATATCGTATTTTCATATCTTCCGCCTTATGACAAAAAGCGTCAGATACGCGCACGTCGGTGCGTTTATCCTTAAATTTTCTGCACCAGGCATAATTATAAACTTATTGTATAATAATTACAGAACGCACCCGCTTGGTTAAACATGATAGTTTGAAGTAAGATATAGTCAACGTTTAGTGTAGACATGTACCCATTCACTCAGGATGGACATATCGCTTTTTATTTTTAATCTAACGGATACTGTGGGTGGTAAATGAAGATAACACATTTATATGTTAACAAAAAAGTTCAACGATTTTTTAAGTATACATTCCACCAAAAGTAACCTGATTCATAAATGACATAATCTGACTGTTGTATCACCTTGTACTTGCTACTTGTTTTGTAACATGATACATTACAGTACATACACTACTGTTTAAGGACTTTTAAAGCTTCGTAATTATATGTACGCCCAAATCGTGAATTTTTAATTCAAAAGTAGTTGTTGGATGCCATAATTCTATATCTTTTTTTAATTAAAAAACAGTCACATGTAATTGTTTTCACATTTTATCATGTCTTTGGTAGTATGAATTAATATAGATAAATGTCATGTTCATTTTCAGAAAATTTCATAATATTGTTATGGCCCACCCACGATAGTAGCTTGGCATTATGTTTTCAGGTTCTGTGCGACCGTTGGTCCATCCGCAGCAAATATTACATGCATATTCGGGACAAATAAAAATTAAAAAAAAATAATTAAAAAGTAATTTGACTGTAATAAATGATAGGTGACACGAAATGTGCATTGCCACTAACAGATAAATGGTCAATCGTTTTATACATGTATGGATACACGTTTTCCAGAGTCCTTCAATTAACTTTGTACTGTTTTCAGCTTTGAGCCTTGTAGAATTCGAGCGTCATTAGCCAGTCTTTTGATCCGCAACTGCATCTTAAATTGTTAAACAATTATACATTTGATGATCTAAAATCGAAATCAAGTATTGCAATACTGTTTTTCTACCTTGAATTTATTACATTAAAGACATAACTTATGTTGCATATTGAGCAAAAATAACTTACTTATGACTATATATCAGATTTTTTTTTAGAATATCTGAATACTTTTATGTATAGATTTTCCAAAACATCGGATTTTTTTTTTGCGTTTTTAAATACATCGGTTTAACTCTTTAATAGAACAATAAAGAACGAATGTTTATTTTTGTTTCCTAAATGTCCAGTGGCAAATATTTTATGCATTTTAAAAGCAAATCCAGACACTGGTTCTGCATTGCTGGTCGACTGGGAAATGGATTGGAAACTAAGATTACCACTGGAAGTGCTGATACATGTATGTTATTACATTCATTTTCACAATCACGTAAACGGTACCATTGACAAATTGTTCAAATGTTTTTAAACGTACAGAGTTCGAAACTACATACACTAAAAATAGTCCCAGATCCAGGCATTGGAAAGTTTCTTTACAAATGTACCTACAGGTGCAATACCACCATTGATTTTCCCCCATTAGTCTTTGTTTAATTTGCACTTTTAAAAAAAATGTGCAGAATTTGTCTTTGTATCAAATAAAGAAATACTTGGCACGAGTAAAGTTTTATCCTATCCAGTTCTATAGAAAAATTTCACATAACATTTCATTGCAAAAAGAAAATAACCATCATTGGAAGTTAACTAATCAAAATTCTCCCCTTATTCTATCTGTGCACAAGGTTTAGTCACCATGTAACCTCAAGATTACAAAATTTTCTATAGAAATCACAAATAAAAAATACTGGTGTTTCGAAATACCCAAGACATATGTTTATGACACAGAAATAGTTTTACTGCAATAAAATATAGGATTAATTATCTACAACGGTCAAATTCAAGGGAATATTTTTTTCGACCTACTTTCGTATACAACCGGATGTGACATACCATGATTTGGCGGTATTACACCTATACTAGACCAGACGTACACGTTGAAGTTAGTGCTCCCCTTTAACTTTGGATTGACTGTAACAGTTACTCAGATCATCATTATGTTTCAATATATCATAGGCGACAGTTTGGCGTACTAGGTGAACATATCTTCAGTTAATAGAAATATGACAGTATCAACAACATTCAGTAGTAGGTCTTTGCTCAAACGGAAGCAGTTTATTATAAAATTAAAAAAAATCAGAAAAGAGTTATCCCTCTTTGGTTAGCTAGGATGCTTCGTCACAGAAATTGGAAATGCTATCAATGAAATTCTGTAAAACATGAAGTTGGCTATCAGTAGAAGTTCTTGCTTCTCTTTCAAAGTGTTTGTTTTATCTCTTAGTGGGACTCATGTCCTATGTACTGTGGATTCAATGTTATTCGTTATATACCATATTTCGGCGAATAACTAATTTTCTATGATACGACTTTGTGCAGAATTCGTCAAAAAGCACGAAATGTTATATATTAATTTTTCTGTAAGACCCGAAAATGGGTACTTACGAAAATAAATGAATCCACAGTCACCCATTTTCTGGGTTCTAAGACATTTGCCAATTTGAAATAGTTCTTTTAGTGGCTTTTAATGGTGACAATAAAATCATTTACTGTAAGTTACATAAATGTACTTCTCATTATTATGACAATTGTTTTCTAAAATCAATGTTGGTTCATAATAATTATCTATTTTATATTCGTAATCATGTATTACGCGTTAACGAATATTATATGATACCAATTGTTTAATAAACTGTTATCGCAGAGATATGTCTCGCTTTTTTGTAATTTCGATAATAAAATATAGCAACTTTTTCTAAAACATGTAAGTTTAGCAAATATTATTAAATATATAAGTCAAAGTCTAAGTCAAAGAACTACAAATGTATGACTGAATGTACATGGCTAAACTATCTCCATGGAAATGATACTTCCCATTGCTAATACAACTGCATACCAAATATCATTAACTTATCATAAGTAGTTCTCTTGAAACAAACCTCAAAACAAACTGATACATGTAAATAAAGCAAAATTTCAAAGTCATTGTTTATTTATAATACTAATAATCTCCATGGAAATGAAGTATGCCAATGCTTATACAACTGCATACCAATTATCAATACTTTACCACTAGTGGTTCCTCATAAACTGACCTTATCACAAACTGATACAAGAAAGCTAAGCAAAAGTTTCAAAGTCAATAGACCATAACTGAAGGTCAGGGCCAAATAATCTCTTATCTGATCTGCCGATACTTATACAACTGCAGGGGTTAAATATCATATCATCATAACATGTATATATGAGAACATAATCTGTGTCGTGCCAGCAACTGTTGTTAGTATATAAGTGAAACAACATTTTAAATAATACCTACATCAAAAATTAACATCTTCTTCCATCTGACCTCATTTGTCTAACGGTGTGTTCGATTTAGACGCGTCAATGTTTGAACTCATTTGTTTTGATTTTAAACAGGGTAGTATTTTAATTAAATTATATAAATGCATAGATTAATAATGTGACGATATTGACTATCATTGTCTATAGCGGATACTATTAATTTATCTATGCATTTAAAAGTAATTACTTCAAAAGGCCACATACTTCAGTATTCAGACTTCAGATTACCAGGCCAAAAGAAAGCAAAGTGAACATTAGACATAATATAAGTTTATTATGAAATATAGAAAATTTGTCTATGCATGTGTACATTAAAACAGTAAAAAGTCACGTGGTTATTAAACTAGAATATGTAGTAAAAACCGCGTTTATTTGAAGATTAATGATTTCCCGGGAAATGAATATCCAACTATGAAAAAAGCGATGAAAAGGTTACTGGTATTATGCTTGGTATTTGACACTGAAAACGTATAAATATAACTATCAATAAAGATAGCCAATTGCAATAAAGAAAAAAAGAACTTAGCACGTGTATATCATTGATCGATTTCTTTCAGGCCTGGCTTTGTATCACTGCTAAAAAAGAAAATTACCCCAGAAATTACAATCGACCTTAAGCTTGTACATGTGTAGATTGGTGTTTACTGAAGGTGAATGTTTTAATGAAAATATGTGTTTGACGTGTAGTTGTATTTTACCAAGAGAAAATTCCTTCTTCATGCAAATGTGATCGGACACCTTACAGAATTGTTTTCTTCTTATGTTTGTGTTGTTGTTACTTTGCTCGACACGTCACAGTGTGTGTTTTTCCTTTCCAAAATCTTCGTCTCTATAGCGCAACTGCTATATTACTCCCCCGGACCACCCACCCCCCCTCCCTATTTTTTGTATTTTAAATACTGATGTTGATCGATATGTATCTACATGAACGTTTCAATAAAGAAAGTTTCTACCGATATGGCAATTCCGAAACTTCTGTTAATTACCCACAAGCCATCTGTTAATAAATTGACAATTGAATAAATGATAAAACGTTTTTTAATTTATTACATGACTTTTATTTTATTTACTTGCTGTAAACTCTCAATTGAATAATTTTACCCCTTGTATCCGTATTAATATGAACTCCAAATTGACCCCGTAAAAAGAGATATAATTACGCATGCATAGGTGGGACTTATTTCTAGCAAACGGCTTACGCCGTTAGCCGTCGGCAAACCGGCATGACACTTGTTTGTAAAAATATTTTGCACTGCGCATGCCCGACTTACGCCGCTCGAGCCGGTTTGATTTGACCGGCTAAGCGGCGAAAAACATGGCCGACTGTTGTTAGAACCAAATTTGTGCATTTAAAACTATTATAAATCATCGCGAAGTAGCCAAAATGCGCTAAAACGGCATAAAACCTAACTAAACAAACTAACATGTGTATTTTTATACTGTACTAGAATTGCCGAGGTTTCAGGGAAGATAAATATTTGTTCATAATTGAGATTACTTTAATAAAATATTTCGTTTTTCGTAACTCATTGTAGTCACACTTTATAAATAAATTATTTATTGTTATTATTATTATCATATTTTTCCTGTTGTTAATTGTTAATAATTTATCAACGTATATCAATGCTTTCTCGCTCTTGAGAACGTTTTTGTTAAAAGAAGGACGAAAGATACCAAATGGACAGTCAAACCCATAAATCTAAAACAAACTGACAACGCCATGGTTAAAATGAAACACACAAACAGAAAAACAATAGTACACATGACACAACATAGAAAATTAAAGAAAAAACAACACGAACCCCACCAAAAACTAGGGTTAAGTTGCGAACGTTTAATACAAATATCACAATTCAGTCTGTGAGAGATATAGTTGCAATTTTCCTTCTTCGTCGTCATCAAACAGCTGGAATAGGCCATTACCTATTATAGCTGGTAGTAATTGTCCTTGAGCAGCCATGTTAGATTTGCCGGTATATAAGCCGTTCCACTTGTTTCTCGCACAAATAGGCGTACGCCGTTCACATGACCGGCGCATGACCGGCTTACTAGAAACAAGTGCACCCATAGTCCGTGTACGGTTATTTGAATAAACTCATCATATATACCAGGACTTAAGTTTGTATATACGTCAAACGCGCAGTTCGTCTACAAAAGACTCATCAGTGACGCTCGAATCCATAAAAGTTCAAAAGGCCAAAAAAATTACGTTGAAGAGCATTAAGGTCCAAAATTCCTAACTCTCAGGATAAAGGAAAACAATGTCAGCATTAAAAGCGAAACAAAGGTAAATAATTTGATTGACTAATTCGATCCACAAAAATCATTCTAACTTATAAAGATAAAAACGACTATAAACATAAATTTAAAACTATAATCCACAATTAAATAGACCTATAAAATTCCAATTGCACGAGTTGCTTAATCTATTTTTATTTATATGTTTATGTTTATATCGCTGATATGGTCACAGAAGATCAACTCGATAGACAATTAGATGGCGTCTTGGCTATAATTCAAACGAAACGAAGCTAGATCTTATTGAGACCATGGTCTGTAAATTGTTTATAATTATACTTTTGATAGTTTGGAAAAATGTTTTACATTTTTATAAATAAAATATGAGAATTTGAGTCAAATCGGTGAACAAGAATTTGGCAGCTAGTGTCGCCTTAAAAGGCAAAAAGATTCGTATATTCAAACGATTTATTGACTGCGACCTAGCCTTATTGTCTACTTCCCATTACTACGATGGTGTAATGTCACGTGGAAGCCTGGTCATAGATAACTACCTGTATAAATGCTCGAAAACTTTCGAGACGTTCTGATAATTGTATTCCGACATCCGGCCGAAAGATGTCGAGTAGCCCATATACACATCCAAAACTCGCCAATATATATTGAGGGGTTCACGCAAAAATTAGGTTTGAAATTGTTCAGGGAAGTTGATCCTATGTGTATTAATTTTTGAGTCATATATTAAAACATGTAACTCTGCCACTGTACGCGTTTAAAAAAACAAATCTTTGATTTCAAATATTCGAAGTTGAGCGTTCCAGTCTAAGGTAAAACCAGTCGAGCGCTTCGGACATCGGACTTTTTTGTTTGTTTTTTGTTTGTTTGTTTTTTTGCAAGTACTAAAGTAAATACAATCTAAATATTTTGAACATAAAAATAAAACATGCAACAAAAACATGATTTTATTATTACAGGTGTATTTCTGTAAATATTGACAATGCAATTTCCCATAGGAACTCCTTTTACGGCTAAAACTGTACCTCTTTTACTATGACGTTTTAAAAAAACCTTATCCTAGAATTGAAAGTTCATATGTACCACATTTTTTTTCAAAGGTCAAAATATAGGGCTTTGCGGCATTTTCAACGTTTATATGCCCTGAACTTCTCAGAGTTTAAACTAACGCTAATTTTCATAACTTTCCCTACCTCGAATGAAAGGTTACCACAGATTTCAAATTTAACAATATGCACATGTTTTTTACTGGTAACATTCCAAAATTATGTCTCTGTGAGATGGAACACAGAGAGCATAACAGGGAACCAGTATGTAATCAAAATTAATGTCTATGCATAATCAAGATCTCCCCAAAAGAGGCGTGTTTTGAGAAACAGCTGTATTTACAAAGTGCAACCTATGCAGACATTTATTTAAATAGAAAACTCTATACAATCAGTTTTTCTTACATTAATACTCAATTATCAGAATTATAGTCTTAAAGAAATCACTGTGTATAATACTTTTAGTGTTTCTTTACTATACATTTTGTACCCCCTCCGCTGTTTTATTTTTTTTAAAGAATTTGAAAACAAGACTTTAATTATTGCCGTGGTGACAAAAAAGCAGATTTAGGTGTTGCGGCTTATTTTTGGGTTATCGATAGGACACAAATACCCCATAAATAATATTTAGGAAGAGTCTATGAGTTTCAATGACTGCGAGGAGTAAAAATAAGCACTTCTAAACCATTTAACTTTCAAATATGCAAACATAAGTAACTGATTTTGTATCCAAGACTTTAAGAAACTTTGCATACTGTAAACTGTGAATTTTTGCTGAGTCAACATATTCAAGGCCCATGATTCTACCAATTTTCATTAAATATTTATAAAACTTCATATTTGACTTTTTTCTTTAAAATCTGGTTAAAATCTGAATGTTCCCCTTTTTCGCCCTATATGCATGTATACAGAGACGACTCTCACAACACAATACAATGCTTACACAATTATAAGTAACGGACTGCGTTCTCTGAAGGTCGAGATAAATCATGTTTCATTCTACCGTGATTTATCTAACTTACAATCGTACTTTTAACCTTCCAATTACAAACTTTAAATTCTCTGAAACAATTTTCACACTAACGGATTTTACATGTGCTTTATCTTTTTTTTTTTTTTTTTATCAAAATAAATAGATTTTTGTTAGTGGGTTGGACCACACAATTTTTTCGTTTTGCACATTTCCAAGTATTTATCAATTAATACAGCATTGTCAATTATATGCCCCTTTTTGCAGTTTCATACGTACGATGGTCATCAATTTCAATTTTTATGTTTATAAAATTTCACAAAAGGATATTCGTTTTTAAACTTCATTTTAATTTGTTTTTTTACTTGTGATGAAATAAGTGTCATTTCAGATAGATAATACACTGTATCATATTTCTATTGAATTATATTTAAATTTTAACCTAAATTCTTTTGATACGATTTATTATCAATATTATAGTTTAACATTGTTATCAAGTACACAAAAGGGAAGTTGCATGCATTCAATTTACAAAGAAACTACCCAATATCAATTTGTAAATCAGCTTTAGTTACGATTTATTTTCAAAATATGGATGTACTGAGATATGTATTCAATGTTTTACCAGTGATCGTTGTTCATTTAGTGTTTACTCTAACGGAAACAGGTAAATATCTTATTTGATTATAATAGTCTGATTTATATAAGAATAGAAAAATACAAAAAAATGCACGAAGTTTGATTTAAAAAAATCTTATAACTGTCCGTTCACTATAATTGCTTGTTTTTGTTTTGTTTTTTGTATTTTTTTTTTGTTATGCAATTTTATTTTTATTGTTATGCGATTTTATTTTTATTCGTTGATTTATCGTCGAGCCTTCTACTTAAGTCGAAAAAGCGAGACATAGCGATCCCAAATACCGTCGGCGTCAGTGTCGTCGTCGTCGTCGTCGTCGGCGACCATAAATATTCACTCCGTCTGTGGTTAAAGTTTTTGAAATTTCATTAACTTTCTTTAACTCCCCTGGATTTCTACCTAACTTGTTTAGAAGCTTGTTTATGTTCAAAAGATAGTATCCAGACGTAAATTTTGTAAAAATAAAATTCCATTTTTTTCCGTATTTTTCTTATAAATGGACTTAGTTTTTTCTGCCAGGAACAATAACATTCACTCTGTGATTCAACTTTTAAAATTTTTGATAACTTTCTTAAACTATCCTGAAATTGTACCAAACTTGGACAGAAGCTCGTTTTTTATCAGAAGATAGTAAGTATCAAGATGTAAATTTTATTAAAAATAAAATAACATTTTTTTCGTATTTTACTTATAAATAGACTTAGTTTTTATGCCAGGAAACATAACATTCACTTTGTGATTAAAGTTTTATTTTATTTTTTATAACTTTTTTTAAACTATCCTGGATTTGTACAAACTTGGACAGAAGCATGTTTCTAATCATAAAATAGTATCCAGAAGTAAATTTTGTAAAAAAAATACAAATATTTTCCCCATATTTTACTTATAATTGGACTTAGTTTTTCTTCCAGTTAACATTACACAGTCTGCAGTTAAAGTTTCTAAAATATTTTTAAAGCAATCCTAGATTTTTACCAAACTTGGACTAAAGCTTCTGAAAATCAAAAGATAGCATTGAGAGGATATTTTTATTGATTTTTTCATAATTATAAGCTTTGATGAAAACTAAATGGCGACATTCACATTACAATAAAGTACAGCACAGGAATTCAAAACCAATTACATGTCAAAACTGAAAATTAATCAAAGCTTAAGATGGTTAATGCAAAACAATGCTCTAATATTATCATGTTCCGTTCCTCCCGTGTGTCATCTTACTTTTAATCAAACTTTCAACTTAAAAGTTACTAACTGTATACCTCGCATTCAGGGTCCGCAGTTGTGCTATATGTTTTATTAAGCATCATAATTCTTGATCATTGCATGGGACTATACGCTGTATTTGTTTTCAGAGTGTTTAGTATTCTATCAACATTTTCAATTAAGATTTAGTTTTCTTAAGTTTTACATAAATTAATGATTCTATATTTATTGTTTATAAATTCCGGGAAAAAACTTTTAATTTCTTTTTAAACTAATTTCACGTATTTCCTGGTAGTGATAATTGTTTCTGTTTAAATGGATTATACATTTGCATGCATCAAATTTCTTTTGAATACTATTTAAATTTTAACCTAAATGATTGTATTTGCTGTGTCATTACAATTTTTAAAACCTAGTAAACGAAAAAGATAAGGGAAATGTATGTATTTATTTCATATAAGAACAAAAATCAAAACGATATCCGTGTGGATTTTTTTATTAAGATTTGTTTTGCATTTTATTTCAAGAGATGGAAATTAATCTAGATGTAAGAAATATTGCACCCTTAATGCTTGGTTTAACTTCAAGGAAAAATTCCTTTTTTAAATAATACTATATTGATTTTTTATTAGAAAAAACGTGTGCATGTAACGGCTAAATGTTTGTTTGAAACAATGTTTACAAGCATGATATATATTAAAGTTAAATATGCAATAATAGTGCGACAACAGTACAAAAACCATTTGAGGTATGATCCACCATTTGACATAGAATGCGATACACAAATTGATTGATAACCAGATGTCATCCTATTTTTTGAAGGAGATATTTGAGCATTGTTTGAAATTAACCATAATAAGCCTAATCCCCTTGTTAATGGCTATTTCTGACATATTTGTATGGTTTTGTAACAATAAACAACTGTATTTAGCAAATAGTTGCAATCTTTTCGTATAAATATTTTGTTTCAAGTATGCTAACAGATGTATAGATATCAATCTTAATGAGTACGATTTCTCTTCGACGCAGCTCAAATTATACATGATGAATCAGGTATACTCAAGATAAATCATCTTCCATTTCCCCGTGTGCCATATGCATTTTACTTATAATCTAACTTTCAACTTTAAAATTAATAACTTGATACCTCTCATTCAGGGACCGAAGTTTGTTGTATTGGGCATCATTATTTATGTTCAGTGCACTGAACCATACCATGTATTTGATTTGCAAATGATCAAGTATTTTATTAAGATCTTCAATGTTCTTAATTGGATATAGGAAGATGTGGTGTGAGTGCCAATGAGACAACTCTCCATCCAAATAACAATTTAAAAATTAAACCTTTATAGGTTAAAGTACGGCCTTCAAAACGGAGCCTTGGCTCATACCGAACAACAAGCTATAAAGGGCCCCAAAATTACTAGTGTAAAACCATTCAAACGGGAAAACCAACGGTCTAATCTATATAAACAAAACGAGAAACGAGAAACACGTATATAATACATAAACAAACGACAATTACTGTACATTAGATTCCTGACTTAGGACAGGTGCAAACATTTGCAGCGGGATTAAACGTTTTAATGGGCCCAAATCTTCTCCCTTTTTCTGAAACAATAGCATAACATCACAACATATAAAAACATACGATAAGTTTTACACAAGTAATTGTCATTAATTTTAGAATTACCGTTCGTCAATTCCAAGAAAAAGACTGTTAATTTCTTTGTAAACTAATTTCGTGTAATTCCTAGAAGTTATACTTAATATCAATTCAACTGGATTATACACTTGCATGCATGACATTTCTTTTGAATACTATGTAAAATTTAACAATAATTATTGTATATGCTGTGTCATTACAGCTGTTAAAACCTAGTGAACGAAAAATAAATGGAAAGTTCATGTATTTATAAACATAAACCAATACAATGGCGATGTAAAATTTTGATTTAGTTTACAATTTGATTTAATTTCAAGAGATGGAAATACATCTAGATTTAAGCAATATTGATCCCTTAATGCTTGCTGTTTTAGGATTTACTTCAACGAAAACAGTTGCTTTTTTTTTATGTTACTTCTTTAATTTTGTTCGAAAAAAATGGGTAATAGAACTGAACTGATTAAGTAGATATAGGAAGATGTGGTGTGAGTGCCAATGAGACAACTCTCCATCCAAATAACAATTAAAAAATTAAACCATTATAGGTTAAAGTACGGCCTTCAACACGGAGCCTTGGCTCACACCGAACAACAAGCTATAAAGGGCCCCAAAATTACTAGTGTAAAACCATTCAAACGGGAAAACCAACGGTCTAATCTATATAAACAAAACGAGAAAGGTGATTAAGGTTTGTTTAAAACAATGTTTACAAGCAAGATATACACGTATTTTAAAATAATTGTGGTCAACGGTTAACCGGTTAACCGTGCGAACGACCGAATACCAAAAACGCTAACCGGTTAACCGTACTTTTTTTCAATTTTAATGGATTTTATATAAATTTTATTGCAATCATTAAATATATGTGTTTTCTTTTAAAATTTTCGTCGCTGTAATTTATTTGATTGATCAATTTTCAAGTATACTGATTGGTATTGTTAATCCAAAAATATAAAATTAATTAGAACTGTCTCTCAGCTCGGGGCAAGATCTTAAGGAAACTTAATTAGTTTCATGTTTTTTTAACAGTAATTTTTAATCAGTAATACGATTAAATTTTACGATTTACTTCATTATTTCAGTTTGATCTCATATGGTGTAGACCTACATCTGAATGTGCAATCTTCGTCGTGCAGGTCTTTGCCATACTTTAAACTAAATGCTAACTCAAAAACTGTGAAAATCAAACCAAGGTGAAAAAAATGAATGTATACCTGATGGTACGAATATCAGGATTAATCAATTTTAATCGGTTTCAGACATATTCAATTAAACGCGATCAAAAGTTTTTTTTTATTTTTTAATTTGAAGTGACAAACGCCATAGTTCATTATGTGTATTTGATAATTAAAAGTCAAACTTCGACAGGAATCTTTACAGAAAATCCTTATAAAAACAAAGGCCAAACATAAATTTATCGTATCACAATAAGTAGATGTATGACTCGGATGGAATGTAGAAACATTGACACTCATACTATATATTCTTATATCGATGTGATCATATTAGGCCTGTAAACATTAACTCAAACTATCGGTTAACCGGATTAATCGATCGAACGATTAAAGGAGTAACCGGTTATGAAAAAGTGTACGATTTAACAACTAATCTGCAATAACAGTTCGACAACAGTATAAAATCATTTGAAAACAATACTGTTTTTTATTCCTTCTGACATTGCTTTTAAAAAATACTTCTGTTTATATTGATATATTTGTCAATAAACTATTCAAAAAGTCAAATAACATGGTAATTATCTTGTAAAGTTTTTTCACAAGGAAAAGAAATCTGGTATTGTGCTTTGTTAAGCTTATTTTGGTACAATTCTTAACTAAAATTAATTGTTTTAAGATTTTATATGATTGCTAATTGGAATGAGTAACATGTAGTAGGTAAATGAATCTAATTCCAAGGTGATATCATATTAAAAAAAACAGTTGTATGCATTACAATTCATTCGCAACTAAAAACATTCTTCATAACGGCTTGGTGTTTGCAAACATGTTAAACGCCATCCAAGTTTATATGTGCATGTCCAAAGCGGGAAAATAAAATTTAGTCGTTATTATTTGTTTTTATTAGTTTGTATACTAGATGTATATAATCTGTTGTAGAGTTGTCATTGATTCAGACGTACTTATACATATAACTATTTTCTGTGACTATTTTCACATTAATTTGTAGGATCCTTTACTATAGATAATTTAGCTGATCTGTAAATATAACATCTTCGTGCCTTATATACCATGTACTGTAGTACGACGCTAGATTAAAACTGACTTGAAAAGATAACCGACCACCGAAAGCTTCATTTTGAAGCCAAGCTTGGCGTGTGGTCTAGCGCGCCGGTTACAGTGCAGACAATTTCGTGTCACGATATTATAGTAGCATGGCGAGAGAAAAACACAAAGTGTTCTTAACTGGCTGTTTTGGTTTCGGCTCCGCTTTGGATTCGACGTTAACTGTATACTAAAACTACATTTTATTACAGTGTTCAAAATCACAACGAATGTAGAAAAGAATTAAAATCATTACAATGTCTGTCTGATGTTAACCCCTTCAATGATGAGCTGATATATATGATGTATTAATAGCCGTATACTTATTTACTTGAAAATATTTTATATCCTTTTAAGTTCACTTTAAATAAATGTTAAGTAATGATACTCTTCCAGATCATTTAAAAGACAATTACTGTTTCACACAGGGTAAAAGTATCAGATATCACTTTAAGTATAGCAACCTTTATATATAAGCCATTATTATTACAAAACGAGAAAGATTATATGTCCAAAAATTGTTGAAAAGGTTGTAATTCTAAAGGTTGTAATTCTAAAGATAAGTGTAAACTATTAAAATTGTTATTGTATTGAAGGTGGAAATTGAAAATAATGATCTATACAAAGTTTATTCAACAATTACCCAAAATCACACAAATAAAAAGAGATCATTCATGACACCCGAAACTAGTTAAATATCTTGTTTATACAAAGTGTTAATGAAGTTCATAGAAACTTCAAAAATCTGTGTTTAATAGATATTGCAGGTCGTAGAAAATTCACACTAAGACTTATTTTATTCTTAATAATGTTGCTATGCATTTTCTCACTAAGCTCAATCTTGAGACTTTTTTCAGACATATTTTATTTCCTTGAAATTGATTTTTTTTTAATAGTTCTAAATGTATAAAGTACACAAAACGAGCATGAAACATAATAAACGCTTTGCTAGAACATTTAATTAGCATGTTAATATGAAAACGGTTGATAATTGTGTAAAACAAAACACAAAAAAACACACATTTTTCACTTACAAATGATATCTAGGGGTATCCACGCAGTCGTCAATTAGAGTAGATACATTAAAGAAAGTATTAATCATCGTGCAACTTTATTGATTCTCATAAGGTCTGAAGTCTGTCTTTTTTTTCAGATGCCGGTTGTGTTCTGCCTCAAGATCTGCAGAGTGCTTTGTGGGAATATAATTACACAGACGTTACAGTCAATTCAGAACAATCAGCAACTCTCAACATCGCAACTACAACAATGCAATCTTCCATTAGTTTTAATGTTCATGGCACATCAATTTCGCATTGGACTTGCATCAATAGTTTAAACATCTCTGATGCGCAGCATGTTGTGGTTTTCAAGTAATTCTAATTTAGGATTAATTTAAGTGCATAACCTTTTTTTACAAGAATTCATAAAATAAAATGTCTTGTTAGATATAAACCAATAAGACACCAATAAGACAGCAATCCAATGACAAGTAAAAACAATATACTATAAAAGGGTTACATAAAATTAAGAATGGAAATGTGTCAAAGAGACAGCAACCATACCAAAGAAAAGAAAAAAAAAACATCAGAAGGCCACCGATGGGTCTTCAGCTCAAATAGAAAATCCTGCAACCACAGGTTGAATAACAAATTTCATGTTGAAAATTGAGACTATCTGGCAGTATAAATAAGTTGGTCGTAACTAACGCGGAACATCAATTTTTGTGTATAACTGTGTTTGCGCTAAAAGTAGATATATTGTTATTATACATTGTTATACTGGTTGACGATAATAGGTCGTCATGTTAGAATAAATTGTCTTTAAAGTATTTTAATAATTAGCATGATTAGTGTAAGGTGCTCGGAACAATGTTTCGAATAATTTTTGCGATAAGAGGCCCACGGGGGTAGTACTGAGTATCGATTACTATTATGATACGCAACATTCAGTTTCAAGTTAGAATGTTCTTGTTTTATTGAGTTAAATTAAAACATATTTTCATTTAGACCACCTGCCGGAAAATTATACAGTGTTCTAATCAAAAACTTGATTCGAATGTTTGTGTTTAACTGTCATTTAAAAAAATCCAAGACAGAGGTACATGCAGGATAATATTTTGAAATAAGAACAAATTCGTTGCATCCTATATCGACCCTAAGAAAGTGATTGATGGCATCAGTTAGTTCCAATTATCACCCCTTTATTGATCATTAACTGTGGGTTTTTTTTTGGCATTTCTCAAAATATGGAGTGATGATTTTCTATCAACATTTTAAAATTAATCACTGCATTAGGTTATTACAAATGTTTTTTTTTAATAATTATTCAGTTCATTGCACAATTGGTTATTACAAATTTAAATTTTAAGAACACATAGTACATGAGCTATGTATTATGGTATATACTTTGACTATTATCTAGTCCTATGTACTAATGTTGAGGGTTTTACGATCATGAGACACCGACCTAGAATACATAACATGGGTACAATACTGTGTTTCCATTCTGTAAGCATTTTACAACGAGTAATCGATTATCTAATCGAGTTAACAACCCTATTGAAATCGTCTCAATGTTTTATAACCTGTGCAATATAATGGAGGCATTAAATCATACCCTTGTCCCTCTGAACGTCGAAATAATTAGTTTCTGTTCTCTAACTTTATTTTGCATCAACCAAATGTGACGTATTCAAAATGCTTATTACTATAAAACTCAAGTGCGTATTTGTTTTTAAGTCACTTTCTGAACTTGTGATGTATTTTTGTGTTCTATGGACACATTCTCTATTTACTTGTTTATATTAAGTAGTTGACCGAAGGTCTGAGTAAAATCATGCATTTAGAATATCTACATTACAATAAAGCAGTTGGATTTGTGAACAAAGCGGAAAAAGCTCCAGGAAAACATGTGCATTGATGTGAGGTGCTTGAAGCCGAACAGCAAAACATCAATAGCATCGGACGCCGATAAATCTAGGTGATATAGTGGCTGACATAGCGACCACTGAATGGGCTCAACGTATAGGACCCCAACACTTCCTCAGACTGGACGCTAAAATGTAATGGGAGTTTACTGCTCTTTTCGTGAAAATGACAGAACCAAGTCAGATTTGTAAACGGATTGGCTTTTATGTTAAAAATAGCAACAGACATAAACTTTACCTACATGTACTCACTTTCCTTGCTTTCTTACAAATAAACCTTATTTGTGAGTCGTATATGTGCATTTTATGTATGGAATCAGTAGGGGTATTTTTGCTGGTGTATTCATGGCAACCACCTACATGCATCTGCTCAAAACCATATTGCAAAACAGTTGGGCGGTTAAAGAGTTTACATATGTTTACAAAATCTTGCTACAGAGAAATAATCCCTTTAAGTGATACCTTTTCTAAAACTATTAACATATACGTACCACTTGCCGCCAGCTTAATTGTGATCTAGTTCGTGAAATTGTAGGACTCTTTGCATGATGTTTCCATCATTGAACTGTCAAACTGCGAGGATCTGGTCGTTATTTATGGTTAAAAATCAGCCCAAAGAAATCAAAGAAAAAAACTATATCATACGCACCAATGATAGAATAATTGACACACACATACACAACAAAAATCTACATATAGTTAAGACATTTTCGAATACATACTTGAACTCCTCATCCTGACCTTTTTGATTAAAAACAAACAAAAAATAAAACTAAAAACGCAAACAATGAAAAGTTAAACTCTTCCATAGGTCTCTTATTTCATCTACGTAAACAAAAATGGAAAGTTTATGAACTCATCGAGCGCAGTTACAATTATTAGCCGTTACGTATCTTTTCAAATATAAGTATTTAGAAGTTGTTAGTATAATAAATATTTCAGAAGTGACAACAGCTTTATGTCTGGTCCACCTGGTTTTGCTACCCACTGGCTATATCTATGTATGAAACTTAAAAAAGTAACCACAGATTTATTCTATTTTTACCTTTTGTCAGGTATGTACATTTTCTTATAAATATAAGTTAACCGGAAACATTACACACAATTCGGCAAAAACAAAAGGGTAACATAAATTATATAGTCAAGTTCCGACAAATGTATATATTTAAAGATGAGACAATTATTGTACATGTATGTGATATAGCCATGCACAACTTTAACTTATACACACTGGTTCTACTGGAAATAAGAATACACGATAGAAAGAGTATGATGCACGCATACAATTATATACATTCAAATGCGATTGTTATTGAAAACAATACAAAGTATTGATTAATTTCAATGGAACCTATAAAACTGTTAATCAGCAGATTTTCTAGAGCAATTTTAATCATGACTTTCACGAATAATAATATAATTCGAAAATAAATATTCGAGAACTTGTAAAACTTGAATCTTATCTTAATCAAGTACATCAAGTAAATTTGAAAATTACGTAATTAAACAGCCGCGACGTGGTCAAAAGTTAATATGACTAAACGTTTAATAAAGTATCCGCGAAATATGTTACTTTACAGTAATAATCAAATATGGATATAGAGATTTTTAAAATGAATTTAATGAATTTAATATTTAAAATAATATTGGGTCATCATCAATACCGACAGGAACATATGTTGTTTCGATTCAGTTAACTGTCTTTCAAAAACTGTTAAAGTTTCAATAAGTTAAGGTTAGTGATTTAACATTCTAAATAATCTGGATTCCGCTATTCAGTAAGACGGCTTATTATATGAGTTCTCTTAAAGTATAGCAAAAAAAAATTGCATATTTAAAGCATTAGTTCTAGAGTACGCATGCCACGTTTGAATAAATCATTAACCTATGATAATTCTTTACAAACTACAGGTGCTTGTTTAAAACGTATTATTGCAGTGTTTCGGCATGTTATTGACATAGGGCTATAATAATGAATTTCGAAGGTCTTCTCAAAGAATAAAACATAGTATTGTTAAAATAACACTAATCTGACACACGCGCCAGGAGCGGTTGACGCATAAATTAACAAACGAAAAAAAAAGGGAAAACGGTCTCATTTCCTCAGCGCTTAAGTATGTACCCTTTTAATAAGTTGTGCTTGTATTTTATATCTATTCTTGTTTTTATTTTAAAGATATTTTAACCGACGTACTTCCAAACGAGAGGATTTTCAGTTCAGATGGCAACCAACCAAATGATAATGACCCAGTATGTACTACTGTCTGTCAATACACAGACTCACCGAAACTTCGCACATTAAGAAGACAAGGTACTATATCTTACTTGTCAATTAATAGTAGTCTGTTTTTCAGTTTTTCCCCCTGTATCATTATGTGATTAGTTTTTGTGTTCTTTTTGTAGTACTGCCCTTATGATTAATGTAGGATATCGTAAATAAAGGTTGACTTCAACTTGACATTACGTCGTACATTTCCTAAAGTTGTTTGATAGTTTAAAGCTGATGTTATATGGGAATGTGAATTTTACTCAGACTACGTGGTTCCTAAACTTCCAAATGTGACCGAAGGAATTCAACTGTGTGTTATGGACAATAGACATTACCGTTGAGTTTAATATTTTCTTATACAACACATGGTCTTTAAATTCAAAAAAGTAAGGTGTTTGCGCGTGAGTGACCTCGGCTTATTAACGAACATGGTAGGTACTTTATCACAGTGCTATTCCCTAAGAAGATGTGGTATGAGTGCCAATTAGACTACTCACTTCCAAATAACAAATTGTAAAACATTCGAGGTAAGCTGTTTTGGACATGGGTAACGAAGGGTCGAGGGCAAATACTGCTGATCCAGAATCTATAACAGGGCCACAACAAAAAGAGCATTAAAAAAAATGATTGTAATTATTCGATAAAACTAAAACACTTACTGTGTGGAGAAGATACAGAAATGCATAGCTGAAACTGTTTGGTGATACAATTTCCGGTAGTTTTTGGCAACATTGAAGGATGTATCAAATGTCTGATTTGTCGTTTAAGTTCTTTACCTTATTGAATTATAATTAATTGTAAAGTCGTTCTATAAAAGGCTGTGAAACATTTCATTGGGAAGACGATACAAACACTGAACATCGTTTAAACATTAGTTGATGATATAAAGCAATACATATAATACAACAAACACATGTTATGCATACTGATACGACCAAAGTTAAGAGAGCTTACGCGTTAGAAAATTAAAACCGGAAATGAACATTCCGTATAAGCCCATGGGCGAATTCAGCTTAAAACCGTATTCGCCAGTAAAGACTGTATGTACCATGTCCGAAAACCAATATTAACTCTTTATATACATACTAACAAGTCAACATTATCAGTATTGGACATGCTGATTTATCCGTGTTAGTGTATATTTTCTCATATCATTCAATAATATCTTCTGGATTTTTTATAACAGTTATTGTGTACGTTTTCCCTGATTTTTTTTTTGGAACCTCTAAAACCTCAATCCATAAAAAGTTATGAACAGGCTTCTAGAATAAAATCATTTAAAATAAATGTAAATACAAACTTCTTTGGATTCAATCTGTATTGGTTTTAACTTAGGAATTGCAACGCATGATATTTTATTCGCTTTGTCTTAAATACTCGTTCCGTGATAACGCCAAAAATAGTTCACCCAACGTGTCTTTCTTCTCTCATCAACTTCTACAATGAGTATATATAGTTCTTATATTTCTGTTCTGGTGCCAAACAGAAGCAAAGGGAAATTAAAAAATGAGAAATACATAACTATGCACTATTTCGAAATCATGTCAAAGAATAATTACTGAAACAATACATCTTATAAAAGATATAATAGGAAGCACCAAATAAGCTACAATGTATAGTGTCATTGATTTTGGTATTTCGATTACTTCGCGAAAACCCCAAACAATCCCTCAATGTCTTGAGTTAAATGATTTTAATCTTTGGTTTTCATTACTGTTTTCAAGGCACCAATGACGTTGTGCCAAATGATGCATCTTTGTGTGAACCTTGTGACAGTGCCTGTAGTATTGGTATGTATTGTTTATTATAACATAAAGTAAAGTAATTTTCTATATATTTCATTTCTTAGTATTTTTATTTATTTCTTTAATTGTATGTGATTGTATTTTGTAATTTACCTCTAGTTTCACATGTCAATGTGACGGAGTGTTTTTTTTTAATAAAAGCATATTATATTATTATATTGTTTATTATTTTTTGTATTTTTTGTACAAATTCACTATCATATTTCCCTAAACGTCAACGTAAGTCCTTAGTAGAATCTGTAGGTTCATATATAGGTAAATTGATTTATGAACATCAGAGATAGTGACAATTGTTCATGTATTACTTTTACTTGTAGGGCCTAAATCTTAAAGCTGATAACGCTTGTATGAATATCACTATTTTGAGTCTATATATTTTACTTAAAGAAATGTGAATAGATTGTATTTACACATATGTATCCACAAATAAATGTAAAAAAGGGTGAAATATAAAGCATGTAGTATATTTTGGTTACAAAACATTTTAACAAAACTTTGCATCTATTGACACGAAAGAAATATTGTTTTGGTGTAATCTGAAACACAATTTAATTGTAATTGCAACCCAAAACTGTAGATATTCTGGTATATTTCACATTCATCAATAGAAGCCATTCGAAAGCTTATAGATAACGTATCTGTTTTTAAAAACACATATTTCGAATGCCAAGCGATAGTAAAAGCTTTTTTTGTTTTTAAGGTCTTGTAAGTCTAAATTTGAAACAAACAAAACATATCTTGTATTTGCCAAAAAAATCATTATCACAATTAAACAATTTTTTATTTGCCCATCTTGTCAAATATTTTGTTAAGGCATTTGCAGTCATTCAGTAAATTTTTGAGTCGATGAGTACACTATTCTACAGCGGGGAACGAAGATAGCCGAATTGGACAGTGGTCAACAGGCGAACCTACGATAAATAAATGCAACAGTAGTCGATCCGTTTTCAAAGGCAAAAATCAATTGAGAGATGACACATCCGTGTAACCAAAAGCGAAGGAGACACATCAACTATAAGAAAAAGCTAGCTAGGAGGAAAGTGGACGGATTAAACGAACCATCAGGGACGAACTGACGAGACAAAATGTCGTTAGCGGGTTGAGTCTGAATTTAAATGACTTTTCAGTTGATTTTAAGATCAAAATGACTCTGTAACACACATATTTACTTACTAGTGTATAATAAAATAATACAAACAACTGTTTTCTATTGGAAGAACATTTGTGTATAACATTGCAGTAAGGAATAAGCATCTAAAAAATGTGTACTATTTCTATCCATATTGGTGTATCGGTCACATTGGAAATCAAGCGCAGTTATAACAAGTAACCATTGTGTTCCCTTCGCTCGCATTGGAAATCTAAACACTTTCAATCTTCTTCATGTTCTTGGTTTAAATGCAAGACTGCAAAACTGACAACGTAACTGCATATTTAGATCGGTCACTTAATTTACAAAAAATACCAAATTTGTTTTAACAAATAAAAGATCATTTGCCGGAGGTTGTTTTTGATGAGAGGATGATTGTTTATATGTGTAAAGTATCGTCTTTGGTGATGATTGTGATAGCATTTTTTTTGTTTAAAATTGTATGCGTGAAATGGCTACATGTGGTCAATTATGACATCACAAGCAATTTTTCTGCACAACATTGAGAGATTTGTTTATCTGTATATTTAATCAAAAAATTTTTTTTTTTTTGTCATTCTTAAATGAATTCACTATTTGCAATTTGAGGGGCGAAACAATGCTTCTAGTTATATCCCCGACTGAACACAGACAGTTTCCATTCTACTTTAGGATATTACGCATATTCATAAATTAAAATTACTTATGACTATATATTCTGGTGACAGTTGTTTTCTCTTAATTTTTTTATGGATAACTCATTATGAGATAGCTTTCATATGGGTTATAATAATATAAATACTTGTTGTTGTCATATAGGAAACACGATCAGATCAGTACTCGAGTTTGTTATGCCAAACATAACGGAGTCTCACTGGAAAGTTTAAGACGTATCCAATGATCTCATGCAGTTCCGGGAGAAATGTCTGCTTTGACTCCTGACGTTCAAGAGTTGTTTCACTGAAAGTTTGATGATATCGGTGAAAAAGCTCCTCTATGAAGAGTCACCACATTAATGCTTTCTTTCAAAAACATTTATTTAAATAGTCTGTTTGTTGTTGTCTTTTTAGTTTATATGATTCCAATTTTTAGTTTTATCTGCATTAGGACAGTGCAGAAGTACCAGCTGTACAAAGATAAGAAAAAGGCTCTGGAACTGGTCCTTTCTTTATGAATTGACGTCCTTACTACTGTGTATATGTTATCGGCTATACATGTATTACATCATTGTGTCATTCTGCAAGAAGGTGAAATATACAAATATGATATACAGACGCTCAAGTCAAAAGCATACGTAAAAAGCCATTGTATGATATTCAAATAGTTAGCAAGATACTATGAATGTTATCTACTTAATCATTATAAGAAAGTACAAATTTAGCTCAGGTTTCAAATTTGGAAAAGGCTTCACATATTTCAATCAACTCTTTTAGAATTAGATATCAATACTAATCATGCTAATGTGAAACAACAACGTCGATGTCAAGTAATTTTTATTTTACAGAATCAACTGAATTTCCAACGCGGACTACACCTGCAGGTAGAAAATTATATGATAAGCTACACGCCATGTAATCTTATTATTAAGTTGTTGATTAATAAGGAATCAAATGTTTATGCTTATTGTAGACTGAAAGTCTCAGAAAATAACATTTGTAATTCAGTGTTAGCTACTAGTACGATAACAGTTATAATAACCGGAATTAGAAGAAATTATTGACTCTACCATTTAAAACATGTTAACTCCCTATTTTGAGAACAGAGAACCATAGTTTTATTCCGTACACACAAAAAAAAACAGCAGAGGTTTATTTACAGTCATACGTTAGTTACATAAGACGTACATTTTGACCCTTATACTCCTCTAACTTGAGACTGTGAATCGTCGAATTTAAATATGATCCATCTAAAATAAATCAGTCAATAATGCGTGGTTATGATACAGATAAGTGCAGACCAAGCATAACATGTAGACAGACGGGAAAAAGTTTACGCGGTGTTCACTCGCATGTAATCGACGCTTAAACACTGCGTGTTTCCAGAAATTTCAGTAGACATCAAAACTGATGTTTACTTTCGCGTTTTCCTACAAGTTAACGCGCAAATGGCGCGTCTTCTAATAACTAGTATGTAGAGAGTAAACAGGTGTATACTTTCGTGTTTATCTCCACGTTAAAGCAAAAATGGCGTGTCGTGTAATTATGTAAAGAGCGAACGAGTGTTTACGTTCGCGTTCATTGCTGCGTTAATGTATAAAAAGGTAGGTCTTCTTTTTTTTTGTTAGAACTCATGTTTACTGTTTACATGAAACATGCATTCACGAAGATTGTCATAGTATCCTGAATACACTGACCTAACAAATCACATACTAAGATACATCATTTTTGATTTACACATTGACAATTTTAGGAAATGATATAACACCGTTTTGATTAATTGAAAATTTGTATATAAGTACAAATGGATATTTATCCTAGAACTGTAAAACCTACAAGACGTTCAGTTTACATACGTTGGAGAATACATTTAAGAAAATCTGGCAAAATCGTTACTAAAGTTAAAGACAATTTGTAACGAAAAGATAATGTTCAAGTTTCTAGAATTTTTTTAATGCATTTTTACGACGTTTCCGTTAGTGTTAGTCGATAATCGTACATACAGCATGTGATTTTTTTTTATAAAATCCTCGCTATATGTTAGTAACTAATTTTTGGCAATTGATAAAAGTTAATATTGCAAATTAAAAGTGTTTCTGAATTGTTACGGTTTTTAACATATATACGTAAGATGATAAGATACAATTCGCAAAAAAGATCTACAAATGTACACGGAGTTTATTTTATAATTTACACAGTAATCAGTTAATGTGAAAAGTAAACGCGCGTTTACTTTCAATGGCACGTAAAAATAAACTTGTGACATCTGTAGTAAACACCCGTTTACTGTTAAGTGAGCACGACAAATAGACTTGTGACATATGAATTCAGTGCCCTATTACTGCTGACCAAACGGACCTATAGTGAACACGCGTTTACTCGGGTAGACATTAGACATTACCATTTTGACCGCGTTAACGTAGTTATAGTAAGTTTCATCTCGATCTCTAGTAAGTCTTCGACAACTAATCTTTCAGTGATTTTGTTGTTCTTTTCAATCTCTAACGAAGAAGTCACCGACAAAGGCACTAGTTTGTTTTTAAAGTTGCCTGGTTATATGATGTTATTCACTTATCTTACAATATTGGTGATCTAGAGCTTTTTTAAAAATTACGTAGACACATCGGAAGGACAGATGACCTATACCAAGAAAAGCTATGATACCGCGCGGAAGTCATTGTCACCCTGTATAACAATACAATAAGCGATAACAACTAACGTTGGGTTAAATATTTAATGTGTATGTAGCCTTTGAATTATATATATAAATTTGCATGTACCCATCATTGTTTTTTTATAAAGTTTTCTAATTCTTATTTTAAAAAAAATACCCATATGGTCCAAATACCCATATGGTCCGGAACATATATATCCAATGAGTAAAGCGTTTTTCAACAGATTTTCAAAGTTTGTTCTTATGTTGTACTGTTTCAACACTGTTTCAAGTATGTTAAGAGGCTAGAGGAATAGGGGGAGGGTTGAGATCTCATACACATCTTTATACCCGCTGCATTTTTGCGCCTGTCCCAAGTCAGGAGCCTCTGGCCTTTGTTAGTCTTGTATCATATTTAATTTTACATTTTAATTGTGTACAATCTGAAGTTTAATTGGGCGTTCATTATCACTGAACTAGAATATATTTGTTATGGGGCCATCTGAAGGACGCCTCCGGGTGCGGGAATGTCTCGCTGCATTGCAGACCTGTTGGTGACCGTCTGCTGTTGTCTTCTCTATGGTCGGGTTGTTTTCTCTTTGACACATTCCCCATTTCCATTCTCAATTTTATTAATGGATAACTCCGACACATTCTAAAAGTGCCTGTCCCAAGTCAGGAGCCTGTAATTGAGTGGCTGATTGTTGATGTTGATAAAAATGCGTTGTTTATTATGTTTTAGTATAATTCGCTGCATTGTTATGTTGCACTATTGCCCCCGAGTTAGGGGAATGATTGGGCGCCCACTGAACTTATGTATGTGCTTGTCCCAAATGAAGAGTATGTCGTTCAGTGGTTGTCCTTGTTACTGTGGTACATATTTGTAAATTGTCAATTATCAGATTATCGTGAAATTAAATTGAGCCTTTAGTTTTTTCGTTTGAATTATTTTCATATGTCATGTCATGTCGGGGCTTTGTAAAGCTGATTATGCTTTATGGGTTTTGTAAATTAAGGAAGGCCTTACGGTGTCCTAAAATTGTGAATTTCTGTGTCATTTGGTCCTCTGTGGAGAGTTGTGTCATTGTTTATCATACCACATCTTCTATTTTAGATTTTGAATTATACACAGTATTTAGGTTTTATACTGATTTTTCTTTGAAGTGAACAGAGACACATAATAATGTGAAGTAATTTAAAGTTTAGATTGAACCTTTTGATACAGGTATTTTACCATAAAATTTTCGTAATATCAAGTTGAAACTATGTTTACGGGTTCACTGTAAGGTTTCAGAATTCACTGTATTGCAAAATTACAAATTTTACCCCGATGTCAACGTTCTTTGAAAAAACGCCTATCATATATACACAAGTGCTTGTTCATGCTGACATATTAGGATTCTTTGTAGTTTGCTTGTTCTCATACACAATTGGGTTATGAAGTTTTTAACTTAAATCCTTAATTTTAGAGTTATACAAAACCACTCAAGTCGCTATAATGACATCAGAAAGTAATGATGAGTCAGTAACAACACCAATATCAAGTTCCACATATTTAACAGAGTCTACCAAATTTGAACGAATATCATCACTACTTCACACTACAGCTCCAGAGTCAGTAACAACACCAATATCCAGTTCCACATATTTAACAGAGTCTACCAAATTTGAACGAATATCCACACTAATTCACACTACAGCTCCAGGTAAAACCCGGTTAATTGGTCATTGAAGTGTATTAAAATGAGATGATTGACTGATACGAGTGTAGTGTGTCTTAACTCACTAGTGATATGTTTCACGGTTTGAATTTTGTGGATAACAGAACAGTTTGGTCTGTATATTTTATTTATTACCTGTGTGTCATGTTCTTATTGTGATATTTATTGACTGTCTGTCAATGTGTATTGCATTTGGAAACTGTTATCCTTTCGAATGACCGAGTTTGGTTATATTTTGAGACATGCAATTTCTTCAAATATTTATTTTTGTTTTACCCTCATATTTTTTCAACCTTCGTTTTCTTAAAGACTATAAGTCGGTAAACATGTGTCATCTTTAATCGAAATTATTACATACCGCTGAAAACAATAAAGCAATCACAAACAGAGACGAAATATTACAAAACGCACAAGCAAAACTGACCTCCGCAATACAATAAATACATAATAAAAACAGTTTAATCTTATTACACCGATACAGCTAACGGCAGACATATAGTTTTAATTATAACCATAGTAAAACTCTTATGTTGCAACAATCTTATGTGAAGTTAACCATCTGTCAGGAGTGTATCGTTCGTATTAATGTGTATACATCGATGGGTAGAGGCAAAATATCACTTTATAATACTCGCTATAACGTTAAGAACGTTTCATGTTCTTAACTGATTGTATTGAAATCAATGTATCTGTATAACTCCGAGTTTTGATTTTAGCTATTATTATTCACTCTTCCAGAAGTTGACATAAGTACTAAAAAGACAACAGCGAGTACACTTAAAACACCAACATCGGTGTCAACCAGTTCAACATATGATAGAGAATCTACCCAAAATTTTGTGGCAGTAATTACTAGTACAATAAATTCTACATCTACAGGTAATAAACTAACACGATAAATGAACGATATTATTTACTAAGTAGATATAAGGAAATGTGGTATGAGTGCTAATGAGACAACTATAAATCCAAGTCACAGTTTGTACAAGTTAACAATAAATTGTCAAAGTAGGGGTTTCAACTCGGAACTTTAGCACACACCGAACACCAAGCTATAAAAGGCCCAGAAAATGACTGGCGTAAAAACTTTCAATTAATAAAACCTTCTTGAATCTATTTAAACGAGAAAACGAGAAACACTTATAAACCACATCAACAAACGACAACTACTGAATATCAGGCTCCTCATAGAAATGCAAATGACTGTAGCAGTTTAAAGCGAAATAAAGTTAACAGCCTTCATACCTACGTGTATCATCACAATATAGGAGGACACACTATAAACTATCGATTGGAATTGCTTAACTCAATCATAAGACATATTATTTAGAACAATATTTACCTAAAACAATATCTGTCTGCTTACACTTATGATACAACTCAGTGTAGACTGATAGTCATGAACTATATCATTCAATCAAATTGGTGTTCTGGTATTGTTAAGCCAGAGAGTCTAAAGAGCCTGTGTCGCTCAATTTTGTCTATGCACATATTTTACAAAGGACACAGATGGATTCATGACACAATTGTGCTTTAGTGATAGTGATCTGTTTGTAGATCATTCTTCACTGAAACTCTTTCTGCTTACAGTTATATCTATCTATATTGAACGTGGCCCTTAGTTACAGTGGAAAATATTTTGTAAAAATTTACAAAAAATTACAAAAATTTATGAAAATTGTTACAATTTGAGTATAAAGGTCATGTTGACTTATTTGTAGATTTTACTTTTCTGAAGATCATAAATAATTGCTGTATACAGTTTATCTCTATCTATGATTATATTCAAGATGATAACAAACAACGACAAAATTTCCTTAATATTAACAATTCAGGGGCAGCAACCCATCAACGGGTTGTCCGATTCATCTGATAATTTCAGGGCAGATAGATCTTGTCCTGACCAACACCTTAACCCCCTTTTTATATTTGCCCTAAATGCTTTTGTTTCAGAGATATATACCAAAATCTACAATTTATCCCTACGTTCTATTTTTAGCCATAGCGTCCATCTTGATTCTTTGGCCGGGTCACCGGACACATTTTGAAAACTAATGATGATTGTGGTCAAGTTTAATTTTAGAGTAGAAAGTTGTTTCAGAGTAGAAGATTTTTGTAAAAGATAACGACGACGAACGACGACACCGGACGACCGACGATGGACCGACCATGGACGACGAACGACGGACGACGGAAGATTGACAACGGACGATGGACGACAGATGCCAACTGATGAGAAAAGCTCACTTGGCCCTTTGGACCAAGTGTTGAAATGAAATTACTCATTGTTATCAGTAGTTATCAATTCTCTTACGCCTCTCTTATATTTTTTATACATTTACATATATTTTAAAACAAATGCGATTTACTTTTCGCCTTTCGTGTGTAATGACAAAAGGAGACCCATATTGTTTTGGTTATGAATGGTTTGTTAAAGTTTGTTTAAAATATTTCAATACGAATTAATTACTGGAATACTTACTCCGGTTTCCTACTAGCAAATACCTCTCTGAATCACTCAAATTGTGAGTGTATGTATGCTTCTAGGTCAGATAAGTTCGAGGGAAAGTCATTGAGTATGCAGCAAAAATTAAAACACTTTAGAAAATATTTGTTCGGCAAGTTGAAATTGACCTTATCCCAACATTAACAGTCAACATATACATTGAACCGAGAAGACCGAAAACACATTAACAGTCTTAAAGACAACCTTCGCCAAATATTGTAAAAACAACAGTGCAAATCATTAAAAAAATAGATAACCTAAATTAAAAAAAACATGTCTGTTTTTTAACTTGAACAAAGATGACTTTGAGATTGTTATACTCACAAAAAAAATCTATATTGAATGTTCATGTGGCAAGTGAGTTAATGAAACTGAAGATGAGTAAAATAGGTAAATATATAGAAAGTGTAAATTGCTAAGGTCTTTGTGGAACAATTCTTAAGGCTTTTCATGTACATGTTTATCCCCAATTTTCTTTGTGATTATTACAAAATGTTTAACATTTGATTACAAGTCAGTCGCACAAGCTTCTAATGTAATTACTTCTGTAAATAATGACAAAGAAATGGCATGTATTTTTAATTTCTGTCGATGGTACGATTGCTGTTTAGAATTATCTTTCTATCAGTATCGTAACCGAAATTGTTTTACTAATGAATTTTTTCTTTGTTCTCGTTTATCGGTTTATCAACGGTTATACAAGTCATGCTACTTACAAAATTCAAAAAAAATAGTTTAAATTAAGTAAAAAAAAAGTAAGCTATTGATATTTACGGTAGTTAATTCTTGTCCTCAAACAGTGTGTTTTTTTTTAACTTTTTGCTGCTGTCAAATATTTGAAAAACAGATTTAACTGTATTGAGTCATTGTCAAACCGATTGACTAAGGTAAGCTTTCGTAAGTCTATTCAAACCTACCATCGTCTGTCAGTAACAATAAAATTTGTTCAACAGCACAGGATATAGCATTGAATTTTGATTTATTTGTATGCACTTGTGTACAATAGAACGAACACACATAACCTCCTTTATATTTAAAATACGTTTAAATAACTCTATTCAAAATTAAACAGTTAAGATTTTTTTTGTTAATGCAAAAACAACCATATATAAAAAGGGGTAACTGCACTTATTGACAATTATATACTTAGTTTAATGTGTTTTCATTCATCTGATCATTGACACTGATCTTCCCGGCTTATATTGTAGAAGAACATATTATGTTACGAAAAGGTGCACATATGTTTTTTTCATATTATCACTTGAAGAATACAAGTATTACAAACACCTATTGCATAAATAAATATGTATCTAACGACTGCAGATTCCATACATCGTTGTTTAGAAGATATGGACAGATTCAATACTAAATGGAACAGAACAGCAGAAAACACACTGATTACGATAACATGTACTGGTGAATACACAGGTACTGTGTCAAGAAATTGTAGTAGCGCAGGAATGTGGAGCGAACCGGATTACACTCAGTGTATGAGTAAATCCATGTATAATCTTAAGCAACAGGTAAATTCTATACTTCAAACGATAAATAGTGTGTTTGTCCAAAATGTTTAAGTGGTATTTGTTTTGCAAGGCATGCTGATGCATACATACAGTTGTCAACAACGATCACACGATCTTACTGTAAATTTAGGAATAATTGCGATAATTTTTGAATTTACACAATACATTTTATATATAACGAATTTAGGAAAATCTGCATACAGCTGGTATTAATTCCAAATATCAACAGGTAAAACTACAAAAATACCGATTTCCAAACATGAGTTTGCAAGGAAAATCTTAAACAGAAAGTCATTTAGCAAATAGCAAAATAAAAAGCTAAATACACTTTGAATCTCTGTTAAACACAAATGCAACATCGTTGACAAGTAAATTTAACAGGAATAATACCCTATATTACATAACGTGTAATTTAGTTGATGTTCCAACACTTATTAGCGCCAACTGTTCACATTATGCAATTTAAAAATTTACCTTAGCATACAATTATATCAGGGTTATTCATTGTGTTTAAGTTGGACAAACTATTAGCTGGAGACAGTGAAATTCCACTTGTGAGTTCTATCCTTGAAGAACTTGAAAACATAACAAGTGCGAATAAAGAATTACGAACTGGAGATCTAGTAACGGCTTCAGCTTTACTGGAAGACATAGCCAAATATGTAACAAATCATACAGATAATATTTCTGTTGATCAGCTAGAGGTAAGTAGATTAGTAACTCATTTGTACAACATATACAATAATAGAACAATAATACATGAACGCACATAAAATATGTATCACCAGGAAAGAAGCTGAATTGATTTCCCTATTCATTCAGTATTTTCTGTGAAGTAATCGACCATGTATTTCGATATAAACCGAGGTTGTCTTGAATATGTATTCTCCTTACATGTGCATGATGCAGGCAACTGTATTGATATATGCTATGATTTAGGAAGATAATTGTTCTAAGAAGGTCTTGTAAATTTGCAACTTGTAATACATTTTACATATCTTATCCATATTGCGTATTCTATATCATGTATATCGACGTTTTGCTTTTACATTATTATTTCGAGGTGAATATATAAATGTATTAAATCACATAATTTTAGAGTGTTTTAAACATTAACAAATCATTCTGACGTCAGAATATTATTTGCATAGTAAATTCCAATAAAGAAGAAAAACATGGCCTTAAAAAACTTTTTCGAATTAATGAATTGCAATGCATACTGGGGTACTACGAGTCTTCTACCACTTAGAAACACCTGGAATCAGTATTGTAGTTTTTGGGACAATCATTACATGCATAAAAAATGTTTTTGTTAAGCAAATGTGTTTATTTTTTTAAATGTCCTGTACCATGGTCAAGTCAGGAATATTGCCATTGTTATATTATATTTCGTTTCTGTGTGTGTTACATTTTAACGTTGTGTTTCCGTTGTGTCGTTTGTTTTCTCTTATATTTGAGTGTGAATTCACATTACTTTAAAACGTATCACGGTACTTTTCTATTCCAAATTCATGTATTTGGTTTTGATGTTATATTTGTTATTTTCATCGGAATTTGTCTAATACTTAGTATGTTTCTCTGTGTGTTACATTTTAATGTTGTGTCGTTGTTCTTCGAGTTTTGAAGAACGGTATACTACTGTTGCCGTTATTTAATGTAAAATATTTAAAATGGTCCTGAGTTTGCAAGCTCAGTCTTAGACTTTATAATAAATGTTTTTGTTTAGGCGAATGTGTTTAATGAACAATAAAATTGAGAATGGAAATGGGAAATGTGTCAAAGAGACGACAACCCGACCAAATAAAAAAAACAACAGCAGAAGGTCATGTTTAAAAGGGTCCTGAGTTTGCATACTCAGATTTCAGTGTTCAGTATTCAGTGTTTACCGTCTTCACGATCGGCTTTCTTTTTCGTCATGCAAAGAAAGTTTAAGTTTTGTCCGTTGTAATACATAGTATCTGTGAATTATTTCACCGCAGGACACCGGGAAATTTACAATGAATTGACCACTATTTAGAAAAAATATCAATTGTGCTCTTTCCAAACTATAATTCCATTCCCAAAACATTCCTGCTTTAAAAAAAACACAAATAACATTGCAATGATACACTGCTAAACATGAATGTTCCAATTATGCTGTTTCAGGCTGCACGGCAAAATAGAAGTTAAGACAGACGCTGACTGGTACAAAATCATGTTTTTCACTGACTGACCTGACATCTTTACACTAAAACATTAGATGAAGGATGTGTACTGATTCATACTTAAGTCTCATATGCATATTTTTTTTATTAGTTTCTAGTGGCTTTGAACTAGATGTCTGTAACTTCAAGTACCCTCAGATCAGTACTAAGTGTCTTTTTGTTGTTGGGATATAGAATTACCCGACCACGTCCATTCTGTGTTTTATTAGATGCATAACTATTTCAATCCATCTGATGAGATAAGCCTTTTTGTCGAGCCTTCGACTTAAGTTGATAAAGCGAGACTAAGCGATCCTTCATTCCGTCGTCGTCGGTGTCGTCGTCGTCGGCGTCGTCAACAAATATTCACTCTGTGATTAAAGTTTTTGAAATTTAAATAACTTTCTTAAACTATCCTGGGTTTGGACCAAACTTGGATAGAAGCTTTTTTATGATCATAAGATAGTATCCAGAAGTAAATTTTTTAAAAAGATAACTCCATTTTTTCTGTATTTTACTTTTAAATGGACTTAGGTTTTCTTCCAGTTAATAGTTCATACAGTCTGCAGTTAAACTTTCCAAACATTTATTAGATTCATTAACTATCCTAGATTTTTCCCAAACTTGGACAGAAGCTTCTTACAATCAGATAGTATCATGAGGAATATTTTTATTGATTTTTCCCCCATTTTTGTTGAGCCGGCGATTTACAGCAAAAGTAGGCGAGACACTGGGTTCCGCGGAACCCTTATAATTTTATTTAACTGAATATTATAATTGGTCTTAAGTTGTACTGTTACAACACTGTCCAAGATTAGGGGTGGGTTGGGATCCCGCTAACATGTTTACCATGTTTGGTGTCTTGTTGCGAGTTTTCTCATTGGCAATCACTACAAACTGCCCAGAGTCTGAATTGACCAGTTTTTGTGCTCGACCAGTAAAATCAAGGAAACATTTTACTAGACTAGTCTCGACATTGTCTCGACTGTACTCAACTGTACTTAAGTGTACTGGACTAGGTCTCGAATTTACTTCATTAGTCTGATTCACTACTTGATGATCTCTGTGTAGTCTGAAATGGTCTTGACCAAGGCTCCATCTGTCTCAACCTGTCTTGACTAGTCTCGACCTGTCTCGACTCAGTCTCAACCAGTCTCGACCTGTTTCGACTAGTCTTGACCTTCAAATTTAGTTTTGACTAGTGTAAATCAGTCCATCTTACAAAATTAAATATTGATCTTACAAAATTCAACTTATTAGATATAGGTAGTTTGATTAATTGCTGTGAAATGAAAGGATTTAATTTTACAATAGGTAAAAAATAAAAATTATTATATAAATTCAGATAGGCACCTTTAATTTTTTTTATTACTTTTTCAAATCACTATTTTGTCAAAACAGCAAATCCTAGCTTTTTTTCCTATATTAAATTAATTCTTAAACTTGACAGCAATACAACAAAAAAACACAATGACTTAGGATTCAGTAAGCTTAATGTCTATCTAAGATAGCTACATAGTTTGATGAAAATCCAAGTTGATTTGAAAAGGTTATATAAAAAATTAAAGTGTACTATCTCTATTTTGTCAAAACAGCAAATTCTAGCTTTTTTGACCTGAATTAAATTAATTCTTAAATTTGACAGCAATACAACAAAAAACTAAATGACATGGGATTTAGTAAGCTTAATATATATCTGAGATAGCTGCATAGTTCGATTGAAAATCCAAGTTGATTTGAAAAATTAAAAAAAATGAAAGATGCCTATCTGAAGTTATATAATAATTTATATTTTTACCTATTGTAAAATTGTATTCTCTCATTTCACAGCAATAAATCATACCTTAATAAGCTTGAATTTTGTAAGATAAATATTTAATTTAGTAAGATGGGCTGATTTACACCAGTCAATACTAAATTTGAAGGTCAAGACTAGTCGAGACAACACAAAGATCATCAAGTACTGAATCAGACTAACTAAGTAAAGTCGAGACCTAGTCGAGTACACTTAAGTACAGTTAAGTACATTCAAGACAATGTCGAGACTAGTCGAGTAAAATGTGTGCTCTATTTTACTGGTCGAGCACAAACACTGGTCAATTCAGACTCGGAGCAGTTTGTAGTGAATCATACCACAACTTCTTTGTTATGTTTTCTGGACTAGATGTGTAAACTTTTTATCAATACCATTGTAGCAAGTACATCCTGCTAAACATTATAATAATACGTGTTAATAAAAAGTCGTTATCAGTTTTTTAGCAAAATTGAGAAAGGAAATGGGGAATGTGTCAAAGCGAAAACAACCTTTTTATCTTTTTTTATATTTGTTATTATCGTGGGATTTTGTCTCCTGCTTGGTCCGTTTCTGTATGTGTTGCTTTCGGTGTTGTGTCGATGTTCTCCTCTTATATTTAATGCGTTTCCCTCGGTTTTAGTTTGTTACCCCGATTTTGTTTTTTGTCCATGGATTTATCAGTTTTGAATAGCGGTATACTACTGTTGCCTATTTTAAACTCATACAATACGGTCCTAAAGAAACCATACGCTTTCAGTTAATATAGATTTGTTTAAGTTGCGTCTTTTTTAAGTAGTTGTTATTAACCTGACAAAACAACACCAATTGTAATTACATTTTCTGTATCTTATTGTTTTAGAATTTTGGGGCGATCTGTAATAATTTGCTAGAAGAAAAATACTATCAGTCATGGGAAGAACTTAACGATAAGGTAACATTCTTCTTTTAGACAGTACATGTAACATGATTTCAAAATTCTAAAAAGAAATGTTTAACATTTTGTCGATATACATTAGAACTGTGCTATGTACAGTATATTTGCACTACTTATGAAGCCCAAAAATATGAAAGCAAAACTCATACATGACTGAAAATGTAATAAATACCTCATTATAACCTTGAAAGCTTTTGTCATCACTTTGAATGGCACCATTTCTCACCTTAAGCTTTTATCGAAATTCGTTTCGCGCAAAATAAGGATAGTCAAATTAAACATAGCACAAACTAATAAAAGATAAAATTCACACTCGAGTTTAACAAAAACAGACATCAAGTTAAAATGAAATGACAAGTAAACACGTGCAGAGAAGAAAAAGAGAGCATATTCAACTAATGACTGAGCGGCAAAATCAAATTCAAACATAAGCTGTGATAAAATCAGGCGATCTAGAATGATAGGAAATTCCTGCTGCACAGAAAACGGTAAATAAGTCGTTCGTCTGTTATGTAATTGTCAAGAAACAACCGTCAAGATCTGATATTCGACAAATAGAACATAATCCGCGACCATCTATGACATTGATATTTATATTTGTCAGCAATTTCATTATGATGGTAAGCATTTCTTAAATGATGGTTTTACATGTGTATGTACCAAGTAAAACCTTTAATGTATTAGCTTGCGCAAAAGGAATGATTCTCTATCCAGTAAATTATAATAGAAAATCAAAACCAGGAAATCGTATCACCTAGATGATACACATGATAAATCATCTGTCGTCGCTTGCATTTGTACTTTGAAAAAATTGGAAATTCGCAGCCTGAAAAGTAGTTATCTGTTCTGTTGATATATATGTTTGACATCACCCATGCTGTCAATTTATAGTTATATGTCAAGATAGTAGACTAATTTTCTTTGATATATGGTATCCTTTATGTTTAGCTTTTCATAGAGGAAGTTATTACAGAAACTTCGAATTATTCAATCAATTGTCATCATCTATGTAGGGGACGGTTAGGTTGTGTTTTTTAAGAAGCTTCTGCTATGTCTAAAAGGGAAGCGAAAAATACCAAATATACATTTAAAAAATACAGTCTTAAAGAGAGGCTAAAGATACAAAAAATAACATGAATAAGAGGCCAATTGACTCAGTTTGTTCAATGGTCAGTATGTTACCTGTTCAAATGTATGTTATCCTAATGTGAATGATTCAGCATTAATAAAACAAATCCAGTGTTTTGATTATGTCAATTTTTAGATCATGTTATTCGTATAATAGATTTTTTTTTTAAAGAGCATGGTTTGTGGCTTTCTTACACAAGAAAAAGTATCAGTATTATGTAAAATGTTCTATTAACAAGATTGAATGCATTATTGCAACGTGTAAATAATAGAAATTGCAGTGAAATTGCAAGTGTTTGTATACTATCGAGGAGAGGGACTTTATCGTTAAACAATGGAATAAGGGATTTTGGGTTAGCAATTTGAAAATATTTGACTGGCTTTATAAATATTTTGATTTGAGCTTCACAGATGATTATTATGTAGACGAAACGCGCGTCTGGCGTACTTAGTATCTTTGATAACTATTTAGCAATATCCAGTTCGTGAGTTTTTAATTAAGAAAGTATCTTGTTATCTTTCAGGGTACAAGTGGTGTTACCGCAGTAGTAAAAGCAGTAACAGAGTATACTAATGTGTTTCATAATGTATTGAGGGGGGAATTCTCTATGCTAGTAAAAAAGGAAAATATTGGTATGATTATTCAAACTTGAGTATAATGCCCATCATGCTCATAGTACTATCATCTTTTTAAAACTTTAAGCAACTCAAACTAGTTAATATGATGTATTTTGGTTATTCACTACATTGTTGGGTTCGCTATATGAGAAACAAAATCAAATCTGATTTATTTATATATGCCTTACACACCGCTCCACAGGTTACAGGAAAATTGATTCCACTAATGGAAATTGAGGTATACTATATATGTATGTGTTTGCATCAAACAATATCCTGATTTGCAGCAAATGTTCTTGTTGTGTTGGGTAAATCGTAATGTTGTTTATTCATGTTATTTCTTTCATATAATGCGTCGCTTGGTTTTCCATATATAACAATTTAAAAAAAAAAGGTTACTATTTATTTTGATTTTATTGATAAATAAAATATTTTTTTGTCTTTTCACATTGAAAATTCCGCGAAGCGGATTGTGTAAAATGTGAAGAGTCAAAAATGAATTTTATGGTTCAATAAATTCAAGATAAAATATTTCCATTCATTATCATGATTATAAATATATTTCTATCAAAAATAAGGCTCAAAGAACTTTCTATATCATCTTTATTAACAATAAGAACGTGCATGTATGTTGTCGTATGAATTCACAACGTCAGAGTGGGCGTGTCGCCCTAAAAATTGACAACATCGAAAATAAAAGTAATACTTTTAACCAAACAGAAGACAGCACCAAATTTATTTATTAACAGATGGTAAACATGGTCCTGTTTATGACTTCTTATAATATTTTGAATTTAAAGCATGGCATTGTTTATGACGCAAATAGTTTCAATACATGATTATCACATGTGTAAAGCATTTGATCAACACCATTTCAAATCAAAACATATTTCAGTTAAATAACCTAGAAGACTGCTTATTCTAAGAGAGAAAACACATCCCGGTGTTAGTTTCCAAAAATGTGCATTAAATTTTAGTAGTTGAACATTTGCATTGAAAAGAGATATTTTTAAATGTCAGAACTGTTCACATGAGACAAGTAACCAGAAGTATATACTAGTATATTAATAAAGTAGTTTTATCCCAGATAGCTAAACTCACATGATTGCTAACAATATTGAATTCTAATCACAAATGCAAATAAATATCAAATGCATTCGTATTTTTTCTGCACTGTGTATTCTGAATGTTTAATTGCTCGGTCAAATATTTAAGAAATAGAAGTTGGAAAGACTAGCTCTGACGAAATCATTGTACCTGATAGGTTGCAAACAACCGATTCGTGGATAACAGACTCAGGGACTGAAATGAAACTTAAAAAGAACATGTGCAGTGGTTAGTTATAATTTAAAAAATATGTTATGATGTAGTAAACCAGTACCATTTAATGTGAACATTAAAACATTAAAACATTATTGTGGAAATTAGCATGGCGCTCATTATCACTAAACTAGTTTATATTTGTTTAGGGGCCAGCTGAAGGACGCCTACGGGTGCGGGAATTTCTCGCTACATTAAAGACCTGTTGGTGACCTTCTGCTTTTGTTTTTTTATATGGTCGGATTTTTGTCTCTTTGACACATGCCCCATTTCCATTCACAATTTTATTCACTTAGTAAACATATATTTGCTGAGATATTAACAATTACACGCATGTGTGACTATATGGTGTTCTCTTTTCTGTATAAAGTTAAGGAACTGAAATTAACAACATATAAAAATATACATTGAACATGATTATTAAGTGTAGTCTTAGAGATAATTCAGATCACAGTTACCAATTTTATATGGTTCAAGTAGAAGCTATCTATAGCTAATGAAATGAACAAGATTTTTGATGTGTGTGTTTCCATATTGTTGTTTTTTTGTCTGTTTTGTATTTTGCCATAATAAGGTCTGATATTCTTCTTAATATTTTGCATTTTTCCATATCTTTCGTTCCCTTGTATAATCTTTAGATAATCATAAAGATTACAAACTTAAAATCATATGACAAAACATGTACACTTATATACTATATTTTTATTTGTAAATGTTTTAGTACATGTACGGTCTTAACGTCTGATTTTAAATGACAGTTATATTTGAATCTGTTTTTAGATTTGACTGGATACAGTTGCACATTTTATCGAAACTTGTCCAGTTTATTTCCAAAGTATTTGCTATCAAATCGGTAAGTTTAATAGATACTGGAAATATTTTTAAAATCATTTGTTTTTCATTTGTTTGTCAGTTTACGTGAAATAAAGTCAATTTAACACACACAAAAATCTTTCACTGTATGCATCTTCTTATACTTAGATACATTATTAATGTTTGCAGCATAATATGTTATATGATCGAAATTTTTCTGAATTTTCTGATTTATTATATTAAGTGTATATCAAGATAATTGTGTAAGCAATGTCTTTTCTAGTTAAGTCTAGCTTTATGAAAAAATTGAAAAGATTGTGACTATATTTTCTTCAGGAAAGTGCTGTCTTTTGATGGAATATACGACGTAAATTCGATTATAGCTGATGTTTCGATTGATGCAAAATCGTGTTTGGATTATTCCGTAAACTTAAGATTTGGACATTTATTAGTAAGTAGGCTATCGCATTTATACAATAGCAAAACATATCTTTTCGTATTATTTCAAATTGTCTGTCTGTTTTAGCATATTTGTTTTTGTTAAAAAAAAAAAGTCAATACACGGGTATATTTGTTTTGAAGTTTTTGTTTTTTAAGCCTTTATTTAAATTTGTTCATTAAACATATATTTGTACTTGCAATCCTTTATATAATCTATCTTCTGTTTTGTCAGTTTGTTATTTTAGTATGAAATTGTTAACCAAATTGCAATATATAAAATTGAGAATGGAAATGGGGAATGTGTCAAAGAGACAACAACCCGACCAAAAAAAAAACAACAGCAGAAGGTCACCAACAGGTCTTCAATGTAGCGAGAAATTCCCGCACCCGGAGGCGTCCTTCAGCTGGCCATGTACGAACAGAGATGTGAATATATTAGAAGCAATATAGAAATATGCCTAATTGTGGGTTAATGTGGATGTTATGGGGATATTTGTTTTAATTGATTTCTGACCACATTTTCTTTTGTATATTATATTTTTTGAAAACTCTACGTATATTTTTCGGCTTTGAATTGATGGACACATAAAAATGACTGAAAGAATTACGAGGCTATAGAATTCCTGTATTGTAGAGTCTAGGATCATATTAATTCTGAACATCTTTTCAAGGGAAACCACTCCAGACC
Source organism: Mytilus trossulus (assembly GCF_036588685.1). NCBI lineage: Eukaryota > Metazoa > Mollusca > Bivalvia > Mytilida > Mytilidae > Mytilus > Mytilus trossulus. The sequence continues at coordinate 55,511,531 of NC_086386.1, read as the reverse complement.
TGTTTGTGGATTTTGGGATTTCAATGCTTCGTAAGTACAATGTATATCTTTCAATTTATTTGTTTTAAAATTATAACAGAGTTGCGTTATAAGTCACTACATTGTACTTCAAAATCATCACTCTTCATTCTTAAAATGTACAAATATTGACAAACGACAAAAATATAAAGAAACATTTCATAAACATGTAGCGATTGAAGTTTTGCTGTAAATATTACACGATTGTACTATTATAAAGAAAATCTAGAAAGATATTGTTTCTAGTTAATTTGCACTATTAGATTGTTTTCTCATACATTTATGCTAGCCCTTATGTTTTGAAATTGGGTATAAATTTCATTTAGAAGCCCATAAAAATATTATCTTAATTAAATATAACGTTTACCTGCTTATTTATATGTCGATAAAACATTTCCACATTACAAACCGCAAATGCACATGTATTTTCACATTCCCATACTTTTCTTCTTTTTTTATAATTTTTGCAGCAATAACATATGGTTTGTTTAATATTTCAAATATTTTCTAATAGTATTATATTGAACAACTAAATTAAAGGAATACTGTAAATGGAGCGTGGTCGCCTTTGGGATCACTAGTAGCTGATTCTTCAGAATCTTACACAATCTGTGAATACAATCACACCACGAATTTTGGCGTACTGATGAGCCCAGGAAGGACAGTATGTTCAGTTATTTACCAAATCTAAGTTTTACAATTACACACACATGATAATGGTATACCGTATTTATGTAAACTCTTTTCAGAATTTTATCCTGTGCGAAATATGCGGTTTGAAATCATATTATTATTATCTTTATTTTGGTGCAAATTCTGCTAGTTTGCTTGAAACCGTCATAACAAACCCAAACTATTTTCTATATTATTCTAGACATAAATATATCAAACGTATTCTTATTTTATTCGGCACGAAAAGAATATCGGTTTGAAGTCATTTTCTATAAGCATATTAATTATATTATGCATATTGTTACGTTGCCACCGCCAACTGTCTATAATACGAAAGCGTGATTTTTTTTCGTTATACATCATACTCAAACTTCAAACAAGTTATTTTACAAAATAAACGCATCCACATCATCCAGCAATATGAAATGATTCCACTAACATATTAAATGATTTAAAAAAAAAAAAAAAAATTGTAATCACTGCACGACAAAATACCTTATAACACTATTGGCCTTGAGTTTTTAAATATAGCAAAACAAGAATGTATCCACAGTACACGGATGTCCCACTCGCACTATCATTTTCTATGTTTACAGGACCGTGAAATTGGAGTCAATTCTCTAATTTGGCATTAAAATTAGAATGATCTTATCAAAGGGAACATGTATACTAAGTTTCAAGTTGATTGGACGTCAACTTCATCAAAAACTACCTTGACCAAAAACTTTAACCTGAAGTGTAACAGACTTACGAACGAACAGACGGACGGACGGACGGACGGACGAAAGGACGAACGAACGGACACACAGACCAGAAAAAAAAACTACCTTGACCAAAAACTTTAACCTGAAGTGTAACAGACTGACGAACGAACAAACGGACGGACGGACGAACGAACGGACTAACGGACGCACAGACCAGAAAACATAATGCCCTCTTCTATCGTAGGTGGGGCATAAAAAGTACATAGTAATTATTGATATTCAAATTTTTTTCTGAATAGTATAATGAAAGTACTTCAGTTAAATGTGAATGGAGAATTTTTGGCATTGTAAACAAGTAGTGAAAATTCAAAAAAGGCTATCATTATCCCTTATGGACCAGGAAATACTAGCGTGCCACCTAAACAAACTAATATAAAATTGCCATTTTTTCCAGCCATCGCCTCACAAATTTCCTTTGAGCATGATTTCAGCCATAGGATGTGGTGTATCCATTCTGTTTCTGACCGTGACAATAGTCGTTCATTCAGTACTTTGGAGGTAAGTTTTCAACATCTATATAATTATATAGTTATATATTGAAGTTATGTACATTTTTGTACTTTGGATGTAACAACATGTAAGCTGTTCTAATATTGTGTAAATTTATTTTATGGATTAGCTACGGCGTTAACTCGAGAACAAATTCTCATCTTGAGATACGTCGGTATATATCATTTGATATTTTCTGTGGATTTATTCTGAACTTACAGAAGTGAAATATTTGTTTTGCGGAATTAAAAATTTCATAAATCAGTTAATAAATGTTAACTGTTTCTTTTAATCGTGGAGGCCTTATGCAACTTCTGGTGCGGAGAGAATTAAGGTTAATGTAAGGTTTCTTTTAATCTGTGTTATACATGTTGTAACATGGATACATTTCGTTCGATGTGTCTTTTAACAAACTTAATATTACAGATATCCTTCTCGTCTACTAAACCTTTGTATTAGGTGATGTTTCATGATTTGTAATGCTTAACATAATAGTATCACGAAAGATTTTTTTTCTTTACTACTTTTATAGGTATGTAAGAAATGATAGAACAAAAACACTAATGAACTTATGTGTAGCTTTAATTCTGTCTTATGTCCTTTTTTTGGCTGGTATAAAACGAACAGAAACTAAGGTAAGAATGGATATAATTGACCATGTCTATTTTTAATACATATATAAATATGACGAAACCATTTCCCATTAAATTTTAAAAAGTATACCATAGCTGTATATACATTGATTATTGGTTCGAAATTTTCAACGTAGCGTTCTATTTCCAACAGTGCATACATATAGATTAATAATTTTCATGTATGCATCTTGATGATTTTTGCTTTTATCTATTTTTATCGTTTATCTTTTATCTATGTTTCCTTAACTGTAAATGTGTGGGTCGTTTGTTATTTTCTGAAATTAAAAAGAGGGAAAAGATGGCGAAGAACACTGTAAACTCATAACTAAATAATAAACTGAAATCGCCAAAAATCAAAAGACAAACAACTTTAGACAAAACAGAGCATTACAAAGTAAAGACTGGGCATATCACTTGTTCAGAAAGGATTAGCAGATTCTGCTCCGCATGTGGCACGTATTCTATTTTTAATATTTTTTCGACAGTTTTATTTCTTACCACTATCAACTTGATTTGCATCTGAAAAGGTATTTTTCCTCAATTCTTGAAAGATTGAAAACCATCATGAAGTCAGTAACGGCTTTTTGTATGTTTTAAGTGTTACATATAGATGAGAATCTAGTATTGATCCAATAATAAGCTTAAGCATGTTACTGTCACTCAAACATGTTATATTAAACTCAGTGTTTAAACACATTTATGTTTAAATAACATGTTAGGTATTAAATATTAACCTGTTCACATCACCATGATACCTAATTGTGTGAAAGCTACTGAACTAATATGCAAGGCAATTGTTAAAAACAATTTGCAAATTAATGTAGTGAATAATCATAAAAATGACTGAAAGCTGTTCATAACTCAATCAATTCTTGTTGGGTATTTAAAGTTCATGATAAGATCAAAATGACCGTTTAAAAAATATGTATTAGTGAACATCCTAACAAGTAATTTTAAGCTAATTAACAAGGTGTACCATTTATTAAAAACACTATAGCTGCAGGTGCTTGTCTGACCAATACAAAAAGTTTTAAAAAAACTTGTTTAACTGGTAGAATCAACATCATTTATCATTTTATCACACAGAAATAATCAATAAAAGACTTGTTATCAATTCCATGAAAAGAACTCAATTTGTATAATGGGACATACTATACTGGTCAACAAAAGAAACGATACAATACTTTTTTCAAATTAAAGATAAAGTTTTCCATTCAATGGACCAATATTTAAGGTAGTAATACTTAATCATTATGGAAATACAAATCCGTTAAAAAAAAAAAAATTTAACGACAATTTAAAAAAAAACAAGTTCCAAATAATGAGGCCAACCTCTTTTTTTAAGGTAAAGACAGTGTTTGCCATCAAATTGTTTTTAAAAATCATACAGTTTCTTCGTTTATTTGTTAAGCAAAGTTTGTCCCCACGATAAATCGTTAAAATGTATACATAATCAACTGATTTACCATAGACAGTATGTGTAAAGTGATATTCAAAAAGCGGTAACAATCTTAAAACTTATCCGAAAGGTTCCAAATTTACTGTGTGTTGTTTTCATATCTAAAGCATTGATTGGAGAAGAAAATAAAAACATTTTTTTTTTGCATTTTTTGACATTTCAAAAAACACTTTTTTTCCCAAAAATTTGAAAAAAAACAATATTTCAACCTATTACTTACAACATGAACATTACTTGATTAGCATATTGAATATTTTTAAACAAATTTGAAATTATATTTAGAACTTAGAAAATTATGTGTCGATTTATTATTCAACTTTCCGCAAAACTTATTTGCTCCCTACGATCGTATACACTGAATTTAGATGCTTTCCGACAAGTTTTGATTTTCATTATTACATGTGAATACATTGCAAATGAAAGCGTTTTAAAATAGTGTATCTCATTTTTTTTATATTTAATACTTTTTGATAAATTTTATTTCAAAGTCGTGTATCGTTTCTTTTGTTGACTAGTATATTAGAAATAAAAGACAATCAGAGGTTTAAATATCAGGAACCAGGAATTATAGTTGAATACGCCAGTCGCGCGTTTCGTCTACAAAGTGACGCTTCGATGAAAATATTTTTAATTGCTTACGTCCCAGTCAGATAAATCAATATAAGTAGTTTTAAATTGTTTTTGTTTTCTTTTTTGTTTTGTTTAAAGGCAGTCTGTACAGCGGTCGCAGTAGCTCTACATTATATGTTCTTAACAAACTTTGCTATGATGCTAGCAGAGGGTATTCTTATAGTGAGAATGGTTATTATTGTTTTCCAAACAAAATCTATTGTGCATTGGTTGCTGCCTGCATGTTGGGGTGAGTACATGTTTTACATTTACGAATATGTCATTTTGATGAAATTTACTCGTCAAACATAGTTCATGTGTAACTTTTTTTCACATTATTTTAATAGCTTTATCTATGATATCGTTTCTTTATAAATATACATGATTCACATCACGATTCCAAAAGCTAAAAAAACTATATACTAGGAAGGAGAATTCCGAGAGTAGATAAACCAAAGAGTAAAGATGATAAGCAAACAATTGCACACAAGCAAAAGAGCATAATGACAATATAAATGTATGTCTATGTCTATGATCAGCTCGTAAAAATGTACACAATTATTTATATTACTTCGAATGAGATACAGCAGATATATCAATGACTAAGAAAAAAGATAATGAACCAGATGATTTCTTGAATCATTTAATATTGTGAATAGGGGTTGATGTTTTCATAAAGCAGTTAAAATAAGGACCATGATAACATCTACTTGTTCATTTGCCTATATATTCATCTTCATTTTCAGTTGTTCCAGGTGTTTTTGTCGGCATTTCTGCTGGTGTGACTAAACTAAATGGGTATGGTAACGGACAATTGTACGTATTCCATATACAATGTATATTTAGCTCATATGTGTTAACAACAAATATATCAATGGAAAGAGAAACGTGAAACGAAAAACACGGATAAAAAACAACAATAAACGACAACAGGTTCCCGACTATGGACAGGTGCAAACAACTGTATAGGGTTGAAATGTTTTTATAGGCGGCAACCTTCACCTAAATTACCATCAAAACAGTCTCATATCACTGTACAAGTAAAGGCAGCGGAAGGACACAAACACAATTTCCTTTCCACAACTACAGCATTTCAGCTGACCACTTTTCTCTTAAAGAAAGAACAACATGAAGTAATTATTTAATTCAATATCCAAACTTTTTTCAAAGTTCACACTTGCATAGTAGAAAAATCAATAGTCTGCACACTTGATTTAAATGTATAAACATGAACACATAGTATGTTAGAAAATTAGTACTGGGCGGGTAATATACTACCACACAGGTGAATTTTACTTTAGTAAAGAACAGTTTTGAAATGCAAGGCTTCCTTCTTTAATGCTAGTAATTTCAAATTGCATGCATTATGTATTTTCATCATTTTTATCAATTAAACTTTCTAAGAAATATTAACACGCCAGGGACATCACACAAATATATCTTCCTACAACTGTATTTTTCTTTATAGAACTTATTTAGAATATTATTTTACGCATTTTGCAATTCCATATCTTGTAATACAGTTTTGTGCTAGTAACGTTTAGCAATGCCCTACCAGATTTGTATACAAACCTTGATTTGATTCTTTTACTCCACAGACATGCTATGATGATGATAGCAGTTTGTTTCCATATGTTTACTATGCTTAAGTTGTGTTTCATTTATTTGATGTTGCGGATTCTCAAACATTTTGGCTTTGAACATAACTTCAGGAATATTAATTGTAAACATGTAAATTTGGTCCTGTATGATTGGTACAGGTAAGTATTTATTATAATTATGCATCATTAATTTCGGGGTGTTTTTATCATTTCAGTTGTTGGTTGACTCTTGAGTCAAACCTCATATGGGCGTTCATAGGACCAGCATTACTTGTAATTTTGGTACGTATTGGTTGTTAACAAAAGGAAATGTCATACTGCATTTGTTTTTTCTTCATTCTAATTGTTTGATGATAATATCAACTTCTTTTAAACTGAATATATGATTTACAGGTGCTAGTCAGGAAAGGGCAGTTCAAACAATAAATACAAAAGCAAAATGAATGAACAACGTGGGTATTCAACGTAGTAAAGTATACATAATAATTATTTAGGAACAGGTGAACGAGTCCCATCAATCAATCCGAAAATTAATCTGAGTGACTTTTAAGGAATGATACTGTGCGAAATTTTTTTCGTGGGTAACAATTTTCGTGGATTGAGGAAACTTGTATTTTTGTGATATTTGAATTCGTGGTTTTACCAATCTCTGCATATAAAGCATGTAGGAAATTTGCACTTCGAAGAACAGTTCAAGGCGTGCTACATCTGTTCTAACGCAACCCACGAAAGTTGGTATTCAGCGATAATAATAAATATACAGTAGTTTTTTTCTGTATTGTTTATTTCAGATCAATTTTGTTATCATTGTCTTAACGGTACATAAAATGATGACCACTAAAGGGTTAGCTAGGAAAACATTAGAGGAGAAATCTAGGTAACATCTTATTGTTCAAACAATTTACAGCAGTACATTTACATGACCAATTTGTGAAGGGTACTCGACATATAACAATCGGGGATTTTATAATAATTTGGTCTATAAATAATCTCATAATGAAAGGTTAAAATGTTACACAAATAAACAAAGAACAGGATTACTTTAAATTTTACAGTAATTTAAATAGAATAGGAAAAGGATTTTTGAAATAAGACAACAATCCTATCGAAGAAAAGGGTCATTAATGGGTCTTCCACACAGCCAGAACATCCCGCACCGGAGACTGGATTCAACTGGCCACACCACAATAGTATTTACAAATTTAGCGAAATGAATACTACACTCAACAAAGAAAAACATAAATAAACAAGAATTTGAGAAAAAAAATCAAAGATACACATAGGCCAGAAGGTGTGGAAAAAACGTCCGCAAACCAAATTAATTTCAGACATGTCAAAATCCCCTAATCATGAAAAAATGGTATGCCATTAGGAATATAAATAACTCAAAGAAACAGAAATAAATAAAACAAATAAACCAAACAATGCTTTAGTTTATTTTTTGTTTAACTTTAACATTTAATCTAATTATCTTGTAATTTATGGTACATGTACGCAAAATTATTACCAACTATTTATTGGAGAGTAAATGGGAGCTGTATTTCGTTTTATCTAGGATTGGTTTCAAAAGTATCTGTGTGATTTTGCCGTTATTTGGAGTAACATGGGTACTTGGTGCATTTTCTGTAAACGAGGATTTGGTTATGTTTCAATACCTTTTTGCAATCTTCAACTCCTTACAGGTAATTTGCTTCAAAAAATTATATATATAATATATCATATATAAGGTTGTTTTTTTTATAGAAAACAAAATGTAGAAACAAGATTCATCAAACATACCAAGCTTATACATGTGTGTGCCAAACGTTTATTCAACGACTATATTGGAATAAAAGATTAATCTGTAATTATTGTGTTCCCCTCGTAATCCAATTTGGAGATGTGTTAAATTCTGCGAAGTACGTTGTCAATTGATACCTTAAAATAATGAAGAACCAAAAAGAATATCAAAATATTCAGAATATGGAAACGTGTAGGAACACCGACGAACCCAATAGTGAATCGAAGTAACACCACAAGAACAATAGCAGTTTAAAAATCATTAGGTGGAAAACTCAATATTACGCAACACGAAAATCAGTCTATGGAGTAATCTGGTTATAAAGTTAACAAACAAACCTTTAATATCTATTAAATAATAGCGATTTCAGAAAAAAGCGGCTCATAGAAATAAGCATAACATGTCACAATGCAACTTCTTTTTTTTCTTATTTTTTCAAGTTATGGTGACCGTCTTATTTTTCGTATTGGTAGCATTGTGCAATTATTTCTGATTTTACAGCAGATGCACGTACATGGACAAGTATAGTCCTGTAATTTTACCAAAGACTTTGCGTGATGGAATATCATTTTAGCATAAATAAACTAAAGCCAGACTGTTATTCGGTAGATATCTATGTATGAGTAAAGTTTGTGTTTAGTTTTGTTTTTTTGTATTAAAGTTCTACATGTATGTACATAATGCCTGCAAAAAATGTCAGCAATTTTTCTATTATTGATTTTTTTTAGGATTGAACTAAAATGCGGGACAAATTATTGTATAAACACACAGATATAATTATAAGCTATCAAAATTTTATTTGTGAGATACTTATCCACTCGCATTAATCGCATTAATACAAATCTTGCAATGTTATTTGAACTTACATTATATTCAACTTATCATTTTCGTACAGGGTCTTTTAATTTGTTTATTCCACTGTTTTCTTAACAAAGAGGTGAGTTTTTATGTGTTTTATTATAAAGCAAAGTATATGTAATGATAAAAGAAAAGTGATCATTGAATTTGTATTTAAGATATTGCAGTACGCTAAAGTTTAATTTTCACAATATAAAAAAAGATGTAGTAGAAAAGCTAATGAACTAACTCGTATACAGAGACGTAATGACGTAAACACTAACCGTTTAGCCTTTAACTTATATATGAAAAATATAAAATTATTAACATGAGATAATAAATGGCCTGATCTTTGTATAAACCAATAAACGAAAAACAAATACAGGAACAAACGTCAACCACTGGAACAGGCGACTCACTTCTGGAAGTCAGATAGAATGTGACGTGGATGAGAATGTACAACGCTTCCCGACTTTGAGAAAGTAGCTTCAGAGCACAAAATAAAGAAAGACTTTTAAAATCAGTCACACAGTGCATACCTCATCAGATCGATACAAATCACAAATCAACATATTAAAACACAAAACTAGCAATGTATGAAAGCTGGCTTCGGTTACTTATTTAAAAGATTTAAAATCGTCAAATCGAACTTCTAATGGAATTGGTTTAAACACACTATAAACAGTCATTCAGATAACTGTTTCAGATATAGGTATCGGCAGATCGTACGACAGCGAATGTTCACATATTTACAACAATTATATTTAGTAAAGATTTCAGTTTAAATAAAACAGAATCAAAATTTAAACCGATCAAAACACTATTCAAAGATGAAACCGCAGTCTGAAATTTAAAGCCTTTTACAAAAAGTTCATCTTAAATCAAAAATTTGAATTTGTTGCAGTTAAACCGTGTTGGATGGTTATCTGCTAGGCAACTATAACACATTTCCTCAACACTTCAATTGATAGCATAATTTCGATTGAATTTGTCAATTGTTAAATTTTGCACTGTTTTTTCTTCTAAATTTTGAACATTATAGCATTTGTTTTAGTCATTGACATGATGTGGTTTTAATTTTTCTCCACATGTTTTTAATTTGAATATGCAATAATTGTAATCGTCAGGTTTAAATATACGTCTTTAAATCAGATATTTATCCCAGTATCCTAAAAAGGAACTATTTGTTCACTTGAATACTTATCAAGGATATTGCAGGTGCAATTAACAAAATCTAGAATTTAAATTGATACTATAACGTATAAATCAGAGGACAATTAGTTGTCGAACAACATAAACTGAAAATATGGATAAGTTATGTTAAACATGTTCAACTTGGTGCTCCTTTTGCAGTTTTTTTTTCAACAGGCTAACTTCGACTTTTACCTTATATTTTCATTGGTATCAGTTGGGTCGTAAATCCGAAGAAATGAAATCTGAAATTTGCCGAAATTCGGGTAAAAATCCCTGATATGGGCTATTGAAGTTTTATGATCATGCTAATAGAAAAAGAAAACATGGGTGTTATGAGGTAATATTTTACCTTGAATCGTAGTAAAAACCTAAGCAACCATCCATACAAAATCTGACACACATTTCTAAACATAACCTCCTTTAATTTAAATATATATACCTTTACCTTTCTATATTTAGGTCAGACAGGGTTATCATCATTACCAAAGACGCCGAAGAGCCAATCGATCAAATATTATAGTGTCTACTGATACTTCTAATTATGTGAGTAAAGCGATATCAAGAATTACGTAGTTCGGTCATATCAAAAACATATTAAAATGAAATTGAAAATGCTAACACCATGAACTAAAACTGACAGATTGACTTATAACACTTCAAGCTTAAATATTCAAACAGACATTTATCGATGTCTCTAAAGAATACCAAATGGTGTTATAATTGTATAATCCATCACCTACACGCACCAAGACATTTTTTTTTATTATCCTTTGTTAATTAAGTTTCTGCTAGAAATGAGCCTTAGAATACGAGTTTAATTTTACATCTAAATTACCATTACTACGCTAAGCTTATGGAACATGTAAAACATGTTTGAGACGAATGAAGTTATGTGTGCTGTTGGTTTTGTTTCACAACGTAGAGACTATAATTAACACACTTCGGGATCTTGGTGCATTTATTTAAGTATTTTGTTTAATGTGTGCATGTGTGTGTTTGTGTGTAAGATTGTTAAAAATTATACATGTTAATGTACTAAGGATTCCCAAATGACAAGTAATAAGTACTGTTCCTCATATCGCCTTTCTCTTTGGGCATTTTTTTAAATTTCCAAGTTATAACTAAAAATAGAAATTAAAATCATGAATCATTCACTATCGTTCAAAATACCCCAATGGAGTTATTTAATCATATTTGTAGGGTTTCTTAAGACAATCTTTTCACCTGAAACAATTTTGGTGAGAAAAATGCACGAGGTATTGTCTCAAATATTTGTGTTCATCCAAACATTGATAAAATAATAGTGTGTGTTTCAATATTTTACATATTTTGTGTAAGACATACAGGTAAATGCATCATCGTCTAACATTTGTACTTGTTTTAGGATAAACATAAAAGACAACAAGGGAACAGCAACGGAATCTCTAAACAGAGCAAAAATTAGAAAACAAAACAACGTTTTTATCTCAAAACAAATGTGTGACAATGCATTAAAATATTTGTATATGCTCAACTGAATTTGACTTTTTAAAGTTTTGCCTATCATTCGATAAATATCGAACTGTTTTATCAAATGATAACGAAATAAAAGGCTGGCAGTGATTTCAGTGATACATCCGGACAGACCGGTGTTTAATTGTCGGATTGTGACCCTCATTGTTACACAAAATCATGACAAAATGACTGTCTTCTAACCTAAATGGTCAAATTTAGCTATTTAGCAATTTTTTAATGTAATAACGAACCTCGTTGTGACCTCGTCAAATGAAAGGTTTTAGTTAGTGCATTTAATAACTGGTAATTCGTTAGTCTGTGTCTATGAGTGAAGAACTATGCCTATTTTCTTTGAATTATGTTGTGTTTCCTGAATGTTGCTTATATTTACATCTGTATTACTTTTTTGTACATCTTATAGTGTCTCATCTTTGCCTAAACTTCATAAGTATTGTGCCATTTATTTTATTTCCTGCAATTAAGAGCCATAAAATACCATTATTTCATTGGTCGAGACCATCTTGCTATATTCTAAATTTTATTGTTAGCTGGTATATTTCACTCACGTTAACATTAAGATAAGACATGGCACGGTACTTGTCTATCCCAAATTCATGTATTTGGTTTTGATGTTATATTTGTTATTCTCGTGGGATTTTGTCTGAAGCTTGGCCCGTTTCTGTGTGTGTTACATTTCAGTTTTGTGTCGTTGTTCTCCTCTTATATTTAATGCGGTTTCCTCGGTTTTAGTTTGTTACCCCGATTTTGTTTTTTGTCCATGGATTTATGAGTTTTGAAAAGCGGTATACTACTGTTGCCTTTATTTACACCGTTTATGTGTCTAGCCTACGACTTTGATCGTAAAAAGTTCGACAGATAGATAGTGTTTCGACGGCGGCGTTAGTTTATCTCTTAGAAGCATTAAAGTTTAGAATGTGAAAGACCTGGATGTTACATACTTTAAATATAATTATCTTATGTTACGAAGTTTCCATCTGTAACATGTCCATTGTCATTTATAACAAACGGATTACTATATCTGGTACAATGTATGTGCGTACCTTGCAAGGTCTTCATGTCCGTCATAAAGTTTTCACTTGACCTCGACCTCATTTCATGGATCAGATGCTGTACGCAATAGGTGTTAGTATATTTGGTGTATGAAAGGATTGTACGGTGTACATGTCCAACTGGCATACGTCATCTGACCTTGCCCTTAGTTTCACTGTTCAATGGTCAAAGTTAAGTTTTAAAGCTTTGGTCTTTTTTTCTTATACTATATGCCACAGGTGAACTGCATGTAGAAATATTTTCCGATGTACATGTCAATCGCACCGGTCGTTTTATTTTAACTCTGCCGCATTTTACCAGTTTATTTTTCGAGTTAAGGTTTAGTGTTTTAGTCTGGGTTTTTTTCAAGTAAAAGCAATATGTCAACTTTATTTGTGGAATTGAAGGATTATAAGTGGACATATCTGCATGACATGGTTCATCTGACAGTTACCTCATTGTCATGGTTCACTGGTCATGCTAATGTTTTTTTGTTAAGTCTGTTCCGTAGAAACAATTATCAATAGGTCAATTATAGTTAGTGTATTGTATTGTATTGTATTGTATTGTATTGTATTGTATTGTATTGTATTGTATTGTATAATAAAGGTGTACAAGTATTCTTTAATTCGTTTATATGACTTTGACTTCATTTTTTTTTTATTATTTGAAGTTTCTGCGATAGTTGTAGGAAACCTTTATATTTCGTACTATCAACATTTAGCAATGGTAAGTAACGAAGGCGAGACATTTCAGTGTGTGTACTCTTGTTTTTGTATTAGTTATGTAACAATGACAATTAAGAGTATGTTTTGCTTATTGTGAGAAGAATAACTGACACAAAAACTTATTAAGTATTGTAACCATGTACGTTTGCGTGTTTTTGTGATCTTGTACATATTTTGGCAAATAACTGCTCTTCCGTAGTTTGATACTGTAAGTGCAAAACTATTTACGAATTGGAAAGCTTCATCATGTAACACTAACTTAAAGTAACTCAACCTCTGAGTAAGTATGCACGACTAGTTCTTTCGAGTCCTGATCGGACTGCAATTGTAGAATGTTCCTATAGAAATTTTGTAAATTGAGTTTGCATTGGGAGCTTTTTTTACTCCATAACAATTTAGGAATATGAGCGACAACCTTTTGTTTTGCTCGCACATTTTTGTAAATATTATTGAATTATATACGACAGTCATGCAAATAAACTCATTATAGATACCTTGACCAAATTTTGAATATACTTATATCCGCAATTTAAAGGGGTTTGATTATAAAGACCTTCAACTGTTTCCGATTGTTTTGGCACGGTATCAAATATTAGGCTTTGATTGTTTCGGGTGAAAATAAATCCAAAAAATCGTATTGGACGCATCTAATTTATAATTCGTTGATTGTATTTTTTAGCTAGCTATAACGCATGTTTATTTTGAATCATGAAAAATGTAATATCTGTTTAAAGAAGAGGCCCATGTTTGGGGGTAACTTGTTTTCCTTTCGTGTAGAAGCCGACAGCCTAGCACATCAGCAAACAAATATTAGGATTTTCATAATCCTTAATTTGCATGTTGACGCACTGTGAATAATGTTAATGCCTGTACAGCAGTAGACGTTCGATGCTCCATGTTTATATTTGGAATTCATGCCATTTCCTGGGGTTTTGTTTTTCTATTGTGGATTTATAAAAAATGACTATCGAGAACATATCTTCAAAGATGAATAACTGCTATTGGTACTAATATTATGCTGCTGGTACAATAGTTACTCGAAAAATGCGTATGATTAGCCGCTGGATATTAAGCAACGTTCACTAAATCATTGCACATCTCATATCTTGAAGTTATATTAGATAAATATGTGTACGCATTTACTGCTTCAAAACAACTACCGATTGATTGTTATAACACTTATGTATAAGCATGTTTACCAGTGTTGTCAGTTAACTGTTCATAAACATTTATAATGTTGTTGAACACTGTCGTTCAAACTCTAGCGTGAAAAAAATCACTTTCGATGACTTTTTTTTACTTGTAATTTAAAACCGTTTGAAATGTATACGAACAAGGATTAATACATCAGAACTATACATGATAGTTTGTTTGTATTTAACCTGTTAAAGTGACTGTTAATTTTATAATATTATGATAAATCCCTTTAAGTACAGCTTAGGGTTACATGATTTGCTGTGTCGATCGTCAGAATCATAGCGTAATCTGCTTTATTGAACTGTGTGTTTAAATAGTGTTTAACCACCTCAGGAACGATAATTCATAAGTTTCTGTCCTTTGGTAAAGTGTTACATAATCATTATTGGCTAACAAGTGTCTTCGTTTTTAAATATATATATTTGTATATTTTAAAACAAACCATTTTGTTCTTTACATGCATTAAATGATCCCCGGTTATGCTAAAGCGTTAAACTGTATTTAGGAAAGCCTGATGGGCAACCCAAGGTTTGACAAAACTGAAATTATTCCTTTGAAAATATTGTGTACGGAAATTTAAGTTGGTTGACTGTTATTACATATCTGTTTCACAAAAAACGATGAATTTGCAATGATCGCCACGTATTCACAATGTGTGCTCTTTATCCCAAGTCTCACCTACCGCAATAGCATGTGTTTGCTTACAACTGCAACATAACGGATAGCACATGTAGCACATGCGGCACATGATCTGCTTATCCTTATGAGGAATTTAAGATACCTACATTTATCGGGTTTGTGTTCATAGAATGATGTTTTTTTTCTATTTATATTGTTTTCGTTTTATGACATGACGTTATCAGAGTTCCTTTGTTATATTTCGTCACTCTCTTTTATCGATAGCATTGTAACAATATTGCAGTCATAAGTTTTTGAAAGCATTCACAAATCTTTGAAAGAATACTATGTTTTGAACATTCTTTCGTTCGGAGGTACCGAAACCTAGTTAGCAATTGCTAAATCGCTGAAATTTCTACGGAAAATATTGTCAATAGTAGCTTTCTATTACCGTTTTTATTTCCTTTCTTATTATACTTTAAACAAAATGATGCATGTATTTGTTTTTAAAAAAACTACAAATAATACATGTCACGCAACATATCGTATGAAAACATTGCACTGATTCATTCACTTCCGTAACGGATTAATACACCCTTTTATGTAGTCGAAGTGTGTAATGTGATTCACATGTGTTACAGTGCATGTTGTAAATACTGTATCACGATACATCATAAACATGTATACTTACATAATATTGAGGTTTGGCTTATTCCTGATATTAAATAGAAATATACTTTCAGGTAAGACGTTTAACTATCTATTTCAATGTGATGTGTAAATCATTTTTACACCGAATTATATATATAAAAATGACTGATTGGTTTCATTTGGGGATATATATTACACTTCAAGCTATTTTCTTATCCTATATTTACATTTAAAAATTATAACACATGTTGCATGGATCAAACTTGCAATAGCAATATTATCTATTTACCTTACGAACAAGGTGAAAACATATGTTGCACTTTACCTCAAACGGAAATACTATGTACAAAGCGACAGTTGACTTTGTTGGCGAATACTAATATAATATATTTTTAAGTTTAAAATGTTTACAGTATATATTCATATTCTCTTAAAATGATTGTTGATTTTGAAGAAACCTGTTGTAATATATGATTTGTAGACACATGGTAACATTGTACAACGTCCCATAAATCAGTAATAAAATTGTGAATGGAAATGGGAAATATGTCAAAGAGACAACTACCCGATCAAAGAGCAGACGACAGCCGAAGGCACCCCATGCGTTTTCAATTCAGCGAAAAACTTCACAAGGGGAAGCGTTCCTAAGCTGCCCCTAAACCTAACAAATGTGGATAAACGAACAAAATGCAGCCGCCCCTTTAACCCAAATAATGCTGATTAACGTACAAAAGAACACGAAAAAAGTATTCCAAATATATTCCTGTAAAATATATGTATGTGTTAAAAAATCTGTATTGAAACTATGCCTTTACATATAACAGATGAATAATAAGGTAGAAATATAAAATGTCGCTTTGATGGATTGATTTTTACTTTACACTGCATCCACTAATTATATATTAATAGATAACTGTATTACGACAAGAGACATTATATCCATCATTTTTTCCAGAATCAGAATTCGATAAAGTTTAAAAATCCGGTCTATTTGTAATGATTTCATTCTATAATTTAAAATGAATAGGAAGTTACAAACTACCTTTAACTTTGTCAACAGGAAGACATAACAAAGCGGTCGTGTTGATATCGATCATGTCTACCTTGAGATGTAATGAATAAACCTATAATAAACTTGTATGTCTCAAGGTAACGTTATAAATCTTACCGTGTTTGTTGCACAACGATAATAAAATATTGCAAATATAGCGTGATTACAAAGAAAATTAAATAGCACATAATAAGCCCTTCTTGCGTGAAAATACAAATAACTTTTTTGCTAATGTGTTACGTTTATTTGCCATGTTGTTTTTCTTTGTTGACATATGTGATGTTTTTATAATGTTTTTCGTTCGAGTGAACGGCTGACCATCAAAACAGCATCTGATACAAAAACAAAATAAGAATACTTTTAGATTCTAGTATTTAGATATTTCAATGATATATTTATTGGCTCTCAATAATGACGATCTCAGAATGTACACTCAAAAGACTTATCACGGATCTTTCATGATATCTATATCATAGTTAGGAAGGTTAATATTATAATTTATGATAAAAGTAAGGATCTTTTCTTACTTATTGTTGATTATCTATTTTAGATGGTGACGTTCCATTGTCACCATCTTATGGTGTTTAAATATATCAACCTGAACGATTCGTTAGTGTATGTAACAACGTATCAGATTTTTGCGACAGAAATCTATGTATTATTGAAAATTCAATCGTACAGTCATTCTTAGCTTTATAATAGACAGGATACCTACTCTGCGACTGAACAAAAACAGGACTGTTACGATCATTCACTTCTTGTCAATTAGGATTTGTTTTACACTTTTTTCAGAATGATCATTTGCCATTCACCCAACATTCATTTCATTTAAAATAACAGGACCTTCAACTGAAACATGGATGTCTTAGTGCCAATATTTATTATAATGTATATTTGGCGATAAGAGCATAATATGCACGTATAGACCAGTGATGATGCGATTAACGTTTTCTTCTTCATGTTTTGTAAGCGATGAGGTGATATATTTCTCTACGAATTTCTTACATTTCTTCAGTTTTGTTATATACATTTTATTTTTCTAGATGCCAGTTGTTCTTTGCCTACAGACCTAAAGAATTCTGCTTGGGAATATAATTACACAAAAGTGTCAGACAATTCAACACAATCAACCATTCTTCGGCTATCAACTACAACGTTACAAAAGTCAATCATCAATTTAAGCGCTGTTGGAACAACAATCAGAGATTGGACTTGTATTAATAGTTTGGCATTGTCGAACACGCATACACTTGTGGTTTTCAAGTAGGATTTGTTTTAATATTTTTCATTAAATATCATAAAGACAGTATTTAAACGACAAAAATAACCAAAAAATAAATGTATTGAACTGATACAAGTTCATTTGACGATCAATAGAGTAAGATGTGTTACACCTACATTGTACCTTGGGGTGATTTTTAACAACACACACTTGGAAGTATACGATAAAATGGTACTGATATTGCATGATCATGTATTTTTGGGCTTTTTTGTCGTAGAATATATCATCAATATGAAATGCATATAGGTACTCAACGGTTATATATTTCTTAACACAAACGTTAATAAAAAAGTAACAAATTGCATTAGTCGGAAACGCTTTTATGGATTTATCTTCATCTGGAAAGTTTCAAACTGATTATGTGAAAAACATGATGTATCAGACATGTAAGAACCGATACAATTTGAGAGCTATACAAAAGCATTAAAATATGATCAACTGCTTTTGTTGTTGATACATTTATAGATTTTATGAATTTATATTTCAGAAGTGACTCAACCTATTCCGATGGACCTCACAATAACTACAGGCTGTATCTTTGTATGAAATTTACAAAAGTGACCCCAGATTTATATTACTTTTACCTTTTGTCAGGTATGTGAATTCGATTATTAATACTTAAAAAAAATAATCTTAAAATCTTTACATTAGTCAGAAAGTGACGATTAACTGCAAAGGTCTGATGCATGTAAATGCTTTGTCATTATACATTTCGTATTTTCTTAAACACAATCATAAACAGCAACACACATTTATGTTCCAATGTGTGAAAACTGTACGGCTAACATTCACCTTCGTATATACATACAGGGATAACACTACATATTACTTTTTTTAAATTAGCCAATAATGTACCATCTACCAAATAACGATTTAAAATATCCTTCCCTCAACGGTATATGGGTATATATCCATGCTGCTACGACGATCAATAACTCCTTATAAAATGTATAAAATAATTAGCGTTAGTCGAATGGTTTTGTTGGGTTTTTTTCTTTTTATTTTTAGGTTACACATTATTGTAACTCTGTACATGATACATGTATATAGAGGAATATCTTGAAAATATGTCTTTCCTCTAGCCACATTGATTTGTTTTTGTTATATACGTCTACAACGAACACCAAACACACTCTTTTGAAAACTAAGGGTTACACAGTGCTCTATAAGGCTGGCACTACTCATTAAATAGTAGATCGTCAATGTTGAATCTGCTAGTTTGCGGTATTTTATATATGTACAGTATTCAGAGTGTTATAAACATTTAACAATGAGGGAGTCAAATTAAGAGAGTCGAGCTATGTTGTCGTTTTCCTCACCTTAAACGACGATAAGGCTATAATCATTATTTCTTTTTATAGATATTTCCACTGTTGTCACACCGAATGAGAGAGTGTTTGTGTCAGAAGAAGGAAACGCTCCAGCTAATGATGCGCCGATGTGTAGTACGTTTTGTAAATACACGGGCTCGCCGAAAATTCGTACTTTAAGAAGACCAGGTAAACTATATCCTAATATATAATTTTTAACATAGTAAAACAGAAAGCATATAATGCAGAAGAGAATGCAAAACTAAAAACAAAAAACAAGAAAAACCGAAAAAGTCGACAAAATCATAGAGTCACATGCTTAACGACCACCATCTCGTTTCACAAGTAAACTGTTTATAAAGCTCACTTTCAGAATCGGCTTTTTACAATAGTTAAATGATAAAAATCAATAATGAAAGATAAAATGAATAAATTCCGCATGTTACACCCCTTTTAGTTTCCCTGAAAATTCGTATCAAAAACTTATTTTCAACGCAGATAAACATATTTCGAATGTTTTCTTCAAATTTACGTATCAACATCGGCTAATTTTAATTCCAAAGTCACAAGAAATATAACTCTAAATGAAAACACAAGAACACTTTGCCCTGATCCCTTTTGCGTACGATGTAGTTATCTGAATAATATGGAACCTTGTTCAAAAGTGCATCTTCTTTTAAGTGGTCACTTTTGATTCTTCCCTAAAATCTCACAATAACAAAAACGTAGTCGATCGCGATCTCATGTTTTCTGGAATTGTACGCATGTAGTTATGGTCACATGACTATATATATTGTTTATATATTAAATTTTTAATTGGTTTTTAAAATCTTTGATATGAGAAAATTTTACAAGTGTAAGAACTACGACATAGGAAAACTTTATAAGTATCAAAAACAATTTTAATGAGTTATGTTTAGTTGTTTTAACTACATTGTATTGATCATCATTGTATAAAGTTGTATACTGTTAGTGTATCAGTATTTATGGTTGGATATTGATTGTTTTATGTATAAATATTATAATTGGTGTATATGTTTTATGGCAATCAATTAGTGACACCCTAATACATAAATTTATATATATAAATATATCATTTCCGCCTATGATAGTAACGGTCAACAATTCGGTTGATTTAGCAATTATAGCGCGCATAGCCATTTTTGTTAATGTTTTTTTCCGTTATAACCAAACAGTAGACAAAGTTGCCAATGTTGCCGTAAACTTAACGTCAGTATTATGAACCCTCTTGTTGGTTTATTCGCCACTAAAACGAATTTGAAACTAGAAAACCATTCAGATAGGTAATGTAGCTGTGATGACTCATATTTGCTTCTTTTATAATTGTTTATTGTTTCAGAAACAAGTGACGAAATTCCTGGTAATGCAGCATTATGTGAACCGTGTAACAGCACATGTGAAGTGGGTGTGTATGCTTTAAACAAATAAGCAAAAGTGCATAACCTAACGAGAACACATGCCCTCAAGTATTAGT
Organism: Mytilus trossulus; assembly: GCF_036588685.1. Taxonomy (NCBI): domain Eukaryota; kingdom Metazoa; phylum Mollusca; class Bivalvia; order Mytilida; family Mytilidae; genus Mytilus; species Mytilus trossulus. The sequence continues at coordinate 55,490,597 of NC_086386.1, read as the reverse complement.
GTGCTTTTCAATCAGTATTTTCTTTATTCTTCCAGTATTTAATATGTTATATGTATACTATTAGTATAATATTTATAAAAAGATGAATAACCTCTAATCAGATCAAATTTACCAAGAACATATCCACAGTTTAGATTGATAGTACCGATGTCGTTTCAAATTATTAAATAGGAAAAGCAAGTAATTTTGATGCGAATACTTTAAACTGTACGTTCTCTAATCTCCTTGTTATTAATCCACCGAGGGGAAATTGAAGTCATTTTATTTCATAGCCAATTTAAACACATGAAATTACAAATATGACAGTTGTTATCCATTCGTTTGATGTGTTTGGACTTTTGATTTTGCCTTTTGATTTTGGATTTTCCTTTTGAATTTTCCTCGGAGTTCGGTATTTTTGTGTTTTTACTTTTTACCTTACGTGAGTATCGGTTCAAATGTTCAATGCAAATAATTCAAATTGGGTTATCTCCCGTTTATTGAAACACATATTTGTTTTTGTATAATGACTTTAAGCATAATTCAGAACATGTATGATGCATATATGTAGATGAAATACCTGAATCAAGTTTAGATATCGTCATCAATACCGAAACATTAATTATTAATATGGGGGATATTTCTATTAAGCAATTAAAGTCATCATCAATAACAGAATTGAAACGTTGCATTTATGCAGACGCGCATTTCGTCTACAACAGATTATCAGTGACGCTCGGAAAAAGTTTACAAGGCATATTGACAATGAATAATAGTTATCAAAAATCACCAGGAAGGATTATGGTACGAAGGCGAAGAGTATTGAGAACAAATAAAAGACCTAACAGTGTTGCCAAATACGGCTAAAGTTATTAATTTCTGATGAAGAAAGCCTTAGTTTTTCAAAAATACAAAGTTTTGTCAACAGTTTGTTAGTAATTATGACCGTTTCAATGATAATTCGTGTCAAAGCAGAAGTGCTGACAACTGAGCTAGAGATTCCTCCTGAGAGAAAAAGCTCACCAAAACTACGAGGATGGAAATCTTGTATTTGGAACATACGCGCATTTTGACAACAACAGATTCATCACTGACGGTCAATTAAACAAAGTAAAAGCCCAAAAATAGTACGTAGTTGAAGATCATTGAGGACCACAAATTCCTAAAAGTGTTGCCAAATATGGCGATGGTTATTTATTCTTAATGAAGAAAAGCAGTAGTATTTCAAAAATACAAAGTTGTGTAAACAGTTAACTTTTGATAATTACCATAATAATTAAGAAATGGAAATTAGAAATACGTTATAAGAAAAGACTGTAATATTTTTTCTGTCTATGAAGAAATAACATAAAAATATTGTGCGCAACTGAATAACCCGCGTAGGGGTTATTTCAAAATAGACATAACATTTATATGTTATGTCGGATAGACAGAAAAAAAGTTACAGTATTTTCTTATAATTTATTTCTAATTTCCATTTTTAACCGTAGTAAACCATGCAAAAACGTTGATGACGTCACTGTTTTATGAGAAAAGTATGTCTATGAGCTGATAAACAAAATAACGTCAGCTAATCAGAATACAGTTTACATACAAAATTTAATTATTTAGAAATGCTTTCGGATATAAAGACACAACAACAAGCAGTGGCATTTACCAAGTCGTTTTAAATTAAATCATCATAGATAACAGAATTGAAATAATTGTATTGCGACAGATGCACAATTCATCTGCAAAAGACTCATCAGTGACGATCAGATAAATAAAGGCCAAGTGAAGTACGAAGTTAAAGAGCATTGAGGAACAAATATTCTTAAAATACGACTAAGGAAATCTATTCCTGATGTAGTAAATCTTTAAATTCAGTAAAAGCGTTTATTCGTTGGTATGGCCTTATTGATATCAATGATACATGTAGTTCATGACAACACAAAAGGTCTGGCTATTGTGCTGGTAATACACTTAAGGAATACAACTCCAACAGCAGTTGCATCGACCCGGTAGTTGTAAAACAAAATCCTCATAGATCAATTAGGCTCTAGTCGCTGGATATTCTACATAGTTTGTCTACCGTGATCTCTACCATGTTAACACTACGATAATAATATCGTGTCAGGATACTTCTCCCCTACCCTTGCTAACTGGAAATATCCTTTTTACAGCTCTATCTTGTTTTTCCACATCCGAAAAAAAAATGATCGCCAAAACATAGCTTAAATTGCTGAAAGTGGAATTTAAACACGAAGAGTTATTAAACTAATATTTGTTATTTTATAAAAATTATATAATACATATTCATCAATATATAAAGATTATATTGTAGATTAATATGATTTTATAGATAGATGTGATCCAAACCCATGTCAAAATAATGGAAGTTGTGTGGATTTCAAAGAGAATTATACCTGTACATGTACTGATGGTTGGAAAGGGGAAAACTGTACAAAAGGTGAAATTTTTGCAGTGTCTTGTTCAGAAAATTTAAAACATTAATTTCACTTATGGTGATGGCCATTTTTAAAGTCTATTTTTTTTTTCTGTCATGTACTTATAGACTATGCTTAAAACGATTGAATGACCACGTGATACACACCTCACTAAACTATATAGTTCAAGAAGGGAATTATGTGCGAATGTTATGCAAACATATGAGAGACTCAACTTATTCCAGGTGTTTCAGCTTCTGATTTTGTCATTTTAAAAAGAACTTTCAGTTTTAGATTACTCTACAAATTCCACATTTTTTGTAAACTTACGTTTTAAGAAACAGGAGGCAACAACATTGTGTAAAAAATTAACCGTAATCACGAGTTCAGCAGGTTTGAAAACAAATCTCATAAAAGACACTAGGCTAATAATTTGCTACGCCGATCGTAGAAATAAAGTAGATGGATAGTTCTTAATTAAAATCCATTTATTTATTTAATAATGTATTGTAATGTAGGTTATGTCATGTTTTTTCTTAAGGCTGAAAAAAAGGTATGAGTCGCCGGGCTTTTGTTTTACAATACAGGTTGTGCAAAAATATGACGATTCTGTGTTATAAAAAGAAAGCTACACCATTGAAAAATAGATAATATATAAGTAAATAGACTAATGATATGCTTTCATATGGGGACAAAAACCTATGAAGTCACCGAACTCGTTTTCTTGTTACATTATAAAATACATAAATTCACAACACATTCTATTGTCATAGTAACTTTATCTGAGTCACCTCCCATTAAGAAGTAAATTGATAAATACAACACAACTGTTCGGTTTTTTTTTGTGTGTAAAATACAGCTGTGAGTATAATAATTAAAACACTGAATTTTTTGCTTTAACATGAACAGTTTTAAACATTGAATTACATACTACTACCGAAATTTGCAAATTTCATGAAAGATCTAGATCACTTGCTATATGCTATTTCATAATCAAAAATGGAGGAAGGTACTGCAGCAGCCTTAAAAATAAACAAAAATGTAGAGCAAAAAAGAACTATAGTTCTTAACTTTTTTGCCAGATACTAAAAAGGAAAAAATTATCATGTATAAGTCTTTTGTAGAAAATCATTAGTTTGGTGAACAACTTATAGTTCGTGAACAGTCTAAAAATATATGATACAAGATAATGCATGTCAACAGAACACTATTCTTTTTAAAAGAAATGATAAGTCATGGTTTTACCCAGCTTTCGGTACAGTCTTCACATATGAGAGCTCTTGGATGCGTTCTGTGTGTCCTTGGTGTTTTTTAATTCCATTTGTTATTCTTTATACGGGCTTGTGTTGTTAAGTGAAGCCCTTTATTGTGAGGTTGAGTTTTGCCTTATAATGTGCAGGTGATATAACATAACATTTTCAAATGTAGGACCGGACCTTAAGCTAAGGATCTGTGTAGTTTTGTTTTTAGCGGTTGTCAGTGTTGATCATATCTTTCTTTTGATTTATTGTTTTGAACAGTTATTGATGATTGTTTTCATGTAACAGCCTTTGTATCTATACAATAAAGGTTTCATATTTGTGATGACCGTATATGTGATGTTAAGCTGAAAACAGCTATGTATTTGAATTTTAATGGTCAACTGTCTACTTGGCAATTATTACATATTCTTAATTTCAAATCGTCAAAGTATTCGGTCATAGTGAATCGAAGTTTCCCCTATTCATTACTCAGGATCTTCATAACTGTGACGTTCAATATCACTGAAGAGACATATATCGTCAATGTGTGTACAATTGGTGTATATGTACAGTTTATTTAATCGTGTAAATGTAATTCAGGAATTAATTTTATTTTTGTCCAGAGATGTCATCATTTTTCATTTGATTTTAAATGAGAACTTACGTGGAATTTTTATGAAGAGGTCAATGTATCATGTGTTATTATTTTTCTATTTAATAGATATATTTGAAAATATGTATTTCAGACATAAATGAATGCTTAGACAAAAAGAGAACTGCCATGTGTTCTCAACATTCTGATTGTTTAAACACAGATGGAAGTTATGAATGCAACTGTAAAGTTGGCTATCAGGAAACGAACGGTACCTGCACAGGTATTTTAAATTAGTTCAGCATATGCATACCGAAGCAACGATTTTAAACTATGAATATACAATCAAAGTTCAAACATTCAAAATTAAGGAATAACATCATGAAAAGCAATGCCAAAAAATAAAACCCCAAAATATCAAATAAAAATACATATTATTATCTTACCTCCTTACATATCTAGTAACCGCATGGAGACAGTGTATATTCTATCTACGGTGGGTAGGCGGTCTTTATTTCAATACACAGCTTCTGCGTCCCTTTATAAAAACAACTGTGCTGAAACCTCTTTTTTTAAGTTTCAACAGGCAATGGAATAGGTGATGAACTATAGAAATACATTCATTAAAAACATTTAAAGCTAAAAAGTATTTATTGTTGGTATATGTTTTCGTATAGACTAATGAAAGACGGTTTCTGAACTCTAACGGTAATGAAGACTTGATCACGTAAATAGGCCACTACTAGATACATAAAATATGGTCAGATATTTGTTCTCATTGCACATGGAATTAACTGACCCCATATGGATCGTGTTATGTCACTAGCACATGAAATAACTAATAATACGTACGACCTTAAATATCTTTTACCAACTCTTTATGCAGTTTCATATTTTATTTTTACCTTTTATGATAATTTTTAATATAACTAAATTCTGAAGGGATGTTAAGGCGACTGATATAACTATTCATATTATACCGAGTTAATTGTACTCTAAGAGTATGAATGTTAGAAACATCCATAGAAATAAATATATACTTGAACTAATTGGATCTGATAAATATTTTGGCTGTTATCCACCAAGTATAGGTATAGTCAGGCGTGTAATGTTGTCATTTTTTTCGTAATTAAAGGGCTTGATTGATAAGATTTGGTTTCAATGAAATGCACAAAAAACAAAATATAAACAGTAACACAAGTAAAAAAATATGTTCTTTGTAAATGATCATTTTGATAATGTACAGTGGAGATCACTTCTAACCTCTCATTAAATCTGTCAGAATCTGTCAGGAGAACTGTTCTAGGACAGTACGTAGAACTGTCAGCCTGACACCTTTTAGTCAGTTCTAGGTTAGAACTGTTCTAGCTAGAACTGATTTGGTCAGTTCTACCTAGAACTGATTTGGACAGTTCTACCTAGAACTGATCCTGACAGTTCTACTCTAGAACTGATTTGGACAGTTCTACCTAGAACTGATCCTGACAGTTCTACTCTAGAACAGTTTTAGTCAGTTCTACTTCTAGAACAGTTCTGATTACAAATTCTACGGCTAGAATTGATTTATAAAGTCTACGGCTAGAATTGATTTATAAATTCTACGGCTAGAATTGATTTATAAATTCTACGGCTAGAATTGATTTATAAATTCTACGGCTAGAATTGATTTTTAAATCCGACGGCAAATATTGATTTATAAATTCTACGTCTAGAATTGATTTATATGTTTTAAGAACTCTTTGTCTAAATATAAAGGCTTCGGCAAAATAGCGATTAATATTATAAAGAGTTTTGCTATTTTGCCGGTTTTATTTCAAATTTTTCGTCGGCAAGAGAACATGTTTAACCCCGTCATATTCTGCATGTATGTGACTGTTCCAAGTCTGGAGCCTGTTATTCAGTGATTTTCTTTTGTTGATGTGTTACATAAATTATTTGGTTTTTTTTCATTTTTGAACATAGATTAAGCCGTTAATATTGGGAAAAGGGGGGTGGGGCATTTTTATTTCAATTGTTTTACATTTGTCATTTGGGGAGTCAGGATGGCTCATTTTACATAAAAAAATTATCTGACCTTAATCTTTGTGTAAAATGTCATTCTGGCCCAAACCACCAGGGACGGATCCAGCAGTTTTAAAAGGGGGGGGGTCCAACTAAATGTCCTCATTCAAATGCATTGATCGTCAAAAAGGGGGTCCCCCACCGCTCTGGATCTGCCATTGAGCCACTATCAACTTAAACTGATCATATTTGATTTCATCATATAAATCTATATACATTTAGCTGCAAACTGTAGGAATCCAGTTTATCTTTAGGCAAGGATACCAATTATATTGGAAAACATTAATGATTTAAAATTTTATTTGCACTCAATTTATGATAGTACTAGCATGTCCTCTTTTTATTTAAAATATTGAATTGTAAACAAATGTGATATCTTTTTACAAGTAGTTTTCATACCTTAGACGGACCTGTTATACAAAAATCTTTTGATCGTATCAATCTAAACTGACCTAATTTGCTCTTTCTTCCTGCAAATCTATATAGCTGCACAGTAATTCAGTTATAAATTTAGGTCAAGAGGGACTGTAATATACAAGTTACAGCAATATTGGAAAACAATGACCTCAACATTTTGTTCACATGAATTTAAAGTGCTAGCATGATCTCTTTTTATTCAAAGTATTGAATCGTAAACAAATATCAGTAGTTTTCATACTTCAGACTGAGTCGTGTAATAAAATATTTTGACCGCACCAATCTAAACTGACCTTATTTGCTCTTTCTTTCTACAAATCTGCTTAGTATATAGCTGCACAGTAATTCAGTTATAATTTTAGGTCAAGAGGGACTATAATATACAAGTTACAGCAATATTGGAAAACAATGACCTCAAAATTTTGTTCGCATGAATTTATAGTGCCAGCATATCCTCTTTTTATTCAAAGTATTGATTCGTAAACAAATATCAGTAGTTTTCATACTTCAGACTGAGTCGTGTAATAAATTGTTTGACCGCATCAACCAAAAATTACCATATTTTCTTTTTTTTAATGCAAGTCTATATAGTTGGACAGTACATCAGTTTTAATTTTAGGTCCAGAGGGATTGTAGTTTATAAATAACTGCAATATATTGGAAATCAACAACCACAAAAAAAAATTCGCATTGATTGAGAGTGCCATCATTTCCTACTTTTATTCAAAATATCGCATCAGAAACAAACATCAGCTAGTTTTCATAGCTCAGACTGACTCATGGAACAAAAATATGTGTCTGGGCAACAACAACCCAACCATAGAGCAGACAACAACCGATCACGTTGGATTGTATAATTCAAATGACAGCGTGTCCTCTTTTTATTCAAAATATTGAATTGTTAACAAATTTCAGAAGTTTCGATATATCAGACTGAGTCGTTTTAATAACAAAATTATTTGACCGCATCAACCAAAACTGAACATATGGGACCTTTTATAGCTTGTTGTTTGGTGTGAGCCAAGGCTCAGTGTTGAAGGGCGTACATTGACCTATAATGGTTTACTTATTTTTAAATTGTTATTTGGATGGAGAGTTTTCTCATTGGCACTCACACCACATCTTCATGATCTTCCTATATCTATATATTCTTTATCATGTAAATATATATGGCTTCATTGTAAACCAATAATATTTCTAAGTCAGGACAGATATTGAATGATAAAGAGGACACCAAATTTCATCCACATCATTTTAGAGCGCCATTATTTCCTCTCTGTATCGATAATATTACTATTTAAGGAATGACTGTAATATTTTTTCTGTCTATGAAGAAATAACATAAAAAATTTGGTGCACACTGATAAATGTGCGTAGCGGGTTTTTAAACAGTGTGCACCACATTTTTTACGTTATTTCGAATAGACAGAAAAAATATTACAGTCATTTCTTATAATTTAATTCTAAATTTCATTTTAACAAAATGTTTTAACCTTGGCGAACCATAAAAAAACGTTGATGATGTTACTTTCACATGACTAACTTATGTCTATGGGTGTTGAGAACAAAATAACGTCAGAAGACCCGTTACATCCAAACTTATATTATTAAATATTGAACCAACACAAAAGTGACTTTTTAAGTCAGTATAGTTCATGATGTTTTTTTTAAACAAAACTATTTAACGGCATAATCCAACACTCACATGACTGATTCATATACTTTATTTTAAAATGAAAAGTACATGTATGAGAAGTTCTCTTCTTGGAATAGTATACTGACTATACTGTTAATATATAATTTGAAGAAGGACAATGATTGGTTTTGTTTGTAGCCTAACGTCCAGTGGCAAATATTTCATTTATGTTCAGATCGAGTATATTTTTCAGACTTTCAGGACTCCCAGATATTATTCATAATCGTTATGGATAAGTTTGGCAACGAGCTAATGCAAATGTACATACACAATGACATGTAGTTTTTTTTACGTTTAACAACACTGATTTCATTAATCCCATAATCCATCCACTGTACAATTTTCGTTTGAACATTTGTCAAAACAGAATCCTAAATCATGAATGTAAATCCAAGGCAAACAAGGTAAATTAAGATTAAATTTCCATGAATTAAATGCCGAGTCATATTTATGAAGAGACTGTTAAAAACGGGGAACGAAGAAACGTAAATAATGATGTTTCATTTGCAATCTTATAAAAATATTTCTCCGATGAGTTGGATAACCTCCTATCCACTTCGATATTTGTACATGTAAATTTTGATCAGTAAAAATATAGAAAAATCCGGTATTATATATAGTAAAGTAATTGGAACTGATTCTTTCTTCTAAATTCTAAAGTGCCCTTCCTGCAGTGACGTCATTTAGAACTGTTCTTCAGTCCTGACTGATTTGGTCAGTTCTGCTGACAGTTCCACAGTTAGAACTGATTTGGTCAGTTCTACCTAGAACAGTTTTAGACAGTTCTACCCTAGAACTGATCCTGACAGTTCTACCTAGAACTGATTTAGTCAGTTCTACCTAGAACTGATCCTGACAGTTCTACCTAGAACAGTTCTAGGGTAGAACTGTTCTAGCTAGAACTGTTCTAGGACAGGTTAGAACAGTTCTATGACAGATTATTCTGACAGTTCTAATGAGAGGTTAGAACTGATCTCCACTGTAGCTTTGATCAATAAGTATTAGGTTTTTCTCAATTTAATTGAATTTCAGAAAAGACCATCAAATGATTGAATAGTATGTAATCAATCAGACGTTTGAATCAGTTTCAATATATTTCAAACATAATGTTTTCCTATACAGAAGACCTAGACTTCACAAAAATGTCTGCATAAATTAGACAAAATATTATTTGATCTATGTATTAAACAAATGGTTTTCCAGCTCTCTGTATATTCATGTTTTTTTAACCTTTAAGATGAATGAATAATCGAAAGTAGTTTTAGAACAAATATTTCCTAAAACGTATACCATTTCTGTTGATTGAAAAACAAAATTCAACAGGTTATGTTTATTTTTATCACAATGAATCTAGTTTTATAAATCCAGGCGGACTTTCTCTCCAAATTCCGTCCAATAAGACTAAGTAAAACACAAAAATGCACGTAAAATTCTAATTGTAAAGAACTTTGTTTTTTTTTAGAAATGATTCTCTTTTTGTGAAATTTTTGTTCCGTGTTTTTGATTTGTTTTTTAAATGTTTATAAATAATATCTACCAAACTGTAGTAAATCTAAAGACTTATAAAATTGTATTTTGTTTCCAAGAAAGTACTAAATAGCCCCCCACCTAACAAAAACAAAAAAACAAACATGTTGCATATACTAAAAACAATTTGTCATTCCTACTTGTAGTTAAAATATTCAGGAATGTGTGTGAATCTTATTTTAATTGTTTGGAATAAGGACATGATCAAAATAGTATCCAAACACAACATTAAAATATAAAAGCAAGTCCAAATCCTTAACCCATTTTATCCAGGTATCTAATGACCATACATTGTATAAAACTTATGTTTTGCTAAAATCCGCATACTTTTATTCCCTGTTGAGTTTCATTATTGAAGTTGTTCAGATCGCTCTAGTTTATTATAGCATACCGGTTTTTGTATATTTATATGTCTGTATCTGTATTTCAGAAGTTAAAATGTCCACGGAAGATAAAACCAGTAATTGTAAGTCTATGGTAGTCAATAAATTCGATATTCTACTTATCAACCTACATTTGTACCTTTGAACTGTTATTAAATAGTTGCGAAATAGATTTAGATGGTTTATTGAAAACAAATTAACTGATTACAAGGTAAAAAAACAAAAATACCAAATTCCGAGGAAAATTTTAAACAGAATGTCCCTAAGCAAATGGCAAAATCAAACGTTAAAACACATTAAACTATTTCAAAACCACTGTAATATGCATGACTTGGTATATGCATTTTGATATTCAGAAACTTGTGAATTAAAGCTTATTTTGAGCTAGCTAGTATCTTGTATAATGGTATGTTACTTACCTATTTGATTACAACAACATGAAGACGTTTCTTTTTCTAAATGAAGGGATAATAATTAGGATATGTTACAAGTATAAGTGTTTTGAACGGCTATAGGGTACATTTGTAAAACAAAAGCTTTCCATTAAATAACTGGCATTATACATGTTATACAATTGTATCTCGGCGTCACCAGTAAGTCTTGTGTGGGCAAAATGCACTTCTGGCGTATTAAATTTTAAACCTGTTGCTTTTTGTTAGCTATTATTCGTGTGCTTCTTTGTCAATTGTGTTCTCCTATTTATTTGTATTGTAGTCCTGTAATGTTGTGTTGTCATTTTAATGTTATATTTCACATGGCCATAAAAGAGGGAGGTTTGGTTTGCCACAAAACAAGGTTCAATCCACCATTTTTTTTTTAAATGTCCTGTACCAAGTCAGGAATATGGTCATTGTTATATTATAGTTCGTTTCTGTGTGTGTTACATTTTAACGTTGTGTTTCATTTGTGTCGTTTGTTTCCTCTTATATTTGAGTGTGAATTCACATTATCATAAGACGTGTCACGGTACTTTTCTATCCCAAATTCATGTATTTATTTTTGATGTTATATTTGTTATTCACATCGGATTTTGTCTAATGCTTAGTTCGTTTCTGTGTGTGTTACATTTAAATGTTGTGTCGTCATTTTCTTGTATTTAATGCGTTTCCCTCGGTTTTGGTTTTTGACCCGGATTTGTTTTTGTCTATCGATTTATGAGTTTTGAACATCGGTATACTAGTATGAAGTTAATAAGCCCTTGCAGTTTGCATAATCATTATACACGGAATAGACTTAATTAGTGTCATACATTAAAAACAATACACTTTAGGTGTACCAAATGGAGTAGTGTTTTTTATCAAGAGGACCCTAGCATAACGAGAGGATACACCTTCACCTTTAGTATACTCATATTAATATTAATTCAAATAAACTAAAAATAAATCTTAATTTGTACCCTTACACGACTGTCCAGGGTATGGCGAGGGGTCGCACCTTCTGACATGATTAACTGCATCACATTTTATGTGTCATAACCCTGTAATTGGATGGCCGTAATTTCTTTATGCTTGTGTTATTTATTTTTTGTAATGTTTTTTACTGGATGTTTTTTGCCTTGCGCCATTACGCCAATGCCACATGTTTGGAAGTTGTTTGGTATGCTTAATTTTTAAAACTGTTGTCCCGTTAGTTTTCTCAATTGAAATATTTCACATTTTGGAGTTTTGAATGCCGTACGGTTTTCTACTATTGCTTACGTTCACTTCATAAATATGTTGATAATACTATCGTTTTCCAATCAACTGATTTCTTTTATATATTTTTTCAAAACATTAAATTCATAAAAACTTAGAACCTAAAAAAAAAAGTTTGCACTAGAAACGCTGTTGTTTTTAAAAAGTGAAATAATGTATTAGTTACAACAATGCTCTTCAACTTTGTACTTGTTTGGTTTTATAAATATTTTGATATGAGCGTCACTGGTGAGTCTTATGTAGACGAACCGCACGTCTGGCGTAATAAATTATAATCCTTGTACCTTTGATAACTATTTACACCACTGGGTCGATGCCACTGCTGGAGGACGTTTCGTCCCCGAGGGTATCACCAGCCCAGTAGTCAACATTTCGTAGTCTTATCAGACGAAACGCGCGTCTGGCGTACTAAATTATAATCCTGGTACCTTTGATAACTATTTACAAACGTATGGAGAGATTGGTAGCACTTTCTCTGAGCCAATGTTTTACTTAAATATAGACGATATATATCTATATAATAAATGATTCACCAAGTCCAAAATACACTAGAAAACACCTCTTGCTAAACAATCTGTAGATTTGACATACTATTCTCAAAACAAAACCTGCAGCCACAGTCAGAGTCAGTAATGAGCGAATTGCATGATTAAAATGCATATGTGTACCTTCATTTTAGAGTACAAAATAAATAAGATGTGGTATGAGTGCTAATGTGACAATTTTCCATCCAAGTCTTACTTTTTACAAAGATATAAGTTATAAGTCAAAGTACGGCTTTCAACATGGAGCCGTGACTCGTACCGAACAGCAAGCTTTAAAAGGCCACATAACTACTAGACTAGTCAAGTACAATTCATATAGTCAAACCAACGTTCTCATCTATATATAAATAAACGAGAAGTGAAACACAGCTATGAACCACACCAACAAACGGCCACTTCTTAACAACAGGTTCCTGACTACGAATAGGTGCATATCAGTATGAGGAAAACCATCTAAAAATCGACGCATTTATGCAAATACAAAGTATATAACAATGATACAATGGTCCTATACATATGTCTGATTGTATTACATAACTATCATTGCAAAATCAGTCAATATAATTTATATTTCTTTCATTTTACAGTTGTAGTGGTAACTATAATAGTAGTATGTGTTTGTATAGTGGTAGGACTCATTCTTGCTTACTTCTGGAAAAGAAGATATTACAGGTAAATTTTGAAACGCGTACACTTCTTTCAAAAGACCAATGTATGCGTGTGGAGTATCACATCTGTATGTAACTGTCCACGTGTTTGTATGTGTCCAACTTAATATACACTATATACACAAGGTAATGTGACACATGTACAATGTATGCTTAGTGAGTTTGATGGTGATAACACAAAATAAAATAATGATTAAGAATTATAGACTTAAATTGGAATTTTATACAAAATTCTAAAATACAACTAATATTGCATATGAACGTAGAAAAGGGCAGAATACTAAAATATGGAGTAGGTCTACTAGCAGGAAATATATCAAATGAAAACATATGAAAACATTACCAGAACACAACCGGAAAATATATGTATGTCATGTATTCCGATTCAAATATTCCACGTCGTCAGAAAAAATAGAAAGAATATATCAATATACCAAATAAAAACATGACACTATGCTATAAAAAAAAAACAACAGATAACATTTAACAAAATGAAACACAGAAATGAAACTCCTCCTATGATATCGGAGAAAGTGCTCCGAAAAGGGTAAACATTATATTCAGGTGATTTTCAATAAAATGTATTTCAAGTATCGATTTTTTTTTAACGCATTGAAGCAACATTCATGTTTATTTCAGACAATCGGCATTTGGAGTAAATAGCAACACTAATTTTGATGGTCATAAAAACTGTGAAAATGAACTCACGGAAGTAGAAGAAAATCTTGTTGTTAAGACGTAGAATAATGAAATTTCAAATTCAAGTGGTCAAGACATTGATAACATCTCTGTTGAAAAAGAAACCATAAATAACCAGCATGAGTGTAACTGCGAAACAGCTAAGACCAACTATATAAAGTTGACAGACAGTCTACAGAGAAAGACACAGTAAACAAAAGTGCATAAAACTTATATATTGTATTTGTGCGTCTGTAAATATATATACGACTGTAAAATTATTCTTAGCAATGGAGCAATAGAAAATAAAACATAGTTATAAAGAATATTTTCGGGAAAACGTCATTGTTTCAGAAAGCAGACGACAAAATATGTCCTTACCTACATTTTAAATTTAAATTTATTGATTGGAACATTTTTTTAAATGTCCTTCCTTTGTTGACAAGATGATACGCGATCCACAGGTTAAATCTTGTATGATAATAACTTTTGGACGACTCCCGTTCGACACTAAATGCCTATTAAATGTATTACACCCTTTTGACTGTGTGAAATTTACAGCTGCACAACCTAGTCCTAGCGGAATGAGGACTATATATTTTACTGCTAACTTCCACGACACTACGCTTCCGAATGCTTCAACATGTTAAAAACTGTGTATGAGCCTTTGTTTTCTCAATTGTTTATCATGTACTAGAACACTATTGTGTAGATTGTTATGATTTTGTAATTATTATGTTTATTTATGTTGGCCTAATTTGTGTTGTATGGCCTGATAGTTGTTTACCAAATAATCTTATAACTGTGCAGTTTAGGAATCACTGGAACAATCACAGAATGATTGGAACTTTCTAGAATGATCCTTATAAAAGATGCGTAATTTAAACTTCTACGTTATTCCAGAAACTTCCGTTGTAACTTTCCAGGATTTTCCACAATGTTCCATTATAGAGTGTTCTAGAATTTTCCATGACAACACTATATATACAGACACTAAAGTTAAACTCTCATAATATAAAACTTGGACATAGACATTGATAGACATAAGTATTTACAGCATTTGGATTGACACTTTTATTCTACAAACAACATCATACTGGATTGTGACCTTAGTATAGTGAACATAATATTCAGATTGGATTCCGAAAGATTTCCGGATACAGATAAAGATAAAAGATTGGACTCATATTTGACAGTTAAGTTGACAGTAATATTTGTGTAATACCTTTTGTAAACTTTTGTATAATAAATCTTGTTGAATTTTACTATTGATTTGTGTCTTTTGTTGGCTACAATTTAAAGGCGATTTCTGGCCGTAACAAGATACATACATTTTCATTGATGTACCATAATGATTGTATTCAAAATATAGCGTATTATCAACTTTTTTAATAAAACTAGATACAACATCAAATGACATTTTGTAAATTAAGTGTTTTGACATGCCTATATTTTCTTATTATTTCATTTTCTCCGTGATATACCTTGCATTAAGAAAGGCGAATTACAAAATAGCAATTAAATCCAAAATCTAAAACCGAAGTAGATAGTCACAGTAAGTTAACTTTCTTTTTAACATCAAAGCCATTTAATTCACAAATGCATATAAAAAAAGATACATATAAGTTTTACACTTTGCATTACACAATGATTTATTACATTGCATATTTTACTTCAAAAATGTTCAAATAAAAATTTTGTTATTTCAAACATTTTTATCATGACATTTAACATGTTTAATTTTGTATTCGGTTTGTTATTCCAAGAAGATTGCAAACTGTGCAAAAGGTGAATGTAAAACAAAGAAATACATAGTTTAGGCCTTTTTGATAAAAAAAAATTGTTTTAAAATGTGACAAACACGTGACTGAAATTTGATAGCCTTAACCTGACTACAAAATAATCAGATCTTTTGATCAAAAGTAATTTAAGTATCTCCTTAATATGCTTTTAACATACATTTATTTTAATGGTGTTGTTTTTATAACTTGACTATTAATAAGAAATACTATCAAATCCTATTAAACTGTGAACCCCTCAGATATTGAAATTAAAACCAGTCAGTTCATGTACATAACAATTTTAAATGAAAAAAGTGATACTATCAAATAAAAAAGAAGATACTTTATTAACGTTTAAAACCCTGATTTATTGTTATGTCATGTTAAACTAAATAAAATTGTATAATAGATTGAAACCAGTAAAAGTCTCATATTGAAAATTTACTTGTGATCGCATTTGTGCATTTAAAAAAAACCTCTTGCATTATGTTTAGTGTACATGTACTAGTTCTAACAAATTAAAGCAATTCATAACCATTTTTATATAAATAAAGGCAACATTAGTATACCGCTGTTCAAAACTCATAAATCCATGGACAAAAAACAATATCGGGATAAGGCCGTTAGTTTTCTCGTTGAATCGTTTTGTTTCTCTATCATACAATTTTCGTATTACATGTATTTAAACGACATTTCACGTTGAATTGATAAAAAAATTACTGCATACATTCCGCATCCGGATCAGCTTGATGATTATGTCGCATGATAATTTTTAAAATATTCTTACTGGACTGTCTGTCCGTCTGTTATCACACTTGTTAACACGGTCGAGACTTTTTAAACGATCTAAACCTTACCCGATGTACATATTCAATTTTGGGAGGGGTAAAAAGCATATTGATTTCAAAGTCGAAGGCAAAGATTAAAATACCTTGTTAAAGTTGGTGTATTTCCTTCTTGATTAAGGGGAGACGTATCAACATTTACATTGTAAGCAGGATATACCTGCTGATGGAATTTATAATTCCACATACTAGTAGCTATAGAGCTTTTTCATTGTAAATTCTTTTTGGATAGTGCTAAGCAGGGGTTGGGAGTCCAATGACTTATTTTTTTCCCTCATTTAACTATATGATCGTCCTCACGAACTGATTTTCCATTATAATTGCCCGTGTTCCGAAAAAAACAACAGACGTTGTCTTTTCTTTTTTATCGTAGAGCCATTTCCCTTTTCTCGAATATTTTTTTTATCAAATCAAATTAGACAAAAACCCTCGCATGTTTTGTGCGTATGAACCAAGTCCTGAAAATGTTGATGCTGTGAACATGGTTAACGGCCTTCACACAATTGAAATTATGCTTCGCCTTCATATTTGATTTCTTTTTGTCGCTCAGAGATCACTGTTTTTCTGTTGTTTTTTATCTGTTTTTTTCTTCTGTTTTTTTTTCACCGTACAGAAAATGAGTTGATCTTTGTTTTTTCCTTCTAAATTTAATAATCCATGCCATTGTACTCTGTTGGAAAGTTATAACATTTCAATCAAATATATTCCAGGCATTACATCTCTTAGTGATGCATAGTATTTTTTTAATTTTTATTCTTGAGACGACCCCTACCATCTTTCCTGTAGTAGTCGTGCTCAACTGTAGGTGTAGACACTTGTTGAAAAGGTCTTTAATAGTTGGCATGTCATTCAAAAACAAAGTTGAGTAGTGATAAAGGTTTTGCAATGTACGCGCTGGACGAAAAAAAGTGTCAAATATTCAGCATATTTATACTCTGGTAAACTCCAAGAAAATGGACATATAAATGCTACTTCTTGTCTTTCAATACAAAAATGTTGGCTATCGGGTTGGAGATATCATAAACAAGGTTTGAAAAGAGTATACATCATTAAATACAAACATGTTTATGTGGCTAGCGTTGCCATAAATACTTTGCTATGGTCATCCAAATCTTAATTGGGTTAGCATACAAGTAGTAAAATTACTAGCATGTCAATTATGAAGCCTAATATTTTAGTTTTATTTATAAATATGGAGTTTTTTTTTAAATAAATGGGTTTTTTTCATGAAAGAGGAATGACAAAGTAATGTCTTCAAAATCAGTAAATAATGTGTAGTGTAATTAATATGAATGTTAACTTCTCCTTAAAATGTATATTTGTGAACTTTATCTATGTTTACAATATGTTATACGTCAATAGATTGTTCTCAGACTGGTTAAATTGATAGACATATATAGGACGATCCTATTTTTAAAAATTCACACCGCTTAAGATTAAAAACGCTTTTCCAAATACATTAATTATAAAAGAAAAACACATTTCAATATACTTTTTCTATCAATGAATTTAACCTTTTAATTACACGTCCGGTTTACTATTCTTTCGAAAAAATATTCTATGTGTGGAAATTGTTGCTAAATAAAAAACAATTCACAAATCCAGGATATACTGCATTTTGGGTAATACTTTCAAAATATGTAAGAACGAGTTACAAAAAATGCAATGGTGTTAAATGATTTTTGTTAAATCTGTTTGTAAACTTTTTTTTTTTTTCCTGTTTTGGTAGACAATGGTAGAAGAGATTATTCTGTAGTTATAACTATATTTTACTAAGAACATAGCGTAAAACACACAGTTCCTGTCATGTAGTACAATTATCAATATAATATTCATATTTTTAACTGGATCATTAGCTATGATTATATTTGCGTGAAACCATAAGACTATACATAAGTCAACTATAAATATTTGTTTTTCTAATTTTATTGCAAGCTATAACCGATAACCGCAGATACTTAAAACTATGCGCATGATCAACGTTAACACAACCCTTAAATAAATTGCAAAGATAAGCATTTAATTTAGATTCAACTATCATTGCAATTGCTTGTTATTCTTTATATTGTTGAAACGTTGTCATTGGAGGCCCATGGTGAGGATCTAATATTGGATTGTATATAAATTGTTGTCAGTCATTCATAAGTGAACCTGCCAATGAAGCATACACTAGTATTTCATCATCTCTGTTAATACATTGTCTCATGCAAAGTCATGGCTATCGGTTTAACGCATGTGTGAAGACGTAGATACTTTTTTTCCGAATTGATATACACTGTTAAGGTGGCTTGGGACTATTCGACAGCGCATAATTTCACGCATGAATTACAAATGGCACCCATTTTGGTAATTGTCATAGAACGTTTTTTCGATATTTCTATAAAAATATGTCAACACCTCTATTTTCCTATCGTTTCATTTTACATACCTGTTTAAAAGTAAAATTTTGAGCTTGAAGGGTCCGTGACCCCCTATTTGTTTTCGACCAATTTGATTCATTTTCTTTAAAAGAATAAAATAACCAAAAATACGGCACTTCTGGTAGAAACTTCGAATAGGCCCGAGCCATCTTAAGTAGTTTCAAATTAGAAAAAAAACCAAATGAATGAGTATATGGTATGCACATGCTTCATCAATCTTTGAAGACCCAAATGTTGCAAACGATGTCCTACCTCCATGACATGACATATACGTTGTTATCGCCGTGGATTACAAAAAAAACTATGTGTGTATTTAATTTGTTTTACATAAACTGCTTGATTTATAAATTTGATTTTGATCATTACACAACATTGCCATACCCCACGAAACTATTTAAGGGGGGAAATCCAGATTTTTTATGTTGGCATTTTCCAGTTGTAGTCTTAATTATGAAATAAAATATCATCGTGCATAGAGCATGTGACAAAAAAAGAGATAAAAAGCGACGTTTTGTTTTTGTTATTGTTATAAAGTATAATATTTGTATTTGACATATTTGATTTTTTTTAATTTTTAATAAATTGATGATATCATCTTTCAACGCATGTTTACCTTTTCTGTAATTTCTATCTTTTCTTCCTTTATGAATACCTTATGTGGTTGTCGAATTTCTAACAAAAATAGAATCGTTGATAGGATTACTTCATATATGGAAGATAAGTCGACAAAAAAAACCAGTTTGTGAGGACAATAATGCAATAGTAATACTCGTTAAAAGATTTTTGCAAAAAAAAGGATTCTTTTTAGAACATGATTAAGTGAAAGTTAATGAACCAAGTATCCGTTAATTCATACAGAATCGTGGTGGTTTAAAATAATTAAGCATGCATCACTTATTTTCATCATAGATAATTAATACGATGGTTTCTGAAAGACATGTCATGGGATTTACCAAGGCTTATACGACATTTGACATATATATGTATGTGAGTGCACCTTATTTTGTTGTGAAGCCTATAGATAATAAATGTTTCGTGTTTCTTATTTGAACCAGTAATCGAATTTGTTGTACGAGCTATTTTGATGTGGTTCTATTTTTGTCCTAACTCTGATTAGATATTTTACGACATTTCTCATTACAAATTTTAATTTTCAAGTTGAAAAATCCTAACTCATTTGATTTCTGATTCAAGTACTTACTCGTACCCCTATACAAATTATCAGCAAACATTGAATTTACTTTAATCCCTTTTATTGGCGACTGCGATAGGCTAACTTAGGATCACTTAACAATGTGTTTCAAGAGTTTCAAATCACAAAGAAAGTGAAACGCACTGGTTTATGCGGCATTGACGATAAAGTAACTAAAAAAACGTTGCTTCGAATTTACATATTCCAAACAGACACCATCCATTGTAACGAGAGAATGACTGAAGTTTGGTATGGTAGAAGACCGGGACAATATTGTTCTTTACTCTAGTCTTCTTTGGTTTCATAAAATATGTTTCGTCCCTTATCATTATATCGGCAATAGCTTGTTTTAATATGAACTGAGTTTAAATGTATAATATTTAAATCAAGTCCAAATAATTTAGACATTCAGGTATCTAATCAGTCTTATTTTACAATTCTTGAGAAAAAGGACTTGGAACCAATTCAGTTTTCATGCGGCTTTGTATATTTATAAACATTAAACCATTTCGCACATATAATGTGTATTATTTGTGAGAATGCAACCAATAAGTAATGAAGGAAAAAATGAGAAATAAGTCTAAATTCACTTTAACTCTCAGGATAATTCATCATAAATACCAAATACTATCGTTTCACCATACCTTCCAGCTCTCAATAAACTTGGCAAGGATATGAAGATTTAAATTGTTGCGACTTTCGACAACAAAAGACTCCTCAACAATTCATGAATGGGCAACTACAATGCCTGCAAAAAAAAGCAAAATCCTGGTGTAAAGCGTCGCAAAAATCAATTATACTGTTTGTGTTGATTTTGACTTATTTCATGTATTTGTTCTCGGCGAAATCGGAATACATGTAATGCATATCATTTTAAAAATATATGTATACTATGTTTAAATTGTAATAAAGTATTAATGTTCAAAAAGTTAAACAACTAATTGTGTTTTTATTTATTCTGCTAAAATATAAACGTCAACTGCATCTGGCATCTGGCGTGTATACTAAATTTCAATCCTTATGAGGTTTTTTTTCAACCAAAAGGTCGATGCCACTGATGGTGGAGCTTAAATTTCCTGAGGGTATCACCAGTTCAGTAGTCAGTGTTGACTTGAAATGTCATTGGTATTGTTATTATTATAAATTAACTGTTTACAATACTTTGAAATTTGGAAATACTCAGGTTTTTCTACATCCGGAAAAGATAGTCTTAAATGTATGTCGTAAAAATTTTAGGAACTTTTGGTCATCTATGTTCTTTAAATTCGTTCCCTTTTGACCGTTTAAGCTTTTTGATTCGGGCGTCATTGGTGAGTCTTTTGTTAAAAAAAATGCATGAGGCGTGAATACTAAATTTCAATCCTGGTATCTAACATGAGTTTATTTTCAAGATCCTAGAACTATATTTCGTCCAGTTATGTATCAAATAATACGCCCCAAGTATGGCAACTCTAACAGGACCTATAATGTTGACTCTCAGACGAACAGTATATGCTCTTTTCATTCAGTTGCGTGTAAGCGAAGAAGCAGCAACTACATAATTTGACCAGGACATGTACCCCACAACCTCCAGCACTAAAGCTGAACACGCGGATGCAAGATCACTGAAAACAAAAGCTACAATGAAAAAATATCACGTAATAACCATTGCATGCATTTGTGTATGTGCGCATTGATGTCATAATCATGTATGCATCATTTGTGTTATATAAAACAATATACAGTGTCAGATTTTTGAAAAATTTCACATCTTTTGTTACCAAAAAAAAGAATGAATTCAATGATTTAAAAAAAATAGCATAACAAAGAATGAACTTTATCACTTCTGATTGGTCTTAAAATATGGGTGTTTCGATTTTTGTATTGAATAGCATATCACACTTGGTGGCCATTCGTGGGTAAAATTTGTCAAATAAAGTCGTTATGCTTTTCAACCTCATTATTCATGTTGTAACAATGGAAATGTTTAACGTTTCCGTTGTAAAAGATCCTTAATTTACACAATCAATTACACTTACGTCTTACGTTATCTATATCCTGAATTGACAACCATTGTCAACCAACAAATCACTTTAAAAATTGACATTTTATTTGAAATCGTTATAAACATGATAATTGAAAAACGTTTATTCAAGTCAGTGTCAGTATATAACAGGATATAAGATAATTAGAAGATGATCAACAAGTCTGTAATAAGCTAGATATAATATCATCATAGATAAATCATTGACAAAATTTACGCTCCCCGCACAAATGGTCTAAAAAAATGAAAAACGGTATCGAGCTGAAAGTAAAATAAAACAATTAAAAAAAGTCCTTTATCAAATGGCAAAATCAAAAACTAACACACATCAAACGAATGAAAACAACCGTCATAGTCAATAATCATAATTAGTAGCAACATTGTAGAGTACACCTAATGGTATAGCTAAGAATGAAAAGGACAAACAGACAAACAAAAGTACACATGAAACAACATAGAAAACTAAACATTGCTATAGAATAAATAACACGAACCCCACCCAAAAACTACGGGTGATATCAGGTGCACCGGAAGGGTAAGCAGATCCTAGCTCCACATGTGGCACCCGTCGTGTTGCAGTGAAGAGGTCGTAAGGGAAACATTTGACTATTGTTTTCATTTGTATTCTATGGGAGGATTCGAAACATTCATTAGAAACATGAGGTTCAATATAATCCCAGTTCGATTATCTATAAATTATCTATAAATAAAAACATGATAGATAGTGCTTTTGTATAAACAAGATATATTTATGTTGCCGTGATCATATCTTACAATGCCTTTAGCCTATAAACCTCATTGGGTTTTATTTCATCAAAGATTGATTTTAACAGTGAAATTTATACTTTAAATGCATATCCCGTGTCGTCAATAAACATTATACATATCAATCAAACTTGTTATGACCAAATGATTAATTAGCCGTGGTTCTATTCGTGGAAACTGTAAGCCTTGCATGAATTTAAATAATAGCACACTTGAGATTATTAGTTTTGGGATTTATTTGACTTTTTACGTCATGTACATAAAGCAAAACAAATCGTCGAACGATAATTTCATTGTTTATATCATTAGAATAAATGCTTTCAGAAAAAAGGTATCTTTATTAGTCAGATGAAGCCAGGATGACTCATTTCTGATATTTGTCTGAAGTATTCTTATTTGAAAAACAGAATGTTTTTTAAGTGTTTGGGCACTAATATTTACATTACGTGTAAAATCTTCGCCAAAAAACGCCTTTATTCTAATTGAACACGATATACACCAAGTGTTCAAATATATTGTTTTGCGATGAATACACTCTTTAAAACAAATGTATCTCTAAAAGTGTATAATTTATAGTATTTGATATATCCCACATCTATATTTTGTTCTAGCTGTTTAATATCAACTTATAGAACTATCGTGCGTACTATGGCACACATTATATCGTATTACTAGATACAGGAAAATGAAGTATGAGTGCCAATGAGCAACCCACCACCTAAGTGATAATGTCTAAAAGGTAAAAAATGATAGATAATTGGACCAAATATCTACTTATTTATAGTTCAGCTTGATCTGTGTAATTTGAAAATTCAATTTCTATATTTAATCACAGACATTATTTGATAATATACACTTATCATCCTTTCCTTAGAGATAAATAGAGAATATCATATGGATTTTTCAATATCACATCCGTATCAACCCGAGACACCAATATTATCCCAAGAGCTCTGCTCTGCTATTGAAAAAGCCATATCATATACACTTTATACACTTTATTATATACATATACTTCACGTAAATTGTGTATATGACATGACGTCATACAGATAAAAAGGTTTAAAATGACGTCATACATATTATAAGTTTGCCATTACGTCATACAGATAAGGGGTTTGATATCGATACCATTACGGGTGACTGATACAGCACGCTTGTCAATGTTTTTATTACACATACAATTTGTCTGTATTTACAATAAAGTATATCATAAATTAATTTATCGCTACAACTGTTCCTGAAAGACTTTATATAGGTGTGACCATGTACAATGAACCAATTGACAGGCAATGCATATTATAACGCAACGTATTGTGTCGTTTTCCATCTCATCTTCATACAAACAATAAACTATTCATGTGTTGACGAAGTTTCTTTGTATATTTTTGATGTTTGAACGGTTTAGTAAAAACAAATTTGTAGATTTAAATTAGATTTCTGTTTAAATTACTTTACATTGATTTGAACACTGTTGGATCCCGTTTCTGATGGAGTTATATATGATAGAAGAGGTAGTATTATTCCGTCTGCTCTGTTTCGAGTCCTACATACAGTTGTCTGTGTTATGGTTCGACAGAGTTTTGAGAAGTAAAATATGCATTACTTTGGATTTTCTTTTATATTATTCGGATGATTTATGGTTTTGATTGTAAAAATCTAGCACACTACAGCACAATGTGGTATCGTCTGTTCTCCTGAATTATTAATCGACTTTTATCTAGTTGTCTCAAATCTTAACCATGTAAATGTATCTGTTAATTGGAAGCATCATTTTATTTCATTTTTGATTTACATTGTTTTGGTTGGTTCCCTTGCGCATATCAATGACTTTTTTCTAATACCTGGTTATATGATAAGTTTCTTCAATATATCTGGGTGGATGGCAATGCTGTAGAAGGATTCCTACTCATGACTAGTATTCAACACTTCTGTGTTGACATGAATAATCAATGATACAATCATAATCTAAAAATTTAAAAAAAAAACACTATGGATGTCATACCCAATGCATAGATAATGTTAGTTGTATTTGACAAAACCTTTTTGGAATTATTGGTCCTTAATGATGCACAAATTCGTACTTTTTTGGTTATTTGATTTTTTCTTCTTTATTCGAGCGTCACAACGCTCGTTTGTCGTGCAAACAATCAATCTGGTATCTCTCAACGGTCGTCTAATAAAAGTTGTACAAAAGTTCCAGACGGTATATATAGTAAGTTTATTTATTGAAAGAGGAAAGTTGAAATCATTGTTGGAGCCATAATCGCGTTATTTCTACTTTTGTTTGATCATGATTGAATTCAAACTGTACGGACTATTTATTTAAACAGCATAGAAACGGTTGATAATGGTATCAAAAATTATTTCCGATTAACATGTAACTTCTTGTTTTCCGAAATTCTTACAGGAGTGAATCTTTCTCCAATATCACCTCGGAATTTCATGTATTACCTCATATGTCCTGCTTTTCTCTGTAATTGTTAATGTTACTTCATAAAAAAGGGAGGCGATGTCACATTCTATATATCTATTACAGCCACACAGTATGTACGTAATACTTTTGAACTCCAACAGAAGGCAGAAAAGCCTTTCGTGTCATATTAGTAATTTGAAACAAAAAGGCGTTTGCTAATTTATTTTCTAAGTGCATTTCATTTTTGTAGATTTTTTTCATGTACAATAATAAGTGACTGGTAACAATGAATTTTAAATGGTGTTTAACTTTTTACAGTAAAACATTCTTCTTATAATAATGCGGGTTTGTTAATACAAAATTAAATAGCAATTACAAATTGATTATATAATTTTACATAAATTTAAAAATCACGATTTAATTAATCTAACAACAAATATTTGTTTCCTTATGCATTATATATAGTTCACTATTTTTATCAATAATAAAACTTCTGGTTCCAATTTGCTATTTCAAACTAAGTCTTAATTCGAAGTTGACCCAAGTTAATTGAATTGAATGGTTTTTGGTCTTCTTTGTATGACAGTGTTATAATAAAGTTCCTTTGTCCAACCCGATTTCTCTTGACGCTCGATACCAATATCAGTTTAAAACAGCAAAAATTCGACAATTAGATTCAAGTTTTTTAATACAATGATAAAAGAAACAAGAATGCGTCCTTTTAATGTAAAAATATGAAAATTATATTATTGTATACATACATTTTAGAAACACTATTTCATATATATCGAACAGAAATTCTTTTGACATTATACATTATACATAGTTCACTATGTGTGACAACTTCATTGTATGAAACATGTGGTTGCAATTTTATATTCTAAAATTAAACTGCATTCGCAATTGGCCACACTGAATTGGATAGTTTTACTCGTCTTAGTAGGAATTAGGTTTGATATATCTTCTTCATCCTTCCCAGTTACTTTTGTCAGTTAATATCAAGTCTTTTTTTACAGGCCCTACGATTATCTTCAATATTTAACATGAAATTGAGAATGGTAGAATGGAATGTGTCAAAGATACAAACGCCCAGAACAAACAGCAAGGCCATACATGGGTCTTAAACATAGCGAAAAAAAATTGCACCAGGAGGGAACCGTTTTAAGTGATGTGATGTGTTTGAGCTTTGATTTTCCGTTTAAATTTCCTCTGAGTTTGGTAGAATTGTTATTCTACTTTCTACAAAATACTACACGAAGAATGGTATGTATAAGGTAAACAATGAAATTCGATCATCATTAAAAATTATATCTATGGAATAGGGATGGACGGGCGTCTTCATTTCTGTATTATTATTTTTAAATATTTTTTGGTACTGTTTTTCTCTATTGTTAGATAGGTATATCCAATTACTATTCTTGAATAATTCCGTTCTATTTTATATTGTTACTTCTCCTCTATTTATTTTTATCATTTTTCTTCAGTAATATTGTTCAACCTTCTCCATTATATAGGTCCCGTTCTGTCCTCATCGATATAATTACCGATTTTCATAATTGTTGGGTTTTCTGTTATTTGACACACATGAAAATGAAATTGAGTTCATGTATTGTCCTCATTTAACACTTCTTTCGCATTTCATTGAAATATTTAGGTCCTTGTATTCAAACAATTCATTATAAGGAAAACTTTTATTTCGTGTTATTTTTTCAAATATGATTGCGTGTTTTTAATTTGTATTTTATAACATATTCTTTAGAAGGTGTAAAAATAAATAAACACCTGAAGAATTACTTCGATAATATCCACTCACTGACCTAGTTCAACTCTTTAACTCACCTATAGCTGTGAAGATACATCTTGGCCATGTCAATTAAGGACAATCAACACAATACAAACCGGTTGTTAAGCTGAGGGAGCATCTCAAAGTTGTGCCACAACTTAGTTAATTTTCACACCTTTTGCATGAAGGAAAAACATGTCCACTAAAATCCAACAGAGATTTTATTTTTCTGATACACAGAATGTATTTAACTATAATACATCTAGTGGATGCTAGGCATTATTATTTTTCCAACTGCACTGATAAGGCTGTACTCAGAGTAGTTGTTGGCATGTAAATACAGCCATATTTGTCCGTTTGTTATGATGAACCTTAATCGCAAATCACATTTGGCCGACGTCTTGGTTAAAGTTGTCAAATAAAGTCTTAATGCTTTTCTAACTCTTTATTCATGCTGTTAAATGTTTAAAGTTTCCGTTTTAATCGAGCCTTTAATAACAAAATCAAATAACACTTACTTATTACGTGATACATATCCTGAAATGGCAAGCATTGTTTGCGATAAACAAATTACTATAAAAATTGAAATTGAATTCAATGTAAAATTGTAATACACATGATATTTGATTTGTTTTAGTCAAGTTACTGCTTTTATATAAAATAGGATAGAAGATATCAAAACGTTTAAATCAGTAAAAAGCTTTACATTATCTTATTAAAAATAAAATCATTAAAACTGTTTACACTATTCCTACTCTTGGTCTTAGAAAGAATATCAACAATACATTACTCCAAGGAAAAGGCAAAAACAAGTCCTTTATTAAATGGCAAATCATAGGTTCGCACTTTAGACGAATGAAAGCAACTGTCATAATACTAAATTGGTACAGGCATTTTCGTAAGTAAACCATTGTTGTTTAACCTGGATTTATAGCTTACTAAACCTTGCAGTGGCACAAAATTCCATCTTTTGACAAATATATGTAAACAAAACAAACAGACATAATATCTTTAAATGTGCATCAGTCAATACTGTGCCATAATCTTAAGTCACTGTAAAAGCAAAGAAATGTGACAACAAATAAAAACAAAATGTCCTACATATAGACATAGCACATATGCAAAAACGGAAAAACATAAAGACAAAAATAAAAAAAAACGGGCCAAAATTCAATCAATACAGCTCGACTCAAAAATGTCAGAACTGCAAAAATGTTCGACGTTTAAAACTACATTGAAGATCCAACATTCCGAAGGCTTTCCAACATTATCCTATGGTAGATTATCCATGGACTGAACAAATATTTAAGGATTTCAAAGTAAAGTTTTTTAAAATGCACAATATTGGATAGAAGGAAAACATACAAAACATGAAACAGAAAAATAAAAATAAAACGTGAGGTACAAACCAGACCAATCACAGTAGTGAATAGGCAATAAATGGCTTAGCAGTAGTTCCTGCTTAATGTATCCACCTACCATTTTCAATGTTGACTGGCGGACGTTGCATGCATAGCAGCAGTCACTTATTCTGTCGACGAACCTCGTTTTGGAGTAATTGGTACCCCTAAGTTTATGTTGGTAACTTGATTTGTCTCTACACACGATGTCCGAGATTTGTAAATATGATGTCCGAAATGTATACATACGAATTACGATATTTGAACATACGATGTACGAGAATTGTACATACGACGTTCGAGGTTTGTACATATAATGTACGAGAATTGTACATACGATGTACGATAATTGTACATACGATGTTCGAAGTTTGTGCGTACGATGTATGAGATTTGTACATACGATGTACGGGAATTGTACATCGGTAAGAACTGTCGTTTTAATTCACAGAAATGATATTCATCAATAAGATGCATTCGGTAATTTTACTAATAATCTGAAGAAATAAAACAATATTGAGGGTAACATGTTTCGCATTGTGTCCATATTAATTTCTATGGATGGAATTGAATTATAAGAAACCCTTTGTTCAGTAGATTCGTGTTCAATTATCTATAAATCATGATAGTGCTTGTACAACAAAAAGATATCATTAGTCAAAACTGCCCGATGGAAACGATGGAAACACGAATGCAATACGATGTTCAACGATGCATTCCCGGTGACATTACGATAGTGAGGATGGTGATACGAACTTAATACGAAACCTCAACTTCGGACGCACCTTCGGGGATTTTTTAACATGTTAAAACATTTAGAACCCTTCCCGAAGTTGTTCCCGAAGGCTAGAAAAAGTGGCCGATGGTTAAAGATGGCACTACGAATAGCCCGATATGGAGACGATCAGTCCCGATTTTGAAAATTTCCATAATCGCGTTGCCATCGGCGTCAAAATCTGGACAGTGTGACGCGGACATCAAGGTTTGTACGTACGATGCATGAGATTTGTACATACTATGTACGGTAATTGTACTTCGGTAAGAACTATCGTCTTAATTCACAGAAATGATATTCATCAATTAGATGCATTTGTTAATTTCACTGGTAATCTGAAGAAATAAGACGATATTGAGGGTAACATATCCTGCATTGTGTCCATATCAGTTCCTATGGGGGGACTTGAATCATAAGAAACCTTTAGTTCAAAAGATTCGTGTTCAATTATCTATAAATCATGATAGTGCTTGTTTAGCAAAAAGATATTCATTAGCATGATATTGTGGTAGTAATAATATCCTAAAATGCATTTACCATATTAATCTCTCCGGGTTGATTGATTTTCACAGTGACATTTATACTTTAAATGCATATCTAATGTCGTTAATGAACATTATACATAGGTATCAAAATTGTTATGATCAAATGGTTCATTAGCTATGGTCATATCCGTTAAAAATAAAACACGTTGATTCAGTATTTAATACATGTTTTCATAAACAATTTCCTCTCAAATGTAAATATATATACTTACCGATTAAAAGGTCATTCTCCGTTAAAGTGCATTGTTTTATGTCTGCTAACTTAGTTTTGATTTACAAAACATGAACAATTCAAAGCGTTTAAGATATTCTAGAGTCAAATGATATGGTAATTTGACAATATACTTTTTTGAAGGTTTATTTTACCTTTTACATCACGTACAAAAAAAAATCGTCGTACGATAATTTGATTGTTTACAAAATTAGGAAAACTGCTTTTAGACGATAGGTATATTGAAGATGATATATTTGTTAAGTGAAATCTATGTTATTGACGTTTCAGCTAATTATTTGAAGTATTCTTATTTGAAACATAAACTATTCGGGTACGTATATTTACTTTTAGTGTAACATCTTCGTCAACATATGTCTTTGCTCTAACATGTCTAATTAAACACAAAATACACCAAATGTTGAATTATATGTTTTTTGCAATGAATACAGTCTTCCGGAAAAATGTATCTCTAAGAGTGCATAAGTAAAAGTATTGTATAAATCCCACATCTAAATTTACTTCAAGCTGTTTAATATCAACTTTTAGAACTATAGTGCGTACGGTGGCAAACATTATATCGTATAAATAGATACAGGAAAATGTAGTTCGAGTCCCAATGAGACAACTCTCCATCCCAGTGACAATCTCTAAAAGGTATAAAAAAATGATAGATAGTTGGACCAAATATCTTTTTATTTGTAAAACAAAATCAGCTTGATCTGTGTAATTTGCATATTTAATCACATACATTATTTAATAATATACACTTGTCATCCTTTCCTTGGAGATAAATTAATTTATCGCTACAACTGTTACTGAAAGACTGTATATAGGTGTGACCATGTATAATGGACCAATTGACAGACACTGCATATTATAAACGGAACTTATTGTTTAGTTTGCTATCTCATCTTCATACAAACAATAATCTATTCATGTGTTGACGAAGTTTCTTTGTAAATTCAAAATGTTTGAACGGTTTAGTAAAAAAAGAAAATCGTGCATTTAAATTAGATTTCTGTAAAAAATAACTTAATATTGATTTGAACACTGTTGGAAAATCCCGCATCTGACGGTGTTATATAATAGAAGTGGAAGTATTCTTCTCTCTTCTCTGATTCAAGTCGTACTGTTGTCTGTGATGTTGCTCCAATGGACAGAGATTTGAGAAACTTCGAGTTAAATACTTATACATTACTTTAGCAATTCTTTTTTTTTTATTCGGGTGACTTTGGTTTTTGGTTGTAAATAACCTTTAGCACACTACAGCACAATGTTGTATCGTCTGTTCTCCTTAATTATTAATCGACCTTTTGTTTAATTGTCTTAAATCTTCACCATGTAAATGCATCTGTTTATTGAAAGCATTATTTTATTTCGTTTTTTATTTACATCGTTTTAGTTGATTCCCTTGCGCATATCACTGACCTTATTTTTAATACCTGGTTTTTATGATGAGTTTCTTCAATATCTCTGGGTGGATTTCAATGCTGTTGGAGGATTCCTACTCAATGTTTTTACCACTTTAGTATGCAACACTTCTGTTTTGACATGAATTATCAATGATACGATCATGATTTAAAAATTAAAAGAAAACAGTAAGGATGTTATACTCAATAGATATTATTAGTTGTATTTGACAAAACATTTTTTGAAATTTTTGGTCCTTAATGCTGCACAATTTTGTACTTTATTTGGGCTTGTTTTACTTTATCCAAGCCTCACAACGCTCGTCTGACGAACAAAATATTATCATGTATCTCTCAACGGTGGTTTTTGTATTGGTGGGGCGGGTAGAAATCATTATGGTAGCTATAATTCGAGTTTTGTTGGCTCATTGTTGAATTCAAACTGTAGTGACAATTTATTTCACGACAATTGTCCAGTCTTTACATATCAAATACTAAACTGTTTCCAGATGGGTGAGTAGAATCACATCTGATGCAGAAGTATGTTTTAAATGCATATAAATGTAGGTGTAGATGCTAGCTGAAATTTTATTGAAAACAATCAGGATAAAATCTGTAAATTTTTATATTTTCTTGTTTTTCATAGTACATGTATGAGAAAAAAAACTCCATTTGACACTGCATTCCTTACAGTCATGATCATATTTAAAGGAATGTACTTTATACTTTTCAACGCCAAAATAAGGAAGAAAAGCCTTTCATGTCAAACAAAAAGGCGTTTTGGTAATTTAATTTCCACATTTCCAAGTGCATTTTGTTTTGTAGAATATTTTCATGTATTTTTATTAATTAATTGTGACAATGAATTTTTAAATGGTGTTTAACTAAACAGAGTTAACACCTTCTTCGTATAACAATGCGGGTTTGTTTATATATAAGTATATAGTAATTATATATTGATTATATAATTTCTACATAAATTTAAAAATCACGGCTTTTGAATCTAAAAGCAATTATTTTTATATTATGAACTATATTTTGTTCTTGTCCATTCGTTTTTGATGCGTTTTGTTTTTTGATTTTGCCATGTGATTATGGACTTTCCAAATTGATTTTCCTCTGTGTTCAGTATTTTTGTGATTTTACTTTTTGTTTACTATTTTTGTTAATAACGAAACTCTGGTTCTAATTTGCTCTTTGAAACACGTTCTACATTCAAAGTTTCAGAACTAAATTGAATAGCTTTGACTCAACTTTGTATTTTGTTTTATAATGACGTTTCTTTGTCCAACCCGGTTTCTCTTGACAGTCGATACCAAGATCAATTTTAAATTTAGCGATTGCGTTGTCAGTTTATTTTCGATTTATGAGTTTGACTGCCCCTCTTGTATCGTTTGTCCCTCTTTCAAAACAACAAACGTTATACGATTAGATTCAACATTTACGATACAATGATAAACGAAACAGGAATGAGTCCTTTTAATGTAAAAATATGAAAATTATATTCTTGTATACTAGTACATACAATTCAGAATCACTATTTCATTTATCGAACAGAAATTCTTTTGACATTATACATTATAAATAGTTCAATATTTGTAACAAACACATTGTATGAAACATGTGTTTGCATTTTTATATTTTAAATTTAAACTGCATTCGCAATTGGCCACACTAAATTGGATAGTTTTACTCGTCCTAGTAGGAACTGGATATGATATATCTTCTTCTTCCTACCCGGTTGCTCTTGTCAGTTCAAGGTTTTTTTCAAAGGCCCTACGATTATCTTCAACATTTACCATGAAATTGTGAATGGTAAAATTGGAATGTGTCAAAGATACAAACGCACAAACAAACTGCAAGGCCATAAATGGGTCTTCAACAAAGCGAAGAAATTTTGCACCAGGAAGAAACCTTTTGATGTGATGTGTTTGAGCTTGGATTTTCCGTTTAAATTTCAACTGAGTTTTTGTAGATTTGTTATTCTACTTTCTACTATTCTACTTTCTACATAATACTACACATAATACAACACATAATACTACACGAATAATTGCATGTATAAGGTAAACAATGAAATTCGATCATCATTAAAAAGTATATCTATGAGGATAGGGATGGAAGGGCGTCTTCATTTCTGTATTATTATTTTTTAATATTTTTGGTACTATTTTTCTCTATTATTAGATAGGTATATCCAATTTCTTTTCTTCAAATATTCCGTACTATTTTTATTGTCACTTCTCCTCTATTTATTCTGATCATTTTTCTTCAGTAATATTGTTCAACCTTCTCCATATTAAAGGCCCCGTTCTGTCCTCATCGGTATAATTACCGATTTTCTGCATTTTATAATTGTCGAGTTTTCTGTCATTTGACACACATGAAAAATAAATTGAGTACATGTATTGTCCTCATTTAACACTTCTTTAGCATTTCATTGAAATATTTAGGTCCTGGTATTCCAACAACGCATTATAAGGGAAACTTTTATTTCGTGTTATTTTTCAAATATGATTGCGTGTTTTTAATTTGTATTTAATTACATATTTTGTAGAAGGTGTAAAAAAACCGCCTGATTTACTTTGATAATATCCACTCACCGACTTAGATAAACTCTTTAACTCACCGAAAGTTGTGAAGATACATCTTGACCATGTCAATTAAGGACAACCGACACAATACGAACCAGTTTTTAAACTAAGGGAGCATCCTCAAAATTGTACCACAACTAAGGTAATTTTCACACCTTTTGCATGAAGGAAAAACATGCCCATCAAAATCCAAAAGAGATTTTATCTTTCTAAAACCCAGAATGTGTTTAACTTTAATATATCTAGTGAATGCTATGGATTAAAACTTTTCCAACTGCACAGACAAGTCTGTACTTAGAGTAGTTTTTGGCATATAAATACAGCCATATTTGTCAGTTTGTTATGATGGACCTTAAAAGCATATCACACTTGGTCGACGTCTTGGTTAAAGTTGTAAAATAAAGTCTTAATGCTTTTTTAACTCATTATTCATGCTGTTAAATGTTTAAATGTTTCCGTTTTAATCGAGCCTTTAATAACAAAATCAAATAACACTTACTTATTACGTGATATATATCCTGAAATGCAAGCATTGTTTGCGATAAACAAATTACTATAAAAATTGAAATTGAATTCAATGTGAAATTGTAATACACATGATATTTGATTTGTTTTAGTCAAGTAACTGCTTTTATATAAAATAGGATAGAAGATATCAAAACGTTTAAATCAGTAAAAAGCTTTACATTATCTTATTAAAAATAAAATCATTAAAACTGGTTACACTATTCCTACTCTTGGTCTTAGAAAGAATATCAACAATACATTACTCCAAGGAAAAGGCAAAAACAAGTCCTTTATTAAATGGCAAATCATAGGTTCGCACTTTAGACGAATGAAAGCAACTGTCATAATACTAAATTGGTACTGGCATTTTCGCAAGTAAACCATTGTTGTTTAACCTGGATTTATAGCTTACTAAACCTTGCAGTCGCACAAAATTCCATCTTTTGACAAATATTTGTAAACAAAACAAACAGACATAATATCTTTAAATGTGCATCAGTCAATACTGTGTCATAATCTTAAGTCACTGTAAAAGCAAAGAAATTTGACAACAAATAAAAACAAAATGTCCTTTATATAGACATAGCACATATGCAAAAACGGAAAAACAAAAAGACAGAAAAAAAAAACGGGCCAAAATTCCATCTATAAAGCTCGACTCAAAAATGTCAGAACTGCAAAAATGTTCGACGTTTAAAACTACATTGAAGATCCAACATTCCGAAGGCTTTCCAACATTATCCTATGGTAGATTATCCATGGACTGAACAAATATTTAAGGATTTCAAAGTTAAGTTTATTTAAATGCACAGTATTGGACAGAAGGAAAACATACAAAACATGAAACAGAAAAATAAAAATAAAACGTGAGGTACAAACCAGACCAATCACAGTAGTGAATAGGCAATAAATGGCTTAGCAGTAGTTCCTGCTTAATGTATGCACCTACCATTTTCAATGTTGACTGGCGGACGTTGCATGCATAGCAGCAGTCACTTATTCTGTCGAAGAACTTCGTTTTGGAGTAATTGGTACCCCTCAGTTTATGTTGGTAACTTGATTTGTCTATACACACGATGTCCGAGATGTGTACATACGATGTCCGAGATGTATACATACGATGTGCAAGATTTGTACATAGGATGTACGAGAATTATACATTCGATGTACGAGAAATGTACATACGATGTACGATAACTGTACATACGATGTACGAGAATTGTACATAAGACATTCGAGGTTTGTACATACGATGTACGAGAATTGTACATACGATGTTCGAGGTTTTGAGGTACGATGTATGAAATTTGTACATACGATGTACGGGAATTGTACATCGGTAAGAACTGGGGTCTTAATTCACAGAAATGATATTCATCAATTAGATGAATTCGGTAATTTCGCTGGTAATCTGAAAAAATAAGACGATATTGAGGATAACATATTCCGCCTTGTGTCCATATTAATTTCTATGAGTGGACTTAAATCATAAGAGAGCTTTGGTTAAATAGATTAGTGTTCAATTATCTATAAATCATATTAATGCTTGTATAGCAAAAATATATCATTAGCATGATATTTTGGTAGTAATATTATCCTAAAATGCATTTCTCATATTAAATTCTACGGTCTTGATTGATTTTAACAGTGAAATTTATACTTTAAATGCATATCTCATGTCGTTAATGAACATTCTACATAGTTATAAAATTTGCTATGATCAAATGGTTCATTAGCTATGGTCATAACCGTTAAAAATGAAACACGTTGAATCAATATTTAATACTTGTTTACAAGCAATTTCGTCTCAAATGTAAAAATATATACTTACCGATTAAAAAAGTCTTTTCCGCATTTGTTTATGTCTGCTAACTTAGTTTTGATTCACAAAACATGAACAATTCAAGACGTTTAAAGGCATACGGTACAGTTTTGATCCTTTATTTACAGTTTGATGAAAATTTCCATATAGGCTATTTTTTGTCTGAATAAATCAATTATGTAATAAAAAATATTCTTCCATGTGCTACTTTTTTAGTTAAATGAGGTCGAAATTTTGTATCTTTGCTCAAAATTCAGATTTGTGGCCGTATTTTTTCTTTCCAAAGAAAGAATACTTTTTTGTTTTAAAAGATAAACACAAATTGTTTTTTGTTAAATAATTTGTAATTTCTGTATTTTATAAGTATCCTGAAAATTTATGCATTTTTTATTCAGAAAAAACTCATATTTATCAAATGGTCATGAATTGAGAAAATAACGTCAATTTTTGCTGGATATTTATCAAAATTAAAAAAATGGACTATTTACAGTTTTATAAAATTTGGTCAACATTATCTCCCTGGAAAATGAAACAAAATGTCGTTTTAAAAAATAGGGATCCATGCACTCGTTTTCAAATTAAATCAGTTTGAATAATAAAAATCAGTCGAAAAATGCATCTATTCCCGATATAACAGTTTGACGTCGTGAAAATAATATTTTACGTTAGCAACGTCATTACCTCCCCCGTAACTGTATCGTATGCCCTTAAGCTCTCCTGGAGTCAAATCGTATGGTCATTTGACAACATATACTTTTTGAAGGTTTATTTAACCACGGGTGTCATTCGGTTTATCGAGAGAAATGAGCGTGAAAGAATATCTAACGGCGGTCAAGTATTGAGCGACGATCGTGAAATCTCTGGTAACGGATCGTGAAAGACATTTAATGGGAATTCTAGGTCAGAATCTTTAAAAATATTGCTTAATTTTCAAAACGCGGAACAAATTCGAATAAAAAAATATGTCTGTCAAAATGGTTTAACTTCTCCAACATAACAGTGAAATAAGAAAGAGAAAATATGCAGTACTTTATGAAAAAACACAAAAGGCGCATTGCATGTATATGCAATTAATTACAAATAACACGCTTTTTGTTACTATAATGGTCATGTTTCAGTTCATCGTGATATATTTGAAATGTAATCTTTGGTGTATCTGATAGTACAGTAAAATTAAGGTATGTTCTCCTCTTAAAAGCATTAATTTGTATATGAAAACCTTGAATTTGTTGAATATCCATCAAACTTGATCGTGAAAGATCAGGCAACGCATTATTTTGATCGTGAAAGATAATGTGTGACCAGACTTATTACTAGTAATCAGAAATCTGTATTTCTTTTACAATTTGATAAACCTGAAACTGGTTGAAGCCTGTAACTATTTTGAAAAGGATGAACATTAAAGCTTTTTTTTTATTCAACGCTTTACCTGGAGAGTTAAAAAAACAACTAAAACATCTGTAGATAAGTTTGAAAGATTCAGCTCTGAGAATCGGTCAAGTGCAACTCATGCAGACTGACACTATTTACTAATAGCCAATAGTATGGGTATGCAACGTTTGAACCGAAATGATATCCACCAAACAAAAAATTACGGCAAAACAGCATCTTTCATGAGTAATTTGAGATTGAACGATAACCAACATTTTGTGCAACAGTATTTTCTTAAGTTCTGTATATACAACGCAGATGTGGATTGATTTTTAAAACTATATACTACAGACTATAGAATACCAAATCGCAAATGCTGTAATGTCTCGTCTGCTTTACTTATGATAGTTAATGTTATGGAACGTCTATAATATCAAGGATTTTACTAGAAGTGTCAAATGCGCTTAATGTATTTTTGTCCATCTGATGAATTAAGCCTTTTCAATTGATTTTCATAGTTCGTTCTTAAGTTGTACAGTTATACCACTGTCCCAGATTCGGGGGAGGGTTGGGATCCCAATAACGTGTCTAACCCCGCCACATTATTAATGTATGTGCCTGTCCAAAGTCAGGAACCTGTAATTCAGTGGTTGTTGTTTTTTTTATGTGTTACATATTTGGTATTCGTTCATTTTTTTATACAAATAAGGCCGTTAGTTTACTCGTTTTAATTGTTTTACATTGTCACTATGGGGGCCTGTTATAGCTGACTATGCGGTATGGGCTTTGCTCATTGTTGAAGGCCGTACGGTGATATATAGTTGTTAATGTCTGTGTCACTTTGGTCTCTTGTGAATAATTGTCTCTTTGGCAATCATACCAATTTTTTTTTTAAATTATGATTGTCAATGGTTAATAACTAGAGGCTCTAAAGAGCCTGTGTCGCTCATCTTGGTATATGTGAATTAAACAAAGGAAGCAGACAGTTCATGACAAAATTGTGTTTAGGTGATTGTGATGTGTTTGTACATCTTACTTTACTGAACATTCTTGCTGCTTACAATTATCTCTATCTATAATGAACTTGTCCGTGTAGTTTCAGTGGAAAATGTTAGTAAAAATTTACAAATTTTATGAAAATGGTTAAAAATATATTATAAAGGACAATAACTTCTTAGGGGGTCAATTGACCATTTTGGTCATTTTGACTTATTTTTGAGTCTTAAATTGCTGTACATTATTGCTGTTTACAGTTTATCTCTATCTATAATAATATTCAAGATAATAACCCAAAACAGCAAAATTTTCTTAAAATTACCAATTTAGGGGCAGCAACCTAACAAAGAGTTGTCCGATTCATCTAAAAATGTCAGGGCAGATAGATCTTGACCAGATTAACAATTTTACCCCTTGTCAAATTTGCTCTAAATGCTTTGTTTTTTGAGTTATAAGCATAAAACTGTATTTTACCACTATGTTCAATTTTTAGCCGAAGCGGCCAATTTGGTTGGTATGCCCGGTCACAAAACACAATTTTGAAACTAGATACATCAATGATGATTGTGGCCAACTTTGGATTAATTTAGCCCGGCAGTTTCAGAGGAGAAGATTTTTGTAAAAGATCATGGAGATTTACGAAAAATGGTTAAAAATTGACTATAAAGGGTAATAATTCCTATATGGGTCAACTGACCATTTTAGTCCTGTTGACTTATTTGTAAATCTTACTTAGCTAAACATTTTTGCTGTTTAAAGTTTATCTCTATCCATAATAATATTCAAGATAATATGCAAAAACAGCATAATTTCCTTAAAATTACCAATTCAGGGGCAGCAACCCAACAACGGGTAGTCCCATTCATCTGAAAATTTTAGGGCAGATAGATCTTGAACAGATAAACAATTTTATCCCTCGTAAGATTTGCTCTAAATGCCTTTGTTTTTGAGTAATAACCAAAAACTGCATTTAACCTCCATGTTCTATTTTTAGCCGTGGCGCCCATCTTGGTTGGTTGGCCGGGTCAAAAACACAATTTTTAAACTAGATACATAAATGATGATTGTGGCCAAGTTTGGATTAATTTGGCCAGGTAGTTTCAGAGAAGATTTATTTAAAAGATCATGAAGATTTACGAAAAATGGTTAAAAATTGACTTTAAAGGGCAATAACTTCTAAAGGGGTCAACTGACCATTTTGGTCCTGTTGACTTATTTGTAAATCTTACTTTGCTGAACATTATTGCTGTTTACAGTTTATTTACATCTATAATAATATTCAAGATAATAACCAAAAACAGTAAAATTTCCTTAAAATTACCAAATTTATTTAGGGGCAGCAACCCAACAATGGGTTGTCTGATTCATCTGAATATTTCAGGGCAGATAGGCTTTACCTGATAAACAACTTTATCCATGTCAGATTTGCTCTAAATGCTTTGGTTTTTGAGTTATAAGCCAAAAACTGCATTTTACCCCTATGTTCTATTTTAAGCCATGGCGGCCATGTTTTTTGATGAAATGGGAATTAAAACACAAACTTTATTCTAGATACCCTAGGAATTAATCAGATGGAGTTTTGTTTGAATTGGTTCAGTAGTTTCAGAGGAGAATATTTTTGTAAAAGTTAACGCCGGACGACGGACGACGACGGACGGCAAGTGATGAGAAAAGCTCACTTGGCCTTTTTTAGGCCAGGTGAGCTCAAAAGAGTGCAAGGTCAAATGAACCATGACATACAGATCTCTACAAATATCCCGTAGACCAAATAAATGTTTTCCAATCCTTACAGTGCCTTAGAAACTGACAAATATAAAAGTTATGCTGGCCAATTAATTCGAAACATAAGGTCAAAAGTATATGAACCCTGACCGACAGCCAAACATAGACATCTTTCTATCATTCAATATATCAAATACAAGTGACGTCATTATGGTCATTTATGAAACATGCAAACAGACAAGTACACCATACACGAAATGCCATTTCGCTATAGCATACAGGTATATATCCAAAGGCTAGACAACAGAAAACGAGCATTGCCGAATGATGCATGACAATGGGTTCAATGTCAGTTGAAACCTTGCAGAAGTCGAAAATGTACACCTCACAATCATAACAACAGACACTTATCCTAAAGCTAAAGCTTAACGAATCCGCGTTACGGACTTGACCTGTCCACAAAAATGAATCTTCTAACCATGAAATAAGGCAAATTATGGGTCAGGTGAATCCTGTCTGACGAACATGTAGTTTATAGGATCCAATATACCAAATGTGGATATCCTATAACTCGTGATAAGTGAGTACTTCACATGACAATAAAAAGCTTCTTCCTACAATCATCCTACTATTTTACATTTCATTTTCTGAAAATATTTATACTTTGAAAAGCTTAAACCTATTGAGGATGTTGACCTATATAGCTTTTCTCAATACCAATAACAAATATTAACTATGATATAATTGAAGAAAACTTTGAACGTCTTCGTAGCATCAGATCTTTCACGACCCTTTTCACGATCTTCAAAAATACGGTACATGATCTTTCACGATCCAAAAAATCCATTTTTGTGTAAATAGTTCTTTATTTACCAAGTTTTATATTATGTTTATACAATATAACTATAAGAACCATTTGATTAATTCAAATAGAATGCCCTTATTCGTATTAAAGTAGGTTTTCTAGTCGAATTTGTGAAAAAATCGTGTTTGTTTACATTTTTTATGTCATTGAAATGTCGAGAAGCAATCTGCCTTTTGTTGTTTTGTAAAAACTATGTACTTTTAAAACTGGATATTCTGACATACTGATCATAATGTTGAACCATTTTGACAGACAGCTTTATTTTGTCGTAAATTTGTCTGCGTAATTAATTTAATTAGAATATGTATTGACCTTTCATATGTCTTCTCGATTAAATGTCTTTCACGATCCGTTACCAGAACTTTCACGATCGTCGCTCAATACTTGACCGCCGTTAGATATTCTTTCACGCCCATTTCTCTCGATAAACCGAATGACACCCGTGTTAACGTTTTACATCACGTACAAAAAACAATCGTCGTACGATAATTTATTTGTTTACACCATTAGAAAACTGCTTTTAGAAGATAGGTAGATTCAGGATGACAAATTTGTAAAGTGAAATCATTGAAATTGACGTTTCATCTATTTGTTTGAAGTATAAACTATTTGGGTACGTAGATTTACTTTAAGTGTAAAATCTTCGCCAAAATATTCTAATTCAACACAAAATACACCAACTGTTAAAATATATTTTTGCGATGAATGCAATCTTTTTAACAAATGTATATCTAAGAGTGTATAAGTTATAGTATTGTGTGTATCCCACATCTCTATTTATTTCAACTGTTTAATATCAACTTCAGAACTATAGTACGTACCATGGCAAACATGATATCGTATAACTAGATACCGGAAGATGTAGTATGAGTGCAAATGAGACAACTCACCACCAAAGTAACAATGTCCAAAAGGTAAAAATTGATAGATAATTGGACCAACTATTATTTGTAAACAAAAATCAGCCTGATATGTGCATTAGTATATTTAATCACATAGTTACATTATTTAATAATATACACTTGTCTTCTTTCCTTGGAGATAAATTAATTTATTGCTACAACTGTTCCTGAAAGACTTTATATAGGTGTGACCATGTGTAATGAACCAATTGACAGACTATGCATATTAAAACGCAACGTATTGTATAGTTAGCTATCTCATCTTCATACAAACAATAAACTATTCATTTGTTGACGAAGTTTTTTTTTTGTATATTTTAGAAGTTTGAACGGTTTAGTAAAAACCAAAATCGTGGATTTAAATTAAATATCTGTTTAAGTTACGTAATATTGATTTATACACTGTTGGATCATCCTGCTTCTGAACAGTGTTATATATTAAAGGTGGCAGTATTCTTCCATCTGCTCTGTTTCGAGTCCTACCTACTGCTGTCTGTGATATTGCTCCAATCGACAGAGATTCGAGAAACTTCAAGTTAAATATACATCACTTTTGCATTTTCTTTTTTATTATTCGGGTGACTTATGGTTTTGGTTGTAAATATCTTCTAGCACACTACAGCACAATGTTGTATCGTCTGTTCTCCTTAATCATTTTAAAATCGTTTTTTTATTCAATCGTCTCAAATCTTAACCATGTAAATGTATCTGTTAGTTGGGAACATTATTTTGTTTTTATTGAAATTGTTTTGATTGGTTCTCTTTTGAACATTAACAGCCTTTTTCCAATACAGGGTATATCTACCAGTCAAAAAAAGATACACGACTTTAAAATCATTTGATCAAAAAGTATTTGATATAAAACAAAATGAGATGCACTTTTTTTTTAACTTTTATTGTGCCATGTATGTGCATATAATTATATATGGTGAGTTTATTTATTGGAAGGGGCGAGTCCAAATCATTGTGGTGGCTATATAGTCGCGTTATTTAATTGATTATGATTGAATTCGAACAGTACGGACTTTTTATAAAACAGCATAGAAATGGTTGATACTGGTAAAAAAAACTTTTTTCCGCTGTACATGTAACATCTTCTTTTCCAAAATTCTAAAAGGAGTGAATCCCTCTCAAATTTCACCCCGATATTTCATTTATTCCTTCAAATTTTCTGCTTTCCTCTGTTATTGTTAATGTTACTTTATTAAAAGGGGAGGCGCTTACATACACTTATAAATTATCCATTACACACTGCATGTATTACATTTATACTTACAGGTATGAAAGTTATACTATTGAACGCCAACATAAGAAAAAAAGCCTTTCGTGTCAATTTAGTAATTTGAAAACATTAAGGCGTTTGGTAATTTATTTTCTAAGTGCATTTCATTTTGTAGAATCTTTTCATGTATTATCATTAGTGAATGGTTACAATGAATTTTAAATTGTGTTGAACTAGACACAGTATACACTAACTTCCTTCATATTATGTTTTTTATATGATTATATATATAATTATTTTTTAAATACATTGACGAAACACGAATTTATTATTTTAAAGGGAATTTTTAGACATAATGAATTGTATATAGTTCACTATTTTTGTCAATTATGAAACGACAACTTCTAACTTGTTATTGTTAACAAATGTTACATCGTAGTTTGCAAAACAAAATTGAATGGCTTTGACTCTTTGTATGCCGTTTTATAATGAAGTGCCCTTGTCCAACCTCCTTGATCTAGATCTTGACACATTTTTAAGCACAGTAAAATCTCTACGATTAAATTCAATATTTATAATAATATTATAAAAATAATAATAAAAACAGTTTTTTATTTTTTTTTATATAATAAATTAAAATAATATTTTTGTTTACATAGATACATTTAGGAAACACGACTTTATTTATCGAAGAGATTTTTTCTGACATGTTGAATTATACATAGTCACTATTCGAGACAATTATGAAACGTATTGTTAAAATTTTTACTCTAAACTAGGACTGCAGATTAAGGTGGCCAAACTGAATTGGAGTGCTGTTCGTCTTGTTTGTATGCCTTGTGTATGATATAATTTCCACATCCAACCCGGTTGCACTTTGCACTACATATCAATTTCAATTCAAAACATCAAATGATCTTCGGTTTGCTTCAACTGTTCAAACACATTTGTTTCGTCTATATCATTTAATTTATTGTGTGGTACATTTTTAACCTCTACATATGTCTTTTTGTGTGTACCGAGTTGTTGGGGTGCAGTTTCATTGTCTCATACATCATATATTCTTACATTGAAAAACATGTCGCATTGTATTTTCAATATTACTACTAGATAAAGGCACAGCAATACAGCTGACTATGCGGTGTATGTCTTGCTCGTTGTTGAAAGTCGTACGGTTAGATGTAATTTTTAACTTCTATGCTATTTGATATTTTGTGGAGAGCTGTTCTATTGACAATTATATTGTATACCTTCCATTATTTTATAACTGCTTCAGGAGGCGTATACAGTAATTTAAGTCATCAGTTTTGTACCACTGTTCGCTCACACAG
Source organism: Mytilus trossulus (assembly GCF_036588685.1). Classification (NCBI taxonomy): domain Eukaryota; kingdom Metazoa; phylum Mollusca; class Bivalvia; order Mytilida; family Mytilidae; genus Mytilus; species Mytilus trossulus. Next base: position 55,445,790 of record NC_086386.1, on the reverse strand, counting down.
TAAGATTGTTATTTGCTGATTTTTGTGAATTGATATGTAAATAATCTCATGATAGATACCAGGACAAAATTTAGTATATACGCCAGACGCGAATTTCGTCTACAAAAGACTCATCAGTGACGCTCGAATTCAAAAAAATAAAAAGGCCAATAAAAGTACGAAGTTGTAGAGCATTGAGGACCAAAATTCCTAAAATATTTTCCAAATACAGCCAAGGAATAATTTCTTTGTAAAACACATTGTTTTGCTTGCGTGAGTCGCAATGGTTGTTCAACTGTAGTAATAAAAGTAAAAACCACAATTTTTTTAGAATAGATTTTATGATAACAGGTTGATAAACAAAAGTCATGCTTCATAAGGAAAACAGCGAGTTGTCCATTCGTTTGATGTGGTGTGAGCTTTTAATTTTTTAATTTACTTAGGAATTTCCGCTTAAATTTCCTCGTTGCTTGTTAGATTTCTTATTGTACTTTCGAAACAATATTACACATAGCATGTATAAAGTGAACAATGAAATTCGATCATCATTAAAAAAGTATACCTTTGAGGAAATAAACAATAAATCTGTATTACTATTGTTTCTCCTGTATTTATTCTGTTAATTTTTCGTTAATAATATTGTTTTACATTCTCCATTTTAAAGGACATATTATGTCCTCATCGATATAATTACCGATTTTCTGCTTTTAATAATTGTTGGGTTTTCTGTTATTTGACACACATGAAAATGAAATTGAGTACATGTATTGTCCTCATTTAATACTTCTGTCGCATTTCATAAAAAATATTAAGGTCCTTGTATTCCAACAATGAATTACAAGGAAAACTTTGATTTCGTTTTATTTTTCAAATATGATTGCGTGTTTTTAATTTGAATTTAATTACGTTTCCAGTTTTATTGAAGTCTTGCGTCATTTCGATAGAAAAATACATGAAATTGACTTTTTTCTAAATTCAAAGGTAATTTATGGTAGACTAATCATTCGTAACACTTTGAATTATGTTTTTAGTTATGTAATCAACAATAATCCTTTTCGTTATAATTATATATCATATTTTTTCTCAATGTATTGAAAGACGAACACTTCCATAAATTCATTTTGAAATTAATTCAAATTATAAATAGATTTTAAATTGAATGTTAAATACGTTTAACAGATATTGTATATCTAAAAGTGGACAAAAGTTGCAAAATAGATCGGCAGAAATCATTAATCGGAATGAAAACTATGGACAGAAATTTTACAAGAACAGAGTAGACAAACAGGAGTCCACAAAAAAATTTGATTTAACGCAGAACAGAATAATAAAAATGGAACAACAAGAAAACAACAATACAACCTTGAATGGCATCATGTCAACCTCAAGGTTGGTCAATTACTGTTCCACTAGTGAAAACCTCCATTTTGTCCATGTTTATGTTGATCAATTGATGTCAATGTGAAGAAGAGATTACTGGATAGTGGCATCGACAAAAAAATGAAATACTCTTAATTAATTCTCGTAAAGATGGTGTCCATATTTCTATACATGTAGTGATGTTGATTATGGTGTATGTCTGCCCAATGTCCAGCGTTAATTTATTTTTATGACGAGAACATGTTTGTGTAATATAAATACTAAATTTAAATGAGATGATTTGGTATGAGTACTAATGACCCTGCTTTGTACTAGACCGACACATTAAGCTGGACTTTTAACTTGCTAGATCACAACATGCACAAGAAAAGAGTCAGTAAAAAGACATGTCAGAATATCTGGACACTTTATTCTAATTCCGAACCGATCAGTATTTGATTTAACTCCTTCATTGGAGTATAATAAATAGCTAATACCAAATGAATGTTAATCCGATTTGACGAAGCCTATTCGTGGAATCACCGATGCGGTTTATTAGTTTCGAAAGTATGACTTTAACCAGAAGGAACTTTTAGTTCTATTTTATTTTTTATTTGTAGATTACAAAATGTGTTCAGCTATAAATAAAGTTGATTGTACGTAGCTAAAATTAGATTGACACTTTTAGTACCTTAAAGCCAGAATTGTTCGAATATTTCTCATTTTTTTTACAAAAAGGTAAAATATATCAAAGGGGACAATGCAGATTAACATGTGTAACCTCAAACAGGGTACAGAAAGCTTATAATGTTAATGTGTAGCCATTGAAGATCGAGTTGTATTTGTTCAATCAATAATGAAAGTGAAATATTGAAATAAAAGTTCGCTTTTTGCGGCCAGTTTGGTTCAGATTCACAAAGTGACCACAATAACATAAATAAAAAGCTCACTCGCAAATGAATAATACAATTTGACTTAATTAAATCAGCATTCATTTGAACTTCAATAGAACCTCTTTACTAGAATTGGGTCTCATAAGAATTAGGCGTGTTCAGCTAGTAAAAGTATAAGAACGTCAACATTGAAAGGGAAACACAGGTAAACCATTTGATTGACTGTTTGTTTTTACAAAACCTCATTCTTATAAAGGTAAACACGATAATTAACATATTGTTTTACCTTCGTATGATTTCAAACAAACCTAGAAAAAATATAAGTGCACAAATTTGCTATCTATTTATATCTATATTTGTGTTTAGATCGGGTTATATATCATGGATTTGTGCACGGCTAGTACAGTATACAGTATTTAACCTAATATTTATCATCTTTCGATTTATTTTAACAGGCTTCACATAAACATATTAGTGAATTTTGTTGATGGGATACTAACATAGTCATGATTTTGTCAATTTGACAGTATTAAAGGGACATCTGGGATTTAAACAACATTGTATTTGTGTGAGCTCTTTTTTTGTTGTGAAAAAAAAACATTTTCATTAATGTTTCATCATGAACAACTTAAATATAAATCATTTTTGTTGGCAATTATGTCACACTAAAAATTTATCTGTTTAGATCTTGAATATAATTTTGTCTGTATATTTGGTGAGTTTTTACATCATTAAAACGTATATTACATTAAATAAAATGTAAAATTTACTCAAAATATTATTACCGGAACCATATAATAAATCTTCTGATATATCTAAACAATCCTTTTTTGAAGTCTTAGACATAAAAAAAATCATTCTATTGATATCAAATTTTATAGACAAATTGAGGTAAATGTAAACACTACGAACTAAACATGCATTTGGGTGAAATACAATAGGTATGCATAACTAAGTGTTTCGTGCACGGATCTGAAATATGATAAGCATATAAAATCAAATATTCATTCATAAATTACAATTCTGCATTCCAGCTCCTTTGTTCTACCAGGTGTGATCTCAGTCGGATCAACCCTACTAGATCACCTTAGCTGGAGTGTCCTTGTTCTGCATGCTTTCCGTCGTTCTGTAACTGTTTTGCGGGATAGTTAAATCCACAATAAAGCTTAAAAATATGCATACGGAAAAGACTAACTAATCTAGTGTCAATGCTTGGATTCGAACTCAAAACCTTTCGCATTTAACTCCACAAACCAAACCCCTACAACAGGACGATTGGATACAATCTTTCAGTAATTGGACATATCTAAATGGAAACAAGATAACTCGCCCAAATGGCAAACTGTCCCACTTTTTAACCAATTCAACCTTTTTTGTTACGCTCCCCCCCCCCCCCCCCACTATAGTAATATCTAAGTGAAGACTGTCTCTGATAAGTCGGGTAGTTGTCACAACTAAATTCATCGTAGATTTTCTATTTTTCATAAGTGAAGCTAGTTGACAGAACTCTTGTTCAGTGGGATGTTAACCCCTTTCATAAGTGGGGCAAGTTTTCCCTCAAGAGTGGGGCGAGTTTGTTTAGAAAATTACGATTTATTGTGGGGCTAATTGGCTAGTGGGTGAATTGATATGGTTTCATATTCATTCATCGTGTTCGGGGGTCATACAGGGTATATTATATATTATGTAGTAATATATCAAGAACATTATAATTGTTGTGCGGCGTTCTGAACTAGATTTTATGAATTGTAAATGTTTAGATATATATTTCTATATAATATAATCTAATTTAATAATTTAGAACATATGGGATGTAAAATAGTTATCAAATGCGGACTTGTTTTGTCAGTGTAAGATCATCCTCTGGCCTCCGGCCTTGGAGTGATTTTACACTGACACATCGCGTCATAATGGGATAACAATTACTTACTATACACGCATAGTAAATGCGTTACCAATATCTAGCTAAGGGTTAAATTGAAAGCCGAATGAATACGGATGCAATGAGGTTGAATTATTCACTTGCAATTATATAATTTAAGGGGGCTCGCGGGTCTAAATCTTTTTTTTTTTTAATTAATATAAGATTTCGCTATTTTTTTCTACAAATGAACTTTATCTTATATCTAATAGAAAAATAAAATAAAAAAGAGGGGTCACCGATCATTTACGTTCACAATCTGCCTTCGAAAGAAGCATACATTTTTGTAAAGGTACTTTTTTCTGTTGAACTAATAGGAGAAAAATAGGTAATATCGAAATAAAAAAGGACCTAATTACAGAAATCGCTTAAATATTACAATTATTTAGTTTATGTATAACTTATTTGAAACAATAATAAAAAAATATAGGTCACCGATGAGTAAAAAAAGATATATTAATTTTAATGCCAAAATATCGCATTTTTTCACCAAAGGGAGATAATTTGGAGCTTTTTCAATGATACAAACATTTTAAAAGTCATCTGGGGACGAACAGAATCAATTTTGTGGGGTAAATTGTTGTATCATATCATAAAGTAATAACTAATAGTGTAATGAATAGAATTTCTTATGAAAAAAAACAAATGTTTAATTTTTTGCCGAAATTTTTGTACCCGCGAGCCTCCTTAATAGCTATGTTTCTAACTTTGATTTGACAAAATTGAACTTAACAGACTGCTAAAAGCGAATTGTTATTTCACGTTTTCACTTTCATAAATGAATGAGAAAATAAAATCGTATTTCGTAGTTTAAAAATATTTCTCCCAAGTTAAAGAATTTTCAGATTTTTATTTAATTTGTCCATCAGTGCTTATATTGTTGATAATTTAATTTCTTTGATAAATAGCTTAAATTTGTTGTATACACATCGGGAGCACGTCATTTCGTACGTTCACCATTTAGTACCTCTGCCATTTCGTACCCAACATTTACCATTTCGTACCCATGATAATACCCATTTCGTACCAATAGGATAAATGCATCTACCATTTTGTACCTCAATGACATAAATGTAAATCTTCTGCGAGGTACGACATGGCATACATGTAATTCTTCTCTTAAGTAAGAAATAGTAAATATACAAACCTTTTTTTAAGGTGGTACCTAATACTACAAGGAGATTACTCAGTAAAATCAGCTAAACGATTAAATTACATTGTGTTATTAAGGGAATATTAAGCTTCTCAATGATCAAAATAAGTGTTGGTCAAACTGCTATATAACCAGTGTATTTTTTTCTGATAAAACGGGTGGTTCAAATTTTTTTTAAATTTTTATATATATTTTATATATTTATATGAAGTCTCTGATTGATTGTATAATAAAACTATAACACAGTTTTCCAAACAGTTTGACCAGTATGGCCTTCCTCATTGGAATAAATTACAACATTGAAACAACAATTATATATATTTATATCCAGGTATTTATTACATGTTTTACGATTCAAACTTTTTCACAGTGCTTTCCACTATGTACATTGCTTGCTATGATAACTTTAATTTGTCATATTAATACAACTGTGCCCATAAATTACTGTTTTGTTCGTGATCTTTGATTGTATCTTGACGCGCAATTAGCAAAAAAGAAACTTTAAAAAAAGTAATCATTCAAAGTCAACAAGGAAGACGATAGGTAACAGCACATCCATACAATTATATGACCTACCTCATTGGAATAAATAATAACATTGAAAAAACAATTTTGTATAATATGTTAAGTATTCATTATATGTTTTAAGATACAATCTTTCTTCTCATAGCTTTTCACTATGTTTACTGCTTGTTATGATTACTTTAATTTGCATTACTAAATACAATTGTGTCCATATTTTACTGTACTGCTCAATCGTGATTGTATCTTGACGCGTAATTAGCAAAAAAGAAGTTGTCTCATTTGCAATCATACCACATTATATTTAAAAAAAAGTGATCCTTCAAAGTCAACAGGGACGACAATTGGTGAAAGCACTTCTATACCATATATGTCAAACTCAATTCAATGCATGAATGCAATAATTTATGTATAATATATATTTATGATTGATTTTCTCAAACCATCCGTAAACGAAATATATACAGGTAGACTGTATTGAATATGTCTATTGAACTTGAGATTTACATAATACTGTATACGTTTTGGATGAAACATTTTATGAATATTTTCATAACACAACGTTTAAAGGATTTTAAAGCTTGAATATGGATATACTTAAATATCATATTTCTACTGGATTTTTCTTTATTTTACTTTCAATTTTTGTGCCTAACGGAATGAACGTAATAGGTAAGAATTTGATTTACAAAATTAATCTTAAAGTGATATTTATCAGTATTCTCGCAGTACAGTTGAGGATTTGTTGATTTTCATACTTTTAGTCGTTTTATTTTGAAAAGATTCATTTAAAATTAATTTAACATTAAGATACTGAACCATTGACTTCATATTTTTTACAGTTATTAAGTGTACATATATATTTTACAGATAAATACCTGGGGGTTTTCCAGAGGGGCCTACCTTTATAGGTGGTTGAATGGTCTAATAACTTCGTCGACTGTATCCCTAGCCCGAGGTTGTGAGTTCAAACCCTTCAAGTACATATAACATGTACGTTCGATTCCAACCTAATTTGAGCCAAGGCTCCGTGTTGAAGGCCGTACATTGACATATGACGAATAACATTGAGAATGGAAATGGGGAATGTGTCAAATAGACAACAACCCGACCACAGAGAAGACAAATGGTTTACTTTTATAAAATATTAATTGGATGGAGAGTTCTCACTGGAACTCACACCACACCTTCCTATATCGATGAGTAATCTCTTTGTCAGATTCCCTGCTTTAAACCAACAATCAGTCATGTTTTCAGAATTGTTTTGGACCTATTTAAAGCATTGGGAGTAAAGTTAGTACAGTGATTTTGATGGATATACTGTAAACCAACTTATTTTTGCCAGCGATTTATTGTCGCGACTTTCACTAGTTAAAACAAACCTGAATACAAAAGGTCTAATAAAAGAGAGCTTTCAGATTAGAACGCTGGATTTTCCGTTTTAATGGCTTCCTTATCACTATTTGGGGGTCTTTGTAGGTTACTGTTCTGTGTCAGCCAAGACATTGTGTTGAAGACTTTAACTTTGACGTATAGTGTTTTTTCTTTACAAATTGTGACTTGAATAGAGCGTTGTCTCATTGTCATTCATACCACATCTTCCTGGGTAAAATGAGAATGTATCTATTCGTAAAAATAAGCTGGTTTACAGTATACCTTTCCATCCCATTGTGTCTATGATTTTTTATTGGTTTTTTTTGTTTGTATCGATTTGATGAAATCAGTCTTTTTCAAATTAGTTTTACAGTTTGCTTTTATGTTGTGCTGTTACACCACTATCCCGGTGAATGGGAAGGGTTGAGCAAGCATAAACATAGGCTTTCAGATTAGAACGCTGGTGTTTCCGTTTGAATGGCTTCCTACTAGTCACTTTTTGGGGCTCTTTGTAGTTTACTGCTGGGTGTGAGCCAAAGCTCTGTGTTAAAGGCCGTACATACCTTGCCACTTAGTTCAGATGTTGTCGTTAGATAATATTTTGACAAAAAATATTTTAATGAGTATTGTTTTGTTATGATAATAAATCAGGTAGACAAGTAATATAGTTATCCTAATTAGTTTCCATGTCGGGGCCTTTCAATAGCCAACTACACAGTATGGGATAGTCTCATTGTTGAAAGCCGTACGGTTGCCTATAAGAGGCTACGTTCACTTTATTTGATAATTGTGTTATAATGACATTTTAAATCATACCACATCTGCTTATTTCTAATAAGTCAAAATTATCAAGTAAAGTTTTTCATATTAAAATTGTATAAAATAAATACATATTCTCCTGACATAAGATACAAAAACAGAACAAAGTCATGACAAAGTAATACATAATGCTTGTATTGCCTTATGTCATACCAAAGTCATCCTAAATGGGACATTCATCACAGCGATAAATCAAATCAAACACCGTACTGCAAGTATAATTTTATTCACCACATTTGTCCGTCATGACTCTGTGGTTTTTTTCAAATATTCAATCGGCTATGATAATCCAAAAACTTGGTCTCTAAACATAAACATATACATATATACCTTAGTATAATATGACATTAAGGTGTGTAGGTATTTTGTTTCAGAGACAGGTACCAGTGTGATCGGGGTCACAAAGTCAGCAGTCCAACTGTCGTCTTTCCAATCTATTTTAGATTATTAATTTGCCTTCTTCTTACATGTATTAGCATGCTAATTTTCAAAGTTACATTATAAAAAAAATATTTGTTTAAACGTCAATTTATCAGTGCTCTTCAACTTCGTACTTTATTCGACCTTTTTAACCATTTTTTATTCAAGCGTCACTGCTCAGTCTTTTGTAGACGAAACGCGCGTCTGGCGTAAATATGAAATATTTATCCTGGTATCTATAATGAGTTTATTTATTATCAATTTGTTAGTTCAAAATTTTCAAACGCTTCACTTCTCACGAAAAAAATTTGATACGAGTACTATAAACACATGTGCTTAGCTGTGAATTCGAATGCTACAAACACACAGACAGAAAATTTGTATTACAATATGCACAAGATTTCTAACCAGGCGTTACTGCGTATTTATACATCAAACACATAAATAAAAACTCTTGACAAGATATTGACTGACGCTAGGGAGAAGTCCATAACTTGATTTCTAAAAGTTTTTTCTACCTATTGAATAAATAACAAAAAATACCAAACCCCACGGAATATTTAAATCGGAAAGTCCCTTATCATACGGAGAAATCAAAAACTCTAACACATCAACCGAATGGAAACAACTGTCATATTCCTAACCAGGTACAAGCATTTCCTTTTTTAACAAATGGTGGATTATAACTGGTCGTATAGCTTGTCATACCGCTCACTTGTATAACGGTCGGGAAAAACCCCATTTTATAGTTTAAACATATTTATTTATAGTGGATTGGGAAACAAGTTAAGCAACTTAAATTAATCCCTTTCCACTTTGCGATTTTATGACAACAATGGGTGAACAATACAAATAACAATAATATGTAAAATGTTAAAAATATGGATACAGCAGTCAACATTGTGTTTTATTAGCAAATAAATCTTAAAAATGTATAACAAACCGATATTGTATGTCTAGTCAACAAAAACAAGAAACAAAGTGTTGAAAAGCCAATTATGTACACTTTTTGACAGCCATTGGTATTAAATCAGTTGATAATAGTGGGAGGGACTAATCTATAAAAAAAAAAACAGGAGTCAATGGAAAATAAATAAAATAAAGAGAAAAATGGTTTTAACGATCAGAGAACAAATAAATGAAGGACCTTCTATAAGACGTACCTTCATGATCTTGTCTCTAACTTTTACGATCCGCGTAGATGTAAAGTGCATAAATTTATTCCAATTATGTGTTTGTGAAAACAACATTATATGATTTAGTAATGTTTGTTTACCAGATGGAGGTAGGTCCTTTATTGGGTTTACGGGGATGTGCCAATAATTGAATCATACAATTAAGAGATTTCATATCAAACTAATCTTCATTTTTTTAATGATATTTTATTTTAAAACGCATTTCCGTTTGATAACTATATATTATTTTGGGATATGATCTACATTTCATATGATATATAGATATACTTTTGATGATCCTACATCATTAATGACCAATGATATCAAAGTAAATCAATATTCATTTAAAAAATCATCTTTCAAATAAGTTCACAAAACTTCAGAGTAGCTGTATATATATATATATGAACTATGCGTGATGATATAAATTTAGTGATTTGTTTACCCTTATGTAATGATGAGTCATATTTTCAATACTGTATACAAGTATAAGGTCATTTGTTCTTAAATATTTACATAACTATAGGTACATGTATATTAAAATGGATACGTTCTTTTAGACAAAAAGGTCACAACCCTCCTTAAAATATACCGAAGTTAGTAATACACCTGTGAATTGTTTACTAGTCGTAAACAAACATGACAAACTATATAAAACAACTTGTAAGGCTAGAGTGTCGATCTATTTATGTTTTAGTTTAAATTAGTACACTTCTTTTGTAGTAGTACGTATTCCTGTATTATATAATGTTTGTCTGAATGTGCAACGTGAGTCCTATAGACAGTAATTAGTAAGATTTAAATCAAAATATTATAATCAAAATAGTACGTTTATCTATTTTAGTTAATACATGTGATTCTTTCTTGTTTTTTAAATGAGTCCCGATCATTTTAATACTAGTAACTGTATGCTCAATAACATATATCCGTGCTTCATATACGAAGATTATACCATTGGGTATCCCGTTTGAATAGTTTTATCCTTTATAGGTTGTTGTTCGGTGTGAGTCAAGACTCGTGTTGAAGACATTTATTTGACCTATAATGGTTTAATTTTATAAATTGTGACTTGGGTGGAGAGTTGTCTCACTGGAACTCATACCACATCTGATCTATATTGTTTCTAGAGGAAGAACCAAACAAACAAACAAACAAACAAACAAACAAATAAAAAAACATAAGAGTTGATAAACTTTGTGCCACAAAATAACTAACTTCAACTTCATCAAAAACTATATTGACCAAAACTCTACCTGATGCAGAAAAGACGGACGAATGGACGGACGAACGAATCGGACGCACTAATCGAAAAACATAATGTCTATAATGGGGCCTAAAAATAATTTTTTTCCACATCTTATGTGTATGACAACGTGTGGCATTAGACACATGATGTAAATGTTTCATGTTCACGATTTGTGAAAGCTAATTGCACAATCTTTGTCACACTAAAAGACCATTACAACAACTCCCTTGGGAGTCTATAGGAGGCCCTGTTACACGGCAATGTGTCTGTCCCTGTCAAATAAAAAAAAACTCATTTTCAAATATCAGTACAAATTTTGTTAATATATTTGGTATTTTCACAGGTTAAATAGTTTCAAGTATAAATTATTTGCTGTATAATTTAATTCCTATCAAGGAGTAAAACATACTATTACATAATTTTATGTATATGTTTGTCATACACTGATATTTTTGAAGTCACTCCCTACCATTCAGCCTCAATTTGTTATCCTAGATGTTTACTTCTAATAGTTTTAATTTCACAAACATCTAGATGTTGAAACATAGATTAAAGACTTGCACAACACGAAACCGGTAAAATTTTCTAAAGTTTTTATAATGTAAATTCCCCAGTTGAACTCTGAATACGAAATGATAAAAATGTTACCAAAAAAACAGAGTTTTATATCAATATTATTTGAAGTAGGCTTTTAAATGAAAAATAAATATTTCTGGCAAATAATAAAAAACCATACATACAGTATTTTGATTTATACTAGATAGAAATCTGATTTTACAAAATTTTTAATGTAGTAATGAATGTCTTCAATCACGAGAAATATATTTGGGTTTTTTTTACACTTAAATCCATACTTTTATCCTAAATAAAATATGTGGTTTGATATAAAGGTCTGAGGAACGTGGGGCGAACCCAACGAAATTAAAAAGAAAAACAGTTAACTTCTGGTACCTTTGAAATCTCATCAACAATACAAAATAGACAATAGTAAAACAAACACACATAACAAGCTATAGAACAATTAGGCTTTTACTTTTGAAAATTATGCAATTGAATTACATGCATCTTAAAAACAAACTTCACTTGCGGAATTTTAATTTCAGACACAACAGTTAGAGCTTCAGATGTGACTTTTAAGACTTCTGGTACCTGTAGTTGTTTTTTTTATATTCTTTTTTTTTCGTCACATTAGTACATATCCATGTAACTTTAAAAATTATTCATTTTTTTTAGTTATTATTAGTGTCAGATCTAGGGGATCCGGGGGTTGGAACATACTTTCTTTTTATGATCAATGCTTTTGTATCGGAGCATATGGTTTGAAACTCCATTTATTCTACATTGGAAAACACCTTTATACTTGGTTGAAACCCCCTTTGGAGAAAGGGCTGGATAAGCCTCCGAGACGGCAACTAATTTAGAATATATTAAAATGGGTACGTTCTTTGAGACAAAAGGTCACAACCTTCCCAGAAATACTAGTATACCGAAGTTAGTAATACTCCTGTGAGTTGTTTACTAGTCGTTTACAAACATGACAAAATATATAAAACAAATTGTAAGTCTTGAGTGTAGAACTATAATTATGTTTTAGTTTAAATTAGTACACTTCCTTTGTAGTAAAGGTATACCTATATTATATAATGTTTGTCTGAATGCGCAACGTCAATCCTCTAGTAATTAGTTAGATTAAAATCAAAATATTATAATTAAAATAGTATATTTATCTATTTTAGTTAATACATGTGATTCTTTCTTTTTTTTTTAAATGAGGCCCGATCATTTTAATACTAGTAACTGTATGCTCAATAACATATATCCGTGCTTCATATACGAAGATTATACCATTGGGTATCCCGTTTGAATAGTTTTATTCTTTATAGGTTGCTGATCGATGTGAGCCCAGACTCCGTGTTGAAGACGATTCTTTGACCTATAATGGTTTCATTTTACAAATTGTGACTTGGGTGGAGAGTTTTCTCATTGGCACTCATTCTGCATCTGATCTGTATATTATTGTTTCTAAAGGAAGAGACCAAACAAACAAACAAAAAAATCAAACATATAAACATACCAGTTGATGAAATGTGTGCCACATGATAACAATGTGCTCGCTTAAATTTTCTTTAATATGCACTGCTAAGATTTCTTGCGAAACTTGAAACAATTGAAACAAGAATGTGTCCATAGTACACGGATGCCCCATCGCACTATATATTTCTATGTTCAGTGCATGGACCGTGGAATTGGGGTCAAAACTCTAGTTGGCATCAAAAGTAGAAAGATCCTAACATAGGGAACATGTGTACTACATGTAAGTTTCAAGTCGACTGAACTTCGTCTTAATCAAAAACTACCTTGACCAAAGCTCTTACCTGAAGCAGGAAAGACGGACGAATGTATGAACGAACGAACGGACCCACAGATCTAAAAAAAAACATAATGCCCATAATGGGGCATTGAAATAAAAAAAACTTCCACGTCGTCTTGTGTAAGACAAAGTGTGGCATTTGACATGATGCATATGTTTTATGTTCACGATTTGTGAAAGCTAACTTGACAATATCGGCCACACTAAAAAAAACTATTACAACAACTCCTGTTGCAAGGCAGTCAAAATAAATAATTCCTTATTTTCAAATAACAGTACAAATTTGTTAATATATATGGTATTGTCACAGGTTGGATTGTTTGATAATAAATATCTTTGCTAAATAATTTAATTCCTGTTAAGGAGTAAAACATACAATAACATTATTACATTATTTCTTGTATATGTTTGTCATAAATTGATATTTTTGAAGTCACTCCTTATAGCATATCTACCATTCAGCCTCAATTTGTTATCTTAGATGTTTACTTCTAATAATTTTAATTTCACAAAAATCTAGATGTTGAAACATATATAGATTAAAGACTTGCACAACACGAAACCGGTAAGATTATTTAAAAGTTTTTATAATGTAAATTCCCCAGTTGAATTTTGAATACAAAATGATGAAAATGTTACCAAAAAAAATGTTTAATATCAATATCATTTGAAGTAGAATACGCCTTTTAAATGAAAAATAAATATCTCTGGCAAATAATCAAAATCCATACAATTTTGATTTATACTAGATAGAAATCTGATTTTACAAAATTATTAATGTAGTAATGAATGTCTTCAATCACGAGAAACATATTAAGGAGAAATGTTGTTTTTTTACACTACAATTCATACTTTTACCCCAAAAAAATATGTCGTTTGATATAAAGGTCTGAGGAACGCGGGGCGAACCCAACGACGCAACTGAAAGTTACTTCTAGTCGTCAATATACATGCAGTCTTCTACAATAGACTGGAGTCTACATTCTAGAGCCAACAATAATATATGAAGAAATAGAACTGAAAAACAGTTAACAACCTTTGAATTTTATTCAATAATACAAAAAAGAAAATATTAAAACACACACACATAACATAATATCATTAAGTAAGTGTAAACTCATAATTGTTTACGAATATATGGATACAAGTGAAACTTTTTAAAGGTTTAATCTAGTTTCAAAACCAGTTTTAATCCACCAATTTCTATATAAGGAATGGCCTGTACCAAGTCAGGAATATGACAGGTTTACAAAAAGGGATACATTCGTTTGATGTGTTTGGGCTTTTGATTTTGCTATTTGATAAGGGACTTTCCGATGACCATTTTCCTTGGAGTTCAGTATTTTTGATTTTTTACTTTTTACACATTTGATAGAACAAGGCAAGCTTTGATTTTTGATAATTGCGCAATCAAACCACATGCATCGTAAATACTAAAATATTTCCCTCACGGAATATGAATTTTCAATTTTTTTAAATTTTAATTCTGGACGCACCAGTAAAAGCTTGACATTGGATTATGAAGTCTTCTGGTATTCTGATCTGTAGTTGTTTCTTATCTGTTCTTTTTTTTTTCTTTTTCTGTTTTTTAGTGACTGTACTGTCGTAAACTTTTTCTTTTATGAAAAACTAAAGAGTGTCGACCCCAGAAATAGATACTCTTAACTGCATATGCCAATATCTTTAAATTTGGAATTTTGAGTCTTCAATGTTTTCAGCCTTTTACTCTATTTTGCCTTGTTTACCCTTTTTTCATTCGAGCGTCACTGTTGAGAATTTTGTAGATGAAGCGTGCGTATGGCGAACAAATACACGTATCTATGATGATTTAATTGACTTTTAATAAACATTTTTTTGTATTTATGTAAATGAGTTCTTTTAAAAAAAATAAAAACTAGGAAAGGAACATTCGGGTAACATGAATAAAAGGTGTCTGTTTGATATCAGCGAAAATATAATGTCAGATCCGGGGGTTTGGAACCTACTTTATTTTTTTAGGGTCAATGCTTTTGAATAGGGGCATATGGTTGAAAACTCCATTTATTCTAGATTGTAAAACACTTTTATCTTGGAAAAATCCCCTTTGAAGAAAAGGCTGCATAAGCCTCCGAGACGGCAACTAACTATGAAAATGTATACAAACAGTATGATAATCGTACTGCATCTAGTTGTAGTTGATTCCCTACAGCAGGTCAGTGGCAAGTTTTAGGGTTTTCTCGCCACACTCATTGACATAAAGATATGTTCAGCTCGGGAAATAGTTATCATAAAGTATAAGTTAATTGGATCGAAATCTTACGAAAAAAAAGAAAAAAAACAATCATTCCGAAAATTAACGAAACACCACGAAGTTTAATAACAAATTGTTATTTTTAACCTCTCGATCCTTCTCTCTGTTTTGGCATTTACGATTTGTTCTTATTTACATCATTCCTTGTCTGTTGTTTAATTTATTTTTGCAATTGCGCGATTTACTGCTGTACAAATTCGTAGAAGTTCAGGAGGAATGATATCTTTTATTCTAAGGTTGGGTATTTTTTTCAGACGCCGCTTGTACTTTGCCTGAAGATCTGCAAAGTAGCACGTGGGAATATAACTACACAGACGTATCAAACACACAACAGTCAAAATCTCTCGCCATCTCAACTACAACGCTACGGGATTCCGTAATCAGTTTAGATGGTCGTGGGACAACGTTGGACGATTGGACTTGCATAAATGGTTTAACCATCTCTAGCACTGAGGGAGTTGTGGTTTTCAAGTAAGACATATCTAAAATTTATTTAATTGCATTTTACTGTAAAAAAAATGAATGACTGAAAAGTCTTAGAGGTAAAGTCAATAAGACAGCTACCGAACGTTGAAGGGTATGGGATGTTATCCGCCATAAGGCTTGTACAATTCTTAATTTGTAAAATATAAATTTTGTAATTTGTAGCATGTTATATTTTAATTTGTAAAAGGCAGTTTCTCGATTTGTAACATGTACGTTGTCCATCTGTTACCAGAATTTCTTGATATGTGAAATGTAACTTTCTAATTTGATACTGTATTTTCCTTCTTCGTTACATGCATTTCCACATTTCTTAAATTCAGAGGCATATATACACATATATGTATATGTCTCTGTTAAATTTTATAACAAATCACTCCGAATATTTTTTTGTTTAGTGCATTTATTAGCTAAACATGTGAACAACCGTACTATATATATCAATATATATATATACAACTCGTCTAAACATCAACTCAACAATGTTAGATCTGTAAATTTGCTTTCGCAAATATTTGGTTCTTCCTTCGCCGGGATTCGAACCCATGCTACTGTGATATCGTGACACTGCAGCCGTCCCGCTAGACGACAAGACCACCTTGGCTCTACAAAAATAAAGCTTTCAGTGTCCGTGTGTTACCTTTCCTCGTCAGTTTTAATCTAGCGGCGTACTACAGTACATGATATATAAGGCATGGAGATGTTATTGTTACAGATGAGCTCAATTGTCTATAGTAAAGGATCCTACAAATTAATGTAAGATACAGTCACAGAAAATAATTATAGTTATAAGTACGTCTGAGTCAGTGACAACTCTAAAACAGATGTATCCATCGGATCGCCATCAATTATGGTGATACATGGCTGTGTACATAATGTATATACAACTCGTCTAAACATCAACTCAACAATGTGAGATCTGTAACTTTGCTTTTGCAAATTATGGTTCTTCCCTCGCCGAGACTCGAACCCATGCTTCTGTGATATCGTGACACCAAATCGCCTGCACTACAGCCGTCCCGCTATATATATAAAGATTGACTTTTATATGCATTTGTGAATGAAATTTCTATATATTTAAAGGTGTAATTCAACCAAATGACAAAACGTCACATCCGGCTTCACGCGAAAAAGAGTCAAAAACAAAGGCTAAATTAAACTTTCATTTCAATGCATACAATTGTAAGAGCCATGAACATATATCGTTGTTTGTTTTAAGCACCTTCAATTTTTACTTGGTGTTTTATGTAGGCTTGGGGGTTACAAAGCTTTCAATTTTAAAGCCTGTAAACATGAAAAAATGATGTGTACATTTATATATCTCAAGTATAATATGTAATAAAATGTCATGTGACACTTTTTCTCGGCATGTTGAGACCCTACTCATGCAGAGCATTTCTTTAATTATATACAACGATAAATTATGTATGCTTTCTTTTTAAAAGTGCCAAATAATAAATAACATTTGTTGTAAATAAAAGACTTCTTTACTGGAATTACCAATGATATTGATGTAAGAGACATTTCTTTGTTTAAGTATAACAACATGAGGTCAAGGACTGCATGTTCAATGCACGATCATCCTTTTTTATCCTGCAATTGGGTGTCCTAGTATACAGACTCAGCCATACAGATATCGCTATGCTGTATCTGTATACTATACAGATATCGCTTTAAAGCTCCATCTACTGCCGGACTGAGTAATGTTTGAACCTGCGTGACCTCATAATGTATTGTAGTCGCATTCCAATGACGATAGACAATTGTCGATTTTAAAAGGATTGTATTACAAAATCAACCATGTCAATTTTAGCATGCGTGTTTATTGAATGTCAAGTCTGAAGCGTAGGACAACTCTTACACTTCTGTTTCAAATTTGACAATGTTTTGGTCATGATTGTTTTTTTACTGTTGAAATTAGCTGTTATGTTAAAATAGATAATCATTCAACTTGAGAGATGAATTATTGTTGACCATTCGAGATTCTGTTATAGATAATGCAGATTTTAAGGTTTTTCTTGTTGTAGAACACACCGAGGGGTGTCAGGATTGATCAAATGAAAGACCGACCAGAATTAATTGCAGGATAAAGACAATAACTGTTTAGTGTCTTTAAATATAAGCTGTATTTGTACTCGGTTCGAAACAAGTGTAGTAGCTCGCTTAAAGCTCGCATACACCTTGTTTCCTAGCCTCGTACAAATACAGCTGATATTTAAAGACGATAAACAGTTAATGTCTATTTATTGTCTGATTGGTCAGTTCTTGAGATGGTAATTAACATCATATTTCTATAATTCAATTCAATTCAATATTGTATTTACATGTGCTCGGACACGCGGTCATTCGCCTTTATTTTGTTAGTGAGAAAAGATCGTTTTTTTAGTTTTAACTGAACTCCCTCCTACTATCCTCCCTTTTTAGCTTTGTTATAGAGGACATTAGTATCTTTAAACATCAATTAATGACAGAATTCGTTGTAGAGTTTATATTCTAGTATATATATATATTTTAGTGAGATATTTATTTATCTCACTTTTATTTGTCATTTATATCAGAGACATATAATACGTATTATATGTGTCTGTTTATATGAATAAATTTATTATGTAAGGTGTGGCACTTTTTCAAACCCACCTTTGCTTATTAAAGTCATTGTCATTTATGCAGTGCTATTATGATTGTTAAGATGTAAGTTGAATAAATTAATTTCTGAATACTTGACATTTTACTCAACTTAACACCAAACATAGCTCAGACTCTTTGATCTAGGACATTTATACAAGGTTTTCTCGTTATTATTTGTATCTAGGAACAATAGCTGACAAAGAAGACTTATACGAGTGGTGGGGCAGACTCTTTTCAATTTGGTATATGATATGCTTACGGATGTTCGCTTGTCATGTTTGGATTTTTATCAGATTTTCGGAATCCTCTTGTTTCATTCATTTGAATATCTTAACAATTTTTGCCCATTCAACCCCATTTTTCTTTTTATAAATCTTTACTTGTATAATTATGAGCCATCTGTAAAAGTTTTATAAAATCCTTGTTATTTTTTGGTAGTTTTTGAGAACTCAAACTTGTCAATGATAAATCTATGAAAAATCAAGAAATAACATTTCCACAAATTTCAATGGCTAATATCTCGAAAAATAGCACATTGACCCCTATATATGTTTTGCTTTTTTGATTCCTTAATAAATCCACTATCAATTATACATGTACATGTATATACATGTACTTGTTTTATGAACAGCTATTTATTTTGAAACTCAGTAGCGAACTTCCTAGATATATATTTCAGAAGTGACTCAACCTATTCCGATGGACCTTCCAATAACTACAGGCTGTACCTATGTATGAAATTTACAAAAGTGACCCCAGATTTATATTACTTTTACCTTTTGTCAGGTATGTAACTTTATTTCCAATTAGACAACACCGAAACAATTTAAAAGTTTGGAAAGTGAGTTGAGCGCAGATACACTTAGGCAAGTTCAAATTGATCTCATAAACCTTACCAACACCATCATAGACCGCAATGAAGGTTGGTTAAGGGCCGAATACTTGCTCGGGAAAGGTTTTGAATAATGAATATAAGGACAGTTTCCTCAGAAGGCATTTATTAAAAAACATAGAATAAGTCACTCATTTTCCTGCCATTACTCACTTGTTCTGCCATCACTTGTTTCCAGTAACTCCGGCTTCCATACTGGACTTACTGTTTGAAGATTTTTTTTTCAATTATACCAGTTCAAAAAACAAGTTCTATTCATTTGGAGTGGATGTACAAGAACGCAGCCATGTTCATTTATTTAACCTAATTAAATGGAATTTTAACTATTTTTCTAATCATTATTAAACTGCTAATTATTTTGTGGTGTTTAAATACGCAGTCGCTGTTGCAATTGCTCTACCATTGTTAAATTCGAAATATTATACCAATTGAGATCGGTCAGGACTGTTTTTTGGAACTGTTTTTTGGAACTGTTTTTGGAACTGTTTTTTCCACGCAGTTGTTGTGACATCTTACCTGTCGTCACCTTTAGAATTTAATAGTTGTTCATATCGCAAATTTCAATTTTTATTTTGGCATATCTTTTCAGTCTTTGCGTCATGTTTGGAATTTTTAAAATTGTACCAACGTCTATGTTACAAAGTATTCGCCTTAACTGTTGGGTTTTTTTTTTTGGTATACATTTCAAGATTGTGATAGTTTTATAAAAAGAACAGATTGACATGATTCATTTTACATTTTGATCATACTGATGAAGGATATCTGTTTTCCGAAATATCTAACATTTGTGTATCGTATTGTTATGTTTGGTGATGTACCCTATTAGACTGGTTATATATTATATTTTGCAGTGTACTGTATCATAATTATATGATCTATCGCCCCGTAAAACTTATCGTTGGTTATTATTCAGTCATTTGATATTGTATAGTGTAGTTTGTCATATATTTAGTACAAAATACAGCTATTTTGTATATCTAATAAAGGTTCTTTTTTCCAGTCTGTATCACCTACCCTGTATCTCATACCCCGTATCGCATGGTTAAACCCGTATCGCATATCCCGTATCGCATGGTAAAACCCGTATCGCATACCTTTTTTTTTTTTTTTTTTTTTTAACTAAAGTCAGTTTTTAGGGGTTTTTTTGCTTAAGAATTTTTTTTCTAAAAATAGGTAATTTTTTGGAATGACGTCATTGTTTGGTATGTAACGTCACGTACATCAAGTTTTCATATTGTATGTGACGTCACGAACATCAAGTTTTTACAACATATTTTTTGGCACACTCAATGCAACTATAAAAAATACAAAACACTTAAATATATACAATAATAAACAAAAGATTTTCAAAACAAAAGATTGTAAGGTAACCTAGGTGCTTCGTATAAATAATTGAGCAGTTATTTTAAAGCTTTGAAACAAGACAAAAGCAGAACTGAAGGTAACCCAGTGCTATGGATCAGAAAACAGTTCATATACTTTAATACTCTTCTGTTGAAATATATGATAAAGCGTATAATACATGGCAAAATCCGTATCATATGCCGTATCACCCTCGACCAATATCATCCCTCGGGCCTAAAGGCCCTCAGGCTGATATTGATGTCTCGGGATGATACGACATATAATACGGATTTTGCCATGTATTATTCTCTATGTACACAATCACCGACAACAAGTCACTCACAAAACATGTACATACACACATGCACGCCCATATTGAAAAATATGTCGACTAGGGTTAAAATTATTAAGAATTTTAAAGTAATTAAACATGATGGTAAAACATGTGTGTTTTGATTGATTTATCTAATTTCAAAACGGAATCGTCTTAAAATTGAAGTTAAATATATACACGATATGTTAATTCCTTCGAATGATGACGAAAAAAATCTTTTTACGCATCGTTGCCAATATAATGGAATTTGATGCGACTGTTATACAAATGAGATTATTAGCTAGCTATTACACCAGGTTAAATCCACCATTTTCTACATAACAAAATGAGTATACCGAGTCAGGAATATGACAGTCGTTTAATGTTTTTGAGATTTTGATTTTGCTTTGATTAGGATCTTTTCGTTTTGAACTTTCCTCGGAGTTCAGTATTTTTGTGATTTTACTTTATAAATCTTCAAGCATATATCGAAGATTATATGCTTACAAATGTATATATAAATCAAAATACACATAATTACAAGTGCTGGATCCAGGGGGCAAAGAGCCGTATAAAACCCTCTCCTTTGGTTGTTCCAAAGATACATAATATATATAAGTTCACTATATAGAAGTATACAAAATCTTCTACACATTTTTCGCAGTGACTTGGCAGTATATTATATCATATTTTCGCGAATTAAGGCCCCTTTTAATTTATTATATGTAACTTTGTTATGTTCTTTGAACAGATATTTATGAGGACGTAACCCCAAAAGAAAGAACGTTCGGGACAAAGGACAGTCCATCTAATGATGCTCCAATATGTAGCACTTTCTGTCAATACACAGGTACACCACCGAAAATTCGTACATTAAGAAAACCAGGTATGTTATATAGCCTAATAATAATTGTATCCTTGATGTTTAACAGATTTTGGGTAAAGATTGCAAGCCATGCAATCAAAACAATATGTTCCTGACTATTATTTTTCTTTCCCGATATCAAAAATTTACCTGTCTGGAACTTTGTGTGGAATCCTCGTGTTTAATCAGTTTTCTTGATTTGTTATACTCCTCCCTGTATATGTATCACACAAACTCTGTCTGGATAAAGGGGGTTCCAACCCAGGATTAAAAGGAGGGCTCCAATCATATGTCCCTATTCAAAAGCAAGTATAGTAAAAACAAGTGGGAGGTTGCCACCCCTCTGAAGAAATTACGATGAGATCGTGTATATAGAGTACGACCCCTTGCTCAACGTTTCAAGACATTGCTGAATATTAATGTTGTTGTAAAGTATTACATATATATGGATTTGAACAAAAGAATATAACAGCATATTTAACACAAATAGTCGAATCTAATTACTTCAAAATACTTGTATGTGCAGCATTGCGGGGATGTTGCATCGTTTTTTTCGTCAGAAGGGCATACGATACAGTTACAGGGGAAGGTAATGACGTTGATAACGTAAAATGTTATTTTCGCGACGTCAAACTGTGACTTATCGGGAAAAGATGCATTTTTCGACTGATTTTTATCATTCAAATTGATTTAATTTGAAAACGAGTTCATGGACCCCTATTTTTCAAAACAGCAATTTGTTTCATTTTACAGGGAGATTATGTGACCCAAATTTTATAAAACTGTAAATAGAGGATTTTTTTTTCAATTTTGATTTACATGCAGCAAAAAATTACGTTTTCCCCACTATTCGTGAACATTTGATAAATATGAGTTATTTTTGAATAAAAATTGCATAATTTTTAATGACACTTATAAAATACATAAAATTAACGATTATTTAACAAAAAAACAATTTGTGTTTATCTTTTAAAACAAAAAAGTTATGTCTTTCTTTCGAAAAAGAAAATACAGCCACAAATCAGGGGCCGTGTCAATGAAAGTATCCTAGGATATGTCCTAAGATAGGTCTTAGGACATTATTTAGGATGGTCTTAGGACGTGTCTGAGACATGTCTTAGGATGTAAAACAAAACTGTCTTAGGACAGTCCTAACTAAGATGGTCATAGGACCATCCTAACACATTTATTGAATTAAAAATATATGTAGAGATTTGTATGAAAAAGATTGAATTGCATTTTAGAACCTATATGTAAAGAGAGGGAGGATGACTCTTAAATAGAAAACAATTAACGCAAAATAAAAGTTATTTTTTTACGGAATACTCATAAATACGTTATCAAATATAAAAGATATAAATATTTAATTTAATACGAAAACAAAAGTAAATGGTCACAAAAATTTGTGATATTCGTGGTGCAATTTTAGTACATAAACTAGTTTTGTCCTTAGGTCCACTCCATTTTATTACATGTATCGAATCAGGATAAGGTAAAAAAAAAAGTAAACTTCTTCCCATATTTGAATTATTTAAAATATGTTGCTTATGATGATAGTATTGTTTAGGCTTCAAAAAAGGCAGCACAAAATAATTTAATACATGTATAATACAATTAAATTTTTAACAAACATTAAAACAATATTTCATTTTTATATCAATTTTATCTAATGAAAGTTTAATATTGTATTTTTAGAATTGAGTTTATGCCATATTTGTTGTTTTTATTACGTTTAGGACGATGTAATCTTTATGACTATCCTAAGACACCTAATTGTGTATCCTAACTTTAGGACCAACTTTAGGACATATCTTATTTTAGGAGACTTTCGTTAACCCGACTTAGGACTAAGACGTGTCATAAGACCATCCTAAGACATGTCTTAGTCCTAGGACAGCTTCGTTGACACGGCCCCTGATGTTTGAGCAAAATATACAAAATTTCGACCTTATTTTACTCAAAAAGTAGCACATGAAGGGATATTTTGTATTACATATTTGATTGAATCAGGTAAAAAATAGCCTAAATGCAAATTTTTATCAACTTGTAAATACAGGTTCAAAACTGTATCGTATGCCCTTATACCCTTTAAAAAAACTATAAAAATGTCCAAAAAAATTGAAACAATCACTCTCTCGGTTGTTGTCTCTCTCAAAATTTGGTTGGATATATATAGCCTTTTGGCAAACATTAATTTTGATCATTGAGAAGCTTAATACTTCCTTTTATATACAACATGATTAAAACGTTAAGCTGATTTTTTAGAGTTATCTCTTTGTAGTGTTAGGTACCACCTTTATTCATTATTATATGTTTGTTCACAGGTACAATGGACAGCTTGCCCAGCAGTACACCATTGTGTGCGTGTGGAAGCTCATGCAAAAGTAAAGCCTATTCTATAGGTAGGTTTTAAGTTAAAGGTTGCATGAAATGCAATCAAAACGTTATGGGACTGACTTGATATATAAATGTTCCCAGGCTAATCACTACTTTTTAAATACACAAAATATAGTGCATTGAACGTATACATCTTAAATATCCTATACATAAACAATTCTAAAAACTTATCGATCTAATATAAGATCTGATATTCAAGGCACACAATACGGTTACACTTGTCAGGAAAATTACATTACTTTTGCAAGGTGCAGGAATCTAATATCTGTTCTAAAAATATGAATTATGTTTTTGTTAACCTTATTTTTAAAAATTGGAGTTATCTTTCTGTGTCTAGAATAGCTGCTAAATCAACTACAACAAATTAAATGCAATATTTCAGTTTACTTCACTCCGATAAATAGAAGCAATCTTTACTGTCAGTTTAGTTTTATTTAAAGTGGATTGGGAAACAAGTTTTGCTACTTATATTCATCCCTTTCCACTTTGCGGGCTTAATTACTGTCAGTGCTTTCAAGCGCTTTAATTAAGGATTAAGGTTAGATAAGACTAATCAAAACACCAGTGTCACGTGTTGATAGCTATCTTTCGTTGTCTTACGCTACGTGCCAGGCTTTATGTATGCATTATATAGATAAGATGCTCTGAATGCTTCCGTCAAACTATGTATTGATAATATACTCTCAAAAGTTCAAAAGCTACAATCTGATGAAAAAATGTATGTGCATAATAGAAACACAAAGGATAAGGGGTAGTCATCCATGAAACAAAATCCTTACATGCACAACAACAACAAAAAACACACAAAAAGAAAAGGAACGACGCTTGTATTGCTGATCTTCATCTCAAAGACGCAGTGAGGCCTACACTATGTTTAATTAATAAGATACGATGAAAAATACATATTA
Organism: Mytilus trossulus; assembly: GCF_036588685.1. Taxonomy (NCBI): domain Eukaryota; kingdom Metazoa; phylum Mollusca; class Bivalvia; order Mytilida; family Mytilidae; genus Mytilus; species Mytilus trossulus. Next base: position 55,420,438 of record NC_086386.1, on the reverse strand, counting down.
TGTAAAAATTACATGGCGTTAGAATATATATCTTTTCTACATACAATTATAATTGATCAACAATAGTAACTGCAATTCAATTATAATTGCCTAGATTGATTGTATTGCTTTAAAATTAAAAAAAAAACACTTTTTTAATTTACTTCTATCACTCTGACGAGTGTAGATTTGAGGTAGCAATAATATAAATAAACACTAATGTAATAACATTGTGATTGGAAATCAAAAAGGAGGTGAAAAGTCTCAAAGTTAACATACAATCTTCAGTCATCTATCATTTCCATAGAGTTACATTTGTATTTATTTTATACGCTAAAATCTGCTTTTTACATGACAGATTTCAACAAAACTTGGACGATTGTCTATGTGGCTGTAGGACTTGTTTTCAATTTTCATATTCGATAGCTATGGACATGATAGATATAAACAATAGGTACGTGATAATATTATTTAGCATGCTTTATATTCCTGTATCAGATACGTACATTCTGCATTATATACACAGGATATCAAAATAAATTCTATTTTTATTTATTACCTACCCAATTAAAACGTAAAATATTGTCTTTTCTATGTGGATCCTTATAAGGAATTTCGGTTTATAATGATCTTCAACTTGAAATATCGTTAGGACAATTGATTATTAACTGATTCGAGCGTCTCTGGTGTTATTATACGCAGATGATACAGTGTTATTTTCGGATAATGCATCCGATCTACAGTTGCAATTAGATGTATTCTTTGAATATTGCAGTACCTGGAAATTAAAAGTTACTACTAGTAAAACTAAGATTATAATTTTTTCTGGTGATAGATTACCCAAAAATATTAACTTTATATATGACGGAAATGCATTGGAGATAGTCAATGAATAGACCACTTTCGAGTTCATCCGTCACCGGAAAAAAACTCGTCAATTATACGCGCCTTTATCACCGTCATTTGTGCGTTTAGGGGCGTCGTCACTTCCATTCCAATGTTGAGCGAGTGGTTGGAAAACTATAATTCTATATTGTACGAATTATTCGGCAAATTGAATTCTCAAAATTGACAACCAGCACTGCTGTCATTAGGGAATTGTCATTAAGTACCTACAGAACAACCATTATTTCTAGTTTATCCTACACAGTCACAGTGACGATCACTAAGACGCTTGATGAACGTAAATAGTGCAGGGATACAGGCGAGCCCCTCGATCTGGTAAATGACGTCATAAAGGCGTGTATAATTGACGAGTTTTTTCCGGTGACGGATGAACTCGAAAGTGGTCTATTGACATATCTTGGGTTGAATTTTTAAAGAACAGGTAGCTTTATGAGTGCTAAGAAGATTTAAGTTAGAAAAGCAAATAAACCAATGTATGAAGTATTGAGAAGGGGGAGGTTGCACAACTTGTCAGTGAAATCACAATATGATCTTTTTGATAAAATTGTGAAGCCAATTCTCCTGTATGCGCTTGATATTTGAAGTTACAGTAATACTGATATTATAGAAAAAGTGCACCTAAAATTTTGTAAACTATTATTAAACCTTAAGAAGTTGACACCCAATTTTATGATTTATGTTGAACTTGGTTTTTATCCAATGTCTTTATATATACAGCTGCGTATGGTTAATTTTTGGTCAAAAATTGTAAATGGGGATGATAACAGGATTGCTAAAATACTTTACAACTACATGTTCTTGAAAAATTCGGACAAACAATTTAGGTCAGATTGGTTGAAATACATTAAAGATATATTAGATAAATGTGGATACAGCAATACATGGTTGTCACAAGGAAATTTTAATTCTAAATGGTTAGGTATTAGTTTAAAACAAAAGTTATTTGATCAGTTTCAACAGAAATGGAGAGCTGATATTGACTGTTCGCCAAAAGGTTTGGCCTACAAATTGTATAAACAAAATTTTGAATTTGAGGAATATCTGAATATTTTAATGATAAAGATAGAATAACACATTGTAGATTTCGTACGGGTAACCATAAGTTACCCATCGAAACTGGTAGATGGAATAAGATTGAGCGAAACCTAGATAGTGTTACTTATGTCATTGTAACGAGATTGGTGATGAATTTCATTACACTTTGCAGTGTAGTTCTTTGGCAAATTTTCGAGCACAATATTTGGATATTTTTTTTTGCACAGATGTAGCATATTAAAATTTGAAAAACTATTTCAGTTAAAAATAAAAAGTAAGTTGAAAAAGCTGTGCAAATTTATCAGGGTTATAACTTTTCAAGTCAGTCTTCCTGGTTAATCACCACTCTTCTTTACTTTACTGTTTATTAAATTTTATTTGATATTTTCATATCATCTTGTCATGTGTATTTTTTTTTATGTTATATGACTTTTGATTAACTTCTTTGTACCATTGTATCTTTATGGTGTTTAAGAAATAAAGAATCTTGAATCTTAATTCTTGGTGCGTCTTGTTTAGATGATAGTTCTAGTTAACATAGTTTTAAGAGTGGTATCTTTGATTAAGTTTCATCTGTGTGAGATACTACTATCTATACCTACATGTAATTGACTAAATTCGGGTGTAAAATTCAGTTTGACAGCTTCAGACGTGATACAATTTGACTTTTTTGAACTGGACCAAATCACTACTTAATAAAATAAAGATTCAGCACCCAAATTTGTTTAACATGTAATTACATCCCCCTACTTAATATTTCATGCATTTAATATCAAGAAATAAATTGGGAAAGTGTATTAAATAAAACATGCAAGTTATACACTGCTTACACTAGGGACTATATTCGTGAAAACTAAAGGACGATAACTGTGTCCTTGGACCACGGAGCGACCAATACATCCTCTGTCTGTGCCTTTACATTGCACGAAGAAACCGATATAACATCATTAATTTTGTTGTCTTGTACACTACACGAAGCGGCCGATGTAACATCTGTTCTGTCGTGGTACAGTACATTGCAAGAAGCAATCGATACAAACGTGTTCTGTTGTGGTACACTGCAACCGATGTAACATCTAATATGACACACAAACAGATTAGGTTTGTATATACAGATGCAGTTTAGGAATACGATGTGCTCCAATTGCTGTTGCATTGATTTCATTTTTTTTCACAAGAATGCTGTCATGAGTACACCTATCCTGTGTAATTTTTTCGGTCAGAAATCGTATGCAACTTATACATGCATAATTGGAAAATGTATTTTTGTGTTACTCTGTTTTTTTCGTGACCAACTTGGTAAGGTGTACATGGTTTAAAACGAGTCATCAGCACTCAACTTCCATTGGAGTCAAAAATTACGTCAATAGGAGGCAAAGCTCGCTCATGATGTAAAACGAATGATGTTATAATGCTCAACTACATTTTTGTAGTTGAATGTACTTTTCATCAGTGACACAATTTGATCTATGTTTTCGTTATTTTCATTTCAGACCAAAATGGTGCCAACTCTCAGACTAGACAGATAGGATAAAGTGAATTGGTGAAAAGATTACTGAAATATATCTTCTAAAATATTATTCTTGCCATCTACTTAATGTATATTTAAACGAAACTGTAACTTAATGTTTTTACTAGTAATACAACACTTATAGTTAATCTCTCGTCCTGAGTATGCATGAAGTATTTGCCACTGGATGTTAAGCAACCAACAATCAATCAAACTTCTAATAGTTAATCTCTTCTTGTAAGTGTACAAACAGTTTAAATATATCACTGAAAGTTAATTACTAATTAACAAATCAAGATCTTCAAGTCTTCAAGTTTGCTTTAGATTTTTTTTACATGGAATCGAACTTCTTTTTAGAAATGAACAATATATACTTACAAGTACGTGTATATGTCTCTCGTCTTTCAACTGTTAAAGGTAGTTAACAAATATTTATGCTTGTTAAAATTTTAATAGTATAATAATGTTTATAAGTTCATCTGTACAGGGATTTTCATTGTATTGTGTATATGACTATCGTCCTGAGAATGCATGAAATATTTGCAACTGGACGTTAAGCAATCAAAGAATTTATGTAAGTTAGAGACTACGTGTTAATTCAAAATTATACGTTAGGTAGAGACTACATGTGAATTCAAAATTACACGTTAAGTAAAACATAAGCCTAAATTAAATATTGGTCTATCGATTGATTCGTTATAGTCAACTTAGATTGATTGATTGGTGTGTAACGCCTCTTTCAATCAACACTAGTGCGCTATTTCATGGCGGTCAGCCTTTATAGACAGAGGAAGCTAGGGTGCCCTGATAGAACTATAGACCATCGGTAGGATATCTGACAATCATAAAAGAAAGGCAACCGCATTTATAATAGAATTTCTAAATACTCTACTCGTGTGTGCCATATGTCTACAAAAACTTATGAATGAAATCTGAATTAGTTGTAATAAAATTGACGGTACCAATTTTCTTGTACCAGATGCGCATTTCGACAATACATGTTTCTTCAGTGATGCTCGTGGCCAAAATATTTGAAATCCAAAGCTTATATAAAAGATGAAGAGCTATAATCCAAAAGGTCCCAAAAAGTATAGCCACATCCGTAAAAGGATCAGAGCTTTGCATGAAGGAGATACATTCCTTAATTTATAATAATTTCTAATATTTTGTAATAGTAATATGTTTATGAATTCTTCATTTATGTTTAAGGTGGGGCATCAGATGTGCCACTTTAATGTGCTTATGTTTATATTTCATAGCTAAGTCAATCTAATGAAGAGTCACATTTTGGGACCAACACGGAAAACAAATTATTATAATACGTGCACAAAATATCAAATTGTGCGGATAATATATCATAAAGTGCGCACACATTTATAGTATATTGTACAGACAATATAGTATATGTTGTGATCCCAATATAGTAAATTGTGCGCGCACTACAATATTTTGTTCGGTATGGGCCCCAACGTGGCTTCATAGTCTTATTCGTTTATGTTAAACTTAACAGTTGTAAAACAGTGTAAATATCATTAATTTGTATCATTGATTATTCTCTTGTTACCATTAATCATCATTTTTGTTATTATACGTTTCCGACATATATAAACTCAAGGTTCGAACTCTAGTTTGATTTTTATTGAAAAACAGTATTGGGGTTTATACATGTACATGTACGAATGAATTATGATATTTTGGATATAAGGAATTCCCAATTAGTGCACTTTGCGCTATATTTGGTTACAATGTAAATTATTTGCTGATTTTAATTTAAAGCTATGAGTAATATCAATGCTGGGAATTTCAATCATTAATGAACATAATGATTCTAAATTTAACTTAAATTCAAACTATAGACTCGAACCCGAACTATATCTTGATGCAGTAGTGTGCAATTGAATGATATTGACCTTTGTCAATTTTTTGTTTTGAATATACAAACATGCATGTTTACTTTGGCTATATATTTTAATGTATAATATCTATACAAAGAATTTATACTATTTAAAACGTACATATACATGGTGTCGTAACGTATTATGGATCTATATGTGAATGCACTTCAAGAAATTTTACCCAGGGTGCATGGATTTATTTAGCAAATTTTACAAAGATTAAACATAAATAAAGATGTTTAAAAACATATAAATATTCATTAGAAACAAAGTTTTGCATTACATTATTTTTATCTTATTTTATATTAGGAAACAGTTGACCTTTGTTATTACATGTAACCGTAGATTTCGAGTTATGACGGCTGTTTCGCACTCTTCTCAAAACACGCATATTGTTAAATATGTTAAATTCCTTTGCACAGTAAAAATAGTCATGTGATGTCATATCCGAAACAATAGCCAGTGTGTTTGCTACTCGGTCTATCAAATGTGTATTGACGATATCGAGGCTGTATATGATGCGTACATCAATACCTTGGGTGTTGCCTTACAAAAAATTAAAGGAATGAAGTTTGTTAATTTCCCTCATTGTAAATATTCCTTCTATTGTGTTCAATTTTCTGCTTCTTTTTTATCAGGCAATAATAGTTATTTATAATCATGAAGTTATTGTTATAATAAATGTTTTAACAATAAAGATAAATATAAAAGTATATGTTTATGATATTGAATTGTGAAAGGCAAACAAGTGTTTTTGATTTGAAATGTGAAGATATTAAAACATATTAGTTAATTTGTTTTCGGTTTTTTTTACCTCCAGTATTGTCCAGTGGCATGTATTTCATTTACGAGAACAAATTAAAAATTCATTTTATCCCATATATGTCAGAATACCATGGTTAAGGGGAGGTCGTGAACTGAAGATAATGTTACTGAGAAAATGGTAAGGGCTAAAAAGTGATTTCAGAAAGAAAAAAACAATGATTATCGTGCCGACGATCGAGAATGAAGGTACAGTCTTGGTAAAATGTTTAGAAAGAGACGTTGCGATGTAGAAAAAGAAATTTGACACATTTGACATGTTACATTTTTTTGCTGTATGTGGTATGTAGATGTGAGCATGATCTGTTAACTCTTTTTAAGAACAGGATATGTTTTATGTTGGATCCGTATTGCTCAGCATTTAGTTTTCCATTTTTCGCGTAGACCATTTTTCGTTTTTCGTCAATGGCGTTGTCAGTTTGAGGTGTTCGATTTATGAGCTAAATATCTGTTTGGTTTGTCTCATGTTCTGTCAAGCAATTAAAACACGTTGTTTGTTAATTAAAATTTTGAATAAAATATAAAAGTCTAATATTATATTTGGTTATACATGTATCATACGAGTATCATGCATGGTTACATGTAGGATGTGCTACGAAAATCGCATTAAAATGCGGACGGACTAATCTCCCAGTATGACTGTACTGCACTTGTTCAAAATTTAATCAGTTCTTAAAATAGTTGGCCCAATCTTCCGGCACGCCTGTACTTTATACTTATTCAAAATGTTAATTAATTTTTACAACGAATAACACTGTTATTTTTAGAAATATTTTTGGCTATGTATGAATGCATTTTTTGAATACTTATTACAATTTCAAATATTCTGAAACTGTGTTTCAACTGGGAAGTCGACATGTTAAACCCATTTCGAATAAATATAAAATATAATTACTTTTTGGAAAGTCCTTTATTATCAATTACGTTCGAAAAGATCAACTTCGTTTAAAGAAAGACATCATGCATAAAGTATTACGCAATTTTAAAAAATACTAAATTATATAATTTCTGACGTAAATGGTATTTAACCAATTTTTTTAATTGTTTATGTACATGTACATGTATTGCTCAATTAATACAAAATGAAATGCACATACATTTGTATATACCATGGCAAATTTAAGTCGTATGCACTGTATAACCTGCACGCTACGATATAAGAGTCATATAACATATCATTTAAAAGTCACGTGATCAATTAATGCCATATTTAATAGTAAATATTGGTTCAAAAAGTATACACAGCGTTTAATTTTACCATTGAGCATGCACTATCTGATAACATCCAAATCATGGATCTGAACATAAACTGGTGCAGAGTGGTCTAACCAGCGTTTCTACAGCAATTCGTGTATCGACATACATATGGTATTAATGTCAATATATGAAATGACGTAGATGCAGACAACTTTAGGTTACCGTATAGCCTTCAACAATGAGAGAAACTATTCCTGAACAGTTATTTTTCAAAGATTCGTACACAACAAAAAACACATGACGAAATTATGTCTATGAGTTGATAAACATAATAACGCCAGCCAATCATAAGAAGCGTTACAGCCACAATTAAATTATTAGTTTATAAAAAATTACAAATTACGGAAGACAAATATGATTGATATGAATCAACGACGACCGTATATATAATCATTTAAGGTACCATCTTTATTTGTAAATTATTTTCAAAGCCATGTATTTATGGGAAAATTGGTATCAAAAGATACAAAAAGTTCAATTTTATTTTGAATAAGAATAGTTGATGAAATGTCCGTTGAACGTCCGGTAGGCGTCCGTTTTGTACGGTACTCGTCCGTTTCGTTTCCGTTTTGTATCCGTTACGTATCCGTTATACATCTGTTGAAGGTCTGGCAGATAAATTCACCAACGGACTTCTAACGGACGTATAACGGATAAAACGGATGTTGAACGTATGTGAAACGGACTTCTATCGCGGATGTATAACGAATGATGAACGGATCTGAAACGGATAAATGCCAATTGAAAATTTCGCGTCAGAAATGCCAATTAGATTTCTTAAGGTTCATGAATTCTTATTGTTCATAATCGATCTTAGAGTAAGGGCACGTCTTCACAATCAAGCAGCTCTTATTCAGGCCAGACACTGCCATTTGGCGGCATTTTGAAGAATAAACCAAAACCAGTTACACAGAAACATTTTGAATATTTATGCGATTTACATGTTTTATTATTGTCGCCTTTAATTTTTCCGTATATCTTTGTTTATCCATTTTATCCGGTAGGCTTCCGTTCGGTGTCCGTTTTATGCGGTACTCGTCCGTTGGATGTACGTTCGACATCCGTTCTGTCCGGTACGTTTCCGTTTCTCATACGTTGTATATCCGGTGTGTGTCCGTTATGCATTCGTTACACGTCCGTTTTATTAGAGGTAACCGGTGAGATCACGACCCGACGAATAATGACGAACGAACGTATTAGGAGCAGTGACTTCCATATAGGGTAAAGTTTATTAAAATCGAATAATCGACTAAAATACCCCCATGACACCTCACAAAGTTCGCTTTATTAGAAAACAACGATACAATACGAGCTTGCAACTATAAGGATGGATATGTAAGACTATGTATCTTTAACTTATATACCGGAAGTGCCTATGTACGGTCAAAACGAAGCAGTACGTATAAATGTATACCTGTGGTGGTCACCTTCTACACTTTTAATAGTCACGTGGAATGATAGCATGATTTAATCATGGGGACAATCTATTAATTGACCACGGTGCATGTGTTGGAAAGAAAAACATACAGACGATATTGAATATATTTGTTTAAAATAAAACATTTTAACTAGTAGGGACCGACCGTTTATCTTAAAATAAATTATGTGGCGCGCCAAATTTCTTTTTTTTTTAAAATTTAAAACTATTTTTTGTGGTAATTATCCAAGATAAGATTTTTTCTTCCTTAGAATTCAAAATCAAATAAATTATTTCCGAAAGAAACCCACCTTTTCACGTTAATCTCAAATTTCTTGCAATCCCTTACAAGAAATTTGCAACCTATAATAAAAAAAAAATCAGTTAGACACCCACCCCCATTTTCCCCCGTCATTTGCCTATATATTATTTTATATCGCAGATAAAGCGGGTATCGATCATCTATCTTTGACGAGGGTATAAGGAGGCGATCATTTGATTCTGAGGGGATCGGCCGGGCAGATTTGGTCAGATTATTTATTTTAGAAAAAAATTTCAACTGCTACACGCAAGATTATTTATTACACATGTATCATTTTACATACTGTATAATAGAATTTGGAAGCCAGTTAATTTTAGGTGGGAGCCAGCTTATTTATAACTTTTATTTTCCTGACCAACAAATTTATTTACGTGACCTACCAGCTCCAATCCTAGAATCAAAGGGTCGTCTACTAACCCCCATTTAGTATGCGGTGTTGCTGGTATTACTTAGTACATTTGGTCCGGGAAAAAAGAATAAAACGCCAAAATTGGTATTCGATTTTTTCTTTTTTCCCTAAGTACAAAGATTAGAAGGAATCTCCGCTTTTTTTGTTATTTAGCTCATTCTAAACAATGATTCGAATTAATACAAATTTTCAGTTTATTCTTTCTAAAGCATTGCATGTATGCGCCGAAGGAGGGGTCACTTCCTATATAAAAGTATATATATACAGACGTTCCGCTAGAATTGGTCATTCTTCAACTCGTCAAATACATGACTGGGCATGGAATTTAAACCTTATTATATGACTTGGCCGGTAATTTCAGGCCCAAGAAAATGCCTAGACGAAAATTATCAGGCGAATCTATGATTGGGGCAGAAATTTTGAACTAAGAGACCAGTCATTTAAATTGAAAATGAGGCTGGGGGAAGGACATGTTCAAGGAAGGACATGTTCAATTTTCTCGTCAGAATTTTTTTTTGCCTCTGCCATTTCTAGCCATTCTTTATTCGTTCAGTATCTAAGAATTTGGAATCAAGTTATTTATTTTTAAAAATTCCCCCCTTTTCCATGCAAGTTAAATGGTCGGACCCTAAACTAATGTTTTGGTCACAATTTCAACGCGTGATGTGTGGTTTGGAACTGCATCTTATTAAAGTTGTTACTTGTTTTTAAAAGCTTCAAGTTTGCAATAATGAAAAGTAAGAGAGCCTATCTTTTTATCTTTTCTTATGGCATGTCCTGCCTTTATATTTCAGCCCTCCCCCTACAAATCAAACGGTCGTTTTCTACTCTAGGTGCTGGCCAGAATATTTTACCAAAATCAGAATCAAAATATTTTGTTCTAAAAAATATACCCCCCCCCCCCCTCCACTCCCAACAGAAAATGCTCAGAGACTGACGACGACTTATAAAATAAAAAGAATAAAATAGGCAGTAAGCGTATCAATCAATTAAAAAAATGCACTTATAATCAAAGCGAGATACTCATGAACAGTTAGGTATCCCAACTTGAAATTAATGATCCCGCTTCGTGTCATACGGCAAATTAGGTGATACGTTCGTGATTCGTACGTTATTCGTGGTCTCACCGGTTACCTCTATTCGGTCAGCACATCAACGGACTCACAACGGATAACAATTTTTTCAACGAACAACTTTTATATTCATTCGTTAGGCGTCCGTTCGTGCTATCCGGTAAGGTGTGAACGAGGCTTTACATACAAAACTGATATTTTGTCACACAAATCAGCTTTGCGTTTATTTTTGAGAAGACAACATTGAGTTTCGTTAAAAAAAAAAAGTTAAAATTTTACATAAGTCAATTTTGTGTCACAAAAGTCAATTTTGGTCAGAAAGGTCAATTTTGTACGCAAATTATTTTTTGGATATGCAAAAGGAATTCTCTTATCACGATTTTGTAAGAAGGTATCTCATTGGATATAATGTAGTAACCGTGGGTCTCGCAGGTCCAAGGACACATCATTGAAATATGTGCAACATGTTGGTACGATTATTTATCTCTCGGAAAGGGAGGGGAATAAGTTGAGGGTCAGAATAACAAGAAAGTTGTACATCAATATAAAAGGGACCTAAATGAAAAGTAATCCATCAGTACTGACTCTGAAGCTTAGGACAACCAGTAGGCTGATAAAAAGATGAAAGAAAAACTGAAGATATCGATTTAAAAAAAGTTGCCATGATAAAACAATTAAAAGGTGAATACGGCACATGAAATATTCCTTAAATCCGATGCTACATTTACATTTTTTAAGTTGCAGTCCTAATTTCCCGACCTTCTTTCTGTTTGTCTTATCCAGCATGTTCAACTAATTGTTAATGCGTTCTCTTCCTAAATACGGATGAAATATTTACCACTGAACGTTAAGTAACCAAATTTCAATAACATAATAATTACAATAACTTTGAGCTTCACTTATGCTTTCAAAACCCGAGGTGAACTCGAATGCCAGGCGCGTAGCTCACCTATACGCCAACACGCAGTTGCGTGCTCATCGGTTCGGCATGCAAAAAAAAATATTGCAAAATTAAAAATTTATAAATTAAATTTTGAAGGAAACACATATGTTGTCACTTTTTTGATTGATGAAATGTCATTTAATAACGGCATTTGGTTTCAAAATAGAAGTTATATTGGAGATCATGCACGACAAAATCGGACACTGTAACTTGTAGATCTTTTACAATATTTGGATTTGTTATACTCAATACATGTAGTTTCGGAGCACATTTTACAGAGTACGGTTTAACTGTTTGGAATGAGATGTACCAATCGGCATTAGCTTTAAACCCTTCGATATCGTTGACATTATGCCACGGCGATGTGTTGGACTACCAGAGCCACTCATCCTGCTAACACGCCAAAACAGTATTAGAAAGTCTCATTATATTTTGCGTTTACAGACCATATGATAATGGAACTGGAGAGTGGAGTCGCGTCTGGTATTATCAGAAATTCGCTCCTTTGTGTCACGGCATATCTGCTTCCTCGTATTGAAGGACATATAACAAACGAACAAATCTCAACATTGTCTGAGACATACATGACATACAAAACTGATCTGGTATGTAATTTTGACGAGTTCAATTGGGAGGTCGCTCGATGGTAAACACGTACACTGGTTTAAATCATCTCGCGAGTGCTACCGTGGAGATGTATCAGTCACCATCAGTGTCACTACGCAGTCTGTTGAAATCAAATGTACGATCAACGATGAACAATGACAGGTTATCATCGCTAGCATTACTGCTTATTAATCGAGATTTCAGTGTGAATATTGAAAAAAAAATAGAGAAGCTCGTTTCTGCCTAGACCCGAAGAGCAGATTTTGGACAATTTTGAGTAAATTCTGTATCAGAAAAATGTGTAGTTTATATGTTTTCAATTAACCATGATTTACTTTATTCAGAAGATTTATGAATAGTTTTACATTCATAAATTGTTTATAAGTCCTATCTACATGTAGCTCCTCTTTCAACTTTCTTATGACCGAAAACCGAAAAAAAAACATTTTCCTGCATAAAAGGGTCCCAAAATTTTTTCGCCTCGCTCCACTCGGCGGTAGGTGCTTGCACATCGTTTCTTTCTAGCTACGCCCCTGAATGCTGCATAACAGTCAACAGATTGCACTCCACTATTACTACTGTTAAATCTATTAATTCACATGCATGTCAAGTCTGGTGATGCTAAGGTTATAAACTCTAAAAATTTGAGACCAGAATAAAAACTGAATTGTAGATACATGTAATCCGTAACTAATACCGTGTTCACACTATAAAATCTGCACCGGGCCAAATCCGGGTTAATTAACCCGAATTAATTACCCCAGTTCACACTTGAAAAATTAACCCGGGTTGGGATTTTCCCTTTCAACACAAATAGAAATATTAGCCACAGTATTGTAACACGCATTTGTCCACTGTACATATTTACAATTTTTTCATCACAGATGCATTATTTTAAAGTCTGATTTTTTACCGCACTCCAGGCGCTTTGGGTGAGTGTAATCACCATCAACCACTTTCCGTGTTCTCAAATAAACGCTACTTTAACAAAATTGCACCCATTTTTCGCCCAAAAAAGCGACGGAAATGAAATATGATAAATCGTTTGTCAACATAGATTTATAAAATTATATTCCTCTTGCTGCCACTAATTTAACATGGGTTATATAATTCGTGAACCAGTAAATACAGTCACTGGACATCTATCAAAATATGACTTCATTCGACATATATATGACGTCAAGTAATAATAACGTCACATTGAAGAGTCTTATTAAGCAAACGTCACTAATAAAACTATGCTATTAATACACAAGTTATGATCTCAAATGTTCATAAATGAGTGATTTGTTAGAATAGGCAAAGAGAGATAATTCGAAAAATTAAAATTCATACATAATGTTTGTTTATTAAAAAGATGAAATTAATACTATTTATTTGATTATAGAAATGTTGTCAACAGAAATTGTTTCCTCTGATTGTAAGACCAGTTTTAAGATGGCATCGCTCGGGTTATCCGTAGTGGACAAATTTTCATTCACGTCTTGAATCGAGACATAATTTAAATGCCTTTTGTGCCATTATGCAAGATAAAATCTCTGAGGTACACAACAAAAGATTAGAAAATATTTTAGATTCATGTGAAAACTTTCGTAGTATTGCTAAGTCATAATCAGCTGAGATCTCGGGTGATACAGCTTTTGTAGTAGGTTTTCATTTTTAATAAGACGCATATTTTGTATCATACATATATTTGAAGAAAACAAATTAAGTATCTGAACTTAAAAGAGGATATTCAATCGTTAGGATCTAATTTACACCAAGATACATTTAATAATTGTCAATGCATAATATTTGTTTTTAATCATTTATAAAGGAAGTCATTCAGCGTGTTTACCATATAATCTATACATAATATATGACCACCAATAAGTAATATAGATTTGTTGACATTAAAGCAAAATACAATGTAAGGACGACATAATTTAGAATAATTACTACTTAGTATTGGACAAAATGTCTTATATTTATATACTTTATTAGATATAACTTACATATGCAGAATAGCACATCACCAATATTTTAGGTATAGGTACAAAATGTAAGTACATATCAAATCAGAAGATGGAAAATAAAATTTGCCGTTAAAACATTCCAAAAATAACGACAAAAGCATTATTTCTTTCGAAGTTGAAGCAGTGAGCCTTATACATGTATCGTGAATATTGTTGATAAAAGACAAAAAATATCTCAAATCAATATGAATTTCAAAGGTAGCGCTTGCAAACAATTGTGAGGAGTGTAATACATTTATACATGTGCACCTGCTTTGAACCGCAAATGAACTATAATATTGCTGGTCTTCCTCTGATAAAGCTATTCTGAAATATCGTGAGCGTAAATCCATCAACTGGAAATACAACTTTAAAATACTGATGGATTCAGTCAAGGATTATGGCAGGCAATGGACTGAACGCGAGACAGAAGACGTTGTTGAACCCAATCATTCTCTAAACACTCATAAAAAGATGGACACAGCACAGTATAAGGAGATGTTGCCTGCCTCACATCTAAAGCCAATTCATTACCCTAAGATGACACTGACTTTACTTATACTGCCATATTATATATGTTCCGGACTTAATGAGTATTTGGACCATTCGCGTATGGTCATGACCATATGAGTATTATACTCGTTTGGTTATTAGCGGGCCGGACCATATGAGTATTTTGACCATATAGGTATTTTTTTTAATTACATTTAAAAGCTTCAATAGTACAAAAACTTTATCTAAAAAAAACAATGATGGTTTACTTTCATGACAGAGTGTTTATTCTATAATTCAAATACTACGTAAAAATTAAACATTGATGCCATAGTTAGTTTCCATATCTAATTACATTCTTGTATGTAGGCTTGGGTGACATTTACTTCCACACGGTCTCATAGCCTTTTTGCATTTTCAAGTCTCAAATGTCGTACCATGACTGCAATACACCATATTCACAAGACAAATCAAATAAACTATGCTACTTTCCAGTGCCTTCAAATCTTGTGTAACAGTTCAAGAAATTTATGTTTTTATTTAGTCACTTGTAATAAAAAAAGTCTGATATGACCATCGGTATCATAGTTTTCGCATAGTAAAATAAAATAGAATTAACTATGTGAAACTTCTAATTTTTATTTAGCTAATTTTTATTTTAATATAATAATAAAATCTTTTACATGATTGCGTCTTTTTAATGAATTGTTTATAAATAAACTGTAACAGAGTGTAACAGAGTGTTAATTACTCTGACCATACGCATATGGTCCGACCGTACGCGTATGGTCGGACCATATGAGTATATACCCATATGGTCATGACCATACGCGTATGGTTCAAATACTCATATGGTCCTAAACATATATAAATTCTAATAGTTTGAAGCCTTCTTCCTTTATTAAACAATTTTCATGCATTAAATTATCGCTTTTCTTTTTTTAAATATGACTTATTATTTTTTTTAGCAATCAAAATCGGATAAAAGATTGAATAAATTTGTCTTTAAATCGTCCGATCGTCGTATTTTATGTCATTTGTTAACAAGTGTTTGTTATTCAAACATTATACATCATGTACAGTATAACTAGTTTAGACTATCACGTTCAAGCAATGTTGATATCACAATGACACACATTTTCTTTTTAAAAGTACAAAAAAAAAATCATAGTTAAATGCATGCATATCAGTTTTCAATTCAGTAAAGTGAATAGTTTAACGTCTCCATTATATCACGCAAACAAACTAAAGTAAATATAGATCAGTTCACAGAATTCACACCCTTATAATTCCAAGAATAAAGTACTTATAATACAAAATCAGCCGGAATGAAACTACATTCAAATCACTAGAACAAACAAGGTTAGTTTACAAACTTAATTGAACTTTATATTAACAGAATAACTAATATTTATTATATAGTGTTTATTATTATCACGGATTGTTTCGTTTCATAGTAGTTTGACATTTTTTGGTTCTTTACATGTACTATGTGTTTGAATATATCTTTCATAATTGTTTTCAAAATACGTGAAAACTGCGTAATAAAGTTTTTTTTTTTTTTTTTATTGAGGCTTTAGCGACCGAGTCGTTAGGATGTAAAAGAAGCCTTATAACAGGAAACCTATTGCACTTATTGTTATTTCCAACATATCTCCCCCTTTTCAGTATATTTTAAGGGTTGATTGCGATAACAATGCGAGAGAAAAATACACTGAAACAGTTAGGCAGTTACATATACCCTCAACGATTTATGTGTTCTTAATCATTTTAACGCGTGGTGGGGGACGTAAAATACCGAGCGTACGTCCGTCCATTCTTGTAAGCGCTCTCACGGGAACAATTCTTGTCAGGTTTTTATAAAATTTATACTATACTTTAATATCAGCAATATCTCGGACAATTTCTGAAATGGTGGACGATCGACTTTTTTTTAAAGACTGATGCCCCTTGGGAATATTAAAGCAGTAGGTCCAGTTTTTGGCCTCAAATTTCAGGTTCATTTGTAGAAAGATTTAAACACTTTTGAAACACTTAAGTGTCTACTTCAGTCGATTCAATGAGTGTATGTGAAAGATTTGAACTGATGTAATCATTAGAGGCGCTCAAATTCAGGCTTAGATATGCACGCTCTATCAAATATGCCATAATATGTCACTTTTCAGATGTTTTTTTTGTCAAAAATGAAAGTGGCCGCATTTCAACCTTTATATATGTTATGTATTTCCATCAAATACTACTTACATTTGATTCAGAATATTAAGAAAGAACACAAATGCGGTCACCTCTATGAAACCAGAAACCGTCTAATATTTAACTCAATTGATAAAATTGTGAAGATTTCAGTAATTAAGCATGACACAATAATGGTAGTACCCGATATATGTGCAATATATTGTCAAAAACTGCACATATTTATGTAACAGAAGTATTCTATTTTCACCAGGCTGAAGCTATCGAACAATAGCTATCGAACAATAAGCGAGCGAACAATAAGGCGATAAATCGAGAAACCAAACAACAGAATAAGACAACGAAGGCCGTTAAATTAAAAAAATATTCAAAAAGGCAGAAAATCCGTTAAAAAATAGCAATTTTAACTCAATTTTGAAATGGTTTTTATCCCATCTATTGATAAAACAAGTCACATCTCTTTTTAGGCTAATATTCAATCCCACAATAACTCTGCATCTATCAACGGATCATTTGTAGGTGTAAGGCCACCAATGCACCCACCTCAATTTAGAACGTAAAAGTAGTCCTACACTGTAAAATATACCACCTCTGATGTCATTGTTTCATTAAACTTACATACACATATGCAGACACGGAGTCGGCCTATTCCAGGGCTTCTACAGAAAAATAATGAGGGTTGTCTCGGGGAATGACTATATAGGTCTTGAAGAGGAGAAACAGGCGCTTCTTTTGCGCAAGGTATCGAAAGGCGCTTGGTTCAAAAATCTGAAACTAGAACTCAAAAATTGAAAAACATGGAAAAAAGCAGGGAGTCGGCCTATACCAGGGCTTCTAGTGAAAAATAATGAGGGGTGTCATGGGGTATAACTATATAGGTCGTATAGAGGAGAAGCAGGCACTTCTTTTTGTGCCAGGTATGGAAGGCCGCTATGTTAAAAAATCTGAAACTGGAGCTCAAGATTTAAAAAAAATGGCAAATAAAACAGCGAGTCGGCCTATTCCAGGGCTTCTAGTGAAACATAATTAGGGGTGTCATGGGGCATGACTATTCAGGTCGTGTAGAGGAGAAGCAGACGCTTCTTTTGCGCAAGGTATGGAAGGGCACTATGTTCAAAAATCTGAAACTAGAGCTCAAAATTTAAAAACAATGGCCTAAAAATAGGGAGGGTTGGCTTATTCCAGGGCTTCTAGAGAAAAATAATGAAAAGTGTCACGGGGTATGATTATATAGGTCTTCAAGAGGAGAAACAGGCGCTTCTTTTGTGTAAGGTATCGAAAGGCGCTATGTTCAAAAAGTCTGAAACTAAAGCTCTCAATTTGAATAAAAAATGGCAAAAAAACAGCGAGTCGGCCTATTCCAGGGCTTCTTGTGAAAAATAATGAGGGGTGTTACGGGGGTATGTTTATATAGGTCGTGTAGAGGAGAAGCAGGCGATTCTTTTGCGCCAGGTATGGAAGGGCGCTATGTTCAAAAATCTGAAACTAGAGCTCAAAATTTGAAAAAAATGGCAAAAAAAATAGGGGGGGGGCGGCCTATTCCAGGGCTTCTAGAGAAAAATAATGAGGGGTGTCACGGAGTATGACTATATAGGCCTTGTAGAGCAGAAACAGACGCCTTTTTGAGCAAGGTATCGAAAGGCGCTATGTTCAACAATATGTTAATCTGAAACTAGAGCTCAAAATTTGAAAAAAATGACAGTCGGCCTATTCCAGGGCTTCTAGTGAAAAATATTGAAGCTGTCATGGGGTATGACTATAATGGTTATGTAGAGGAGAAGCAGGCGCTGCTTTTGCGCCAGATATGGAAGGGCGTCGGCCTATTTCAGGGATTCTACAAAAAAAACAATGAGGGGTATCATGGGGTGTGACTATATAGGTCTTGTAAAGAAGAAAAAGGCGCTTTTTTGCGCAAGGTATCGAGGGCGCTATGTTAAAAAATCTGAAACTAGAGCTCAAAATTTGAAAAAAATGGCAAAAAAACAGGCAGTCGGCCTATTCCAGGGCGTCTAGTGGAATATTATGAGGGGTTTCATGGGATATGATTATAAATGTCGTGTAATGGAAAAGCAGGCGTTTCTTTAGCGCAAGGTACGGAAGGGTGCTATGTTAAAAAATCTGAAACTAGAGCTCAAAATTTGAAAAAAATGGCAAAAAAATAGGGGGGCCGGCCTATTCCAGGGCTTGTAGAGAAAAATAATGAGGGGTGTCACGGAGTATGAGTAAATAGGCCTTGTAGAGCAGAAACAGACGCCTTTTTGAGCAAGGTATCGAAAGGCGCTATGTTCAACAATATGTTAATCTGAAACTAGAGCTAAAAATTTGAAAAAAATGGCAGTCGGCCTATTCCAGGGCTTCTAGTGAAAAATATTGAAGCTGTCATGGGGTATGACTATAATGGTTATGAAGAAGAGAAGCAGGCGCTGCTTTTGCGTCAGATATGGAAGGGCGCTATTTTCAAAAATCTGAAACTAGAGCTCAAAATTTGATAAAAATGGCAAAAAATAGGGGGGGGTCGGCCTATTTCAGGGATTCTACCAAAAAAAACAATGAGGGGTATCATGGGGTGTGACTATATCGGTCTTGTAGAGAAGAAAAAGGCGCTTCTTTTGCGCAAGGTATCGAGGGCGCTATGTTAAAAAATCTGAAACTAGAGCTCAAAATTTGAAAAAAAATGCAAAAAAACAGGCAGTCGGCCTATTCCAGGGCGTCTAGTGGAATATTATGAGGGGTTTCATGGGATATGATTATAAAGGTCGTGTAATGGAAAAGCAGGCGTTTCTTTAGCGCAAGGTACGGAAGGGTGCTATGTTAAAAAATCTGAAACTAGCGTTCAAAATTTGAAAAAAAGACAAAAATAAGGGGTCGGCTCATCCAGGGCTTCTAGAAAAAAATAATAAGGGGTGTCTCGGCGTATGACTATACAGGTCTTGTAGAGCGCATCATTAGCGCAAAGTATCAAAAGGTGCTATGTTCAAAAATCTGAAACTAGAGCTCAAAATTTGAAAAAAATGGTAAAAAAACAGGGATTCGGCCTATTCCAGGGCTTTTAGTGGAAAATAATGAGGGGTTTCATGGGATATGACTATATAGGTCGTGTAGAGGAGAAGCAGAAGCTTCTTTTGCGCCAGGTATGGAAGGGCGCCATGTTTAAAAGTCTGAAACTAGAGCTCAAAATTTAGAAAAAATGTCAAAAAATAGCGAGTCGGCCTATTCCAGGGCTTCTAAAGCAAAATAATGAGGAGTGTCATGGGGTATGACTATAATGTTCATGAAGAGGAGAAGCAAGCACTTCTTTTGCGCAAGGTATGGAAGGGCGCTATGTTGAAAAATCTAAAACTGGAGCTAAAAATTTGAAAAAAATAGCAAAAAAACAGCGAGTCGGCATTTTCCAGGGATTCTAGAGAAAAATAATGAGGGGTGTCATTGGATATGACTAGCAGGTCATGTAGAAGAGAAACAGGCGCTTCTTTTGAGCAAGGTATTGAAAGGCGCTATGTTCAAAAATCTGAAACTAGACCTCAAAATTTGAAAAAAAATGGCAAAAAACAGGGAGTCTGCCTATTCCAGGGCTTCTAGTGGAAAATAATGAGGGTGTCATGGGATATGACTATATGGGTCGTGTAGAGGAGAAGCAGGCGCTTCTTTTGTGCCAGGTATGGAAGGGCGCTATGTTAAAAAGTCTGAAACTAGAGCTCAATTTTTTTTTTAAATGTCAAAAAATAGGGGGGTCGGCCTATTCAAGGGCTCCAAAAAAAATTAATGAGGGCTGTCACGGGGTATGACTATATAGGTCTTGTAGAAGAGAAACAGGCGCTCCTTTTGCGCATGGTATTGAAAGGCGTTATGTTCAAAAATCTGAAACTAGAGCTCAAACTTTGAAAAAAAATGGCAAAAAAAACGGGGAGTCGGCCTATTCCAGGGCTTCTTGTGGAAAATAATGAGGGGCGTCATGGGATATGACTATATAGGTCGTGTAGAAGAGAAACAGACGCTTCTTTTGTGCCAGGTATGGAAGGGCGCTAATATAAACAGTCTGAAACTTGAGATTAAAATGAGGAAAAAATGGCAAAAAATAGGGGGGTTGGCCTATTCCAGGGCTTCTAGAAAAAAATCATGAGGGGTGTCACGGGATATGACTTTATAGGTCTTGTAGAAGAGAAACAGGCGCTTCTTTTGCGCACGGTATTGAAAGGCGTTATGTACAAAAATCTAAACTAGAGCTCAAACTTTGAAAAAAAATGGCAAAAAAACGGATAGTCGGCCTGATCCAGGGCTTCTTGTGGAAAATCATGAGGGGCGTCATGGGATATGACTATAAAGGTCGTGAAGAGGAGAAGCAGGCGCTTCTTTTGTGCCAGGTATGGAAGGGCGCTATTTTAAAAAAGTCTGAAACTTGAGATCAAAATTAGGAAAAAATGGCAAAAAATATCGAGTTGGACTATTCCAGGGCTTCTAGAGAAAAATAATGAGGGTAAGTCACGGAGTAAGGCTATATAGGTCGTGTAGAGGGGAAGCAGGCGCTTCTTTTGTGCAAGGTATGGAAGGGTGCTATGTTCAAAAACCTGAAACTAGCGCTCAAAATTTGAAAAAATGGCCAAAAATAGGGTGTTCGGCCTATTCGAGGGCTTCTAGAGAAAATAATGAGGGGTGTCTCGCGGTATGACTATATAGGTCCTGTAGAGGAGAAAGAGGCGCTTCTTTTGCGCCAGGTATGGAAAGGCGCTATGTTGAAAAATCTGAAACTGGAGCTCAAAATTTGAAAAAAATAGCAAAAAATAAGGGGGGTCGGGCTATTCCAGGGATTATACAGAAAAACAATGAGGGGTGTCATCGGATATGACTATATAGGTCTTGTAGAGGAGAAACAGGCTCTTCAGGTACGGAAGGGCGCTTTGTTAAAAAGTCTGAAACTAGAGCTCAAGATTTGGAAAAAATGACAAAAAATAGCGAGTCGGCCTATTCCAAGGCTTCTTGTGGAAATTAATGAGGGGGTCATGGGATATGACTATATAAGTCGTGTAGAGGAGAAGCAAGCGCTTCTTTTGCGCCAGGTATGGAAGGGTGCTATGTTAAAAAGTCTGAAACTAGAGCTCAATTTTTTTTTTTAAATGTCAAAAAATAGAGGGGTCGGTCTATTCCAGGGCTTCTAGAAAAAAATAATGAGGGGTGTCACGGGATATGACTATATAGGTCTTGTAGAAGAGAAACAGACGCTTCTTTTGCGCATGGTATTGAAAGGCGTTATGTTCAAAAATCTGAAACTAGAGCTCAAACTTTGAAAAAAAATGCATAAAAGCAGGGAGTCGGCCTATTCCAGGGCTTCTTGTTGAAAATAATAAGGGCGTCATATGATATGACTATATACGTCGTGTAGAGGAGAAGCAGGCGCTTCTTTTGTGCCAGGTATGGAAGGGCGCTATTTTAAAAAGTCTGAAACTTGAGATCAAAATGAGGAAAAAATGGCAAAAAATAGCGAGTTGGCCTATTCCTGGGCTTCTAGAGAAAAAATAATGAGGGTTAGTCACGGAGTATGACTATATAGACCGTGTAGAGGGGAAGCAGGCGCTTCTTTTGTGCAAGATATGGAATGGTGCTATGTTCAAAAACCTGAAACTAGCGCTCAAAATTTGAAAAAATGGCAAAAAATAGGGGGGTCGGCCTATTCGAGGGCTTCTAGAGAAAAGTAATGAGGGGTGTCTCGGGGTATGAATATATAGGTCCTGTAGAGGAGAAAAAGGCGCTTCTTTTGAGCAAGGTATCGATACACGCTATGTTCAACAATCTGAAACTAGAGCTCAAAATTTGAAAAAAATGGCCAAAAAACAGGGAGTCGGCCTATTCCAGGGCTTCTAGTTAAAAATAATGAGGGTGTCACGGGGTATGACTATATAAGTCTTGTAGAAGAGAAACAGGCGCTTCTTTTGCGCATGGTATTGAAAGGTGTTATGTTCAAAAATCTGAAACTAGAGCTCAAACTTTGAAAAAAAATGGCAAACAAATGGGGGGTCGGCCTATTCCAGGGCTTCTTGTGGAAAATAATGAGGGGCGTCATGGGATATGACTATATAGGTCGTGTAGAGGAGAAGCAGGCGCTTCTTTTGTGCCAGGTATGGAAGGGCGCTATTTTAAAAAGTCTGAAACTTGAGATCAAAATGAGGAAAAAATGGCAAAAAATAGGGGGGTCGGCCTATTCCAGGGCTTCTAGAAAAAAATAATGAGGGTTGTCACGGGGTATGACTATGTAGGTCTTGTAGAAGAGAAACAGGCGCTTCTTTTGCGCAATGTATCGAAAGTTGCTATGTTCAAAAATCTGAAACTAGAGCTCAAAATTTAAAAACAAATGGCAAAAAAACAGGGAGTCGGCCTATTCCAGGGCTTCTAGATAAAAATAATGAGGATAATTATTTCTACAAAGATGGTGTTTAGTTATAAGTTAGGACACTTGGACTTCTACTTTGACAACAACTGGTTAAAAGACTCGTTTCAATCACCACTGAACCTTGTTTGTTAAGTAGTTATTGTAAATTAAAGAGGTGTTATATAAAATCGTGGAAGTAATACCATTAGATTTGATGGTATTCTTTTTATCTTGAACTTTATGTGAAGCGCTTCATTCATGTAAAGCGTTTGCAAAAAGTACCCTTAAGCGTTTTAGAAAACATCACCTAGTGTTCAATAGCGTAAAAAAGCGTTTGATGGTGACAAAGCCGTAAGACTCAGACCAGCATGGAGTTTTGACAACATTGAATGTAAGGGCCGAAGATATGTAACGGTGAATGTGTTGTTGTGTCCTACTACTATGTTGCTTACTTAGCACCAATTCATCAAAACATCCCAAAGATCTTACTATTTGTGTCATTTCCCGAAAATGAACAATGGCATCGATAAGTGATGTGGTACATTTACCTAGTATATCGGATATCAGATCGCTTATGTGATTTGTAAGAACCTCTTCCCCAGTGCGTTTTGCATGAGTAGATAGATTGGTTGATGAAGAGATTTTCCAAACTATCGTAACATAAACACCTGACCGGAGGAGTCGATTTTTAACAGCGTCGGCTTACTGCTTATGGCAGTCTGAAGTGTAAATAAATATACATAGACAACAGCCGTTTCGAAATTACGACTAGCAAGTGACTACGACGGAGGGGTGGCTCGAGAATATCGGTATTCCACTTTATAAGTACAACCAGTGGATGTTATCAAATGTACCTATTTTTTGTGATTTGTCGACCAAGCCGTGCACATGCACAGTCGATGCTCAACATAAGAATACTAGTACAACGACTCGCAACTATGTGAGTTACAGGAACATAGATTGTTAACTATGCACTATATAAAATCCAACAATGAGAAAGTAGATGGAACGCGACGCGGTTTGACACCTATTCTTCACCAAAGTACAAAGTGGTCCGGTCGTCTCAATATTAGAGAATTCTCGATATCTGACTTTACTAACGTCACAATAAAGTATACGTAAGAAATCACAATTAAGACTATATTTGAGATTGAATTGTCTCCCTTATTCCGAATTGCATTCAGCCATAAGTTTATCTTCATATTTTTCCATAATCTAATTAGGATATTTCACGGAATTAAGACAACATTAGTGGAAAACGTTATTTTCAGTTAGGGAATCATGAATACATTGGACAATTAAACAATCTTTTGTTGGTTGATACTGTACGTGTACGTCTTTTTTGTTTGATAGAAACAAACCGATCAAAAAACAGATACAGCCCAATGCCATTAATCGGCTGAATTCTGCTTTTATGGTCTGGTGTTGTCTTTTTGAAATGTTTTCGTCTTTCATTTTTTTTTATACTTCGTCATCCCGGGCTTTAATATCTCAGATCGTTAATCTATGTCATAGTTTAGACTATTTCTTACGAGTTATTTATTGTGAATTGTTGCAACTGTCTTTTTAAAGTGATTTTACCGACTGCTGTTGCATCGCTTTCTAAACATAGGAGAGAATTTTGAGTCGGTAAACATTTTTGTCCACCGCCATAATTTATGCTCGGTCATATGCTACTCAGTGCTTGACTAAGTTGCTGCTTATAATATTTGTGTTTGGTTTGCACATGTTTGCTTTCTCGTTTTAATTCCCTTTCCAAAAAAGAGATTTCGTCAGTGCACAATTAGTCGATCTTTAAGCTAACATGCACGTCTTAAACTTGAAAAAGCATTTTGATCTTTTTAGTATTTAGTGATTCTGGTAACTTAAAATTATTGACCATTAAATCGCAAGAACAATATTCGTAATTAATGGAAGCAAAGGAAGGTATAAAGAGCTGATATCCAGTTTAGGATTCAATAACTGGAGACACTGCTATACATCTGTTATACTTTGTTTTAAATGTCAAGGGTTAATAGTTAAGTCAAAGCATATTATTATTATAATATTATAATTGAAATAAAAAATCTCAAAATACAAATATCATCTCACTTTGTTGACGATATCCACGATATTCACACCAAAATAGGTTGTATCTCTAATTTAAAGTTGTGTTTGACGTAAAGTTGTGTTTGGCGTATAGTTATCATAACTAGTATTTTGAAGGTTTTTGTTTAACCCCGTCAGATAGACCTTATAGTCAAGTCAGAATCACCATGTGTGAAATTATACAAAAATCTAAAAATTAATATTTATAGTTGATACAAAACTTCACGCCAACATATACATGTGTCGTATATCTTATATCAAGATAGTTCTTGTTTGTTTATAGTCGTCAGTACATAATTAAGGCAATCTGGAATTGAGCCCTGGATCTGGACTTAAGCTCAATAATGAAGGTCATACGGTAACCAATAGTTGCTTAAAATCAACATTACTCCCCCTTGTAGTTAGCTATCTGATTGTTTATATTGTTAGATATCGACCATTCATCTTTTGTGGTTAAACAAAGGAATTTTTTTAAAGTTTTATTTTTTATGCTTCATATATACTTCATCAAATTGTCTGTACGAAATAGAATGCCCCTCTGCACAGAATTTTTAAACAAATAAAAGATTGTGCGTTCCTTCAAACAGAAACTAGAAGATTTCTACAAAAATAAAATTATTTTTGAACTTTCTAAGATAAAAGATGGAAACTGTGGTAAACTTTTATTTTTTAGTAAAATTTATACTAAATTTAAACAACAAGAATATTTAAATTTTAATATTCCTAAATACCTTAGAAAAAAACTCACTAAATTAAGAATAAGTGCACACTCATTAGCAATAGAAACTGGGAGGTATGCAAGACCAAAAATACCATCTAATGAGAGATTTTGTAAATTTTGCACAGAAAAAATTGAAAATGTGATTCATTTCTTGATTGAATGTCCGCAATATAAAAACATTAGATCTAAATATAAAATAAATGATATTAATTCAAATAATTTGGATGAAAATTTTACCAAAATGTTAAATCCTTTGTCTGAAAAGGAATTAAAATCTATTTGTATGTATATTGAAGAAGCTCTTGATTTGAGAGACCACCATACCGTTTCATCAGATAATAATCTTTTACAGTAATTTGTGCATATACATATATATATATATAAATATCTTGTATTGTGTGTTTTAAGTATATACGAAAATTTATAATAATACTGAAATATAAGTATGGTATCAATATCAGTCTAATGTATTTGTATACATAGGTTTGGCTCATGACTTGTTACATGAATCTTTATTTCATTTATATGTTGTATTAATACTAGTATTATAATTGTCTGTATTTGGATCACGCCTCTATTGTGCTCTTTCCAATAAAATATTGAATTGAATTGTTATGAATCTATGATGTCAAAATTAGAAAGAAAATTAAAGGAACATCTGAGTGGCAATCTCCTGGTTATATTGTACCAAACATCTCTGTAAACAAGTATCTACAGTAAGGTTGAACACATAAGTAACGAAGTTTTTTTTGGGGAAGAACTTCTTGCAAACACGTTTATGAAATATCGAATGAAACAAGTGTGGACACAGGCTCGTGGATTGTATCCAGCATATTAAGAATAACACGGTCAAACTCATAAGACCCAAACAAATTCGAACTTGATCTGGATTAAATCATGGACATTTGCCAGCCAGACAATACCACCAGAAAGACAGATATACAGACAGATAAGACCATCAGACCGACAAGACCATCAGAGAGACAGACTGACCTAAAAAAACCACCACCAGACAGACACACAAACAAGACCACCAAAGAGACACAGACGGACAGACAGACAGACAAGACAGACAGACAGACAGACACACCAGATAAACAGACAGACGGACAACAACACCAGATAAACTGACATATAGACAAGATCACCAGACAGACAGACATACAAGACCACCAGACAGACAAGACAACCAGACTAGACCACCAATTAGACAGACAGACAGACAGACATGACCAGACAGACAGACAGACAGACAGACAGACAGACAGACAGACAGACAGACAGACAGACAGACAGACAGACAGACAAGACCACCCGATAGACAGACAAACAAATATAATAAAGTCTCCTACAGCTCCACTTCACAGGTCAGGAACTTGTATAACCAGTGAACACTAGATGAGTAATGATCTATATCAATCAATAAAATGTTTTTTTTAGATAATTAAGCACAAGTCCCACACAAATCAATTTAGTTTAATTAACTCAAGTTAAACTTAAGGATGTTTGCTACTCTATTTTAAAAAAAACAAGCTTTTTAAAAGACTGTTGTAATTGATAGTATACAATTAAAGAAACTATAAAAGCAGAAAAAAATGGAGGTTCCGTGTGTATGTTTTCGAGATATAAGTCGTTAAAAATTTGGCGGGAAACAATTTTCTCTAGACTTTTCATTCATTAAACATTGACCACTATCTATTTAAAACAACTATGAAAAAATAACAAGGGTTTTATAAGATTTTGAAAAATAGCTTATTTAAATATATGTTATGAAAAGATGAATAAAAAAGGGGGTTAATGGGCAAACAAGTTCGAGGCACATTGAAGGATAAAACCAGAGGATTCTGAAAATCTGACAAAATGTCTAAAAACTGAGTAGCAAACCTCCTTAATCAGCCTATATTTGCGTCTTGGCTTTAAACGTCATATATAAATATGTAACATAACGTTGCTATGAAATAAAGAGAAAAGCAAATATATGTTTGGGTTCCCAAAAGGTACATGATATACTGTGGAGACCGAATATCTACAGATAAGCCTTTTTCAAATGATTTTTACATTTCGTTCTTATATTGTACTATAACACCACTGTTCCAGTTTAGGGGGAGGATTGGGACTCCGCTAACATGTTTAACCCCGTTTTACGTACATATGTGCCTGTACCCAAGTCTAGAGCCTGTAATTCAGTGGTTGTCGTTTGGTGCCGTGTTACATATTTGTTTTTCGTTCATTTTTTTGTACATTAATTAGGATTTTAATATTTTATTGTTAATCCTTAAAAAAATGAGTCTATCACAATTATTGGTCTCTTCAAAACTGAGTCGATCTAGACCTTTACATTTTGTGTAGAAAATGCATATTACTATATTGCAAATAAAAGGCCTAGACTACAATTCCATTGACGGTTCATGTAATTGTTGTCGTAACTTATATAGCTACGACTGGATTACGTACTTGACAGATAAGAATTAATTGGAAATTAGTGATACGAAGCAAAAATGTAATTTGTTTTTTAACAACAATTTCCTATAAGAAATAGTTTTCTGTGATATATATGACTTTTTTTTTTATTTATATCCCCCTTTTGACGCTTTTATACCCCCTTGTTGATACCATGTAAACGGATTTAACCTATGAGATTAAAACATTTGTTTCATCAAAGAGCTTAACACATTTGTTTCATCAAAGAGCTTAAAACATTTGTTTCATCAGTAGATTTTTTAGATAAGGTTGTACAAGTTCCGGTTAGATGAAATTTAAAAAAAAAAAGGCAGGACAGAAATTTTGATTTAAAAAATACAGGACATGAGTTTCGATTGAAAAAAGGCAGAATGAGCAACTGGGCAAAAAAAAAACCAGGACCAAATAAAATAAAAATGCAGGACAGAAATTACAACTTTTAAAAAATGCAGGACACAATTCTTTTATCGTAGCCCCCCCCCCCCCCCCCTAAAATCAAATGGTAGCTTCCTGAAATATCAGATGTATGACATTAAGTGATGTGAATATACCCCTTACTTTGTGATGCGGCAACTGGTCTACCATGATAGGAATACTAACCGCATCATTTAATTTCAAAATGTTTTTCGAGAAATCATGCATTGAATTTGCGCTTCAGAATTGTGCAACATTTCGCGAAACTAAATTGAATCTGTAGGAAAAAAAGACTTCATCTTATCTGTGAGAAGATGTATTTAAACTTCAATATTGGATTACGTTATACAGCCGATGTTAGTTTCTTTATCGTCCCTGGAGTGCCGATTGGGAGTCCCAACATCTTTCCGCCTTTTTGGTTCTAAACTTCTCGGATGGGTAGATTTGTATCTTGGGTTACAATGCAAAATCACTGCAAGTTCCAGCTCAGGTCAACTCTTCACTAGAAGATGGAGTAAATTAAAATAGTTCCGGAACAGAATCGATCAATGTTGGGCGTTATAACGTTGCAACTACGAGACAGGGCATTACGGGTCGGGGTGCTTTCTATGAGGTCTGCGTTCTCAAATTCATATATGGACTGGACTAGGATGTAAAATTGTCTCATTTGCACTCACACCACATCTTTTTATTTATATTGATAGGTTAAAATTCTAATTTGGGTGCTTTCTGTGACGTTTTCAAGTTGTATTATTAAATATCAACGGACAAAACATTTCAACGTAAATTCGAGAAATGATGATTGATCGCTGTTCGTTTGAGTAAAACTTGGATCACATTTCGTTTTTAACAGAACAAAGAATTCATGTTTGTTCTTCGCATCATTTATGTTTTACTTGCCAAATACGGCTTAGTGCCGCTCAAGACAAATAAGTTGTGACGATCCGGATTGTTTTTTAACCGTATTCAAGTCAAGTATTTTCATAAATGTATGTACGGAAAACAACACAGAGGTCAAAGTACTATGCCGAAAACACGACGTTGGTGTCTACTCCATCGATACCGCAAGAATGGAGGGAAACCCAAGTTTTTCTCGACCACTGAGACCACACCATGAGCCAAATCTATGCGCAAATGCGTGATTGGTACTTAAGATGATCTCGATAACCCAACAGAAACACCACCAAACAGAGATCGACTTAAGACCTGTGGCCGCAACTCATAAGAAATACGAAAGAAAATAACGTGTACTGTAACTTGTATGCAGACATGTCTACTTTACAACAGGGTCAGTTCCGCGTGATTACCAATTCCAAAGATTTCAACAATGAGGAAAAACAGGGTTCCCGAACTACTGAATACCTCGTATCGCATCGATAATCGTATAACCGGGGTGATGTAAATGATCTCTTTGAGAAATGGAAAGGTAATCTCAGTCATTCATATCTTGGATCAAACAATAAGACATGGAGTCAAAACCTCTATTTTCAAACACAAACGTTTGTGGTTCCATCTCCTTTCTGGGAGACAATTTCAGGGACCAAATTTTCGGCTCTTCCTTGACACCGTTTGCGAGTTTTGCCTTCAGGAACGACGATACTCTGTCGGAAGGGTAAACAGCTGACCACGGGTTAAAAGAGAGGCATATCACTTGCACGTACAAGAGCAGGTTAATGCCGCTACAAGGCAGCACTCGCACAATAAAAGTAGAGAGGGGTATGATTAATTTCAGTTACAATAATTTGTTCCCAAATCCACTTAAAACAACTATGTTTAAACTAACCTCCCTAGACGGTCTTTACTCTAGATGATTATCCAAGACTGTAATTTAAAGGTTATGAGAATGTAGAGGTTACTACTAGTAATCAATGGTTCAGCGGTTTTCTCTGATAAAGCTGTGTTACTAGTATGAATCTACGCTGCGTTCTGTTGAACATGTGATGTCGATTTGCATCAATTGGCGCGCGGGTGTCACTTGCGGGTACATTATTGCTTGTAGGTGAAATTATGATATGTATTGGTGAATTAGAGGGAGTTACATGGCAAGCTTGAAATACGATAGTATTGATGGGTAAATTATAACTAGTTGATTGTGAGGATTGAATATTTTTTTTCTAATTTCGCGGATTATTTAATCTTTACGAACATACACTGATCTGTTTGCTGGATCTCTTCCACTACCTTTAAAATTTTAATTCGAGCAAGCTTTTACAGTTTTATCAATAAGACCTTTCTGAAAATCACTTTTCTGTGACACGGAATCTAAAATACCTGTGACTTCCTCAATTTCTATATCGAAACTATCCAGTTACGTATCCAACATTCTTCCAAAGTCTTGTAAGTGCTCGTTTATTCCCGGAACAAATGACTTTCAGCTTTGTATCAATTTTCCTTTCTTTAAATAGAAATAAAGGACTTGCTGACTATGTGATAGATGTATTAGTCATAGAGAGATGCCAAAGTGAGGTGACATTACATTGAGTGCGGCACATAGTAAACGCCATGTGTGTGGTATTTACGAGAGGTATGAGTATGAGGCAACGTATAACCCTCATTTTTTAAGGTTTCGATATCTACTCTAATTTGTCTCAACACATCTCACTCCGTAAATCTATTGAATTTCTCTTTCTTGTTCTTCTTGTTTAGCTAACCAAACATTCATCACCTGGTTCTCTGTCATTTTATGTTCGTAAAGTTAACGAATCAATGGTTCCACATGTTTAAGTTAGTGGTTACACTTGTTCAGCTTGTCCATTAATTTTTTTCATGTTCTTTGATTGCTGTATCATATTCTATCTTCGTTCATTTTATATCCGTTTAAATCCGGTCGCACGATGTGTCTTACGTGCTGTCGTTTACCTTTTAAATGAACCACCATTTCTTTACAGCATCCGAACTGGCCCTCAGGGCTTTCAGGATGGTGCTAGTGTTGTCGTTTATGTTCCAGTATCTGAGGAAACTACCCTTGATCATTCCTTGTTTATATCAGTTGCCCTTTGTGTTGTTCTATACCCTGAAAAGTGCCCTTCAAGTTGGGCGAGCGTTTTCGATGGATTTTGGCTCTTTCTGATGAGTCGTTCAAGTTCGTCCCGAAGATGTCCCATTGGCGATAATCTGTAGACATTACTGGCCATGGCAACATTTGAATGTGTTTATTCTCCAAAAACTCATTTAAATGTGTTCAACGTGACAACGGCCATTGTTCTGCTGAAAAACGTAGTTTAACGATGACTTCGGAGAAACGAGAGAACGAGTGGAGCCAGAATTTCGTTCCTGTACCTTTTTGTATATAGGTTTCCTTCAATAATTGTCAGATCGGTTCGTTCCTGGTAGGTTATTCCGTCCCATACCATATTTCGCCACCCTATAGCCGATCTGTTTCCTGTACTCACGCATCAGAAAATCGTGTCTTGCACGGCTCATGACTCTGCCGTCGATAAATGTCAAGTTGAATTTCGATTCATCGGTAAAACGGACTTGTCTCCATGTAAGTCTATTTCATCGAATCCGTACCCTATCCATTTAAGTCGCGACATCCTTTGACGATGCGTATGTATAGGTCCCTTCAACGAACGACGAGCTCTTAGACTGCCTTGGTGTAGTCGATTACAAACTGTCTGGGCATATACTAGTAGCCTATTTTTGTTTCTTTCATGAGTTTTTCCAAATCGATTCCGGAGATGAATAATTCGGATGTGCCTGTCTTGACGTAACCTTGTTTCACGTGGTCTGCAACCTCGTGGACGATAATTTGTCGAACCAGTATCTCTAATACGAGTCTTAAACGCCTTTCAATAGTCATTATAGAGACATTGAGATGATTTTTCAACCTGTAATAGAGTCATTTTTGCTGCTAACATCACAATAGATCGTTCTCTTCCATTATGACGTAGACGTAGCATTGCCTTACGTGTAACGTTTTAAATTTTTTAATGCGACAATAGTGTTCGTCACATTTAATGATCAAAAGGACAACTCAATTCCATCTCGATAAAAAGGTAAATTATTGAACAAATGCTTATTTGTTTGAAATCGGAAAATGGCGTAACGTTATCTACGTTTTTGTTTTAACAAATTAGTGAATGATCATAAATAAATCATTCAGGTCATAAGTTTTCATCTTGAAAATATTACAAATTGATATATTTAATTTCTTTTACTTTAAAACCAAAGTAATATTTCTTTTTTTATATACATTCATTTTTATCAGATAATGCCCGCACGTGGACGATGGTACTTATACCGTCTTTAAGGTTGTGGCGCTTGGATTGCCATTGATAGAGTTAACGGGTCTGTATGTAGTTTAACTATCATATCTTGTTAACAACGCAGTACATTTTGCCGATTTTGTTTTATTCTGGTACAAAACCTCTGATATGAATAAACTGTTAAAACAATAAAAAGTAGACGGTCGATTAAGTCTGTAAGTGTATGTAGAACTTTAGGTTGTATACCAGCTGGCCTTTGCACTAAAGTTCTTTCATCTTCGTTGTTTTCTTTTCTTTTCGAAATAAAATTGAAAAAAAAATCAGCCAGTATATGCAGCATACTCTTTATTAGTACTTACATTATACATTTTACAATCTCTTTTATCATGTTATTCGGATGGGGGAATTATGACCTTATATGAGAAGAAATTCTTACAATTAGACTTTGCTGACTCTTATAATTGTTTTAAAGGTTTTCACGTTCTTGTCTGACAGTTGTGTTGGAGTTGTTCTTCATTAAATTTTAGTTCTTTTCGACATAATTAAACATATCACCCCTTGAAGCCTTGTGCAAACGATGCGCCTTTTTGCCTAATACATGACATTCACTAATGAGTCTTTTGGAGACGAAACGCGCGTCTGGCGTAAATATAAAATTTAAATCCTGGTATATATGATGAGTTTTATTGCAACCACTCGGACGATGGCTCTACTAGTGGATATTTATTTCCCCGAGAGTATCACGAATTAAGTAGTCAGTACTGCTGTGTTGACTTTAGTTATCATTGATATGTTCATAATTATAAATTAACTGTTAAACACCACTTTGAATTTTTGAAAAACTAAGGCTTTCTACCTCAGGAATAGATTACCTACCTGTATTTGGCAAACTTTTAGGAATGTTTGGTCCTCAATGATCTTCAACTTCGTCCTTTATTTGGCCCTTCAATCATCTTTTATTAATCGAGCGTTCTTCATTAAATTTTAGTTCTTTTCGACATAATTAAACATATCACCCCTTGAAGCCTTGTGCAAACGATGCGCCTTTTTGCCTAATACATGACATTCACTAATGAGTCTTTTGTAGACGAAACGCGCGTCTGGCGTAAATATAAAATTAACATCCTGGTATTTTTGAAGAGTTTATTTGCAACCACTGGGTCGATGACACTGCTGGTGGAAATTTATTTCCCCGAGGGTATCACCAGCCCAGTAGTCAGCACTTCTGTGTTGACTTGAGTTAGCATTGATATGTTTATAATTATTATAAAATAACGGTTAACGAAATGCTTATTTGAATATAAATATAGATGTTAACAAGATCAATGTTTTTTAAGAAGATATATGACCATACAGGTTTGACCGGTTTTTAAGATATCGACGTATCATACACGTGAACAATACATACCATCAAAATACAAAATGCAGTTTTCCCGTGCTTCAAATTTGAGTATTAAAGTCCGGCGATTTGAAAATTTTATTCACACTCTGTGAAGATGGTACGAAGACGAATATCAGAGACTTAAAGAAGGCAGCTTATCGACAGGCGATCAATAGGGTTATATAAGCTATTGGATGTCAGATGGGCTACCATTTACTGAAGTCAGCAGGCTTGTGCGGAAACACTTCCATACCAATAACGTTAAAGACTTGCCAAGGCCATTGGTAACATCGCAGACAAAACCTTGCGAAACCCGTTAATAGCAGGACTGAAGTCAAGATGGGTAATAAGACTTCCAATATTAAATGTTCGACATTAACAACTGCGTTTGGTATTGTGCTTAGCTCGTCGTAGTTGTAATTTAAAGATTTGGCGCAAGAACCATTGGTCAGACGAGAACCGGTTTCTTCTGTATGTAACAGATGGAAGATTGCGAGTTTCGAGACGCAAAAATACAGCATATACGTATACCCAAAGGAACATCAAAGCAACTGTACCTGACGGTGGAGGCTCTGTGATGGTATTGTCATGTGTCTCTCATGACTTCAAATTGTACTTGGTCACTCTACGAGGAAACCTTAGTGGTGTTCAATACATCAGAGACGTTCGTCGGCCAGTAGTTGTACCTCATTTTGATAACCACTCATTAAATGTTTTATGGATGACAACGCTAGGCCGCTTCGTTCAAGAGCGGTAACCACATTTCTGTAAGACGAAGCAGTAACTGCTCTTACATGGCCTGTCATGAGCTCGGATTTAAATCCGATAGAGCATATTTGGATCACGTTATGCCGTGAGGTACAGACCACATTACCACCTGAACAAAATTTACGTCAGTTGGAAACAGCGTTGCACCGATAATGGCGCCAAATATCACAGCAGAAAATCCGACGACTAACGACGGGATGAGACGCAGGTGGTTTTACCTTATATGGAATATTGAACTAGGGGTAACGTAAACATACTTATAATGGACGTTTTCTGAGTGAAATAAAATGAGTATCACGCATAACGAACGACCCAATAGGTCCATACTTAAAATGGACACGTTAAATTGTTTAAACTGGACCTGTGGTTTTGTGACAATCTATTCCTTAAATTTTACAGTT
Source organism: Mytilus trossulus (assembly GCF_036588685.1). Taxonomy (NCBI): domain Eukaryota; kingdom Metazoa; phylum Mollusca; class Bivalvia; order Mytilida; family Mytilidae; genus Mytilus; species Mytilus trossulus. The sequence goes on along the minus strand of NC_086386.1, from coordinate 55,384,783 downwards.
GTAGGAATTGTGTCCATCATTTGTTTTTTGTAGTATAACATTTTTGGGTCATAAACATTATTATTGGGTATTTCAAGGCATCATATTTTTTTATTTGGGGTTTATATAGAATATTTTGGAAACTTTACATGGTTGATAAAGCTTGTCCACGGGCTAAACAAAGAGGTAAGGAGTAGGTCCTGTAAGATCCTTTTTTGGTCCCAAAATATAGCAATTTTACAAAATTGATCAAAAAAAAAAATAGTTATTTATCGGAAAGTAGGATGCTTCTGTTACATAAATATGTGCTGTTTTAGACAATACAATGCAAATATATCGGGTACTAACATCATAAAGTCTTGCTAAAATTTTCAAAATTAGTTAAATTTTAGACAGTTTCCGTTTTAAATGCAAGTGGCCGCATTTGTGTTAATTCTTAATATTAAAATGTTAGTTGTATTTAATTATAATACATAACATATAAAGGTAGAGGATGAACACGGATGCGGCCACTTTTATTTTTGACAAAAACCATCTGAAAAGTGACAATTTTTGGCAGATTTAATAGGTATAAAACCACTAATTCATAGCCTCATTGCTTTCTATGATAAATTCTGCAATTCCAAGCATTGATGGCCACTTTGTCTTAAGTTTAAATAAAGTGGCAGTTATTTCATGTCAAAACTGTACCTTATCGCTACTTGTGATAAAAAAATCAACATACCTTTGTGTTCTTTCCAACATAAACTAATTGAATCAACTATATTCAATAACAAATTATTATACTATTGAAAAACTATCTTCCACTTTTCACAGTTCTCCTGCAATAGATGAAAAAATAGAAAAAAAATGGGAACCATTTCAACAACTAATTTTATGATACAAGAAAGATAACTCATATTTGACTGAAAATAAATGTGTAACACAACTGGATGCACATCACAATTGGATTAGTGTGCATCCTATAGATATTATATGTATAGAGAATATCATATGGCTTTTTCAATATCAGATCCGTATCAACCCGAGACACCAATATAATCCTCAAGGGATTATATTGGTTGAGGGTTGATATGGTGTGTGATATTGAAAAAAACATATCATGTACACTTTATTATATACATATACATCAAGTAGATGTTTTTATGTAACATGACGTCATACAGATTATAGGTTTGACATGACGTCATACAGATAAGGGATTTGAAAGCCTTTGCAACAGTGACTGCAGTCGATGACGTGACGTCATACAGATTTAAGGTGTGATAAAGCTTTTGCAACCGTGCTGATATCGATATCATCACGGGTGGCTGATACAGGACGCTTGCCAATGATTATATTACACATACAATTTATCTGTATTTACTACTAAGTATATAATAAATGTATGTATGGAAGATTCAAATATGTGTTACTATGTTATGATAATAGGAGTTAAAATACTGATTTTTTTATATATGATTTCCAGATATTTTTGGGAGAGAAATTAACAACAGAATATAAATGTATGTCACTATATATACTATAGATAATTTAGCTGATCTGTAACAATAACATCTTCATGCCTTATATATCATGTACTGTAGTACGCCGCTAGATTAAAACTGACGTGGAAAGGTAACATATGGCCACCGAAAGCTCTTTTTTTGAGAGCCCAGGTGGTCGTGTGGTCTAGCGGGACGGCTGCAGGGCAGGCGATTTGGTGTCACGATATCACAGTAGCATGGGTTCGAATCCCGGCGAGGGAAGAACCAAAAATTTGCGAAAGCAAATTTACAGATCTAACATTGTTGGGTTGATGTTTAGACGAGTTGTATATACATTATGTACACAGCCATGTATCACCATCATTGATGGCGATCCGATGGATACATCTGTTGTAGGGTTGTTACTGACTCAGACGTACTGTATATATATATATATATATAAAATGACTGAATAAATAGTCAACGATAAATCTTACGGGGCGATGGATCATATAAACATGATGCAGTACACTACATAATATAATATATAACAAGTCTAAAAGAATACAACATCACCAAAAACACAATAAAACGAACAATATGTTAGATATTTCGGATAACAGATATCCTTCTTCGGTAATTGCACGATGAAAAATGAATCATGTCAATTCAAATTAAGACTCTATCAAAATCTTGATTTATACAATTTAAGCGAACGCTGGAACAATTTTCAAATTTTCAAACACACCGCAGACTACAAAAATATGCCAAAAATAAAAAAAGTTATTTACGATGTGAACTGGCACAACTCTAAATTCCCAAAGGTGTTGACAGTTGAGATGTGAAACAACTGCGTGGAAATACAGTCCCAATAAACAGTCCTGACCGATCTAAACTGGTATGATATTTAAAATATGACAACGGTAGGGCAGTTGCATCAGAGACTGCGTATTTAAACGTCTAAAAAATATAGTAATTTGATGATAAGAAAATTGAGTAATAAATGTTTACTAAGGTTAAGTAATAGAACGTGGCTGCGTACTTACACATCCTTGCCAACTGTAATCAAAACTTATATAATTCAAAAATTCCTGAAAAGTGTAAGGGTCCAGTACGGAAGCCGTAGTAACTGGCCACAAGTGATGACAGGAAATTAGTGATGGTAGGAAAAATGAGTGACTCTTCTATGTTTTTTCATTAATGCCCTCTGGGGAAACTGTCCTCAGCTTTCTTATCCAAAAACTTTCCCGAGTGGTAACAAACGATGTCTGACTTGCCAACAAATAGTGAATACTCAAACATTTACTTGCCACTCCACTGGGTCTGTGTACACAATATTTTGTAATGTAACTTGCAAAACCCAGAATGTTGTATACATTATTCAGTGTCGATGTGGCATGCAGTATGTTGGCGAGACAGAACAGCCATTTAACAAACGCATGAATGGTCATCGTAGCGACTACACATGCAAGCCCGACCTCCCCGTAAGTCGTCATTTAAGATCACATGGGCACGCCCAAGCTGATCTTAAAAAACTTACCATCACTATCATAGATCACAACGAGGATTGGTCAAAGGCCGACAGACTTGCTCGGGAAAGTTTTTGGATAAGAAAGCTGAGGACAGTTTCCCCAGAGGGCATTAATGAAAAAACATAGAAGAGTCACTCATTTTTCCTACCATCACTAATTTCCTGTCATCACTTGTGGCCAGTTACTACGGCTTCCGTACTGGACCCTTACACTTTTCAGGAATTTTTGAATTATATAAGTTTTGATTACAGTTGGCAAGGATGTGTAAGTACGCAGCCACGTTCTATTACTTAACCTTAGTAAACATTTATTACTCAATTTTCTTATCATCAAATTACTATATTTTTTAGACGTTTAAATACGCAGTCTCTGATGCAACTGCCCTACCGTTGTCATATTTTAAATATCATACCAGTTTAGATCGGTCAGGACTGTTTATTGGGACTGTATTTCCACGCAGTTGTTTCACATCTCAACTGTCAACGCCTTTGGGAATTTAGAGTTGTGCCAGTTCACATCGTAAATAACTTTTTTTATTTTTGGCATATTTTTGTAGTCTGCGGTGTGTTTGAAAATTTGAAAATTGTTCCAGCGTTCGCTTAAATTGTATAAATCAAGATTTTGATAGAGTCTTAATTTGAATTGACATGATTTATTTTTGCATCGTGCAATTACCGAAGAAGGATATCTGTTATCCGAAATATCTAACATATTGTTCGTTTTATTGTGTTTTTGGTGATGTTGTATTCTTTTAGACTTGTTATATATATATATATATATCTTATTTTTTATTTTTTTTAATATGAGTACATTTATGATCGGATATGAATATAAGTCAATGATTTTTTATATTTATTTTATTTACTTTTTGTTTGTTTGATTTTTGTAACTTTTTGTTTTGTTTTTTGTTTTGTTTTTTGTTTTGTTTTTTGTTTTGTTTCTTGTTTTTTGTTTTGTTTTTTGTTTTTTGTGTTTTGTTTTTTGTTTTGTTTTTTTTTGTATGAGGAGGGGGGTGTTCATATAAGCACTGACACTGACAGGTCAAAATGAATAAACATGTATTGTATTTTTCTTTGATAAAATGCATATAAATATTGTATGAGGTGAAGAAATACAAAATAAAGAATTATAAAAAAAGTGCTAAAAAAGTGTCCAAAATCTTTCGTCAGATAAACCTGAAATTTGAGGCCAAAATCGGCCATACCAGAAATACTCCTTCGATTGGTTTACTGTCAGTGATGGCTATTTTCTTATATGCAAAGAAATATTATGTTATTATTTTTAATTTGAAACAAATTCTGCACAATTTCTTAGTAAAAAAGGGAAGAATTAAAAAAAAATTATAGGGAAAAATCAATAAACTGAATAAAGGTATTTCACCATTAGGCCAACCCCTTTTCTCTTTCTTCAAATTTTGAGCCCGAGTTTCAGATTTTCTATAAAAACACCCTTCGATACATTGCGCAAAGGATGCACCTATTTCTCCTCTACAAGACCTATATAGTCATATCCCGTGACACCCCTCATTATTTTTCTCTAGAAACCCTTGAATAGGCCGACCCCCCCCCCTGTTTTTTGCCATTTTTTCCAAAGTTTGAGCTCTAGTTTCTGATTTATGAACATAGCGCCCTTCGACACCTTGCTCAAAAGAAACACCTGTTTCTCATCTACAGGACCTTTATAGTCATACCCCGTGACACCCCTCATTATTTTTCTCTAGAAGCCTAGGAATAGGACGACCCCCCTGTTTATTGCCATTACTCCAAATTTTTAGCTCTACTTTCAGATTTTTGAACATAGCACCCTTCGATAACTTGCACAAAAGAAGCGCCTGTTTCTCCTCTACAAGACTTATAAAGTCATACCCCGTGAATGTTTCTCCTCTTCAAGACTTTTATATTCATACTCCGTAAGACCCCTCATTATTTTTCTCTAGAAGCCTAGGAATAGGACGATCCCCTGTTTTTTGCCATTTTTTCCAAGTTTGAGCTCTAGTTTCAGATTTTTGAACATAACGCCCTTCGATACCTTGCACAAAAGAAGCGCCTGTTTCTCTTCCACAAGACCTATAAAGTCATACCCCGTGACACCCCTCATTAATTCTCTCGAGAAGCCCTGGAATAGGCCGACCCCCCTGTTTGTTGCCATTTTTTCCAAAGTTTGAGCTCTAGTTTCAGATTGTTGATCATAGCACCCTTCGATACCTTGCGCAAAAGAAACACCTGTTTCTCCTCTACAGGACCTTTATAGTCATACCCCGTGACACCCCTCATTATTTTTCTCTAGAAGCCTAGGAATAGGACGACCCCCCTGTTTTTTGCCAATTTTGCTATTTTTTTAACATAGCGCCCTTTGATACCTTTCGCAAGAAAAACACCTGTTTCTCCTCTTCAGGACCTTTATAGTCATACTCCGTGACACCCCTCATTATTTTTCTCTAGAAACCTAGTAATAGGATGACACCCCCTGTGTTTTGCCATTTTTTCTAAATTTTGAGCCCTAGTTTCAGATTTTTGAACATAGCGCCCTTCGATACCTTGCGCAAAAGAAACACATGTTTCTCCTCTTCAAGACTTTTATAGTCATACTCCGTCAGACCCCTAATTATTTTTCTGTAGAAGCCTAGGAATAGGACGATCCACCTGTTTTTTTGCCATTTTTTCCAAGTTTGAGCTCTACTTTCAGATTTTTGAACATAGCGCCCTTCGATACCTTGGGCAAAAGCAGCGCCTGTTTCTCATCTACAAGACCTTTTAGTCATACCCGTGACACCCGTCATTATTTTTCTCTAGAAGCCTTGGAATAGGACGACCCCCCCTGTGTTTTGCCATTTTTGTAAATTTTGAGCCCTAGTTTCAGATTTTTGAACATAGCGCCCTTCGATACCTTGCGCAAAAAAACCACATGTTTCTCCTCTTCAAGACTTTTATAGTCATACTCCGTGAGACCCCTCATTATATCCCCCCCCTGTTTTTTGCCATTTTTTCCAAAGTTTGAGCTCTAGTTTCAGATTTTTGAACATAGCGCCCTTCGATACCTTAGGCAAAATAAACACCTGTTTCTCCTCTACAGGACCTTTATAGTCATACACTGTGACACCCCTCATTATTTTTCTCTAGAAGCCTAGGAATAGGACGACCCCCTGTTTTTTTGCCATTTTTTCCAAATTTTGAGCTCTACTTTCATATTTTTGAACATAACGCCCTTCGATACCTTGCGCAAAGGAAGCGTCTGTTTCTCTCCTACAAGACCTTTATAGTAATAACCCGTGACACCCCTCATTATTTTTCTCTAGAAGCCCTTGAATAGGCCGACCCCCCTGTTTTTTGCCATTTTTTCCAAAGTTTGAGCTCTAGTTTCAGATTGTTGATCATAGCACCCTTCGATACCTTGCGCAATAGAAACACCTGTTTCTCCTCTACAGGACCTTTATAGTCATATCCCGTGACATCCCTCATTATTTTTCTCTAAAAGCCTTGGAATAGGCCAACCCCCCTGTTTTTTGCCATTTTTTTCGAAATTTTGAGCTCTAGTTTCAGATTTTTGAAAATAGCGTCCTTCGATATCTTGCGCAAAAGAAGCGACTGTTTCTCCTCTACAAGACCTATATAGTCATACCCCGTGACACCCTTCATTATTTTTCTCTAGAAGCCCTGGAATAGGCCGACCCCGTTTCTGTATATGTGTATGTTAGTTTAATGATGGGATACAAACCATTTCAAAATTGAGTTAATTGTTATATTTGGACGGATTTTCGGCCTTTTTGGATATTTTGATTTAACGGCCGTTGTTGTCTTATTCTGTATTTTTGGTTGCTCGAGATATCGCCTTATTGTTCGTTGGCTTATTATTCGCTTGCTATTGTTCGCTAGCTTCAGTCTGGTTCTACATGTACTTTCCAATAAATGGCTAAAAGTTTACATGTTGACAATTTTGTAAAACTTCTTTATTTTGGGGCCAAAATATGGTCTTACTGGACCTACTCCTTTATGGAAAATGAACTCGTAAGCGGTCCCTTGGGGTCATTTCTTGCCAGATTTTTATAACACTTATACTATAGTACAATTATTGAAAGATTTCTATAAAACTTTTACAATATATGTTGATAACAGCAACATCTTGGACAAGTTCTAAAAACATAATAAAAGTGGACGATCGTTTTCTTAAACAGAGTAATGTCCGTTGGAAAATAACATGAAGTGCAGGTGGTATGGGTGTCTAATTTTAAAATGGTAGGTTTTTTCAACCTTTGCACAGTTGATCCCTACAATATGTACAAAAAATATAAAAAAAACTGTTGGGTCACAGGCCATATAGGAAATTACATGGACCTTAAAAATCATATATTCAATAATAGTTGGTATAGATATATACAGAAATAGTCACGTTTCAAACCTCAAGTCGTATGGACCTTAAAAATCATATATTTAAGAATAGTTGGTATAGATATATACAGAAATAGTCACGTTTCAAGCCTCAAGTCGTATGTTTTTTATAGTAAAAATCAAATATTAGACATTGCTCATATTTTAGCGATGAAGTTCTTAATATATGATATAAAAAGTGCCTAGCAAATCAACCTAACAATATTAGAAAAGATCTGATTCGTATTTTTCTCCTCGTTCGTCGCAGGAACCTGTACTTTTTATTTCTAACTTATATATATATATATATATAACTCCCATAGATTTGTATGTCATGTGCTGCAATTTATATATAATTTTATTTGTGTAATTGAATTAATCTCTGTACTGATTAATCCACACTCCCATAGATTTGTATGTCATGTGCTGCTATTTATAGGCACTTATATATATATATATATATATATATATATATATATCAGTCTAAAGATTTGCACAACGGTACTGATATAAGGTGTTATTAAACGAAAATGTTGTTATAAAATCGTGTTGACAAATATTTCGGCTCAACAAATGGCCTTCTTGTGTCACAAGTTTTAACAATACTGATACATAATGTACAAGGTGTGAAAATAGATCAGTAATAATACAGGTAAGTTTTGGTAGATTGATTTTAATCCTGAATATCATAATTTAAACAAAACACTGTAAATCAATATACGTGACTGTGTATATTAACAATAAAAATACATGAAAGTGTAATTAAAAAAAAAAAAAAAGATAAACATGTATCCATCGGATCACCAGCAGTGTCCCTTGACGTGTCCCTTGACGTCATGCAACTGAAATTTGTAGCTCGATGTTTACATGTTTGCAAATCCTTGTCCGTTTTACAAGGTGGACTTTATAGTAATATGTAAGAATAAAGCAGGGTAACACGTGTGGACATACCTGGAAATGAAAGAATCAATTCAGAATAGATAAAAAATATCAACAAGAATCATTTCTCCTTTCCGTAATGCATTTGTCAAACGTTGGAGAAATTACGGTTTTGAGTAATATTCTCAGCGGGAACATGCAATTTTTTTTTAAAGTGGTTTTTCTTTTGAGGTTCTTGCCCTGAGTGTCTTCATCTTGGATTTTTGATTATATCAAATAACAATCGGTCTATTGCTTAAATGAAATGTGCAAATTTCGAGAGTAGATTTGTCATGCTAATATAGAAAGTTATATGTTTTTGTTCACAATTGACGGCTGTATTTCACAAAATAACCCGAATATCAAGAGAGATTCGGGGTTTTTTTTTGCAACTTGACCCCATTTTTATTTCTTATCTGAAAGCATATTTCAAAAAAATGTTTTAATTTCGCATATGTTTTCTTTAAATGTTATGGCGTAGTTTACTCTGTATCACATAAAATTAGGTTTTTCATGTATAATGTATACACAATCTAACAGTTTTTCATTATCTGTAGTATGAAATCTATGGATTTTAATGTATACCTCCATCTACCTCAACGATTTATTTAGAGCCGGTGTCGCATGATAATTTGACCCCGGATTCATTATTCACAAATGGTATTTTGAACCCCCCTGTTTATGATAAATAGTATTGGAGGTAATCTAATTAACAATTTGATGGCTATACTTTTTTTAATTTGAGGTTTTAAAGTAGGGGGGTTCAATTTACCACAGGGGGGTCAAAATACCATGGCTATGTAAAATTTTCAAAACATCTTTTCCATCATGTTTAATACATACAAACTACTTATTGGAGTATTATTACTATGTTAAGGAGTTAGTAGGAAAGAATGGCTTTTTTTTACTTTATGTGATTACATGCTTGTTAAGAGCCCTACGATAAGGGAATAAAATATCTTTATCTAATCTAGTCTTCTCTTTATCTTAGTTAGAATAGCTTGAATTTTTGAAATTCAATGTCTATAGTAGGGGGTTCAATATACTGCAGGGGGGCTAATTACCTTGGCTAAGTAAAATGTTCAAATCATCTTTTCCCGCATATTTAATACATACAAACTTTTTATTAGAGTTCTTTTACTATGTAAAGGAGTTAGAATAGGTTGATTTTTTTTAAAATTCAAGGTCTATAGTAGGGGGTTCAAATTACCATGGAAAAGTAAAATTTTCAAAATATCGTTTCCAGCATGTTTAATACAAACAAACTACTAATTGGAGTAGTATTACTTTGTTAAGCAGTTAGAATAGCTTGAATTTTTGAAATTTAATGTATGTATTCATGGTAGTAGGGGTTTCAATATACCATGGTACGGGGGTCAAAATACCATGGAAAAGTAAAATTTTCAAAATATCTTTTCTTGCACGTTTAATACATACAAACTACTTATTGGAGTATTACCACTATGAAGGAGTAAGAAAAGCTTGAATTTTTGAAATTCAAGGTATAGTAGGGGGTTCAATATACCATGGTACGGGGGTTAAAATACCATGGAAAAGTAAAATTTTCAAATTTATCTCTTCTAGCATGTTTAATACAAACAAACTACTTATTGGAGTAGTATTACTATGTTAAGCAGTTAGAATATCTTGCATTTTTAAAATAAATTGACTATAGCAGGGGGTTGAATTTACCGCAGGGGGTCAGAATACCATGGCAATGTAAAATTTTCAAAATATCTAATCTATCATGTTTAATACAAACAAACTACTTGTTGGAGTAGTATTACTATGTTAAGCAGTTAGAATAGCTTGCATTTTTGAAATTTAAGGTCTATAGTTTGGGGTTCAATATACCATGGTAAGGGGGTCAAAATACCATGGAAAAGTAAAATTTTCAAAGTATCTTTTCCAGCAAGTTTAATACAGACAAACTACTAATTGGAGTATTTCAACTGTGTTAAGGAGTTAGAATAGCTTGAATTTTTGAAATTCAAATTCTATAGCAGGGGGTTCAATATACCATGGGCAAAACACCATGGAAAAGTAAAATTTTCAAAATATCTTTTCTAGCATGTTTAATACATACAAAATACTTATTGTAGTATTACTACTATCATGACTATGTAGGAGTAAGAATAGCTTGAATGTTTGAATTGCAAGGTATAGTAGGGGGTTCAATATACCATGGTTGGGGGGTCAAAATACCATGGAAAAGTAAAATTTTCAAAATATCTTTTCTAGCATGTTTAATACAAACAAACTACTTTTTTTTTAAATTGATACTTGTTTATTCCAAATATTTCCTGTTTACAATTTCCTCAGTTTCCTAGGATGCAAACTGTGAATTCCCGTTCACATTTAAACCAACTGTCCTGGAAGCAGGAGGCTGAAGTGCATTGTATTATCAGAAAAAAATAGTATACATGTAATAATACTTATATTCTTTTATATGACAATGAGTGAAAAAAAGGAATATCTTTCTAGAATGTAATACTAGTGATAAATAATATAACATTATAACATAAACGAGTGTACCTATAAACCAGATTCACAGTACCTTATAACATAATCGAGTGCATCTTCAAAACATGGATTACCGTAATCAATATAAATTAAGTAATATAAAAAAAAACATTTTACTAATGATGAATTTTGTTGTATTGCAATCGAAAAATAAATGTTGCAGATTTTCAGTATTATTAGCAGTTTGGCAAATATGACATTTTCCGTTTGACAATTGTAAGTCTACTTTCCGTTTATATGATATTGTGAATGTATTTGCATTGAAGTTCTAACAATTTATTAGTGATATTAACTTTTTTCAAATTGCCCCATACTATTTTTCAATTAATTTCGTGGCCATAAAATTCATGCCATTTAAGTTGACATTTTGGATATATATTCTTATTAATCATCTACGCTTCTACTACGACATGATTTCGCCACGACCGCAACACGATTGTTTTGAACATGTTCAAAGTTGTCCACGCTCATCACGATCTTGAAGACCTCACCACGACCTTACTACGATCATCAAAATTTGCATTTTTTTCACAGATCGTAGTGCGATCGTGGCCTAGTGGGACTGCGGTACTAGACAGTTCTTTACATACGAAGAAACAACTCAGTCTCATGCTACTTAGTGGACATTTTGATGAGTTAGTCTCATGCAACTTAGTGGACATTTTGATTATCTTTTTGAGTGATATAAGGGAGATAATATGCTACTTCCGGTGAAATGAATGTCACATCCGGTCTCATATGATAGCTTCTTTCACACTGATTCCAAAAATATATAGTTTCTATATACTTTTGTATGTAGAATGGGAGATAATTGGCCACTTCCGGTTTGTTGGAAGTCATTTTTAGTCTTCAGTAATCTGTTCATGTATCTATATGAGAAAATATATGGTTTCTGAGTACTTTTATGTGAAAAATTGCAAAAAAAGCTACTTCCGGTTTTCTCAAGGTCACTTCCGGTAGCCATTTTTCAAGGTCATTTGTCACTTAACCTTTTGTATAAGGTCAAATGTCTTTATAATGAACTTAATTGAAGTTATAATCAAATAACCTCATATCAAGGCATTACAGGGGCATCAACTCCTATAAGATGCTATTTCATTGTATAAGACTAAATGTAGCATATCTTCATTACAATAAAGCTGACATTTTGCACTTTTTCTTTTATATGTATCTCTCAAAGTGTCAGAGAAAATGCAAAAACAAGCAAAAGTCACAATTGAGAACTTGACCTTGACCTTTGACCTTGACCTCATTTTCTAAGTTAGGACCTAGGGAACTCAAATAAAAACATTCCGGGGTAATACGCTTAACTGTTTATGAGTTAAAAAAATATACCAACAAATTTATTTTGTAAAGGTAGATAATTCCTATAAAATTTCATCGAATCGCTTCGATCCAAATTAGCCAAAAATTACTGAGGATGTAACGAACAATTTGTAAAAAGAATTTTGTCGATATCTTTTTTTGTTATGAAGGAGATGCACACAGATGATTAACAGTAAATAGGGAGATAACTCTTACAAAGAAAATGGTTCGTCTTAGCAGGGTGAAATTTAAAAGCGCTTAAACTATACGATACAATAGAAAAGTGGAAAGACTTAATAATCAGAACAAATGCAATAGGTCTTTCCACAGAAAAGTGGAAAGACCTAATAATAATCAGAACTAAAACAATAAGTCTTTCCACAGAAAAGAGGAAAGACTTAATAAGGAAATAGAAACCGAAAAAGGAAAACGAAACCGAATAAGGAAATGAAAATCGAATAAGGAAAAAGAAACTGAAGAAGGAAAAAGAAACGAATAAGGGAATGAAAATCAAAAAAAGAAATACAAACTGAATAGGGAAATGCAAATCGAAAAAGGAAATAGAAAACGAATAAGGAAATGAAAATCGAAAAAGGAAATAGAAACCGAATAAGGAAATGAAAATCGAATAAGGAAATAGAAACCGAAAATAGGAAAAAGAAACCGAATAAGGAAATGAAAATCGAATAAGGAAATAGAAACCGAATAAGGAAAAGGAAACTGAATAAGGAAATGAAAACCAAAAAAAAGGAAATAGAAACCAAATAAGGAAATGAAAATCGAAAAAGGAAAAAGAAACCGAATAATGAAATGAAAATTAAAAAAGGAAAAAGAAACCGAATAAGGAAATGAAAATCTAAAAAGGAAATAGAAACCGAATAAGGAAATGAAAATCAAAAAAGGAAAAAGAAACTGAATAAGGAAATGAAAATCGAAAAAGGAAATAGAAAACGAATAAGGAAATAAAATCGAAAAAGGAAATAGAAACCGAATAAGGAAATGAAAATCTAAAAAGGAAATAGAAACCGAATAAGGAAATGAAAATCAAATAAGGAAATAGAAACCGAATAAGGAAAAAGAAACCTAATAAGGAAATGATAATCGAAAAAGGAAAAAGAAACCGAATAAGGAAATAAAAATCAAAAAAGAAAATAGAAACCGAATAAGGAAATGAAAATCGAAAAAGGAAATAGAAAACGAATAAGGAAACGAAAAAAATGAGGAAAAAAAATTTGAGGAAAATATTTTTCAGGAAAAAAAAATTCAGTTTGGACTTGAATATTTTCAAAATTTGAATATCGAAAAAGGAAAAAGGAAAAAGGAAACAACTTGTGTCTGGTTTAATTCTTTAGGTTTGATTATTTTCCATTTCTGTCTAATATAACCATTGCATTAGAAAGTTTCAATTCTATGTTTGTTTTTTTATTAATTTCATTATCAATTTCTAAAATTTGTAAGAAGTCAATTATATTGAACGTTTAACTCTTGAAAATTCCGATGTGCAGTTTCTTTTATCTACAAGCTTTTCAAATATCGAACAACAACTGTTAAATTTGTTGGTTTCTTCATTCAATATGTCTTTGATATATTTCATGTTACTTTTTAGAAAGGAAGAATAAACAATGGGTTATTTAGAAATGAAATTTTTGAATTTAATTTACCAAATAGTCTCATATGAAGTACCTCGTTCTTAGTTTTGGGATTATCTCCAATTTTTCGAAAATTAGACCATGTATAAATCATTTTCTGATAAAATAAAGGAACATTTTTAAGATTTAGTCCTTTAATATTTGAACATTTACATAAAAAATACTGATCATTATACTTGTTGTCAAATTGTCGAAGCCAATACTTGCCAAACGCATTCCAGCTTTCTAACGGTTCATGGAGAATTCGATAAAGAGACTTGATTTGCTCACTTCTAATGAATAAGTCTGTACTAATCATGCCCATTCTGCCCTTTTTTTTATCAAGACAACAAACCTGTCTGTCTACATGTTCTATTTGGTTAACCTTCCCGTCCCATATAAAATTCCAAATAATATTGTTTATTTCTTTTGAATATTTTTCAAGAAGTCCCCGCATTTCAATTTCATAACTACACATGGGCAATATGAAATTTTTTACTCTTTAGGTTATACCACTACATGAAAGTTTCCTGCTTTTCCAAACGTTGACACAGTTTTTAATCTTTTCTATTATACATGTACTTTGCCATATAGCATGATTATCAATTTCATAATTCGTTTATATGCCTATATGTATATACTGCAAAAAGTGTAATCCTTGCTAAGCTATTCAGTTTGGTATAGCTTAGCAAGGATTGCACTTTTTGCAGTATATACATATAGGCATATAAACGAATTATTTCTTAATAAAATATACATACGAAAAATATGTTTAAAAAAGTGGACATAATATTAACAGTGATACATTTGTGCTTTTTTTTTCTTTTTTTTTTAACAAACAAACTACTTATTGGAGAAGTATAACTATGTTTAGCAGTTAGAAGAGCTTGAGTTTTTTTTTTTTAAATATATGGCCTAAAGCAGGGGGTTCAATTTACCGCAGGGGGGTCAACATACCATGGCTATTTAAAATTTTCAAAACATCTTTTCCATCATGTTTAATACATACAAACTACTTATTGGAGTATTATCACTATCATGGTAAGGAGTTAGAATGGCTTGATTTTTTAAATTCAACGGCATTTTTGCACCAAAGGGCGATAATTTGGAGCTTTTTCAATAATACATACATTTTGAAAGTCATCTGGGGCCAAAACGAAATGATTTATTTGAATGATTTATGTACCATATGATAAGGAAACCACCAATAAATTAATAAATAAAATTTGTAACGAAAAAAATAACGTTTAATTTTTTTCTGAAATTTTTATACTCTCGAGCCTCCTTAAACATGATGGAAAAGATGTTATGAAAATTTTACTTTGCCATGGTAATTTGACCCCCTAGCTACTATGGTATATTGAATCCCCTACTATAGACCTTGAATTTCAAAATTCGAGCTATTTTAACTCCTTAACATAGTAATAATACTCCAATAAGTAGTTTATGTGTATTAAACATGATGGAAAAGATGAAAATTTGACATAGCCATGGTATTTTGACCCCCCCTGCGGTAAATTGAACTCCCTACTTTAGGCCATATATTTAAAAAATTAAAGCTATTCTAACTCCTTAACATAGTATTAATACTGCAATAAGTAGTTTGTATGTATTTTACATGATAGAAAAGATATTTTGAAAATTCTACTTTTCTACGGTATTTTGACCCCCTTACCATGGTATATTGAACCCCCCTCCCCCTTTACTCTAGACCTTGAATTCCCAAAATTCAAGCATTCTAATTGCTAAACATAGTAATACTACTCCAATAAGTTGTTTCTATGTATTAAACTTGCTGGATAAGATGTTTTGAAAATTTTACTTTTCCATGGTATTTTGACCCCCTGCCAAGGTATATTGAACCCCCTACTCTAGACCTTTAATTTCCAAAATTCTGGCAATTCTAACTCTTTTCGAATACAAATAGTTTGTATGTGTTAAACTTGGTGGATTAGATATTTTTGAAAATTTTACTTAGCCATGGTAATTTTGACCCCCCCCTGTCATGATATATCGAACCCCTACTCTAGACCTTTAATTTCCACAATTCTGGTATTTCTAACTCTTTCATGTAGTTAGAATACACCAATAAGTAGTTTGTATGTATTAAACTTGCTGGAAAAGATGTTTTAAAAATTTTACTTCTCGATGGTATTTTGATCCCCTGCCATGTTATATTGAACCCCCTACTCTAGACCTTTAAATTCCAAAATTCTGGCAATTTTAACTCTTTTAGAATACAAATAGTTTGTATGTGTTAAACTTTGTGGAAAAGATATTTTTGAAAATTTTACTTAGCCATGGTATTTTGACCCCCCTGTCATGGTATATCGAACCCCTACTCTAGACCTTTAATTTCCACACTTCTGGCAATTCTAACTCTTTTATGTAGTTAGAATACACCAATAAGTAGTTTGTATGTATTAAACTTGCTGGAACAGATGTTTTGAAAATTTTACTTTGCTATGGTATTTTGACCCCTGCCAGGTATATTGAACCTCCTACTCTAGACCTTTAATTTCCAAAACTCTAGTAATTCTAACTCTTTTATGTAGTTAGAATACCCCCAATAAGTTGTTTGTTTGTATTAAACTTGTTGGAAAAGATATTTTGAAAATTTTACTTTGCCATGGTATTTTGATCCCCCTGTCATGGTATATTGAACCCCCTACTCTAGACCTTTAATGTCCACAATTCTGGCAATTCTAACTCTTTTATGTAGTAAGAATAAACCTATAAGTAGTTTGTATTAATTAAACTTGCTGGAAAAGATGTTTTGAAAATTTTACCAAGCCATGGTATTTGGACCCCCTGCGTTATATTAAACCCCTACTCTAGGCCTTTAATTTCCAAAATTCTGGCAATTCTAAGTCTTTTATGTAGTTAGACTACTCTAATAAGTACTTTGTATGTATTGAACTTGCTGGAAAGGATGTTTTGAAAATTTAACTTTGCCATGGTATTTTTACCCCCCTGCGGTATATTGAACCCTCTTCTAAAGACCTTGAATTTCTAAAGTTCTGGCAATTCCAACTCTTTTAGATTACAACTAGTTTGTATGTGTTCAACTTGGTGGAAAAGATGTTTTAAAAATGTTACTTCTCCATGGTATTTTGACCCCCTGCCATGTTATATTGAACCCCCTACTCTAGACCTTTAAATTCCAAAATTCTGGCAATTTTAACTCTTTTAGAATACAAATAGTTTGTATGTGTTAAACTTTGTGGAAAAGATATTTTTGAAAATTTTACTTAGCCATGGTATTTTGACCCCCCCCCCCCCTGTCATGGTATATCGAACCCCTGCGTTATATTAAACCCCTTCTCTAGGCCTTTAATTTCCAAAATTCTGGTAATTCTAAGTCTTTTATGTAGTTACACTACTCCAGTAATTAGTTTGTATGTATTAAACTTGCTGGAAAGGATGTTTTGAAAATTTAACTTCGCCATGGTATTTTTACCCCCCTGCGGTATATTGAACCCTCTTCTAACATGTCTAAAGACATTGAATTTCTAAAGTTCTGGCAATTCCAACTCTTTTAGATTACAACTAGTTTGTATGTGTTAAACTTGGTGGAAAAGATATGTTTGAAAATTTTACCTAGCCATGATATTTTGACCCCCCCCCCCCCTGTCATGGTATATTGAACCCCTACTTTAGACCTTTAATTTCCCCAAATTTTGGCAAATCTAAGTCTTTTATGTAGTTAGAATACACCAATAAGTAGTTTGTTTGTATTAAACTTGCTGGAACAGATGTTTTGAACATTTTACTTTGCCATGGTATTTTTACCCCCCTGTGGTATATTGAACCCCCTACTAAAAACTTTGAATTTCCAAAGTTCTGGCAATTCTAACTCCTTACTATTTTAATTATACTCAAATCAGTAGTTAGCATATATTTTCCATGCTTAAAAAGATGTTTTGAATTTTTTTCTTAGACATGATATTTTGAACCACTGCCAGTATATTGACCCTCCCCCATTTACACCTTCAATTTAAAAAATTCTAGCTATTCTCACTCCTTTACATAGTAATATTACTCAAATATTAGTTTGTATATGTTTGACATGCTAGAACAGATGTTTTAAACATTTTACTTTTTAAATTAAACTGAGTCATGGTAATTTGACCCCCTTCCCCATTTTTTAACATGGAAAATCAAAACTACTCTTATATAGATAAGCATAACAGCCAAAAGTTTATTGTTTTCTGTTTAGTATATCAATTTTATTTGGCAATCGCCAACGGCAGTCAGCAGGGTTAAAGAACATCAGTTGTTCGACCTGTTAGTAAAATGCGTTTTACATGTTTTGCTTGAATATACTTTTTCACTTTTTTGGTCTTTTGGAAAATGTTGTTTGTGCTGTATTTAGACCCTTCTACAACGAAATTGGTTGTACATGCACACGTATAAAAATTACGGTTTTTATCCAACGCAATCATAGGTTTGAACGTAGTTTTCAATTAAGACTTGTCTATATATATATATATACATATATTATAATTACAAATAATTCTACATGGTCTAGTTATAATGTATCAATAAGTATTTTGAATGACATTTTGTTGGTAAAGACTTCAGAGCACTTATACCCAGCAAAGATATTTCTTTTAATCAATGATGGAAAATGTACCTCCCCTTCTTTTATGAATGATTTTTTAATCTATGATAAGCTTTAGAATAATGTATAATGTTCTAATAATCTTCTAGGATGAAAAAAAACCACGGGGGTTCAATTTACCATGGGGGTCAATTTTCCATACAGGGGGGGGGGGGGTTAATTTACCATAGCGGTATTTTGATCCTAGGGTCATTTTACCATGGGGTTCAAAATACCATATGACACCGGGTTAGTCTGTATATACAACATATTGTGTTCTTAACATGAAATTATGTTTCTATTCGCAGATGCCGTTTTCTTTTTTTTTGGTGATTTATGGATTCATTGGTCACACTATTGGGTTTACTTGTGATGAAACTGCCAACCACTGCTTTACATCTATTGATATCAGATCAAAGTATACAATGCAGGATAAAAATGATGTTCGAGTGTATGCAAAGGGTCGTCGATTATACTCGCACAAAGGTGCTGTTCCAATAGATGACATCATATCTGCTGACGGTTGGAACCTAACTAGAAAACTTATCACTGCCAATGGAACCATGCCAGGTCCTCCTATTTTCATGTATCATCACCAATATATCACGATAATTGTTCATAACTATCTGGTTAATGAGTCTGTTACTATTCACTGGCATGGCATTGATCAACTGGAACATCCAGCCATGGATGGTGTTGCTTATGTTTCACAATGCCCAATATTGCCAGGTCAATCATTTAATTACACATTCAAGCCTCGTTTCGGAGGATCCTATTGGTACCACTCTCACTTAGGCATCCAAAGAGATATGGGTTTATATGGTGCTTTTATTGTACTTCTTAAAGGAGAGCCACCAACGAAACAGCATATTATTCTAATTCAAGAATGGAACCATATGTTTAATGCAGTTGAATTACTTAACATCAGTCCACTTCCCCAACCTCACTCAATCTTAATCAACGGACGAGGACAATTCCAGGATATTCGTGCACCCCTTGAAACATTCAACTTTAATAAACTTGAGCGAAATTTGTTCAGGCTGATTGCGGTCGGTTCGCATAGTACCTTATTATTTTCGATTCCGGGTTTAAAATTGATTGTGTCTGAAACTGACGGGTTTGAAGTTCAGCCGGAAGTTGTAGATAAAATAATCATATTTCCAGCGGAACGTTATAACTTTGAAATCGATTTAAGTTATGTTAAAGATGAAATGTACACTATGAATGTTCGTGTTCTGTCGTCACCAAATCTTACATTTGGAAATGATATTGGACTTGCATTTCTTACTGTTGTTAACTATTCAAATGATGATTCTCTTGTTTCCGTTAATAGACATATTGACAAACGACTCCTAGTTCTCAATTGCCCTTTTCGTACTTACCCAAAGAACACAGATTTTACTTGCATTCCCATCTCTGACTTGAAATCTAAGAAACATATTGATAATGATGCGTTTAGTAGCGAACACATACCAAAAACAAATGACAAATTATTACATTTCTTGAACTTTGGATTCCCCAATGGTCATTCATCCATAAATGGACACATTTATCACTCACCAACAGTAGCTCCGCTGACACAACCGTCTGAAACGGACACCAATTGTGGTAAATGTGACGATGAAACAACCTGTAGATGTAGCTATTCGTTACCTTTATCTTCTGGATCTGAAGTCATAATGGTTCTAATGGTTCTTGGTCAAGAAGCAACAATTTCTCATCCTGTCCATATGCACGGTCACACGTTTGAAGTTCTTAAGATGGTTTTCCCTACAGTAACAAATGATGGCAAGTTTGTATTTACAGAGGACATACAATGCAGTGAAACACTAACTAATAATCAAAGCCAGTGCAACAACGCCAAATGGAAAAACGAATCATGGAACGATTACAAGAATATACCAGGCATAAACTTAAATAATCCCATACGCAAAGATACGATTATTGTACCGTATGGAGGCTATGTGATTATTAGAATAGATGCTAGGAATCCAGGAGTATGGTTCTTGCACTGTCACATTGATAAACATATGATCGAAGGAATGGCTGTCATGCTTAATGAATCTTTTGAAAATCAAAATAAATATGTTCCAGAAGGCCTTTCAAAATGCAACAGTCATTTAAAGTCAAATTCGGGAGAAGTCATTAATGTGTCAGGTATGATAACATTTTATAAAAAACTTAGTAAATCCCGCTTATTCACCGTATACTCTTAATTCGATTTTGTTTGCTTATGTATGTTGTACATATCCGTACATACTTGCGCTAAAATTGCAATCTTATAAGTGTACGTTTTTATCGTAGCTTGGTTCCTCTATCAATGAATGCAATTCCGATAAATCTTGAAGAGTTTAAACTTAGGATGGCACATTATTTTTCTAAATCAACAAATTAGATTTATATATATACGTACAGCTAACGGCCATGAGTCATCATATTAAACATGTCATGCTTCCGAAGCGCTTTTCAGGATATAGCTTTTTCATCAGGAACTCTCAAAGCCGAATATTTGAATGCAAATGATTTATAAAAACAAAAACAGTTGAAGCGCTATATGATCAAAAAATGTATATAAGTTATGTGACTATACAAGAGATGTTCGCTTTTATCGCAAATAAAAATCAACTAAAACACTATACCTTAAAAGTACACTTTTCGAGTTACACGTCTGATATTTTTCCTTTCATGTAATGAGAAGAAAATGCCTAATGCGTGTATAAAATGAATATATACAACACTCATTTTAGTAATTTTTTAAATAGTCGATAAACGTCCCTTTAAATAACAGATTCATGCTTGATTCGCCAGTCAGTTGTGCTTGTTTGTCGCTTTATATACTACAGCTAGAACACTGTTGCATGTACCTACCAAATATGCCAACAAAGGGACATTTCGCCAAATATTGATTTCAATTGCAAGTCACGTCACATTTTTTTTACAATTTTGAGTTTGTTTAAATATTTGAAACAAAGTAACTCAGTAAAACAGATAATGATACATTAAGAGATAAACTATATCTATAGACTTCAAAATTACATGTAGATTGTTATCGCCACATTCAGACTATACATTCTTTCACAGGTACAACAACAACACCATTAACAACGACAACAATAACAACGACAACAACAACAATAACAACGCCTTCAACATCACCAAATTCATGTCGTATATTCTTTAAAGAAAATACGTGTTCTCTTAATTACTTTATTTTAGCTATCGTGTTACTTTTTGTGTTATTGTTAATATTGATCGCAACTGGATACTTTATTAAACGGATTATAAATCAGAGAGATCTACATCAAGATAATACATCTGATTCTGTGAAAGACAGAAAAAGATACAAATCTGACGAGTATGAACTGCATAACATGTTACTGTAATTCACCACCATACAAATCATTTGAAACTTTTGAAATTTGAAGAATGTAAAAATGAAATTGGAACAAAAGAATTATATCATACGGTTGTAAACAATTCAAATGAAATTTCATAAATAAACGGTGCTAAAATGTTTTCAAAGTCATGATTCATAAATTAATTGAAATACGTGTACGATGTAGATTTATTTTTAGCTCACCTGGCCCGAAGGGCCAAGTGAGCTTTTCCCATCACTTTGCGTCCGGCGTCCGTCGTCCGTCGTCCGTCGTCCGTCGTCGTTGTTAACTTTTACAAAAATCTTCTCCTCTGAAACTACCGGGCCAAATTGAACCAAACTTGGCCACAATCATCATTGGGGTATCTAGTTTAAAAAATGTGTGGCGTGACCCGGTCAACCAACCAAGATGGCCGCCACGGCTAAAAATTAAACATAGGGGTAAAATGCAGTTTTTGGCTTATAACTCAAAAACCAAAGCATTTAGAGGAAATCTGACATGGGATACAAATGTTTATCAGGTCAAGATCTATCTGCCCTGAAATTTTCAGATGAATCGGTCAACCCGTTGTTGGGTTGCTGCCCCTGAATTGGTAATTTTGTGGAAATTTTGCAGTTTTTGGTTATTATCTTGAATATTATTATAGATAGAGATAAACTGTAAACAGCAATAATGTTTAGTAAAGTAGGATTTACAAATAAGTCAACATGACAGAAATGGTCAGTTGACCCGTTTAGGAGTTATTGCCCTTTATAGTCAATTTTTAACCATTTTTCGTAAATCTTAGTTATCTTTTACAAAAATCTTCTCCTCTGAAACTACTGGGCCAAATTGAACCAAACTTGGCCACAATCATCATTGGGGTATCTAGTTTAAAAAATGTGTGGCGTGACCCGGTCAACCAATCAAGATGGCCGCCACAGCTAAAAATAGAACATAGGGGTAAACTGCAGTTTTTGGCTTATAACTCAAAAACCAAAGCATTTAGAGGAAATCTGACATGGGTTAAAATGTTTATCAGGTCAAGATCTATCTGCCCTAAAATTTTCAGATGAATCGGTCAACCCGTTGTTGGGTTGCTGCCCCTGAATTGGTAATTTTGTGGAAATTTTGCAGTTTTTGGTTATTATCTTGAATATTATTATAGATAGAGATAAACTGTAAACAGCAATAATGTTTAGTAAAGAAGGATTTACAAATAAGTCAACATGACTGAAATGGTCAGTTGACCCGTTTAGGAGTTATTGCCCTTTATAGTCAATTTTTAACCATTTTTCGTAAATCTTAGTTATCTTTTACAAAAATCTTCTCCTCTGAAACTGCTGGGCCAAATTGAACCAAACTTGGCCACAATCATCATTGGGGTATCTAGTTTAAAAAATGTGTGGCGTGACCCGGTCATCCAACCAAGATGGCCGCCACGGCAAAAAATAGAACATAGGGGTAAAATGCAGTTTTTGGCTTATAACTCAAAAACCAAAGCATTTAGAGGAAATCTGACACGTGGTAAAACTGTTTATCAGGTCAAGATCTATCTGCCCTGAAATTTTCAGATGAATCGGTCAACCCGTTGTTGGGTTGCTGCCCCTGAATTGGTAATTTTGTGGAAATTTTGCAGTTTTTGGTTATTATCTTGAATATTATTATAGAAAGAGATAAACTGTAAACAGCAATAATGTTTAGTAAAGTAGGATTTACAAATAAGTCAACATGACCGAAATGGTCAGTTGACCCGTTTAGGAGTTATTGCCCTTTATAGTCAATTTTTAACCATTTTTCGTAAATCTTAGTTATCTTTTACAAAAATCTTCTCCTCTGAAACTACTGGGCCAAATTAATCCAGACTTGGCAATCATCATCTTTGTGGTATCTTGTTTTAAAAATGTGTCCGGTGACCCGACTATCAAATCAAGATGGCCGCCACAGCTAAAAATAGAACATGGGGGTAAAATGCAGTTTTTGGCTTATAACTCAAAACCAAAGCATTTAGAGCAAATCCAACACGGGGTAAAATTATTAATCAGATCAAGATCTATCTGCCCTATAATTTTCAGATGAATCTGACAACCCATTGTTGGGTTGCTGCCCCTGAATCGGTAATTTTAAGGAAATTTTGCTGTTTTTGGTTATTATCTTAAATTTTATTATAGATAGAGATAAACTGTAAACAGCAATTATGTTCAGCAAAGTAAGATTTACAAATAAGTCAACATGACCGAAATTGTCAATTGACCCCCTAAGGAGCTATTGTCCTTTATAGTCAATTTTTAACAATTTTCATAAAATTTGTAAATTTTTATTAACATTTTCCACTGAAACTACTGGGCCAAGTTCATTATAAATAGAGATAAATGTAAGCAGCAAGACTAGTAAAGTAAGATTTACAAACACATCACCATCACCAAAACACAATTTTGTCATGAATCCATCTGCTTCCTTTGTTTAATATTCACATAGACCAAGGTGAGCGACACAGGCTCTTTGGAGCCTCTAGTTAAACAATCATATTTGTGACTTGAGATTTTTTATAACAAAAATAGTAAAAAGTTAAGTAATACTTTTATCTATTCAGTTGTATTGGTCAGATCTATATAATTATAACTTATAATCAGAAATATCTTAGCATGTAGCTTGGCTAGTTGAAGCGTCAGAGAGTGTGAGTCGATGCAATCACTTGACATCCTTCACTGGGGTAAAGCGGATGACCGTAACTGCATTCACGGTCATCCACAGTTGTCGGATGAAAAATTAGGTCAGTTTCTGTATTGTCTGTTAAAGTGTTTCTATATCATTTTCTTTACCAATCATACATTTAAACGATGTAAATTTATAAACGAATCACTCGGAAATCACTAATTACTTCCGAGAAATGTGCATGAAACGGGAAATTCGATTTGAAAAATCGTTAAGATGACCGTAAATCATAATTAAAATATTTTCAAGACGACCGTAACATAAAACAAAGATGACCGTGATTGGTAAAAAGATGACCGTAACTTGTAAAGGATGACCGTAATTTGTGAAGACTGATTGTAATTTATATAGGACGACCGTAACTTTTATAGGATGACCATTCTAAGAAATATCCGTATTGTATTCAAAGCATTTTTGTTTAGTTTGTCGATCTCAATAGGGGCTCGGTTAGCGGATATAAATATGTTTCATAAATTTCTTTTTCTAAACTATAATTTAATTGGCCGTATTTTAGATTTATGACAATGATAGTAAATTGCATATTTCTCGTAAACAATGAAATATTTATTAATAACGATGTTAAAATTTTAACACAAATTGACAGCGATACGACGAAAATTTGAAGAAACATGAATGTGTCACAAATACACGAATGTCTCATCTACACTATCATTTTCTATGTTTAGTGGACTGTGAAAATGGAGTAAAACTGTAATTTGGCATTAGAATTAAAAATATCATACCATAGGGAAAATGTGTACTAAGTTTCAATTTTATTTAACTTGAAGCTGGACAAACGGACAAACACACAGACGAACGGACAGACGTACGCACAGACCAGAAAATCACAATGCAAATAAATGGAGCATTAAAAACATTAATAAAACATACGAATATTTGGTAATCGAACCCATGTGTATGGTTCCAGAGGAAACAGATTAAAATTTTAATTTGTCTTGATATATGCAGGCGGAAACACTTTTGAAATAGAACAAAAGAATCAAAGCTCTTTGTTTATCGACATAAGCGATAAATGTTTACTGTAATGTTTGATATAGTAACAAAATTTTCAAAAGTTAATAGAAACAAATTTAACGACAATTTTGTTCTCAATTACGAAGTGTTTTATTTTAAAAACACCATTTGCATAAGTTTTCAATGTATCTATTACATAGTAATGCAAAACAATAAGATATCAAGTCGACGACATGGGTATCTCTATAAGTTGGATGTAGAAAATGCATACCCTCCGAATTTTTTTTTACCACGGACGGAGAATATATCAGTCTTTTAGTTCAAAAATTTTCGTGTCTGCCCTTCCATAAGGTGAATCAAGAAAAAAATCCACAAAATAGGTAACGATTGTATTGAAAAGAGAGAATCGAGTGCACCTTTTTATGTTAGGCATGTTTGTGGTTTATATTTTTTCTTTAATTGTTTATCAAAGGTACCAGGATTATAATTAAGTACGCCAGACGCGCGTTTCGTCTACATCAGACTCATCAGTGACGCTCATATCAAAATAGTTATAAAGCCAAACAAGTACAAAGTTGAAGAGCATTGAGGATCCAAAATTCCAAAAAGTTGTGCCAAATACGGCTAAGGTAATCTATGCCTGGGATAAGAAAATCCTTAGTTTTTAAAAACGTACAAAGCAAGAGTATTTGATATAGCATCTCACTTCAGATTCTATCATTTATATATATATCAAAACTACAGGTTGACTTTATAACGTAAAGAAGTGACAGTACGAAAAGATGAAATATATGGGTCAAGTGAAATACCTATCTAATGAATCACAAAAACAGAGTAAGTGTGTTCGAATAGCTATTCTTTTTTTCTAAAAGTACTTGACGAGTCTTTTAATTTGAATGATGAAAATGGATATCTTCGAAAAAATATGATTTTCTTGTGTGTGATAACTAGGGTTTATAATCTTCAACCACTGAAAATGTTAAGTCAGGCTGCCCTTCCACGAAATATTCAATTAGAATATTTTTTAAATGCTTAAGAATTTTCGAAAATTCCACCTGACACCCGAACAGACATTACTTTTAAGTTAAATCAATGCAGACAAGATCATTAACTGATGATGATGCTCATTAGTAAGTAGATACAGTTGTCTTTTAAAATATAACTGACATATAACGATCGATCGTGATGGTGCTATGTTGATAAATTTATCAGTTTTAAAGAGCAAAATTGGCAGAGCGTCATCCCTACAATGGCTTCTATTTCTACGATTGTGAGCATGAACTGGTGTAATGGGGAGATAATTTTGAAGAAGAAGAATCCTGACTGTATGAATAACATTTCTGTATATATACAAATTGACAACGTTCCGCCTTGTGATACGTTATTCGTACAAGACTATTTTAAGGATCTACTTTGCTGGAGCTCACCTTAACTAGTTTAGTCGTATGATATTTTCAAAATATTTCTGTTATTTTATTTGCACGACAAAATGGAAGACGATATAATATCAATGGGTGTACATGCATTGGCATTTTTAAAAATTTGTATTTTTTATATGTCATCATAGTAAAAGGAATCCCAGAAATAAAAAAAAATCTTTTGTCGAGCAGTTGGAGGCTGTGCACCGCATTTTTTTCATTATACTTGTAAGGTGTCATATTATCGCGCTTTTGTAAGCATGTTTTCTCTACCTGTTCATTTGCATGTCTTTTTGCAAATTCATTTTAAAACTTAAACCCTCTACTGTAAAAAAGATACATATGGTAATCTTTGCATTTGAAGCACGTCTTATTTTCTTCTACCTATAGGATAATACTCTCATATTAATACGTGTATACCAACACGAGTAATCATTTGATACAAACAGGTAGTTATATACATACGGATATTTCTTAGAATTGAGGGTCATCCTTTAAAAGTTACGGTCATCATTTACCAATTACGGTCATCTTAAAAGCAATTACGGTCACCCTCGCTGATTCTGTTACGGTCATCTCGATTGTGATTTACGGTCATCTGAGCGATTTTTTCAAATCGAATTTCCCGTTTCATGCACATTTCTCGGAAGTAATTAGTGATTTCCGAGTGATTCTTTTATAAATTTACATCGTTTCAATGTATGATTTGTAAAGAAAATGATATAGAAACACTTTAACAGACAAAACAGAAACTGACCTAATTTTTCATCCGACATCTTGGGATGACCGTGAATGCAGTTACGGTCATCAGCTTTACCCCAGTGATCCTTTATCCGGTTAACATTTGCATCACCTTTGAGACTATTAAGCTCATTTTACAAGAATTTTAAAGTATGACATCTTTATAATCAAAATGTAACATTTGCACATTGTTGAAGGCCGTACGGTGACCTATAGTTGTTAATATATGTGTCAATTTGGTCTTTTGTGGACAGTTGTATCATTGACAATCATACCACATGTTTCTTTTTTATATTAAGTTCCCTTTGGACTATTATACAAACTATTGACATCAATACCAGACAGTCATTGTGACAGTTTTGTTTTATCAAAACTACAAAACCAAATCCGTTTAAATTTCATTTGACAAAAAGTAGAGACATACATTACAAAGAATATTCATTTTCATCAGCTAATTTAAAAAAAATGGAGCGTAAGGTGTGTGTCAACGAGACAGTAGTGCAATTGCATAAATAACCAAAGAACATCTGGCTTATATGACAATAACAATGCCACATATATAGCTAGGTTCCCATGTAATTATGCATGCGAACTTGGCGTAACTATTCTATAGGAAGTTCAATATCATATCAGCATATGCATCCGTTCAGCAGAAAATGTGCTATAAGAGACCAGATATATCATACGAACCTGACTTTGATAACGAATGTCGAAAGTTATACAAATAGATCGTGCTTACATGTACAAGCAATATTTGCCAAACATGCATGTTGATTATTAAACAAATTTCCAGAGTCGTTACAGTTCCTTGGTAAATTACTAGAAAAGGACCATATTTGTTTTATATATGATTAATTAATTATATTGATTTATTGTTTTCCTTGGAGTTTAAATAAATATCGATCTTATACTTAAAGGTGACATAAAAAAGAGTGTCAGACAAACGATGGTGTGATTTTTGAATTATAGGAAGTCTATCAGATATTGAATTCCCTTAATACCTTTTTGACCGACAGTAGGACGCAGTATTTATACGCGCATGTCTTGATTAAAATCTTGAAGACCCATTGGTGGCCGTCGACAGTTGTATGCTCTTTGGCCGGATATTGTCTCGTTGACACATTCCCCATTTCCTTTTCCATTCTTAATTTTAATTGACTATATTATACAATTTACTGGTAACAAAGGTTAATATTTAAAAGATAATTTACAAGAAATATACTGATAGTTATTAATTTTGAAACATATTTATTATAACTCTAAATTATTCTATATTTTTCATATTACTTCTAATAAAAAGTATATTAAAAAGTGATAACCTATGTATTTTGTGTTTCTTGAAATCATTATGTTGAATGCATCTCCTTTATATTGCTCAGTAATTATGGAGGAATTTAAACGAGAGAACAAAGATCTGAAAAGAGAATGCTAAGTCAGCCTTTGACCTAGTAAAACCTTGAAGCCTTTGACGTAAATTATTTTATATCACACCGCAAGAAATAGTAATGATTGATGATCTATATAAAAATTCAAGATCCAGTGTCAATGAAATTGAACCATGAACAATACAATGCAATCAATATTGAACAAGGTGTCCGACAAGATGTCACATTAGTGCCGACCTTTACAAAGTTTATATAAATGATCTATTAAACGAAGATATATAACATAAAATTGAGAAAGGAAATGGTGAATATGTCAAAGTCTCTGTGCTTTAAATAAGTATATACTGGCATGACTGGTTAAGGTTTGTATTGAGGAACAGCAGTTTCAAATATGCCTGTTCTGTCAATGCATGTTTGTAGTTTGACTATTGTCTCTTTTTGTTTCACCGTCTAGTCACAATAGCTTAGTAACTAAATTCAGGTTTGTCTGCAGGTCCAGCTGACTTACCTATGGGGGAGGGGGCTCCAGACATGCTTCAGTGATT
Source organism: Mytilus trossulus (assembly GCF_036588685.1). Taxonomy (NCBI): domain Eukaryota; kingdom Metazoa; phylum Mollusca; class Bivalvia; order Mytilida; family Mytilidae; genus Mytilus; species Mytilus trossulus. Next base: position 55,355,330 of record NC_086386.1, on the reverse strand, counting down.
CGCTATAAAAATATGATTGCCAATGAGACAACTCTCCACAAGAGCTAACATTACATAGAAGTTAAAATCTCTCTCTATATATATGTGTACATTGTTTATACTATATATACTCCATTCTGAAAACTCTAATCAAGACTAAGGTTGGTAAATTTAACAAAGGTGGATGCAGAGAAGATAAGCAAAGGGAATGATAAACACTGTTGTGTCAGTGTGCCATTAATGGCTTGTTATTGCACATATACTTGTACATGTAAACTTACAAATTTTATTTATTTTGTAAAAGGTTGAGTTGTCATGTTCCCATTAATATACTGTAGTTTTATCTTATGAAGAGGGACAAAAGATACAAGATGCATCGATCATGGACCTTCAAACTCCTATATGAAAAAAAACAACACAATGGTTAAAAAAGAAAAACACCAATATAAAAATCAGCAATACACAATCACAACATGGAAAAACTAAATACAGAGCAATAAAACCCCATCAAAAGCAGGGTTGTAGTTAGGATAGAACAAACATTTCGGTCATCATCTATGAAAAGGATATTGCAAAACGGTCAACTTACTGATGATGTCAGATAGCATCAGTAAAACTCGTGACTTTTAACTTTTCCTTTTGTAGCACTTTGTTTAAAAGCTTACACAATTCATTCCAAAGCCTAGGAATTTATAATAAAATTGAGAATGAAAATGGGGAATGTGTCAAAGAGACAACAACCCGACCAAATAAAAATCTATATTATAAATGCAAAGGATACATATATATTCCATGATTCCTCATGACATTTTGTCAGACATATATATTTATTTGAGAAAACAATATCATAGGTAAAAACCATAAACAGCTTATTGTACAACTTGTTATGGCCAGAAATTGTTGTCCTGTCATACAAAGTCAACAATATAAATTACAAATTTTGGGATGATTATCAGCTTTTCAACAAATTATTTTTGGAAATTTACATTTATAAGTGTTACACAATTATAAGGGATTAATGAAGACCAATTATAAAACTCTTTAATTTCAGGTTAGTGTCTGATCAAACAGTAGTAAGTTTTGGCTCCAGTCTGAAAAACCTTAGATTCTGACAATGTTTCTTTCAATTTGTTACTGGGCCAAACAAATAACATGGTGGAGGGAACTCTTAAAACACACAGACAGTGACACAGAAAAAGCCACTACAAGCATCTGAAGATGAAGATGAGAATGGCACTACAGATCTAGGTTGTGAACCAGCTCCAGAGTTTTAACATGCAGATCTTAGCCTATGGTACATGTATTGTATGTATAATGTATGATATAATACTTTAAATTTATAATCATGATGATAAAGACAAAAAAAAGTATCTGGATAGACTTTTAGTTTATTGTCTATTTATTTCATGTATATCTTAAGTTTGTTCTCAAATACATTTTTGATATATATACCAAAAATTATGTATCACAATATCAACTGTCAATTTCATTAATGATTGAATGAATTAAATATTCTGTCTTTTTTTGTTTTACAGAATTCTGTCATAAACTATTATTAGTTTGATGTGCTGAAAACATGGGAAATAAACGTCACCATAAATCATTCTCAAGATGGTTATTCAGTTGTCAAACTGCTTCTAAATAAACAGTTTGCAATTGTAATTAATTATTTTTGAATGAGTTAATTTACATCATGAACTGATGCTGAAAGTTGCTGGATCGTCATAGTCCTGAAGTATGGAAATGGAATAAAAATGTTATATTGCTGCTGGTCTTTTTTAGTCTTCAATAGGATCAAGGTATGTTATATAAAAAAGAAGATGTGGTATGATTGCCAATGAGACAACTCTCCACAAGTGACCAAAATGACACAGAAATTAACAATTTATGACTATAGGACTAAGGTCACCGCCTTCAACAATGAGCAAAGCCCATGTATACATGGTTACAGGTATATATATATATAATACTTTCCAATATTATGATATCTAAAGAATGTTCCTAAACATGTAATTATTATTTTTTTTAAGTCATTTGTAATTACACAATGTTACATGGCCTTACATAACAAAATTTCCAATCATACATGAGTATTTACTACATTGAAGAATAGGTCCATCCAATGAAATTATCTGAAAAATAGTTATTGTTATACTTTCATACATTTGACGTGAAACTGTACTTATGTATCCCGTCATACTTTGAACCACAGAATTATTTTATCTATTATTATTACTTCTACTGTTAAAGGAGCACTAGCTACGATATATATAAAAAAATAAAGTATGATTTTTTTTAGATTAATCATTAATTGAATTGGAATAATGAAATAATAATTTGCTTTTAGCAATCAATTTGCTTTAATTTTGTTGAAATAAGCGATTATACATAATTTTTGACTGATTCACTTGCAAGTGAATACGTCATCATCATTCTAACCGGTATTTATGTGAACTTCAATTTAACCCCCTAGCTAGAGACTGACAACGCATGCATTGTACGTGAACTGGTTATTTAAAGAAACAAAATGTCAACAATGAAAGTGAAACTACGGTAAATCATTTGATTACTAATTTCGATCCACATAAATCATTCTTATACGGTTAAAAACAATAAGAAACTTATATTTTTAATCTATAAATTCAAATCAAACAGACCTATAAAAATCCAATTGCACGTGCTGGTTTGACCTATTCATATCTTTATTTGTGTTTACATCGCTTATATGGTCATCTGAGGTCAAATCGATAGTTAATAAGATGGCATCTGGATTTTAATACACACGAAACGAACCTACATATCATCTACCCCATGCTCCGTAAACTGTTTATTTTAAACGTTTGATAGATTGGATAAATGTTTTACATTGTTATTAATCAAATGTGAGAATTTGAGTCAAATTGGTGACCATGAATTTGACAGCTAGTGCCCCTTTAAGTATGTTTTTTGTTATATCTACTTTACGTGACTCTGCATTTATGTATGCCGTCAATCGAACGACAAAATTATTTTTATGTCAACCTGTGCAAATTTCAAACGCGCAATTTTATCCTTCACGGGCAGACTTTACATAGATAAATTAAGTCGTATAAGAAAAGCAATATGAGTATGTTAAATTTGATGTATGCCCTTTTATGCTTCTTCGTTACATTTGTTGTTTTTATAGTGATATTAAGATGATAACACAATATTGACTGCTGTACCCCTATTTTTGAAATTTTTACTCTTTGAGTATGTTTGTTTTGTTCATGCATTGTTGACAATGTAATGGAATTTAATGCGACTGTCATACAAGTGAGAGGTTTAGCTAGCTATAAAACCAGGTTCGATCCACCATTTTCTTCATTAGAAAATGCCTGTTCCAAGTCAGGAATATGACAGTTGTTATCCATTCGTTTGATGTGTTTGGATTTCCTTTTTGAATTTTCCTCGGAGTTCAGTATTTTTGTGTTTTTACTTTTTATCATACATCATAACAAGGAGAAAGTACCTATGTTTATATATTCCAGACCATATAAGTATTTGGATTGTATGTGTACGGTCCAGTACGAGTATACTCATATGATCTAGTACAAGCTTGACCGTACATGCATTTGGAACATATGGGTTTATTTTAGACACATATTTATCAAAATACTTTTATTGAGTATTACTTATTAATATTAGACAGTTAAGGGAATAAAGTGGAAAACATTACATCAATTGAAATTGAATAATTCTGTATTTAATTGTCTGTTTCAATCTTATTTTAGCATTCTTGTCCCTGGTTACAAATATAAAAAAGGAAATGTGGTATGATTGGCAATGAGATAACTATCCACAAAAGACCAAAATGAAAACTTTTTCATTCTTTGCTTACTTTTTAACACTATTTTATTATAGTTTTTAATTTTTTATGAACATATTTTTATATAATTTATGTCCATTTTCTTCCGCGATATACTGTACAGGAGATTAACTTTTAAATAGTTAAAAGTTAAAACATTAATTTTTTATTTCAATATATTACAATTGAACTTTTTATATTAATTTAAGATTTCGGTTGTGTTGAACTGTGATGTTTATACTTTTAATGATAAACATGTATATGTATCGAATAAACTTGACCAACGTCTTATAATCTGGCAGACCGTAAGTGTACATTCAGACCATATGCATATTTTGAAAAAGTATGCATATATGGATCGGACCTATTTCTTTATTATTATTTAAATGATATATATTTATATGTTAGAGTGGGAAATTTAGATATTTGTGCAACAGATTAGTGGATAAGGTACATCCTACATTTGATATGCTAGAATTTGGATTGATCATAGTAATGAGGGAAATTTTTGTTTATTTTATATGACTTTTTAATATTTTTTGTTGTTGTTATTTGTTTGAATCCTATTAAGTGTCCTGAATTTTGGTCATTGCTATATATATGGTATAGAGGCGTTTACCGCATGCACATCTAGGTTGCCCAAATTTCAAAAATGTCATAGGTTTGATATATTGGTTTCGAGACGGAACTTTTTGCAGGTAGGGGTGTGTGTCACCGGATATATGTATCAATTTTGTTTCATTATTGAACATATTGTGTTATTTGTGTTATCAGTGTTATATGTTTCACATTCATATCATATTTATATTCATGTTTCTTGACGATTGATGACAAATAGTTTTGCGCTGCATATTTTGAAACAATTTATTGCTTTGTACACTATGTTTGGTTTTACGTACTGAATATTTAAATTAGTACAATAAAAAATTAAAGCAATTCTTTATTATTATTTAAATTTTATTTATATATATTCAAATGGCACGAGTTGTGCATGAACCCAAAGCACTTCAAAATTAACCATATATACATGTACACTAATATAAGCACTTTTCGAGATAGTCACTGGTCCATATTACACTCAGGAAGGTGGAAGACGAAAGTCACCGCTTCAGGTACAAATTTTACTTGTAACTTTATATATTCTTTTAGCCTTGTTTAAAATGTTTCAATTAAAGTAAAGTTACTTTAGGTTTTTCAAATATATAGAATTCAGTATGGCTTGAAAGCCGCATTTTGGTATGCAAGTTAATGACAGAATAGAGCTCTGTTGCATGCAAATATTTTAGTCAAATATATTGTTCATATCTATTGGAACACAATTGTAAACTTAGTTTACAATTTTTATACTTTCAGATTAATATACTATGATAGGGTATCTTAAAATTGGACAACTCGGTTAATGCAGAAAAATGGCCCACACTTATCACCACGCCTAAAGTCTTTGTGCTTTATGGTGTCTTAATCGTCACCCTAGTCTGCAATATTGGTGTCCCATTTTTCCTGCGACAATAATTTGCCCTTAAGAAACTTCAATCTCCACCAGAAAACATATGCATCAATTAAACTGCCAATCTTAATTCTATACTATAATAAAATGCCGCACTGAGCAAACCCTGAACAGTTGATACTGTGACGTGTCTGACATTGGATTCAAAGAAATTTTGTCATAGTTCTTGAGAAAAAAACAAATATAAATTAACCCCTTAAAGAAATTGGAGAGAAAAAACGCCACCCCTTGGAACAATTTCCTCCAAACTCAATGCCTGCCTTTCATTTGTAGTAAAACCATGGTTTTTTTTCGGGGTTCGTAAAATCGGTAAATTTTAACAAAACCCTGCGATTGAAAGTTGGCCACGGTTCGTTTTATCGAAAAAAGGGGGGGACTGAGCGGAACAAATGTCTGTTTAAGCTTCCTACTTAGAGAAACATCTCAATTGAATGTTATTTTGTAATGTTAATTCGATGTCGATGTCTACAAAACTGAAAATTTATCGACTTTGTTTTTGAAGCGAGTAATAAACTGTCGGCCTTTATCTTTCGATGTTCTCAGGACATATCCTCATGATATAGATAAGCCATATTATACATTTAGGTATCGAATGGACTGCAAAGATTTGTTAAGGTTGATTCTAATTGGTTTAAAAAGTCACGTGTGAAATTGTCAGAAGTGAAACTACATATTGTAATATGCAGTATAACGTACGTAATCAGAGATCAATATTTTAATTAGATTGCAACAAGATATAGACTATACTACTCGGTTTGGATAGTAAACAACCGAAAAAGAGAAGGAACGTTTAAGACTATAAGTTATAGTTAATTAAAGTGTTACGTAATTGACTCAGCATAAGACATCCAAATTATCTAATCTTATTTAGATATTTTTAGATTCTAAATTAACCTATTGCGTATATATAAACTGATAGTTTGTTTATATAATATTCTGGTGGATATCTTTTGTGATAATTATACATAACCTGTAAAATGAACACGCGCTAATGTAATCAAAAGCTGTGCACAAACGTTATTGTGTTTGCAAACAAATGTAATGGTCATGTCAGTCATTTCTCAGAAGAAGCTCGAAAATATAGATTTAATATTTTACTTAAAATGTTCTGTACCAAGTCTGGAATCGTACACATAGTTTGCTTATTTAAGGAGAAAGGTTTGTTCATCGAGTATATATTTACTAATAGTTAACCCCGACAACCAGCATATGTTCTAAATACTTATTTTATAATATATATGTTCCGGATCATATGACCGTGCGCGTATAGTCCTACCATATGAGTAGATACTCGTTTTGTTTTAAACGGACCGGACGCTATGAGTATTTGCACAATATAGGTAGTTTTTTTTTTAAATATATTACAAACGTTTCAATAATACAATAACATTTATATAAAGAACCCTATGAAATGTACATGAAAATGTAATAATTTTATAATTCAAATGCTAAATAAAAACTTTATATTGATGTCAAAGTTAGATTTCATCGCTAACTGCATTCCTGCATGTAGGCTAAAGATGACATTTACTTCAACATAGTACTATGTATTTTTTTTTGGTTGCATTTGCGTGTCTTTGTTCTGCATAATCCTTTTCGGTCAAGCCTCTTGCTTACGAGTGAATAGTTAACCTACTTAGCACGTGCAGTGAAACCGATGTATTTCGCCATTACAATGTGTCTACGGTGTTTTTAAGAAGCCCCGGATCTCAAATATCGTTACATGACTGCAGTAAACCGTAATCACAACACAATTTAAGATATAAATATATGACGGTGACTGCATGCTTGTGTAAAATATAAAAAAGAAGATGTGGTATGTTTGCCAATGAAACAGTTCTTAATAGAAATTCTTGAACGTTATCTCCCATGTCGACATATTGCCTTTCACGCGGTAATTACCATCGGTATAAAATGTAGTTATCATAATTTTGACTAGTGAGTAAAATCAACTATGTGAAACTGCTTATCAATTATTTTTTAAAAATTCCGATTCCATATTTTATTAGAGTCTCACCACTTTATGACACTATAATATTATAATAGAATGACGTCTATATAATTATGATAGCTTCTTTTAAATGACGCGACAATTAAAACAGTCATTCTATGTGAAGAGTTTTGAAGTCGAAAAAGTTAACGTGTGTGTTAATTACCCCGACCATACGCGTACGGTCGTTCATGTACCATGCATGTATTGTTGGACCATATGAGTTTATACCCATATGATAATGGTAATGACCATATGCGTATGGTCCAAACACTCATTATGTCCCGGAACATATATATTAAATATGTAACGAAAATCATGAGGGCATATACCCGTAAAACCGGCAGTACGGGTATATGCCATCCAATCAAATAGAACGTAAACATATACCATGTGCTTGATATAAACACACACACGTGTTTATAGTAAACAATCACTTGACCGTTACAACGTCATGTGACTTAATACCTTTAATAAATATATATACTTAATAACCATTATAAAAAAGGCTGGTGTAGTATGAGACAGCAACACATATCCTTTAATAATTAAAAAGAAAGAGTTCAGACAAACGCCACAAGGATGTAATTTGGGATTTTGAAAAGTTAACAGATCGACGGAACACCACAAGTCTCCTCGAATAGTTTTTACCAGACAAAACTTGAATTATATATTCTGACGGGAATATCAGCCTGTACTTTAGATTCCTAGTTTACTATGCATAATGATAAATTATGATAACCTCTAAATTAAATTCCTTGTTCGACCAAAAAATGTAATTCTATTTCTCTCCTTTTCCAAAAAATATTCTTCCGTTGTTTTTGTTTCCGCCAAACTCTTTAAGTCTTACCACCGTAACACTATACCACTGTGTACCCATGGCATATATTTATATCAGGAACTCACTCTATGAGTCATAATTTTGTTTGTATAGAGTATTCTGTTTGTAACGGAGATACAATTACTAGCGGATAAACACTGTAGCAGTAAATGTTAGTAAAACAACCGGAGATTTAAATTCCTTAAAGTCATAAGAAACGAGTGACCGGTGAAAAATAATGTTCTTCCAATTCTTGAACCAATGCATACAAACATCATAAACTTAGTCTTCTGTGCACGAATTTCTCATTTTTTTCGTGTAAATTTCGTATAATCGTCAATTTTTTCGTGTTTTGAATCCGAAGTTTAACGATTGTCACCTGTTTTTCAACAATCGACATAAAATGAACAAAAAGCATGGAAATTGAGCACGTGTTTAACATGTAAATTCAGATAATAGTTTATTTTAAGGACATGTACATTCATGCGTATTGTGATCACCGGATTTTTACGAGGTAGGTCACACTGAGGTCACTTTGCATACGGAAAATATGTCGGGGGAAGCAAGCAATTGAAATAAAGTAAACTTCTTCTAAATATGAATAAATTAAAGAATTTTCTTCAGAAAAAAGTATATGTACATAGGTTTTATAATGAAAACTATCCATTGAGTTATAAAAAACATATGTATTATTTTTTTTGATTTGAGGTTTCTTATGACTTTAATAGGATTGTAATAAATGAACCGATGTCTTTAGGTCACAAAAAACAGAAATCGTACGTCCTACCCAGTTGATCAAATCGTCATCATCATTTTCAATTCGAATTCAGAAATTTCTCTTTAAAATTACAATGTTCCTCATGGTCAAACAACTAGATTGAACTGGACCTGTGACCCCAGACCTTGTAAGGTGATAATCTCCGAAAGCGTGATATGTAGGGGTTTTGAAGAGCGAAAAACGTTTAGGTTTTTAAAATGCAACCTTGTTTTGATCAAAGAAATTGAACCTTTTCTTAAGGGATATAACCCCAATTGACGACAGTGTGATAATACTAGTATAGGGTTATTGAATGAATATTGGGGAATATTGTCCGAAGTAAAATTTTATATTGCACGAGCTTGCGAGTGCAATATATGTTGTACGAGGGACAATATTTCCCAATATTCATGCAATAATTCTTTTATTGTATAGCAATAAAATATTTGAAAGTAAAAATTGGCTTAAACTGAGGTTTTGTCGTTGATGACGGTCATGAATTTTGAAGATTTATTACACGCTAACTTTTGGTTAATTTCTGTGGAAAATATTATATTGCTACAGTATACAATAATATTATATATTAAGGTCTTTCCACTTTTCTGTGGAAAAACTTGTTGTATTTGTTCTGATTATTATTTTTTGTTCGCCTAATTTTTGTTCTTGCGCAGTATCGTTGTTTAGTTTAGTTTAAACATATTTATTTATAGTGGATTGGGAAACAAGTTTTACAACTTATATTAATCCCTTTCCACTTTGCGGGTGCGAGTGCTGCCTTGTAGCGGCATTAGCCTACTCTTTTTCGAAATCAAAAGGGTGTCTTTAACGTGCAAGAGATATGGCTCTCTCTTAATACGGGTCAGCCATTTATTGTCCCCTTCCGACGGACTATCATCGTGTCCTCAAGACCATACTCGCAAATGGTGTCAAGGAAGAACCGAAAATTGAGTTCCTGAAATGTTCATCCCGAACGGAAATCGAACCAGGAACCTTTATGTTAGTAGTCCGATGCACTAACCACTACACCACGGCTCTCTTTTGTCAATCGTTGTTATGCAACTGCTCAGAGTCTGAATTGACCACTTTTTGTGCTCGACCATGCAGACTCATACAAAATGAAAATGATTGCAAAGGCGCTTTAACCTGGAAAGGGGTTTAAAATAAACAAACAAACAAATATGAACCAACCAAAACATATCTTGAAAAGGGTTGACTAAACAGATCGACACAAAAAAAACACACACACAAAAACAATTTAAAACAAAAAAAAACTTAGGCCAAAAGAACCGAGCTGAGAAAGAATTATACACAAACTTATGGATGACAACAAGTAAAACAATCATGTTTTATAGACTATAATGGTAATTATAAACCAACTGTTCATAGAACAATTGAAGGTCTTTCCACCAAAAACAATGTATTTTAATATGAAAGTTGTAAAATTAAGTTTTAATCTATTTCAATCATTAAATGATAGCTTAGTGTGCGCTGATTCCTAAAATATATGGTTTCTATACTCTTTTTTTTTAAATAAGGGAGATGATTTGTTACTTCCGGTTTGAAAAATGTTACTTCCGATAATATTTAAATATTTAGTTGACACTGATTCCAAAATTTTTTGGTTCTATATACTTTGATATTAATAAAGTACCAAAAATAGCTACTTCCGGTTTACACAAGGTCACTTCCGGTTGTTTTTTCAAGGATAAATGATTTGATACCTTTTGCGAAAAGTCTCACGGCTTTATCATGTATACATGTGAGGTCAAAGCAAAGGTCAAAATCTAGAACGTCAAATTAAGCTATGACCTTGAGATCAATTTCAAGGTCATAAACCAAGGACCTCAAATCAAAAGACCATAGGTCTTAATTATATTTGGTTTATCAGTTATTTCACCATACATGTATTCGTAACCGTGAATGATAACGACAAATTTAATTAATAAAATTGCTCGTTATATCCTTCGCATGATTTGTCCTATTTTGACCGAAGCAATATGACCGCTCCATATGAGAGTTATTTCCCCCTATGCATCTGATATAAGTGATATGCACTTCTATCTTATAAACCATAAGTGATAGAGACCTAGAATCTTCTGATTTGAGGTCCTTGGTCTAAAAGAATGAAAATTAGATCAAGGTCAAAGGTCAAGGTCGTATTCTAATATTTGAAAGACCGTATAAGATATCAACAAATTATTTTTACTAAATTGTTAATTGCGACATGTCGTAACACATACATTTTTATTGCAAGGGTACGTTGAACGTAAAAGGGAGTTTTCTCCCCATTTGTATCTAAATATACGCGTTTGGTGATATAACTCATTAACCAAAAATAATTAAGACCTATGGTCTTTTGATTTGAGGTCCTTAGTTCATGACCTTGAAATTGATCTCAAGGTCATAGCTTAATTTGACGTTTTAGATTTTGACCTTTGCTTTTATTTTATATGTATACATGATTAAGCTATGAAACTTTTGGAAAAGGTATCAAACAGTTTAACCCTGAAAAAAGACAACCGGAAGCAGAGTTGGGGTAATTGTAATTGTAATCGTTAATCAGCTGTAATTGATTACAATTTTCCAAGTAATCATTGTAATCATTAATCAGCCAAAAATCTGATTACATGTAATTTAATTTAATCAATTACTTTTCAAAATACCTTGTAATCCTGATAACTTTATGATAACATTCTGATTACAATGAAAAAAATCTTAAACTGTGTTTATGGTCAATAAAGGAAAACTTTTTGTTATTCATATTCAATTTATATTGAACATGTTAAGATAGTTTGGTTTACTTTTTTTATGAGGCATGACAATTGGTTTGTATACTTCAGTAAAAAATAAACTTCTACAGTTATAATTGAAAAGTCGTCAAAAGCCTAAAAAGAGACATATAATACATGGCCTTAGTAAAAGATATTGTACATATATTCACAATTTAAAGATGTACATATATATATATATATTTGATAATAAGTTTTTTATTCAAGTAATACTTTTCTTTAACACTTAATTATAATCTTTTGTTAATGTTGTGATTTTTGTCAACTTTGAAATGACAGGTAGGGAACCAATTAAGGTTTGTTTTTATTGCAATAATACCAACTGAGTATAGCTGTAGGACAATATATATATATATATATATCAGACATGTGATAATTTATCCAATTAGCACAAAATTAATGAAAAGTTGGACAAATATCTTGTTTAAAACAAGCAAATTTTTTTATGTATTTTGACTGGACATGTAAAATGCAATGATTATTCGCACTTGTATTTTGTTAACAATTTGATTAAACTGGTACAATTTCATCGATATTTAAACTCCCACAAACTGCACCTTGAAACAAATATAAATTAAAGTCTAGAATATGTCAGAAGACAAACAGCAAATGCTTTTTATAAAGCTATATTCAATTGAAGTCAAAATAATTCAGAGATTAATGATGATAAAGTGCAATGGGTGGGTCTTAACCAGTGACACAATGTGCATGTATGTATGAAGTGAAATTTTGAGGTTTATTAAATAGATGAGTTCATTTTATAATAGGCCTATAGCAAACACAACACTTTCTAAAAAATGCTATAGTTATATATTAAACGTTAACTCATTCACATCATGCAAAATGTTTTTTTAATTCATTGTAATCAGATGTAATCATGATTACTTAGCCAATGTAATCATTAATTTAATCAGACACTTTCAGAAATGATGTAATCATTAATTTAATTTAATCGTACAAATGACAAAGTAATTGTAATTTAATCAATTACATTGAAAGTAATCGGACCCATCTCTGACCGGAAGTGATATTTTGTAAACCGGAAGTAGCTATTTTTTTAGCTTTATTAATATAAAAGTATTTAGAACCAACCAGATATAAGAGTTGTGGACACAAGGAAAACAGTGTTTGGGGAGATAACTCCTACAAAAAAAAGTATTCAGTTACGCAGGGTAAATTTCAAAAGCGCATAAACTGTTCGGTATCTTATACCAAATATCAAAGCGACATATTGCGAAACAAATGTTTATCGCAAGAACAAAATTAGGCGGAAGAAAAAAAAAATAATCAGAAGAAAAACAATAGGTCTTTCCACAGAAAAGTGGAAAGACCTAATAATCAGAACAAAAACAATAGGTCTCTCCACGGAAAAGTGCAAAGACCTAATAATCAGAACAAATACAATAGGTCTTTCCACACAAAAGTGGAAATACCTAATTAGTACAAATCCAATAGATTTATTGTATATACATTATATATATATATATGTCATTCATTTTGTAAACAATAAGAAAAAATCATCAATTTATCTAGTACATTACATAATGTATGAATGTCACAGAAAAGTTTTCGAAGGCTGTATTGTATTACAATTAATATTGGCGTACAAACTTAAGTCTTGGCAAATACAATGAGTTATCGCTATTTACTACACTATCTTTGTTGACACAGTTTTGACTGCAGGATCCCATGCAAATATTGTCACATGAACCTATTATGTGTGTTTTGGTTGCCTACTCAGTTTGTCATTACTGTATAACCTGTAAAAAAAACTTTCATACAAGTGGGAGGTTTTGGTTGTCATGAAATCAGGTTCAACCAACTATTTTTTCGGAAAAAGCCGAAACAAATTTAGGATTACGGCAGTTGTTTTCACTTGTTCTGTTGATTAATAGCATTAGTTAATGTCAGTTTTTATGGACTTCCCCGATTTTAATTGGCTTTGGAGTTCAGTATTTTTTTAACACTCTTTTTCGCTTCTTTATCGGATTTATAAACATCTAACATGATGGGTGCTACCAAATAGACTGAATAATAAAAAGGCAGGACAGAGATTACCACTTAAAAAACGACAAAAGTTTTCATCATAGCCAAAAAAATCAAGTGTTAGCTCCCTTATCTAACAGTTTAGATATCTGTATGTATATTAAATATATATAAGTACGTCTGAGTCAGTGACAACTCTTCAACAGATGTATTCATCGGATCGCCATCGATGATGGTGATACATGGCTGTGTACATAATGTATATACAACTCGTCTAAACATCAACTCAACAATGTTAGATCTGTAAACTTGCTTTCGCAAATTTTTGGTTCTTCCCTCGCCGGGACTCAAACCCATGCTACTGTGATATCGTGACACCAAATCGCCTGCACTGCAGCCGTCCCGCTAGACCACACGACCACCTGGGCTCTATAATAATAGAGCTTTCGCTGGCCATGTGTTACATTTCCTCGTCAGTTTTAATCTAGCGGCGTACTACAGTACATGATATATAAGGCATGAAGAAGTTATTGTTACAGATCAGCTAAATTATCTATAGTAAAGGATCCTGCAAACTAATGTAAGATACAGTCACAGAAAATAATTATAATTATATTTATATAGATTAGACCGTTGGTTTTCCCGTTTGAATGGTTTTACACTAGTAATTTTGGGGCCCTTTATAGCTTGTTGTGCGGTGTGAGCCAAGGCTCCGTGTTGAAGGCCGTACTTTAACCTATAATGGTTTAATTTTTAAATTGTTATTTGGATGGAGAGTTGTCTCATTGGCACTCACACCACATCTTCCTATATCTACGTCTGAGTCAGTGACAACTCTACAACAGATGTATCCATCGGATCGCCACCAACAATAATAGAGCTTTCGCTGGCCATGTGTTACCTTTCCTCGTCAGTTTTAATCTAGCGGCGTACTACAGTACATGAAATATAAGGCATGAAGAATCTTTTTTAATATTTTGGTACACAAATAATAACCAGGCAGAAGCTAGCGAACAATAGCTAGCGAACAATAAGCCAGCGAACAATAAGGCGATATATAGAGAAACCAAAAAACAGAATAAGACAACAACGGCCGTTAAATAAAAAAATATTCAAAAAGGCAGAAAATCATTTAAAATATAGCAATTTTAACTCAATTTTTAAATGGTTTTTATCCAATCCATTGATTTAACAAATCGCATTACCTTTTAGGCTAATATTCAGTACCACAATATCTCTGCGTCTATCAACGGATTATTTGTAGGTGGAAGGCCACCAATGCACCCACTTTAATTTAGAACGTATGTAAAAGTAGTCCTACCCTGTAAATTATAGTCATTGTTTAATTTAGAGCTCAAAATTTGAAAAAAATGTCAAAAAATTAGGGGGGTCGGCCTATTCCAGGGCTTCTAGAGAAAAAGAATGAGGGGTGTCACGGGGAATGACTATATAGGTCTTGTGGAGGAGAAACAGGCGCTTCTTTTGCGCTAGGTATTGAAGGGCGCTATGTTCAAAAATCTGAAACTAGGGCTCAAAATTTGAAAAAAATGTCAAAAAATTAGGGGGGTCAGCCTATTCTAGGACTTGTAGAGAAAAATAATGAGGGGTGTCACGGGGTATGACTATATAGGTCTTGTAGAGGAGAAACAGGCGCTTTTTTGCGCTAGGTATCTAAGGGCGCTATGTTCAAAAATCTGAAACTAGAGCTCAAAATTCGACAAATTTGTCCAAAAAATGGGGGTAGGGTCGGCCTATTCCAGGAGTTCTAGAGAAAAATAATGGGGGGTGTCACGGAATATGACTATATAGGTCTTGTAGAGGAGAAACAGGCGCTTCTTTTGCGCTAGGTATCGAAGGGCGCTATGTTCAAAAATCTGAAACTAGGGCTCAAAATTTGAAAAAAATGTCAAAAAATTAGGGGGGTCGGCCTATTCCAGGGCTTCTAGAGAAAAAGAATGAGGGGTGTCACGGGGAATGACTATATAGGTCTTGTGGAGGAGAAACAGGCGCTTCTTTTGCGCTAGGTATTGAAGGGCGCTATGTTCAAAAATCTGAAACTAGGGCTCAAAATTTGAAAAAAATGTCAAAAAATTAGGGGGGTCAGCCTATTCTAGGACTTGTAGAGAAAAATAATGAGGGGTGTCACGGGGTATGACTATATAGGTCTTGTAGAGGAGAAACAGGCGCTTTTTTGCGCTAGGTATCTAAGGGCGCTATGTTCAAAAATCTGAAACTAGAGCTCAAAATTCGACAAATTTGTCCAAAAAATGGGGGTAGGGTCGGCCTATTCCAGGAGTTCTAGAGAAAAATAATGGGGGGTGTCACGGAATATGACTATATAGGTCTTGTAGAGGAGAAACAGGCGCTTCTTTTGCGCTAGGTATCGAAGGGCGCTATGTTCAAAAATCTGAAACTAGGGCTCAAAATTTGAAAAAAATGTCAAAAAATTAGGGGGGTCGGCCTATTCCAGGGCTTCTAGAGAAAAAGAATGAGGGGTGTCACGGGGAATGACTATATAGGTCTTGTGGAGGAGAAACAGGCGCTTCTTTTGCGCTAGGTATTGAAGGGCGCTATGTTCAAAAATCTGAAACTAGGGCTCAAAATTTGAAAAAAATGTCAAAAAATTAGGGGGGTCAGCCTATTCTAGGACTTGTAGAGAAAAATAATGAGGGGTGTCACGGGGTATGACTATATAGGTCTTGTAGAGGAGAAACAGGCGCTTTTTTGCGCTAGGTATCTAAGGGCGCTATGTTCAAAAATCTGAAACTAGAGCTCAAAATTCGACAAATTTGTCCAAAAAATGGGGGTAGGGTCGGCCTATTCCAGGAGTTCTAGAGAAAAATAATGGGGGGTGTCACGGAATATGACTATATAGGTCTTGTAGAGGAGAAACAGGCGCTTCTTTTGCGCTAGGTATCGAAGGGCGCTATGTTCAAAAATCTGAAACTAGGGCTCAAAATTTGAAAAAAATGTCAAAAAATTAGGGGGGTCGGCCTATTCCAGGGCTTCTAGAGAAAAAGAATGAGGGGTGTCACGGGGAATGACTATATAGGTCTTGTGGAGGAGAAACAGGCGCTTCTTTTGCGCTAGGTATTGAAGGGCGCTATGTTCAAAAATCTGAAACTAGGGCTCAAAATTTGAAAAAAATGTCAAAAAATTAGGGGGGTCAGCCTATTCTAGGACTTGTAGAGAAAAATAATGAGGGGTGTCACGGGGTATGACTATATAGGTCTTGTAGAGGAGAAACAGGCGCTTTTTTGCGCTAGGTATCTAAGGGCGCTATGTTCAAAAATCTGAAACTAGAGCTCAAAATTCGACAAATTTGTCCAAAAAATGGGGGTAGGGTCGGCCTATTCCAGGAGTTCTAGAGAAAAATAATGGGGGGTGTCACGGAATATGACTATATAGGTCTTGTAGAGGAGAAACAGGCGCTTCTTTTGCATTAGGTATCGAAGGGCGCTATGTTCAAAAATCTGAAACTAGAGCTCAAAATTCGACAAATTTGTCCAAAAAATGGGGGTAGGGTCGGCCTATTCCAGGAGTTCTAGAGAAAAATAATGGGGGGTGTCACGGAATATGACTATATAGGTCTTGTAGAGGAGAAACAGGCGCTTCGTTTGCGCTAGGTATCGAAGGGCGCTATGTTCAAAAATCTGAAACTAGGGCTCAAAATTTGAAAAAAATGTCAAAAATTAGGGGGGTCGGCCTATTCCAGGGCTTCTAGAGAAAAATAATGAGGGGTGTCACGGGGAATGACTATATAGGTCTTGTGGAGGAGAAACAGGCGCTTCTTTTGCGCTAAGTATTGAAGGGCGCTATGT
Organism: Mytilus trossulus; assembly: GCF_036588685.1. Classification (NCBI taxonomy): domain Eukaryota; kingdom Metazoa; phylum Mollusca; class Bivalvia; order Mytilida; family Mytilidae; genus Mytilus; species Mytilus trossulus. Next base: position 55,337,855 of record NC_086386.1, on the reverse strand, counting down.
TCAAAAATCTGAAACTAGGGCTCAAAATTTGAAAAAAATGTCAAAAAATTAGGGGGGTCGGCCTTTTCTAGGACTTCTAGAGAAAAATAATGAGGGGTGTCACGGGGTATGACTATATAGGTCTTGTAGAGGAGAAACAGGCGCTTCTTTTGCATTAGGTATCGAAGGGCGCTATGTTCAAAAATCTGAAACTAGAGCTCAAAATTCGACAAATTTGTCCAAAAAATGGGGGTAGGGTCGGCCTTTTCCAGGAGTTCTAGAGAAAAATAATGGGGGGTGTCACGGAATATGACTATATAGGTCTTGTAGAGGAGAAACAGGCGCTTCTTTTGCGCTAGGTATCGAAGGGCGCTATGTTCAAAAATCTGAAACTAGGGCTCAAAATTTGAAAAAAATGTCAAAAAATTAGGGGGGTCGGCCTATTCCAGGACTTCTAGAGAAAAATAATGAGGGGTGTCACGGGGAATGACTATATAGGTATTGTAGAGGAAAAACAGGCACTTCTTTTTCGCTAGGTATCGAAGGGCGCTATGTTCAAAAATCTGAAACTAGAGCTCAAAATTCGAAAAAAATGTCAAAAAATTAGGGGGGTCGGCCTATTCCAGGGCTTCTAGAGAAAATTAATGAGGGGTGTCACGGGGAATGACTATATAGGTCTTGTAGAGGAGAAACAGGCGCTTCTTTTGCGCTAGGTATTGTAGGGCGCTATGTTCAAAAATCTGAAAATAGAGCTTAAAATTTGAAAAAAATGTCAAAAATTAGAGGGTTCGACCAGCAGCGGCATAACACAAAAAAACTCATCATAAATACCAGACGCGCGTTTCATCTACAAAAGACTCATTAGTGACGCTCAAATCAAAATAATGGTTGAAAGGCCAAAATAAAGGACGAAGTTGAAGATCATTGAGAACCAAACAGTCCTAGCAGTTTTGTCAAATACAGGTAAGACAGTTTATTCCTGGTGTAGAAAAACCTTATTTTTAAAAAAAATTCAAAGCGGTGTTAATTTATAAGATTATATTAATGATAAGTCAATTCAACACAAGTGCTGACTACTGGGCTGGTGATACCCTCTCTACCAGCAGTGGCATCGACTCAGTGGTTGCATTTTAAGTTTTAACTCATCATAGATACCAGTATTTTAATTTTATATTTACGCCAGACGCACGTTTCGTCTACAATATATCAGTGAATGTCCTGTGAAGGGAAAACAGGCGCATCGTTTGCGTAAGACTTCAAAAGGTGCTATGTTCAATTTTGTCGAAAGGAACTAAAAAAATTAATGAAAAACTCAACTGTCAGACAAGAACGCGAAAACCAAAAAAACAAACATATCAGAGTCAGTAAAAACTAATTTTCAAAATCTTGTCATATAAAGTCATAATTTTCCCATCCGAATAACATGATAAAAGAGTTTGTAAAATGTGTTATGTAAATACTGATAAATAAGAGTGCTGATTACTGGCTGATTTTCTTTTTCAAGGGTATGTCGAAAAGAAAACGACGAAGATGAAAGAACTTTAGTGCGAATGCCAGCTGGTATATAACCTAAAGTTTTATATACACTTACAGACTTAATAGACAGTCTACTTTTTATTCTTTCAACAGTTTTTTCATATCAGAGGTTTTGTACCAGATAAACAAAATCAGCAAAGAGTACTGCATTGTTAAAAAAGTATGATAGTAAAACTACATACATACCAGTTAACTTTATCAATGACAATACAAGCGCCACAATCTTAAAGACGGTATAAGTACCCTCGTCCACGTCCGGGTGTTGTCTGATAAAAATAGATGTATACACATGGAAAAAAGTATTTTGTAAAATGTGTTATGTAAATACTGATAAAAAAAAATGCTGATTACTGGCTGATTTTCTTTTTCAAGGGTATGTCGAAAAGAAAACGACGAAGATGAAAGAACTTTTGTGCTAATGCCAGCTGGTATATAACCGAATTGAAATTAAAAAAAAGCACTCTTTATTTTTTTCTGATATAATTTGTTAAAATAGAACTAGTTAAACACTATTTAAATATCACCTGAGTTTGATCAATAATTATAGACTCGATAAGTTCTTATCTACACATGCAGCTACTGTACCCGTACACAGCAAAATGTGTGTTTTCATCCTCATTGTTTTCAACACTTTAAATAACCAAGTTTATAAAGTTATGTGATTGACACCTTGAAATAGGTCCTCCACAACTCTTAACCGCAGCAAGATGGCAGATTATCAGCATGAGAGAGGCAGGAATGTCGCTGTGACAATTGCACGTATTGTCGGTCATCACTTTTCCACTATAAATCGTTTAGATAATAAAAATCAGGCAATACACGATATAAAAGACTATCCGAGATCAAAAAGACCCCCTATGCCACTTGCTAGGGAAAATCAAGCATGATGAAGCTTAGTCAGAAAGAAACTACATTTGAAAATGCCTGTACCAAGTCAGGAATATGACAGTTCTTGTCCATTCGTTTTTGATGCGTTTTGTTTTTTGATTTTGCCATGTGATTATGGACTTTCCAAATTGATTTTCCTCTGAGTTCAGTATTTTTGTGATTTTACTTTTTGCATACAATACAATCCTAAAAATAGAGGGGTGGGTATACAGGAGCCTTTTAACAATAATTGTTCTAAATTGAATCATCCCTTCTGGTTATTGTGCGATAAGACCATTTCAGGGACGTTTGCTTACGAACAGACACACAGTTATCCGTATCCAATGTAGTGCAGAGCTCGCCAAAATTGGAAATAAGCATCGTGGAGGAAGATCCATTGTTCAAATGGAATTCTGTTTATCTTCCTTGACCAGATCGTAGCCCGGATCTGAACCATATCGAGCATATTTGGGACACTATTGGGCGGAAAGTGCAGAAAAGGACACCCCAGTCCAAACACGTGATGAAAGAAACAATGCCCTTCATCAGAAATGGTTGCTGCTACCTAAGCAACAAATTAGTCGATTTATGGCAGAAATCATAAGACGTTAAGTGGCGGTTGACCGTTTAAATGGAGACTGCGCACAAAGTTCTATTTCTTTGGCGTATAACGATTAACCATGATGTGAACAATCATCTTAAGATTAATTTTGAAATGTCTGACATTGTAAAGTTCGACTACAGTAAAAGTGGTAAAATGCAGTTTTTTGTACAAAAAAACACCTCATTTTGTTTTTTCAATCATTTTTTGTTCGTTAAAATGCCAATGTTTTCATAAACTATGTTTCAATATTATTTTACAAATATTTTATCATATTCCATCCAAAATAAAAGGCTGATTATTCAAGTTTTAATAAATCAATATTTTATTCAAGTTTTAATAAATCAATATTTTGCAATACTTTTTTCCATGTGTATATATAAAAAAAGAAACATTACTTTGCTTTTTCAGTAAAATATATTTAATATATTAGTTTATAATATTTTCACGAGTAAAACTAATGACCTGAATAATTTATTCATGATCATTTAGTATTTTTTTTAAATTCGAAGATAACTTTACGCCATTTTCCGATTTCAAACAAAAACGCATTTTTTTTCAACCACTTACCTTTATAGAGATGTAACTGAGTTTTCCTTTTGATCATTAAATGTATCAAGCACTATTCAATGTCTCTAGAATGAATTTGAAAGGCGCTAAAGACTCGTCTCAGAGATACTGGTACAACATGTTAACGTCCCCGAGGTTGCAACTCACGTGAAACGAGGTTGTGTGAAGATTGGCAAATCCGCATTATTCATCTCCATAATCGATTTGGAGAAACTCATGGAAGAAACAAAAATAGGCTATATGCGAAAACAGTTTGTAACCGACTTCATTTTAGGCAGTCTAAGAGCTCGTCGTTCGTTGAAGTGACATTTCCTTACGCAGAATCGAAGGATGTCGCGAGTTAAATGGAGAGGGTACGGATTCGATGACAAGGACTAACATGGAGACAAATCCTTTTTACCGCTGAATCGAAATTTAACTTGACATTTATCGACGGCAGAGACATGGTTTGCCGCAGGTGCAAGGCATGCTTTTTGATGCGTGCGTACAGGAAACAAATTGGCTTTAGGGTGGCGAATTAATGGTATGAGATGGATAACCTACCAGGAACGCCCCGATCTGACAATTAGTGAAGGAAACAGAAATGCAAAAAGGTATAAGAACGAAATTCTGGCTCCACTAGTTCTCCCGTTTCTCCGAAGGCATCGTTAAACTACATTTTTAACAGAAAACGCCCGTTGTAAACACATTTTAATGAGTTTTGGAGAATAATCGCATTCGAGTGTTGCCGTGGCCAGTAATGTCTTCAGATTATCGCCAATGGGACATATTTGGGACGAACTTGGACGACTCACCAAAAAGAGCCCAAATCCATCGGAAACGGTCATCCAACTTGAATAACACTATTCAGGGAAAATAACAACAGAAAGGGTCATTGATAAAAAGGGACGATCAAGTGCAGTTTCTTCAGATACTGGAACATGAATGACCACAATATCACCATCCTGAAAGCTCTGAGGGCCATTTCGGATGCTGTAATGAAATGTAGGTTCATTCAAAAGCACGTATGAAACGGATATAAAATGGATGCAAATAGAATATGATGCAGCAATAAAAGAACGTGAGAAAATATAATGAACAAGCTGGACAAGTATGACCACAAATTCAAACATGCAGAACCATTGATTTGTTAACTTCACGAAAATAAAACGGCAGCTGAGATCCAGGTGATGAATGTTTGGTAAGCAAAACAAGAAGAACAAGAAAGAGAAATTGAATAGATTCACGGAGTGAGATGTGTTGAGAAAACTAGAGTAGATATCGAAACCTTAATAATTGAGGGTAATACGTTGCATCATACTCATACCTCTCGTAAATACCACACACATGGCGTTTACTATGTGCCGCACTCAATGTAATGTCACGTCACTTTGACATCTTTCTTAAATAATACATTCTCTCACATAGTTATTTATATATATGAAGTCCTTTATTTCCATTTGTTCCGGAAATGAACGAGCACTTACAAGACTTTAGAAGAATTTTGGATACATAACTGGATAGTTTCGATATAAAATTTGAGGAATTTTAGATTCATACTCACAAAAAAGTGATATTTATATAGGTCATCATGATAAAATTGTAGAAGATTGCTCGTATAAAAAGGTGGTGGAAGAGATTTAGCAAACAAATCAGTAAATGTTCGTTAAGATTAAGAAATCCGTTAAATTAGATTTTTTTTTTATTCAATCCTCACAATCATCTAGTTATAACTTACCCGTCAATACTATCGTTTTTTAAAGGTAGCCATGTTACTGCCTCTAATACACCAATACATATCATAATTTCACCTACAGACAATGTCTACCCGCAAGTCACTCCTTTCAATAGCACCGGCACGCCAATTAAATTGATGAACGTCGACATCTCTTGTTTAATAGAATGCAGCATAACTTCATAGTAGCTACTCTGATTTATCAGAGAAAACCGCTGAATCATTGGTTACTAGTAGTAAACTTTACATTCTCATAACCTTTACAGTCCTGGAGAATCATCAAAAATATAGAACTTCTAGAGATGATAGTTTAAGCATAGTTATTTTAAGTGTATTTAGAAACAAGTTATTATGAGTTAAATTAATCATACCCCTTTCTACTTTTATTGTGCGAGTGCTGCCTTGTAGCGCCATTAGCCTGCTATTTTTTGGAAGCTAACAAGTTTTTACGTGCAAGTGGTGTGGCTCTCTATTAACATGTAATCAGTCGCGTATTCTTCTGACAGACTATCGTTGTTCCAGAAGACAATACTCGCAAATGGTGTGAAGGAAGAGCCGAAAATTTGATCCCTGAAATTGTCTCCCAGAAACGGAGATAAAACCACGAACCTTTGTGTTTGAAAATAGAGGTTGTGACTCCATGTCTTATTGTTTGAACCAAGAAATAAATGACTGAGAATACCTTTCCATTCCTCCAAGAGATCATTTACATCACCCCAATTATAGGATTATAGATGCGATACGAGGTATTCAGAAGTTCGGGAACCCTGTTTTTCCTCATTGTTAAAATTCTGGAATTGGTAATCACGCGGAACTGACCCTGCTGTATAGTTAGTATGTCTGCATACAAGTTACACTTCAACTTATTATCTTTCATATTTCTTATAAGTTGCGGCCACATGTCCTAAGTCGATTGCTGTTTGGTGGTGCTTTTGTTGGTTAATGAGATCATCTAAAGTACCAATCACGCAAGTGCGAATATATTTGCTTTTAAAGTATTTGTTCATCTTCCCCATCATGGTATGATCTCAGTGGTCGAGAAAAACTCGAGTTTCCTCAAATCTTGCGGGATCGATAGAGTAGACATCAACGCAGTGTTTTATACATAGTACTTTGATCTCTTTGTGGCTGAATTCTTTTCCGTCCATAGTTTTATGAAAAGGCTGCACTTGAATATGGTATGAAAAGCAACCTGGATCATCACAACTTCTTGGTCTTGGGCGGCACTTAGTCATATTGGCGAGTAAAACATAAATGATGCGAAGAATAAACGTGAATTCTTTAATCCAAGTTTCACTCAAACGAACAACGATCAAGCATCGTTTCTCGAATTTACGTCGAAATATTTTATCCGTTTAACAAACTTTTCTAGAGACACCTAGACCGATTTGTACTTTTGTGAAGATGAGGTTTGTTAAACGGCTGACTAGATGAAGTCGGTTATATAGTGCATAGTTAACAACCCATGTTATTTAACTCACATAGTTGCGAGTCGTTGTATTCTTATGTTGAGCATTGACTGCTTATTTGCAATAGGCGAGTGACTTATTTCAAAAAGACGCTTAGTTAACAACCCTAATGGACCCATCTTACGCACGGCTGTATTATATATACACATAAATCGGCTAATATGTTGTTAAGGTAGCAACAACCATTTCTGATGAAGGGCGTTGTTCATTTCATGATGTGTTTGAACTGGTGTGTCTTTTTGTGCACTTTCCGCCCAATAGTGTCCCAAATATGCTCGCTATGGTTCAGATCCGGGCTACGATCTGGCCAAGGAAGATAAACCGAATTCAATTTGAATAATGGATCTTCCTCCACGATGCTAATTTTCAATTTTGGCGAGCTCTGCACTACATTGGATACGGATAACTGTGTGTCTGTTCGTAAGCAAACGTCCCTGAAATGGTCTTATCGCACAATAACCAGAAGGGATGATTCAATCTCGAACAATTATTGTTAAAAGGCTCCTGTATGCCCAGTCCTCTCTTTTTAGGATTGTTTTGTATGCAATGGGTTTCTTTCTGACTAAGCTTCTTCATGCTTGATTTTCCCTAGCAGGTGGCAAAGGGGGTCTTTTTGATCTCGGATAGTCTTTTATATCGTGTATTGCCTGATTTTTATTATCTAAACGACTTATAGTGGAAAAGTGATGACCGACAATACGTGCAATTGTCACAGCGACATTCCTGCCTCTCTCATGCTGATAATCTGCCATCTTGCTGCGGTTAAGAATTTGTCGAATTTTGAGCTCTAGTTTCAGATTTTTGAACATAGCGCCCTTCGATACCTAGCGCAAAAGTAGCGCCTGTTTCTCCTCTACAAGACCTATATAGTCATACCCCGTGACACCCCTCATTATTTTTCTCTAGAAGCCCTGGAATAGGCCGACCCCCCTAATTTTTTGACATTTTTTTCAAATTTTGAGCTCTTGTTTCAGATTTTTTAACATAGCGCCCTTTAAAACCTAGCGCCAAAGAAGCGCCTGTTTCTCCTGAACAAGACCTATATAGTCATATCCCGTGACACACCCCATTATTTTTCTCTAGAACTCCTGGAATAGGCCGACCCTACCCCCATTTTTTGGACACATTTTTCGAACTTTGAGCTCTAGTTTCAGATTTTTGAACATAGCGCCCTTCGATACCTAGCGAAAAAGAAGCGCCTGTTTTTCCTCTACAATACCTATATAGTCATACCCCGTGACACCCCTCATTATTTTTCTCTAGAACTCCTGGAATAGGCCGACCCTACCCCCATTTTGTGGACAAATTTGTCGAATTTTGAGCTTTAGTTTCAGATTTTTTAACATAGCGCCCTTCGATACCTAGCGCAAAAGAAGCGCCTGTTTCTCCTCTACAAGACCTATATAGTCATATCCCGTGACACCCCTCATTATTTTTCTCTAGAAGTCCTAGAATAGGCCGACCCCCCTAATTTTTTGACATTTTTTTCAAATTTTGAGCCCTAGTTTCAGATTTTTGAACATAGCACCCTTCGATACCTAGCGCAAAAGAAGTGCCTGTTTCTCCTCTACAAGACCTATATAGTCATATCCCGTGACACTCCTCATTATTTTTCTCTAGAACTCCTGGAATAGGCCGACCCTACCCCCATTTTTTGGACAAATTTGTCGAATTTTGAGCTTTAGTTTCAGATTTTTTAACATAGCGCCCTTCGATACCTAGCGCAACAGAAGCGCCTGTTTCTCCTCTACAAGACCTATATAGTCATATCCCGTGACACCCCTCATTATTTTTCTCTAGAAGTCCTAGAATAGGCCGACCCCCCTAATTTTTTGACATTTTTTTCAAATTTTGAGCCCTAGTTTCAGATTTTTGAACATAGCGCCCTTCGATACCTAGCGCAAAAGAAGCGCCTGTTTCTCCTCTACAAGACCTATATAGTCATATCCCGTGACACTCCTCCTTATTTTTCTCTAGAACTCCTGGAATAGGCCGACCCTATCCCCATTTTTTTGACAAATTTGTCGAATTTTGAGCTCTAGTTTCAGATTTTTGAACATAGCGCCCTTCGATACCTAGCGCAAAAGTAGCGCCTGTTTCTTCTCTACAAGACCTATATAGTCATACCCCGTGACACCCCTCATTATTTTTCTCTAGAACTCCTGGAATAGGCCGACCCTACCCCCATTTTTTGGACAAATTTGTCGAATTTTGAGCTCTAGTTTCATATTTTTGAACATAGCGCCCTTCGATACCTAGCGCAAAAGAAGCGCCTGTTTCTCCTCTACAAGACCTATATAGTCATACCCCGTGACACCCCTCATTATTTTTCTCTAGAAGTCCTAGAATTGGCCGACCCCCCTAATTTTTTGACATTTTTTTCAAATTTTGAGCCCTAGTTTCAGATTTTTGAACAAAGCGCCCTTCGATACCTAGCGCAAAAGAAGCGCCTGTTTCTCCTCTACAAGACCTATATAGTCATATCCCGTGACACGCCCCATTATTTTTCTCTAGAACTCCTGGAATAGGCCGACCCTACCCCCATTTTTTGGACAAATTTGTCGAATTTTGAGCTCTAGTTTCAGATTTTTGAACATAGCGCCCTTCGATACCTAGCGCAAAAGAAGCGCCTGTTTCTCCTCTACAAGACCTATATAGTCATACCCCGTGACACCCCTCATTATTTTTCTCTAGAAGTCCTAGAATAGGCCGACCCCCCTAATTTTTTGACATTTTTTTCAAATTTTGAGCCCTAGTTTCAGATTTTTGAACATAGCGCCCTTCGATACCTAGTGCAAAAGAAGTGCCTGTTTCTCCTCTACAAGACCTATATAGTCATTCCCCGTGACACCCCTCATTAATTTTCTCTAGAAGCCCTGGAATAGGCCGAACCCCCTAATTTTTTGACATTTTTTTCAAATTTTGAGCTCTAAATTAAACAATGACATAAAAGGTGCTATAATTTACAGGGTAGGACTACTTTTACATACGTTCTAAATTAAAGTGGGTGCATTGGTGGCCCTCCACCTACAAATAATCTTGATAGATGCAGAGTTATTGTGGTACTGAATATTAGCCTAAAAAGTAATGCGATTTGTTAAATCAATGGATTGGATAAAAACCATTTAAAAATTGAGTTAAAATTGCTATATTTTAAATGATTTTCTGCCTTTTTGAATATTTTTTTATTTAACGGCCGTTGTTGTCTTATTCTGTTTTTTGGTTTCTCTATATATCGCCTTATTGTTCGCTGGCTTATTGTTCGCTAGCTATTGTTCGCTAGCTTCTGCCTGGTCAAATAATACAATATTCCATGTTTGAAAATCATAATTTTAAGAGATTTGAAATAGAAAAACTTTCAAAATGCTGAAAATGTAACGATAGTAACCAAAAATCTGTATAGTACATGTATACATTATAAGTACAAATTAAGTACTGTAAAATAGAGGTACCTAAATATTACAATAATTTTAAAGTAACATAATAGTACTGAATATTAAAAGTAAATTTCCAGTACTACATATTTTTAGTACAGAAATAGTACCTATGCAAAAGTAGCTGTGTACTTCATTTCTATGGTGGTTGTCGTCTCTAAATAGCAATCATATCACATCTGTTTATGTTTGATATAAAATTAAATTGAAAATCATGGAAATTGGGAATATGTCAAAGAGACAACCGAACCTGACCATAGAGCAGACAACAGCCGAAGGCCACCAATGGGTCTTCAATGCGGCCCCTTCAATGCAACGTGAAGCTCCCGGAGGCATCATTCACTTGGCCCCTGAACAAATATACATGTATACTAGTTCAGTGATACATGTAATTGACGTTATACTAAACTCCAACTTATAATACACAATATACTTATTATAAATAAAAAATCATCGAAGACTTACTAAGGCCAGAGGCTCCTGACTTAGGACAGGCGCAAAAATAGTACTCACAGTAAACTCAGTTCAAGAGAAGTCCGAGTTCGATGTCAGAATAGGAAACAAAAGAAAATAGCAGTAACGATTTTGGATGATATCATGCATTTCACTGAAGGAGTAGGTTCAGTAATACCCCTTTTTGGCCCCAAAATTTAGTAGTTTTACAAAATTGTGAAAATGTAATCGTTTGATATTTATTTGAAAGTAAAATGCTTCTGTTACATAAATATGGGCTGTTTTTGACAATGCAATGCACATATATCGTGTACTAGCATCATTAAGTTAATATGCTAAATTACTGAAATCTTCACAATTTTAGCATTTTAGTACAATTTTAGACGGTTTCCGTCTTAAATGAAAGTGGCCGCATTCGTGTTCATTCGTAGTATTGAAATGTAAGTTGTATTTGATGATAATACATAACATAAAATTATATAAAGTTTAGGATGAACATGGGTGCGGTCACTTTCATTTTTCACAAAAACATCTGAAAAGTGACGTTTTTTGGCATATCTGATAGATTTTTCATATGTAATCTTAAATTGTAGCATTTCTAATGACTGAATCAGTTAAACTTTAACATTACCTAATCGAATTAATTGAAATAGACACTTAACCGTTTAAAAAATGTCCAAAATCTTTAGCTTGATGAACCTGAAATTTTAGGCCAAAATCGGCCCTTACCGGACCCACTCCTTTATGTCTATATTATCGATTCATTTGAACATACTTCATTTTCTCAAACATTTAAGTATATTTAGCTTGAAGATGTTTGCTTGTCATTTTGCTATATACGTAAATTATTAAAAATTAATTGTGGGATACTTGCGAACCTTTATAGACTGTACAATTATTATTATATTGCACGATTTTCACATTAGATTTTTTCTTTAAGAATAAAATAACAGGAAACATAAAGCTACTGAGTTGCAATAAACTTTACTTAACTGATTGATTTTCTATTGTCGAAGGACAATGATGATGATTAGGTGTGACTGTTTAACGTCCAGCGGTAAGTTACAAAGTATAATGCATTGAGAAAGCATGTTAATACTATGTATGACGAAAGTCGATTAACGTGATTCTGAATGATTTTTTGAAGAATATCTTCTAGATACATTATGTCATTTGATCCATATGATTTTTTTCCGGGTCCCAATGTAAAACACGAACGTTGTTGTATTTTACTATTGAAATGAGAAGTAAAATCACAAAAATACTGAACTTAGAGGAAATCAATTCGGAAAGTCCATTATAACATGGCAAAATTAATTCTGTTCGAGATGCGTTCTGTTCGGCAGTCGATTAGCTAAGTTAATACGATAGACATTTCCGGTATGCAGAAATCTATTTGTTAGAAAATTCATGTATTCTTAGGAAACAGTACTTAATGAGATGGATAAAGATGATGATGAAGATGAGGATGTTGTCCAGTGACAAATATTAAATGAAATCAGGACGACCATTTGTTAATAATATATGATTTTTATATGAATCAGAACCAAACCCAATCTACGATAGCTACCATTTAATTGTTAGATGGAGGAGAAGGAGAAAAAAAAGGGGGGGGGGGGGGGGGGCTAGGTTGAAAAAATATATATAAAAAGTCAGAATAAATTACAAAAAAAAAAAGGCAGGACAGAGATTACAACTAAAAAAAAATGTTGTACAGAACTTTTCATCCTAGTCTTTATTAAGTAAATTATAGAATCTTGAAATTAAATTGCCCCGAAATAGGTTACAGTACATGCAATATTTTCCTTTTTGATATCTATATCCCCTTTTTAAAAATATGTTTTCCTTTCGTCTATTCTGAGAATCGATGATGTTAAAAGAAGTTAGCAGTATTTGGTGGAATACAATGTACTCACATTTAAGTTTAAAGACCAAACAGCCTATTGTTTATGCGCATCAGCTAACGCAACTTGGTAGTGACATAAAAGCTCTATGACGTTGTTTCTAGCAATGAATAAACGTCAAATTGTAACGTCCTTTTTCGCGTTTTTCACGGACTCCAACATGGTGTACGCTACGTAGGTACGCTACATCTCCCAAGAAAAGAGGAAATATTATACGTCGCGCTACTTTAATATCATGTGGATATTTAACACAAATGAACACATAAGATGCTACACTATATTTAAATAAACTCATTAACCTTCGTTCCAATAAAAAAAAAAATATATAAATTTTGATCTCGACTTTTTGCATTTGCGCCGTTCTAAATTTTATTTTATCTTTATTCTTTCACATGCGTAGATTTTGTCTCGTACATGTATTTGTGTCGATCTGCATTTCATTTTTTTCTTTTTCACTTGCGTAGATATTTGCCTTTCGTTTGTGCCGGTTAGCTTAGGTGAAATTTGTTTTATGGTCTGTGCGTCCGTTCGTTCGTCCGTCTGTTCAGCTTCAGGTTAAAGTTCTTGGTTAATTTTTAAGTGTCAATTTTTCAAAAAATTAAAAATTGAGTATTCACAAGGTTAGGCCGATAATCAATGATCCCTAATGTTTTGACCTACTGGTAACATGTGCATGTAACTGATGTCTGGATGATTCTTGTAAAATAATGTCCGATCTTGCAATGAAGTTAAAATTTATTTATACTGCTTATTTGACAAACTCTTATGGTCTTATATGTCTTTAAGAGAAATGATAATCATATCGTCTAATCTCACTAAAGTTTACAGCTAATTTCCTAATGCCTGTGGATCAGCATTTTGGTTTTGCCTGCTTGCTTTGTTTGTATATTTTGTATAATTATATTATGATAACGTATATACAAGTTTACATACCTATATATAAAGATGTCAATATTAATTTCAGAGCTTGAGTAAATATTAATACAAACAACGCAAGGAAGCCAACCAAAGTTTTACCCTACATGCATTAGGAAATTAGCTGTAAGGCAAGAAATATTCATAAACCAAATACTACTCAGCGAATGTGAATTAAAATAATAATTTTCAGTGTTTAAAACTAAATTGTTGTAAATTTAGCTTATGACAAAAACAATTGCTTAATAATATCTTTAAAAAAATCGCTCCCTTTCATTTAGCTACAACTGTGACCGGAAAGATTGAAAAAAAAATCGATTTTCAATGCCGGCAACAACTTTTTCTTTGTTTTAATTTTCAAAATGAGCAATTTAGATTTATCATATTTTATCCTGTTGGAGAAATCTTACTCTGTAGTTTTTCAACGGGAAATTAATTGTTTAATCAAAAACTTTTTGTATTTTATATTTGGCAGTCGGACGAATAGTACCAGCACTATTTGTCCGGCCAATACAATGCGCATGTCACTATTAGTTTTTGCGTGTAATATCATCTTCAGCAGTACCAGGGGGTAGCAAATGTGATAAGGCCCATGGAATCTTGTTACTGGTAATTGAAATTGTTGTTTTCTTTATACTAGTATGTAGTCCAATGTGGACAATGAATAATTAGAAAAAAACTCATATATATTTCCATTTCAAGAAGAGAGAAGAAATTACATGTAAAACAAACTTGGGTCGTGTTTAATTCGTGCATTTTAAGTTAACATAAAGGTTTTTGTCTAGCGGAAACAGGTTGTCTGTAGTTGTCAAAGAGAATTATAGATATTTCGATAACGTTATCCATATTTTGAGTGAGAGGTTAGAGATTTTTCTATAACCCCCCCCCCAAAAAAAAATCTTATTCAGAAATTCAAGGTGGGATTTTATTTAATTTTCATGAGGGGGTCGGGTGACTTTTTTTCCAGATCTTACCTTTGTTGTCCCTCATATTTCATTACCCCACTTTTTATAATTCTATACCTAACATCCCCACTTTTGGTGACCTCGTCCCCGGCCACCCACACCCCACTATATCCAATTTCGAGATCTAATTGCAAGATTCAATTGCGAAATAAATAATTTAATTTAATTAGACACCATGCCATTCTAAAGGCCTTTCTCAACTACTCTTGCTTTGAAAATCTTTTCCAACATTTATACAGCTGTATATAGCGAGTATTGTATCATTCTTTGAAGTTCATTCTATCGTATTCCATTGTAAAAATCCGAAAACTGCAAAATTTATCACAAAATTAATATTGATATTCAGCCATGATCTTAAAATGAAAATCAGTGGTCGGATTACACGCGACCCCCTGGTGCCACAGAAGATAATATTACACGCACTTCCGAACGCTCATAATGACATGCGCATTGCAATGGCCGGACAAATAGCCCTGACACTATTCGTCCGGCTAGCCGGACAAATAGCCACTCCGTTAATATTTACTGTCTCGTTTATTGAAAACACATGAGGTAGTAATAAAAGGATTGTATTTTAAGATATATAGATGTATAATGTTTTAGAATCAAACTTTCATTCATATATTATACCTATAACTTTAGTTTCCTTATATCTTAAATATTCAAAAATAATGAATTCACAAACTTGATGCAATAATTTCTAAACGTTCGTCTTAGTCGGGAAAAATAATAATATATGATAAGTGTTTGTCCGTTTAGTATAGTCAAAATTAATACTCTTTAAGTTAACGAGTGCAATCTTTCATTTTATTCTTTTTTCAATAATTCTGCTTATGTGGAACAAAGGACAAAAACAGACTTTCAATACAAAAGCGGCGTGAAAGGTTATTTGATCTTATTTCAAACAATTTTCCATTCTGACGGATGGTGTTTCTGAAGGTTTATATTGTGCGGCAACATCATAAAAATCTGAAACTGATACAAGCTTAATCTCTAGTATTACTGGACAATAAAGTAGGCGAATATAGTTGTTACTCTTGGAAATTTTAATGTAGGTTTCATACGTCCAATTTGCGATTTCTTTTTTCAAATAGTGCGCCAGCAAGGAAAGTTTGTACTATGACGTCAGATGCAATGTTCTGAAGAGGGACACAGTCAAACTCATAGATTGAAAATAAACTGACAACGCCATGGCTATAAATAAAAAAAACAAACAGACAAATAATGGTACAACAGACGCAACATAGATAATTAAAGCGTAAGCAAGCCAACACGAACCCTTCCTAAAAACTAGGGGTGATCTTATGTGCTCCGGAATGGTATTAATAAGCAGATTCTAACCTGACTTGTATCTCAGAACGACTTCCCGTACATATACAAAGCTTACCACACAAGTCGAGCAGATCGGGCTAATAAATGTGATAGATAATCGAGAGGACCTTAGCTGTAGGTATGGTTTTGCAAAACGGGATTTCAGTGTATTGTTTTATTGATTGTTTTACAATATACAATTTTACATGCATATATTTACTTACTATATATTTATTTTTATATGTCTCTATAGTTGCAAGATACATTGTACGTATGGTCATCCTTACTGTGACCCCAAAGAAAAAAATGTAGTTCACCCGAAAAGCTCGATTTGTTATATAAAAACTTTATTTCTGTATACTAGTATATCCCGCTTTAATAGCAGTTATACCGCATTGGAGCAAGAAAACGTCTGTGGAGATTTAATCTTTTCTTTAATAAAGTCTCATTTAAAACTTCCTAGACCTACCCCTATTAAATTTCAAAAGTCACAAACTCATTTGCAAATCTGTTCATCGTTTATTTTGTTTATGATTCGTGCCATTTTATTTGATTGCTTGTTGTTTGCTTTACGTTCAGTTGCAAATGTTTCATGCAAATACAGGGCAAGCCATTTTAAGACTAAATAATACCAAAACATTTGAGGTTACAGTAAGGAACTGACCGTTTATCTTTTGTTAGTGAACTTTTTTCTTTTTTTTATTATGTTATAGAAGGAAAGTAAAATAATCAGTTTGAAAATTAAGGAAGAAAAAACATTTAAAAAAATCATCTTGCAAAAAAAATCATTATTTGAAGGATCGGTATCTTGTTACATGTACGCACTCTTTTTCATTCGTCATTCCAGAGTAATAAAACGATGTTTGCAGTAGATGACATTTTGCTCTATATTCTATATACCTTTAAAATAAAATATCAACAAAAACTTTTAAAATCCCATTTCTAATAATATTTAAGGAAAAAGCTATTAAATATATTTTAAGATTTAGGCAAACTATTTCCCAATCAAGACTTAAATCCAAAAGGGAAGTGTGATGCAACTTTAGAAATGCAACATGCAAGTGATATTAAAACCATATGAAGATACAATGTTTTTAGATCTTTTAGTCTTCAATTCAATAAGTCTTTATACATTAAAGATATTTTGTTTGACTGATTCACACGAAATTAGTGCTTAAGGTGGTTGACATGATTTTTGTTCTGGTGTAATGTTGAAAATTTTCTGCTTTGACATTCTAAAGTTATGATGCTTTATCAATATAGTACGAAGTTGAATATAGACAAAACATTTAACCCGCGTTTCATCGGTTTTCACTTATACCGTGTCACAAATTTATTGGTTCGAACGTATATTGATAAATTAGATATAGGTAAAATGTAGATGTGGTGTGAGTGCCAATGAGACAACTCTCCATCCAAATAACAATTTATAAAAGTAAACTATCATAGGTCAATTAGTATGTTTTAAAGAGACCCTATATTAACTAGTATAAAGCAATCCCACCAGGAAAACCAGTAAAAAAAACGAGAAACGACACTTATGAACCACATCAACAAACGACAACCACTGAACAGCAGGCTCCCGATCTATTTTTTAGTTGAACTATCGAATTGCCAATGGTGAAGTAGTAAATGCATAGCAAAAATTGTCCTGGAGACACACAGGAATTTTTCTATAAAAACGACGCAAAAAGACGCATAATCCTACAAGATCGAGGATGAGGCAGAGACGTACATGTACCAGTCACGAAAACAAATTAAACACGAATAAAGTCAATCCCAATAATGTTACGATTAAATGATCGCAATATTAGTTTGTTTACAAATATGTGATGTCTCAATTATATGGTTTTGGAGTGCATGTAGATGAATCCTTCCCCTGAAGACAGTATTTCTAATTATAGCATAATCATACCGGACGAGATGTTTTGAAATGACGTTGAAAAGTAGTCGAGGATAACCAATCATATCGCCGCTTACAAAGCAGAGGGAAAGTCCTGTGAAATGAAAATGATGATTGACGTCTTCTAAAAAATAGTAAAGTCATTGCTTACAAAATTGTAATCAATACATATATAAGGCAGAAACCTGTAAATTGCTTCATATTTGTTGATAGAATTAGACCAATCTTAATAAAGGCTTAGTGTGGTAAGGCCTAACTTAATTCTATGTTATAAACACAATTAATGAAACAAAAAAAATAATTATTAAATTCTAGATGCATTTGATTTTTAATCAAAATACTTATCATTAAATGCATATATATATTGATTTTAATATTTTTCTAACTTGATCGTGAATATATAAAATGCTTCCTTAATCTTGTTTCGTTAATGCAAATCGTATTTACATGTACATACAGTTGTTAAAAAAAATATTATATGTTCAATTTTAAATCGTCAATGCTTGCACGGGCATTCAAGCTACAGTACGTTTTAAGCTCTTTAGATTAAAACATTTTGTGATTACGTCCTAGTACAAGTTTTAGTTTACTTAATCTTTTATTATTGCAGCATAACATTTTTGTGCTGTGGCGACTTAAGCTTAAAGCAACAATCAATCAATTAATCAATGATCTATCAATTATTATTTATTTATCCATTTATCAATTCATTTATTCCATATTAATTCTACCGTGGTACATTCAATTCTCCCCTAGCTTTTCTACTTGTCCATTTATCAATATTTTGTTTGACGGACATAAATTTTACACCTTTTATTTCTTTCAACTTTGCACTCTTAAGGGATAAATATTTTTGACAAAGATTAAATATGTTAATAGCATATTTGCATCGTAAACACCACGAAGATGGTCCGCTAGTGACCCCAAGCTGTAATCATTTGCATTAATAAAAGTAACTCCTGTATTTTTGACGTATCACGGCCCTAGGCATGGTTGTAACTTCATTTATCTGTTAACGTTGATTTTTTATTTTCAATCTTTATAGGAAAACATAATGAGGCGAGACGGATTAATTTTTGTGCTGATTTTTAGTGTGATTTCGATATCATGTGCCAAAAAGTAAGTAAAAAACTAAAGATATGATGTACCATTTAATAGCTGAAAGCATGTGCGGAATGTTTATATATTCAAAGTCGAGAAATTACCACATTTGAATAGCTTAGGCTCTAGTTGTTACTGGTTTATGCATATTGTTTGTTTCTACTTTTGCTCCCTCCCTTCAAAAAATAAATATACAAAAGTCATAAAAAGGTTAACTAATTTTTTGTTTCGTTTTAGTTATTTTCTAAAATAATGTATGATATTGTAATATGCATATTGTGAGCCCATTTAAGAGATAAATCGTATTTTCTTCTACCCTTCGGTATAAATATTACCAGACTCTTCTTTTATACATTTTATATATATGTGTCGGTCTGTATATGTGTCAGACATTATATGTATAATCAGTTGACTTGGTACAGTTTTAAATTTGTACTTGTTAAAATGACTTACGAGCAAGTAAAACCCTAATACATTAACTTATTTATAAGTCAACTGTCTTGCATTTTATTTAGATAGCATAGAGTTTATAAAAGTAGAATCTGAGTTGAATACAGTAAAATATATGTAGAGCTCAACTTTGACTTTGGGGTAAGGTCCATGTGTTTTTCTCTTTTTTTTTTATCTCATATAATCAAGGGTCCTGTTTTTCATACTGATTCTTTTAAGGGAACAATGAAACGAAGAACGTGATTTATGTTTGTTTGAAAAGTCGACTATTAAGCACTGAGTCGACGGCAAGCTCATGTCTCATTGGCAATCATACAACAACTTCTCATTTTTATACAGAGTCAAATTGGCTTACCAACAGGCAATATATTATACTTGTCAACAAGACAAACGATACAAGTCAATGCGTTTTCCATACATTCTAAAATTGAATGCATGTCGGGGCGGATCAAGCCATTTTAAAAAGGGGGTTCCAAACCCAGGACATAAATGGGGTTGTTCCAACTACATGTTCCTATTCAAATGCATTGATCGTCAAAAGAAGGGGGATTCCAACCCCCGGAACCCCTTGGATCCGCCATTGCATGTTCTCAAGCTACTTAAATTTCTGCAATTGCCAGGTAGCCTATACGTATTAATGTTTTCTTATCAAAATTATTGGTCTTAGGCAGAGAACGCAGTACGCCTATCTTGTCCCTAAAAAAATAACTTCCCCCAAAATCCAGAACTTACAACTTAAATAATATACATGGTCTGATTCAGTCGTAAATGCTTTTTTGGAAATTTGAATACAAAACTGAATATACATTTTCGATTTTGTTTTGTTTTTAATTGCTAAATTATAACTTTTTGTTTAAAGTCCTGATTGAACTGCACGTACACTAGCGCTTAACATATAACCTGAGACAATTCCCTCATGGCAAATTCGGACCATAGATGTTATTTTCAAACACTTTTCCTTCTATAATAAACATGCTATTAATTTCATTTCGGACCATATATATTGTTTTCAAACACTTTTCTTTCTATAATAAACATGTTATTAATTTTATTTCGGACTATAGATGTTAATTTCAAACACTTTTCCTTCTATAATAAACATGTGATTAATTTCATTTTTTTATCAAAATGACAGACATATTTGATGACATGTACATTCTTTCCCCTACGTACCGTTTGATGTTCGTCACTTACATCAACAAAAACATCTAGTACTATGATGTTACAAAAGTTAGGAAGACTGATTATAACACGTTTGTACCTATTTTCTATTTTACGACTTCGTACGAAAATTGATTGGTTGTCTTCTTTTGTACACTGTACTATAAATATTTTTTTTAAATTTGAAAGATCATGAATAACTGACCGAGTTTCTGGTTGTGACAAAGTGAAATATGGAGATATAGGTATACAATATAAAAAAAAGAAGATGTGGTATGATTGCCAATGAGACAACTATCCACGAAAGACCAAAATGACACAAACATTAACAACTATACGGCCTTCAACAATGCGCAAAGCCCATACATCTTTCAGTCAGCAACACAACATTCACAAAATGACAAAGAGTGTCACATACGGTTTTCAACATGATTGTGGTTAAACAAGTCGATAACGTGCACAAGTGTACATTGTATTATATAGCATAATGGTTTAGACCATAAAGGGAAAAAAAAGAGCACCGTCCAGAAAGTTAGAATCATGACATTTGGAAAAGACCGGTGTTCCGCAAAGGAGTTGAAAATTATAAGTTCATGTGAGAATCAAACATTTTTTTTTCATTTTTTTTTTTTGAAGTTCCGATATTTATGACTTTGCAAAATATGGTTTAGGTTAAGCCAGTTGAAAGGAAACAGTGTTAATTTCAGCTTTTTTAATATATGGTACATATAGTAAACAAGGTATCGACTGCATTTGATCTGAAATCAGAACATAATGTCGGCGAGTTCGTGTATACTTGATCCGCTATATTATAGTAAACAAACTATTTTTGTTGTTTACAATGTTAAATTTATCTTGTGTATCCGGCTTGATAAAAAGATAAATACTATCATTATGGTAATGATTACACGACGAAAACATATTTACCCCTTAGCAACGGTCTTGTCATGTAGTCAAGTCTCGCATAAAATCCCCTGAAACAATTTGGTTAATCATAATTTGAAAATCCGTGAAAAATTATAAGTTTGTCATATATTAGACGTCTTAATTTATAAATATTGCATAACTTAGCCTATGGGTAACTAGATGAATTATCTTGTCAATAAAATGCATGCATCATATGCATTTGAGACTGTCCCCTCGGTAAATTTATGGTATGCATTGCGTAAAATATGTACCACTGCATTTAAGTGCAAAAATGTCATGTGATTTAAACGCAAGCTTCTTTAGCACCTAACAACCTACAAGCACATTATGTTCTTAATCCACTATTTTATGACGAACATAATTTTTATCATCTTTGATATATGTATGTGCTGTTATTGATTTTTGTAATAAAGCGTATGATAATTTAATAATTTAAAGGAATTATCTACATGTATTGTTGGAGTGACAAACACTTTGGATGTTTCGGTTAAATTGCGTCATTTTGATGGGCCGTTCAATTCGGTTAACAATTCGCTGACCATATGTTTACAGTACTAAATTAAAACAAAATCTTATCAAACAGAAGTTCTCTTATCTGTCTAAATGGTCTTATGCAAATCTGGCTGTGGATTTCCCCGCATCAACTCATATAAAGTCTTCTTCTGTAATGAACAAGTGCCATAAATGTGCTGGAAATACGTACTGGAACTGTGATGATAAGGTTTTGAAATGCTTTTCATTTTTTTCTTGACAACATTTACGTATGTTTTGGAAATTACGTTTATCGACAATTTGCTGATATTCATATTGGCACCCATACCCGTAGCCAGGGGGATTCGGACGACCCCCCCCCCCCCCCCCTTGAAAACAAATAAGCACTGTTAAAGTCTATGTTATGTTCGAATTGTGACTGTTAAAGTCGAGTTTGTGAGTCAAACGAACCCCCCTTTGGAAATTCCTGGCTACGGGCCTGGGCACCTATTGCCAAAATTAGTGGCGGTCGTTGATTCATGTCTGTCATTTCTTTTCTCGTAAATAGTTTTGTAATAAATTATGCTGTTAATAATTTTCTCGCTTGAATTGTTTGACTTGTTTTATGTCGGGGTCTTTTATAGTCGACTATGTGATATGTTTTTTTCTCATCGTTGAAGGCCCTATACATGTAGCTGCAAAAGATGCTCAAATCCACATTAATTTGAACTAAGTGGATAGTTGTACATATCATTTGCAATCGTACCTCCTTATTTATATATAGACTTTCTGTAATTGTCTTATAAAAAAAGAAGAGTTGGTATGGTTGTCAATTAGACAACTCTTCACAAGAGAGGTCACATAAAACAGATATTTTTTAAATATAGGTCATCGTACGGTCTGCAAGAGTGAGCAAAGCCCATACGGCATACATCGTGTAGTATACTTGCATATGTCCATCCATCTCTTATGTTCTAGATTCATATCTCATGTTCTCAGAAAAAATATGTAAATAAGGTAGGACTACAACTGACATAATGAGGCACAACATTTCATTTTTTCAAATAAATCAAATTTTCCTTAAATGTCCATTCATCAAGTTTAAACATTTTGCTGCTTAAACACTTCATCGCGTGTCAAATTAAAGAAGAATGAGCATTACAAATCACCTGTAGATGTACATGTATAACGCGAGTTGACAGCGCATAACAGCTTCATTCATAATTATAACGCGAGCTGACAGCACCAAGCAACCTCTATGTACATGTATAATTAATCAGCTAATTCGACTAACGAGAACAATCATTTCTGTTTTTTTAAATGTTTAACCCATTTTTCATTATTCTTGAATTCTATTTTGCCCATATTATTTTTATTTTATATAATTTTGCGAATAATTGTTTTATATACTTTATTTTTGTTGTCCTTATTTTTTATCTATTCTTTTTTTCATCCTTTATTATGTATATACTACTTGTCCTTTTTCACTATCCAGTGTAATCCATCCATACCCTCATATTCACGTGTATATAACAGAAATAGTATTTACTTTTACAAAAGCATTATTTTTCATAGTTCCTAAATAAATAACATGATAATTGAAGTTGTTTTTAAACTTTCAGCACATTTTGCTACCGGTTTATCAGCAACTTTCTATCCCCTTTTCAGCCTCGCTATTACACGGATGTTAAAAGTAGGACAGGGTCTATGATTCATTAAAACCATGACAGCTGAAATCATTAATATTCCAACAGTAAAAAGAGAGACATAACGTATACGTCAATAAGACGGACCCTTCTACACGTTTAATTTGTTGTTTTTGGGTGTGTGTTTTTTTTTATATTAGAAATCATCATACAGTCTATAACAATAATCAATCATTCTACACGATTAACTTTATATTGCCACGATTCAGAAAAAGTTATATAGAGTCGACCGTTTGAAAAGATTTAAGCCAATAGAAGCAAAGTACAAATGAATATTTTTATTTGGGTAGGATTTAAACAAATGGCCGCTTAGTTTTTTCTAATTCTTAGGATAATTGTTATTTCTAAAAGATATGTTATTCTTTATATGTCATCAAAAGTCGTTATTTTATCATGTCTTTCTAACTAAATTCTTCCAACAATACAAACTGGCCGCCATGAAATAGCCTTAAAGTGGCGTTCACAACAATCAATCAATCAATACATCCCGGTCATCTCCCTTAAAGCCTTTATATATTTGATTCCAGCACGTATGTTGTGATGTTTCCGAGGACAATACGTCCAGGCCTAGTGACAGAGGTCTATGTCAACATACTAGAAGCTACCGGCCCAGTGACAGTGACAGCAAACTTACAAGATAGCAAAAACATTACAGTTGCGTCGGGTACTAAAGACATATCTGTCGGTACACCCAGTACTGTACAGTTAAAGGTAAACACACGTACATTGTAGTACAAACACACCATTAAAAGCAGATCAAGTGTTGAAGGATCACTTATACCATCATTGTGAAGACCATGGTAATAAAAAACGAGTATCCAAAAAACCGAACCGATGAAGCTAGAAAATAAAATCTAAATTCACAATTTCACGAAAACAGCATTCATTGAAATACGACGAATAATTCAAAACTAACAAACCCAGACAATACTTTGATGACCGAAGGTGTTCCTGAAGGATCAGCGGACTTCGGTTCCATACTGGCACTAGGCATGTTGTTCGTGGTTATTACAAATCAAATTTCCAGTAAATTCTAACAAACCATTAGTGCTGTGTATGAACCCAATAATTTTCACTCTTTCTGAAAAATAAAGAATAAAACAAAATAATAGCATAAATGTAAAAATAAACTGTAATAAATTGTTGAAATTCGAAAGTGAGAAACGAATTGTCATATTCTAAGAAAGTGTTTTAAGAAAAATGTTTATGACAAAACAGGTTATTCATATTGTATTATGGTGTATTTCTAGATTCCCATAGACCTAAAAGCTGGGTTAGATTATGGATTAAAGATAGAAGGAACAGGGGGACAGAGATTTGCTAACTGGTCAAAAGTCAGCTTCCAAGCCAAAAGTACATCTATCCTGATCCAGACAGACAAAGCCATATACAAACCAGGCCAGACAAGTTAGTATAATTATGTTAAACATTTATAATGGTGCGGGTCAACCGGTGGCATTTATGAAAATAAAAACGAGAATAGAAATGTCAAATATTCCAAAGAGGCAACTCCCAGATCGAAGAGCAGTTCATTTCACTTAATCTCTTCAACACTGCGAGAAAATCCCGCTTCCGGAAGCGGACTTTACCTAGCCACTTAACAAACATGTATACTAGTATTAATTCAATAAAAATGAGGCATGTTTGCGTTTTTAGAAAGAAACAACTATGTAACTTAACGTTGCCACCGGGGTTAAGATGGGGGTCAAGTTTTAACGTTCAGCTGAAAAGAAGATTGGTTGGGATAATGAGGTAGGGGCTTGGAGCCGTCCGTAAACATGTCTGTAACAGTTACAATGATAAAAGGGAAGTTGTTTTTGTATCTATATATATAAATGAAAAATACTTAATAAATATTAAATAAACTTAGATTTATCATTCTTGTGATGCCATGAGATGTAAACAAAAAATAAAACGCTGTGGTATGATTGCATATGTGACAACTAAATATCCTACGGATACCAAAGTGTGTAGAAGTTAAGATGTTTATTTTAATTTCAGCTTATGACATTTCATTTAATTTGATATTAATGTTTTGATATTTTCAATTTATTAATAACGTCTATATTTTTCAGTACAATTCCGTATCTTGGGGGTGTATCCAGATCTTTCTATCGTCAAACAGACGTTCGACATAGACATTTATGTAAGTATGAACTATTCAACACTCGTGATCTATAGTTTTGGCTGTATATCAGAATCAGATTACATTTTGTTTTATCTATCTATCTTTTTTTTGGTTTTTTAACACCAAATACATAGTTACATTTTTTAGGGATGAAGGTTGATTACACAAACATATGTTTAACTTTGTAACCTTCTGTATGTTCCTGACCCAAAGCAGAAGCTTAAAACTCAGTGGTTGTCGTTGATTGCTCTCTGTCATATTTGGTATTTTTTTATTGGTCTGTCATAAATCAGGCTTTTTTTTTAAAGCTGGCTTTACGGAATAAGATTTGCTTATTGTTGAAGGTCGTACGGTTACAAAAAATGGACCTACGAATGGTAATTTGCACATCAATTGCTCCCGGGCCGATATCTGTTTTATTGACATTGATGCCACATTTCATTGCTTACAAATAGTTTAAAAAAATCAATATGTGACTATTTGTGTAGATAAAAACAACAGGAAGTGTTCGAAGTGCAGTATCGATATACATGCATCTTTATGTTTTGTGTTGGACCTGCAGTATCACTATAAATTTTATTTTGTGTTCGAGCTGTAGTTTGATTATAACTTCATACTTTGTTCGGGTGTATGATTTTATACTTTGTTCGAGTGACAGTATCAAAGTTTGTTTTGCAGGACCCTAAAGGGAACAAGATAGCCCAATGGAGAGACGCAGCAGAAGAGAATGGTGTCTTTGCAGACAAACTCGTCATGTCAGACCATCCAGTTCTAGGGGACTGGAAAATGAAAGTTACACAAGGCGTATGTATCTGTTCATCTTTAAGTCCATAATATATGTAATTGTTTCCAGTCTGCATTTAGAAAAAAAATATAGGATACAATTAATGTAGATAGGAAGGTTAACGATTTATTTGTTTATTGTTACCTAGGCTATAATATATGAAATAAGTTGCACTTCTTCTATATATCTGATTCTGACAATGTAATTTCCCATTGGAACTCCCTTTTCGGCTCAAGTTTTGCCTCTTTTACTACGAATTTTCGCACAAAACCATATCCTGGAATGGACAGATTATACAAACAGCTGGGGCCTCGGTTGCCGAGTTGTCTAAGCAGTAACTGTTACATGTACTTCTGTAATCACTAGCCAGTCAAGTTGTGAGTTAAAACCCCGATCCTGTGGTAGCACTCAACTCAAATCTTAATTGACTAGGGTTGTGAGTTTCCCTATCGCATGTCGGTAATAATTAACGTAGACCCCGTTATATGAATTCATCATACCCATTTACTCTTTGCGATTTAAAGTATAGAAATTGTATTTTGATGATATACCGATATTTTTTTCCGACTTTTTTTTTTTAAAAACATAAACTCAATTTTAAATACGTCAGATATCTTTTTTAAAGATAGTTCTTGTTTATATTATTTCAGGTGGCAGCCGAAGAAAAGGTGTTTACAGTTGATGAATATGGTACGTCTTTTTTTTTATTTAAATTTTTTTAAAAAGCAACTTGGCATTTCCAATATTGTGTTCCTTTTCTTCCCTCTATCATTTGATATGTTTCCATCGGGTTTGGTTTGTATCCCGAAATATTTTTTTTTCAATCGAATTATGACTTTTGAACACCGTTATACTACTGTTGCCTCTATTAATGTAATTTTTGTTCTTATTAAATAGCTTTTTGAGTAAAAATTATAAACCAAAAAATACAACAACCAATCGTTTAATTAATCATTGTAATCAACTCATATAGAAACTATATCAAGCACTTATATCATTTCATAAACGAATAAGGTAGCCACTAGGCTTAGTTGATATATGATATATACATAAGACCGGATGAATAAACATCGTCTAAAAAAAACCCAACACAATTGATATTGGAGCTTTTAATTTTATTTTTAGTTCTTCCAAAATTTGAAGTAACAGTAGATTTACCACCGTATGGATTGACGACAGACTTGATGTTTCACGGTACTGTAAAAGCAAAGTAAGTATCCATTTTTATCAGTCTAAGGCAGTAACTATTTGATTTTAGGGGGGGGGGGGGGGGGGGGGGGGTGGAAAAAATAGTTTGTTCCCAGTTTTTGGAGAAAAAAAATAATTCGTTTTTGATTCTGAGAAGAAAAAAAATGTTTGTTTCACCCTCAGCTGCCACTATATGTAATGCTAAAATTGAAAGAAAAAAAATTGTTTTCAACGTGTCGCGAAAAAAAATAAATGCCTAACAGTTTCAGTCTAAGCCTTCTTGACATTCTTTAACTTTGTGTCACAAATACCACGTCTGATTTACATAGTAAATTCAAGCAAAAAAATCATTACCAAAATGAAATAAGGAGAGTTGAAACAACTACAAATGAGTTCCGCGGAAATTAAAAAAAGAAGAAAAAAATACGTCAAAATAAGCCTAAATTTATGATACCAGTAAGTTACATCTGTAGTTCAGATATAGTAAAATATATGAATAATAAATGATTGTTTTTCAGATATACTTATGGCAAATCCGTGAGTGGAAATGCTAATATTAGACTTAAAAAGAAGTACAACCATAGGTCATGGGGATGGAGACAAGACCACCCAGAGGAATATGTAGATAGTATTGAACAATCATTTCCGGTAAGTATCACGTGATTCACATTATGATAAATTGCGAAAACGAGGCTTTTGTAATCTATGATGACAATATGAAAAAAGCGAATTTGTGTTAGTAAAAAAACCTGCCTTTGTCTTCTCAATTATTGTATTCATTCGGGCGCAACTTATGTCTTGTGTACCATCTAATTATGATTTAAAGGAACATGTTTGCTTAAAAAAAATGATAATGTAAATGAAGAATATATCAAAGAGGCAGGCAACAACCTGAACAAAGAGCAGATTATAGCTATGCATAACATGATTTAATCTAGAAAAAGATGTACCATCGCTGTGAGATGATAAGACCTTACACTATGTTTTTATTTTAATCTAACATACGAAAGGCGAGTTTCGTCACAAATTAACGTTACAAAGAATAAAAGTCAGATTGGTACCAATTGGGATTTAATCATATCGGATATCACTTAATATGATATTGTTCTATTGGTATCACGCACATAACATATAGATACCATGTCTTCAATTTGAGAAAACAAAGAACAGGAAATAACCTAAAAGTTTATTAAAACATTATTTGTTTTCTCATGTAAAATGTATATTCAACTATCAATTGGATGGAGAGTTGTCTCATTGGCACTCACACCACATCTTCCTATATCTATATTCAGCATTGAAAAAAAATATTGTTTTATGTAAGATAAATAATACTTTTGATTAATGATATGCATCATATTTGAACTATCAATGAAATTTAACAACTTTTGTTTATGAATTCTTGTTTTTTACTCTATATTCAGATTGATGGCGAATCCAAATTCACTTTCTCCTTGGGGCAGTTAAAAAGATTACAGCAAAACCTTGCTTACACTGATTTTGTGATAGAAGCCAATGTGACAGAAGGTGTAACAGGATTAAAGATGAAAGATTCAGCTGAAATTAAATTTTATGACAACCCTGCCAAGATTGATTTTGTAGAGTCTTTACCAGCTAACTATAAACCAGGGCTAATATACACAGCACTTGTAAGCATACCGTTTTCATTATTTTGTTAAATTCATTTGTAATCAACCATTCAAATAAAGATATTGGTGTTGTCTTTTCTTACATATACATCTTAATATGTTCATATGTTCTAAAAATCATTAAATCTAAAAACAAGAAATTAATTTATAAAATTATAATACTAACCATGCGGCCGATTGTGTTTGTGAAGTATTTACTAGATGTTTATGTTTGTTCTTTCTTGCAGTTGTTATTTTTTCAAGGAAAAACTGTTGCACGAAAAAAAAACACGAAAAAAAACAAACAAGCAGCTAGTTTGCCAAAGAAATTGGATTTTTTTTATTAAAGTTTAAAGGTTTATTGGTTGTTGTTTTCCAAATGAACAAAGACAATTAGTTCATTAAGATTAATGACTAGAACCAACATACTTATACAACGCGATGTATAGAAGAAACAGAAAGACACAATTTGCATGTTCTCTGTTAAACTCTTAATTGATTTTTCAGCTGAAAGTAACACAACCAGATGATAAACCAGTTGTTAATCCAAGTAGCAGAGTCAAGGTCGAAATGTTCTACAATGTAGAGGTTATAACTACTACCACAACAACAACAACGACAACGACAGCAGCACCCCTACCAGAGGAAGGAAACCTGACCGCGGTTGTTGAAGCTCTGATTGAACCGGAAATTTATGATCCATGGCGTGGACCTCTTGTCCCTCCAACAGAAAGAGTTCCAATACCAGTCATGTATTTAGACATTAATCCAGACGGTCTTGTGAAGTTTGATATCGATGTACCAAATGATGCTGTTTCCTTTGATATTGAGGTATATATAAATTATTTAAGGGGCGTAAGCTGAAATTTATGTTCACCGTTTTGACTCAAATTCTTATATTAGATTAGTAACATACTAAACGTAGATTAACATTATAAAATGTCTAAAATAAGTAATTAAAGTCATAAGAAACCTCAAGTTAAAAAAAACACGTATATGTTTTTTTATTACTAAATGGATAGTTTTCATTATACAACTTATATACATATATTTTTTTCTGAGGATAATTCTTTAATTTGTCAACATTTAGAAGAAGTTTGCCTCTTTCTAACAGCTTGCTTTCAGGAAGCAATTCGCCGACATATTTTCCGTATACATAGTGACCTGGTCGTAACCCTTTTCGTAAAAATCAGGTTATCGCAATACGCATGGATCTGTCATTGAAATAAACAATTATCTGATTGTACATGTTAAACACATGCTCAATACCCATGCTTTTTGTTATGTGTTTACTTTAAGGTGGCAATCGGTAAACTTCGGCTTTAAAACCCGGCATTTAATGATCAGCCATATTTGTTAAATCATAACAGGCAGAAAGAAAACAAATTGACGATTATACGATATATTTGCGTAAAAAATGACAAAATCGTGCACAGAGTT
Organism: Mytilus trossulus; assembly: GCF_036588685.1. NCBI lineage: Eukaryota > Metazoa > Mollusca > Bivalvia > Mytilida > Mytilidae > Mytilus > Mytilus trossulus. The sequence goes on along the minus strand of NC_086386.1, from coordinate 55,307,250 downwards.
CTAAATTTATGATATATACATTCATTGGTTCAAGAATTGGATAAACATTATTTTTTCACCAATCACTGGTTTCATATGACTTTAACAATAAACAAACTCTATGATATGTATGCATCAGCAATTCGTTTTTTGTGGTCTAGACATTACCAAATTTCAATCAAAATGACCTTCGAAGACTTTTGACGGTCATGTTACCCGATATAATTATCATATTACATTATTATGCATAAGAAAATAACAATGCATACCATCACAAAGCATCACATAACATATTATTACATTTCATTCTGTTACATAACTTTACAATGCATTTCTTAAAATTTGTTAACACTTTAAGAAATGCATTGTCCCTCTTTTAAATCGACAGTCATCGAACATTGTATTAATTATCTTTATATGACATGTTTTCCTTACACAAAATCAGCTACTAGTATTTAATGCATTATAATTATTCTTTCACTTGATTTTTATTTTCTAAAGGCAAGATACATGAAAGAGTCGGCATACAAGTATTTACAGCCATTCAAATCGCCCAGCAAAAGTTTTATCCAAGTTCGTCTTCTGAATGAAAAACCCATGGTAAGTACCAACAAAATGAACCATTTCAGAACTAGTGATGCATTATAGGAACGTGATTGGTTTAGATTTACTTATATTTAACCCATTTTTTAACTTGGGGTCCATCCATTACAAATCTGAGATCGAGGTCTTATTAATGTTTCATTGATAAAATGATGATTTTTTTCAAAATTAAATATGAGAGCGATCTAAATATGTTAAATTGTTATAAGTGCTCGATGATATATCCATCGACTTTAGTTGTCTCTTTGGTAACCATATAAAATTTGCATTGTATGGTGTGATGGTATCAATAATCTATTTCAATGATTTCACATTTCTTTTGTAATTATGTTCACTCAATTAGCACATTATAATAAAATGCATTTTAGTGAGCTTTTATTGTATGCAACTCTTTATAAATTTAATATTATTTCAGGCTGGACAGACAATTTCAATTGATGTTAAGGCTACAGAAGCACCAGAAAAAGTCTTTTATCAGGTACTTTATTTATCTTATTTACACAAAGACAACTGAAGTGGTAACACGACTGAACTTTAAGGACATCCGGAAGATGGACACTAATTTTTCTTCTAACATGTATGATATGATTTTCGTTTGATTAATATGATTTCAAATGATTTGAAAAAAGACGTAAAACAAATAAGTGTGAATCATTTTGTAGTAAAAACGAACTGTTAACTTGTAACTTAACTGTAGTTGGTATATTACCATAATGTGTTTACCATATTTGTCTTTGTTCAATGTGCACTTTTGAAAAAAAAAATGTGCAGTATTTCTTCTAGTTGTAATAAAAGAAATATTTGGCATGAGTAATGTTGTATCCTGTCCTGACTAGTACTTTAGACAAACTTTCACTTGATACTTCATTGCATATAAGAAAATAACCATCACTGGAAATAAAGCATTTTAATATCCATCCCATTCGTTTCTGTTTACAATCTATAGTAACCATGTTACCTTACGTATTTTAAAACAGTTTTTTTGAAACACCAATAAATAAATATGAGTGCTTTAAAACACCAAAGATATATGTCTTTGACTCAGTCATTTTTTACTGCAATGAAATGTAGGTTTAATTTCCTGAAGCTTTTTAATTCAAGGGACTAATTTTTCGACCCTTTTTTTCGAATGCAACAGAATGTGACACATTATTATTTCGTGGTATATTACACTTGAATAAACCTTTTATTTTCAGATGATCTCCAAAGGAAACATAGTTAAGACAGGGGAAATACCAATGGGAGGTCTCAAACAAACAGAGTTTAAAATACTTATTACTCCTGAGATGGCTCCTAAAGCTCGTCTGATTATCAACTACGTCAGACCTGATGGTGAAATCGTTACTGATGGGGTGACATTTAGTGTTGACGGTATATTCAAAAATAAGGTAAGATTTATAATTTCGGGTACAATATTTTTTATAAGATGGTCTATTTAAATTTATTGTTCATGTCCTTTTTGTTAACACTTATGACTAGATATATAATGTTGAGGATAGGTGAAGGAAATTTCTTCTTAGGACTGGTTTTTTTTCGAAAATTCCTTTCAGACATAATCTACCTTCAAAGTTCCATCGACAATATACTGGGACGTATTCTCATGGCGTTCTCAGTTTGTCCATCTAATCAAAATTTATCTCAATGTTCTTTCATTATAAAGACGCTTTCAGTAGCAGCTAGTTGCTAATAGAGAGCACAAATAATGAAACGTCTCAATGTAGGATAATCAAAAAGCATTCGTTTTGCCGAATACTACGACATAGGTGGTATAAAAGATCAATTTTATTGTATACATACCAGACAATTAAAAAAAGGCATAACACAAAAACCAAACTCAAACTTGGTAAATTCATAACGGATTGGGTTAATAAAAAGTGACGAAGTCAAACGTAGATTAATCTAACAACTATATGAAAAAATGCGAGAAAAAAAACGTACCAAATAAAACTGTGTTAGTAATTTGTGATGGGAACATATGTTGCTGGTTTTGTTTCTATAATGCAAATGTTCGTACATTCGTGCACAATTTCCTTGAAATGATTTACAAACACTTAAAGCAGATGACAAATACCATATGAGTCTCATTCTAGATTCAAAGTATAAATTGATTGCATAAGGTAGCTTGTCGACTGCTAATGCATACACACATTATGTAATTAAACTAAACATATGGAAACACAATGACTTGTATTTGTAGATTTCTGTGTCATTTGGTCTCTTGTGGAGAGTTTTCTCGTTGGCGATGATTCGTCATCTTCTTATTCTAATATTAGTAATGTATCTTTCGTTTTGTAAATTTTATTCAACTCTAATCTGCTGCTTTCTTGATGGCGCTTTGATTAATAAAAAAACTATTGTATTGTATTGTATATAATGTTTCAGGTATCACTGAAATTAATAAAAGGTGATGGCACTTTGATTAATTTAAAAAAAAACTATTGTATTGTATTGTCCATAATGTTTCAGGTATCACTGAAATTCATGAAAGATGAAGTTTTACCCGGTTCCAATATGTTAGTAGACCTACAAGCTGATCCCAAGTCTCAAATTAATGTACTTGCTGTGGATAAAAGTGTTCTTCTCTTGAAAACAGGAAATGACATCAGCGAAGATCAGGTACTAATGATTTCTTCTGTAATGATAAACAAAGATCGCAACAACTTATTGATGTTTTACACATTTTGTTTGTATTTAACTTCATAAGAGGTTGGATACAAGTGTTTTAAATATATCTTTATGTATATATATCTTTTTTGTTATATATTTTTAAATATGAATGATTGTGTTCTGCATGAACTTAAAATTATTAAAATATATCTGAAATTTAGCATCGAAAGAGATATGCACCATGTAAACATAAAACAATCAGATCACCAACCTGTTTAAACCCATACTCAGATTGATTAAAGACGAACACCCTTTTTTAAATAAAATCTATATTTGTCTTAGATAACAAAGGAACTGCAGTCATATGATAACGCAGGAGGAGGATATTATCCATATTACGCTAGAATGTGGTATTGGCCAAGCACAGGCAGAGATGCTTCAGACGTGTTTGACGTAAGTAATCCCCTATATGAGTGTTTTGATTATGTGATTACCTGGTCGTTTTCATGGTGGTCATTTGATTACTAGACCAAATATTTTATGATTATATGATTATCTCGTTTAAAATATAGTTATTTGTTATGTGATCATATTGGCACAAAATATGTGAATATGTGATTACGTAGACACCCCTATGAGGGGTCTCGTAAGCCAACATGAATGCAATTTTAATAAGTATATTTACTACAAATGTATCCAAATGTTTTGGAAGCCCTGACAATAAATTCCATGAGTGGTGTAAACTTCCTATTGATACCAAATATGTTTCTCCCCCTTTCTCTCATTTGAATCAAACAAGATTTGTACCCAATAAAATTTGGTTGGTTTGGTCTTAAATATAGTTGTGATGTTTTCTGTTGTTAACGAGCAGAAATTGTTACAATTGAACAGGTTTTAGGAAGAAGAAAAATCAGTAAGAGGTTTATCCTACAGAACTATAGCAACAAAATCACTGGAAATTTACATTTTATTTCTAATCATAGTTATTTTTTTCTACATTATTGCTACTTTATATTCAGAAAATTTTCTTTATCATTTTCATATACACATGATAATTGTTATTTCAAGGGGTTATTTATTAAAAGTGCTTCATATTTTATCTTAGAATGCAGTATTTAAACAGGTAACAGATTCTTAATTTTGATTCTTTATATCATTATTCATGCACCATACATTATTTCACGGGCACCACACACCTTAAAACTTTACAACATACACCATTTAATACATACATTTTTCCATCGGAAGGGAAGATCGTTCCACATCGTTACAAATTATTGAAGTTATCTTTTAAACGTGACCTTTTAATATTATCTTTAAAATAAGGGTCTATTTGTTTAAACTCATTTATTTATATTTGTTTTTTTTAATTATTAAATATAATTTTTAGAATAATGGAATGACTGTCCTAACTGATGCTTTGTTGTATAATTATCAAGAACCTTGTAAGTATTTTCATACCTATATAGAAAAAGTACATACTAGTTAAATGTATTTAAACTGACACTGTGATACAATATTTTTTTCTCAAACACACGAGACAGTTACATATTAGAAAAATAAATGTCGATGGTAGAGAAACATCGTATTGCACGATGATAAGATTTTTACTCGATAGTCATACAATCGTAGCCTTTCGTTGCCATAGATCTAGAATACTACATGTCATTTATGTGTAATGTTATAAGATATGGATCCCTTAAATCGGGATTTCAAAATAGGAAATAGAAGACAAAAGAATGAACATTTTTCGTCACTATTGAATTTTAAGCGGCAAAGACCTAAGATTAAAAAAAAACTAGTTGATCAAAATAGAAACATAAACATGCCAGAAAAAGTATCAACCGACTAAAAATTAGAAACATTATGTTTTCTTGAATAAGATTGCTCTCATAAACACAAAACTCAGTAAGACGTTTCATCATCCTCATGCTGCTTTTAGCAAAAAAAAAAACCAATTTCCATTCAAATGTTTTCAAGTTTTATATTCCATCAAGTATGGAAAAGAAGAGAATAGATATAACAGTTTAGATGACCTTTTTGCAAGAAAATAAAATGGGAGGTGTTGACCATTTTGTAGTGCCTGTACAATCACTTTTCAAATTCTGATCAATGATCATGATTTGGTATCAATCATTTAAAATGGAGTCTTGCTTGAAGCTATTTTTTAAATGTTGTACATGTAAACTTAACAAAAATCGATTCGAGATATACATGGTCCAAAGTTATGACGTAGTTTAACTCCGCCACAATGTTTCTTACGTACCCATGGTGGCAATTTGTCAGTGGTTGTAATATATCATATTTTAATTTGTTTTATTTTGATCTTCAGAAAATATTGTATTGATTTTTTTTTACGTTGTTGTTGTAGAGTGTTATTTTTCTGTTCATCTGTTAGTCTTGTTTTCTAATTTTGCCATGAGAATGTCAGTATATCTTCAACCTATACTCTCGCTATCTCCAGCTGCTGTCATTTTTAGTGCTATACACTATTAGACATCACTGATGATAGTATATTAGCTCGATCTGTAAGAATGTTGAAACAAAATTGGGAAGAGTCTATAGAACCTCCTTAAGGCACATTTTTGTTATAATACTCTTTGACTATGGAATCACCAATAATTTACTATTTTAAGTGGGATGATTACCAAAACTTTCTTTTTTACCCTCTCAGATCAATTTGCAATGATCACATTTACATTCCTTATAGTTCAATTTGTTTAGTTCCTATCATCTCTTTAAAGTGTAATTTGCCGTGTATAGTTCAGTCGTGATTTTTAATATTTATTTCAAGCATGACTTTGAGCTAAGTTTTTTATTATGTTTTACTCATGCTGCATAATTGTTTTGGATAATCAGCTCTGACAATTAAGAGACGTATATACATCTCAAAATTATGTATTAATTTCTGCAAATAAATTAAAAACATCTTTGAACAATTTTTTATTCAGGCATTGGTTTATCATCTTGCATATAGTTACCCTTTTTCACTTGCACAACTGTTTCCTTTTTTTACTCGCACACAATACGCCTTCTTCATCACTTGCATGCAATTTTACTTCTCAGTTGCAACATTATTTTAAACTAAGATAAAACGGTGTAATATCTAACATTAGCAGATGAGCATGTAAACAAATAGTACATATATGTGTTGGTTTTTTTTGGCAATTTTCAAATCACATCGAAACTTTAATAACGTCAAAATCCACCAACAATATAGTACATATTACATATCCGGTACCAACGATCTGATATACTTGGATCGTGAAACTCCAAATGACTTGTTCAATCAACACTCTTATCGATCGTACGGTGGTTATTCTAGTAAACATTGAATTCACTTGGTTTGTATTGGGACATAAGTGTTCTCATCTAATATTTGTATTGGTAAAGATTGTATGCCTTTTGTAATCTTTCAACTGATGCAGGAATTGTATGATTTTATTCAAATTTATTGAAATACTTTTATATACATATTAGTCCGTCCTGTAATGTTACGAAGAGGTGGACCTATGCTGCAAGCTATGCCTATGATGGCTATGGCTAAAATGGCACCTGAAATGTCCGAAATGGGACGACCTTCCCCTAACAATCTCAAACCTGTGACAAAAGTTAGAAAACTTTTCCCAGAAACATGGCTTTGGCAAAATATCTCATCAGGGTAAGTTCCCCTGTGGTGGAAGATTTGAAGGTGTATTTGTTAACTGTCCAAACCTAACCATGATACGGTATTGTTCATCTCTGTTCTAAATCTCTACCAATGATTTGATAAAAGTTATTTGTTTGTTTTTATTTGAAATCTAAAATAACCTAACAGTACATTCTCCAAAACACGACACACTAGTTGGTTTTACTATTGACTGTTGGCTTCGTTTTGACTACAACATTCACATACAAGAATATTAAATTAAAAAAATAACATTTAAGGTAGTAAGATTCTTAAAGTAACATAGTTTGATTTTATTTTTAAAATTCGTCTTTTATGAAAAAAACAAGATATCATATTCTTCAGAATATTTAATACGAATCTGTAATTATTTCGGCAATGTTGAGTATTGCAGAGTAAACTTCCATCGAGCTGACGACCACTGTATCATGAATCGTCGTCATTAATTGAATGACACGAGAATAAATGGATCCAAATTAAAAGATAGATTTTTTTACTAAGTCACTTCATTGTAGAGAGTTTTGATGAAAAAGATGAACAATGTTTATTTAGCGATTGTGTGAAAACGATTTAATTCTGAACCTAATTCTTTAGAATACACCTAATTCACTTTAGTAGTGCTCAGAACTTAAAATAATTGAGTAGATATTAATTATATTTGCTTACATAGCTTTACTTTTTTTACATGTTTAAACAGATTTTATCAGTTTCACTATTTCTATAGTTAGTAGCTAGTGTAGCTAAGAATAAGACAATTTTTCCGTAATTTCGTGAGAGTTACAATCAGTTTCCAATTTCAATACCCAGATCAAAACAATAGTGTGTTTTGCTTTAAATAAAAGTTCAACTATTTTATATTCGCACTGTTGTTAATTAAGTTTGGAGTTCGTTCTTAACATATATTTATGAAAATGAACGCAACAGAAATTATATGAAACAAACATGTCTTTGAAATCCCCAGACCCCTTATTTGTCTTATTCTTATACAAAATCAATTGCATTGAGATGAGTAAAAGGTAAGTAGGAATTTTGAGAAATAGTTTAATTTGCTTGGATTATGACTTGAGTCAAACTGTAAGATATAGGTAAGTATTTCATTTCCACCATTTGATGCTGTCGGTTGAAATTAAATACATGGTCTCCAATAATTGTACAACCTTAATTTATTGTTCGACTCGGACGAATAAGATTAAAAAACAATAATATAAATATTTCCATATTTTGTCCTTTTTGGTGGTTGCAATGACAGGAGTTAGTAGTAAAACGTGTCAACATTGACATGCGTCTAGTCTAGTTTTAAAGCATACAATCATTTTTTTGCAGCGTACTAACTTGTATTTTCCAATGTAAAAGCACGTGCCCGCTGTGGAATAAATTTTAAAATCTATAATGCAGTCATATTTTATGTCAAGCATGTCAAAAGCATTATTTAATCTAATATGGGTCACAATTTCAAAACAAAAAAGTGATACGTAATAGTGCTAATACGTTATGATATAGTCATTGATATCAAATATGCAGATGGCAATTAAAACGCTGGTTTAACTTTCTTTTTTGGTGCAAATAAGAGATATAGAGAAAAGTTCACAAGATGTATGCACTCTAATGTGTATATTGTGTATACTTCTGACGTACAGGTTAAGAGCAAGGATATTTTTTTACTCACCAGGTGAAAAATCCAAAGGAAGACTCGTCATCTGTCGTTCGTCTGTTGTCATAAACTTAAAATCCGTGCTCTCCTCCGATACTACTGGCCAAATGATATTCATTTGTATCTCAATGTTTGCTTGGATAGGTCCAAATCAATCATTTACAAGATATATGTTTAGGGGCCAGCTGAAGGACGCCTCCGGGTGCGGGAATTTCTCGCTACATTGAAGACCTGTTGGTGACCTTCTGCTGTTATGTTTTTTTATTTGGTCGTGTTGTTGTCTCTTTGACACATTCCCCATTTCCATTCTCAATTTTATTTACAAAAATGCCAAAAAAATGATTGAAATAAAGGAATACAATAAATATCAAACTATTCTTTAACAAGGCTATCCATGCTCTCGAGAGCCTCTAATCAAATATATTTTGCTGACCATTTTAAATACTAGTAAACTTAATTAAAAAAAAAAGTGCATCGACCATTTTTTTTATATTCAAAAAGTAAACTACTACTCAACGCTGTGTTATTAATATATTGCATATACATTTCACCTACCATTTATAAAAAGAAATTCTCAAATACACCCTTCAAGACACGATGTTAATATTTAGGAATAACCTTAGTAGCGGTAACTAAATTGATAGTATGTTTGTCAATTCCAATTATTGATTTTAAATGACCTTTTACAAGAAAATATATTGGGAGGTGTTGAATAATTTGTACTGTCTGTACAATCCCTTTTCGAATTCTGATCAGTGATCATGATTTGGTATCAATGAGATGAATTTTGGTCTTGCTTGAAGGTTTTATTCAAATGATGTATGTGTAGAAATTAACAAAACTCGATTCGAACTCTACATGGTTCGAACGCTAAGCCGTAATTCTACTCAACCACAAGTTTCTTACATACCCAATCTGGAAAGTTGTCAGTGGTTGTTAGTATCATATTTTAATATGTTTTGTTTTGTTCTTTAGAAAAGTCTGGATTGATGACTTATCTTTATAATCTGTACGAAATGATATCAGTAAAATTACGAGGTCTAGAATAAAAAAAAAAAGAATATTTTTGAGGATTTAAATATAAAAATGAATAGAGGTAACACTCAGTCGTAAGTAAATTATGATAGCAACACGAACTGTGGCACATGTTGATTAGAATCAGATGGCGCCGGTTTTTAACGGGTTCATATTTGTCAGTCTTTTTCATGCCCCACCTACGATAGTAGAGGGGCATTATGTTTTCTAGTCTGTGCGTCCGTTCGTCCGTCCGTCCGTCCGTCTGTCCGACCGTCTTTTCATCCGTCTGTCCCGCTTCAGGTTTAAATTTTTGGTCAAGGTAGTTTTTGATGAAGTTGAAGTCCAATCGACTTCAAACTTGGTACACTTGTTTCCTATGATATGATCTTTCTAATGTTAATGCCAAATTAGAGATTTTACTCCAATGTCACGGCCCAATGAACATAGAAAATGATAGTGAGAGTGGGGCATTCGTGTACTGAGGACACATTCTTGTTTTAAAGTTGTTTTTGTAGAGTGTAATTTTACTGTTCATCTGTTAATCTTGTTTTTTTAATTTTGCCATTGGATTGTCAGTATAACTTTAACTTATTATTTCGCTATCTCCATCCGCTTTCATTTTTAGTGCTATACACTGTTAGATATTACTAATTATAATATATTTCCTCAATCTGTTAAAACGTTGAAACTTAATGGGAAAGAGTCCAGAAGATTAGATAGCATATTCTTAGAACCTGCTCAAGGCGTATTTTTGTTATAACACTCTTTGACTAAGAAATCACGGATAATTTACTTTCTTAAGATGGAAAACACAAACTTTTTACTTTTTACCATCGCAGACTAATTTTTAATGAGCACATTCATATATCTTATGGATCAATTTGTGTAGTTCTTATCCTCCCTTTAAAGTGTAGTTTACCGTGTATTGTTCAGTCGTAATTTTCAATATTTATATCAAACAAGACTTTTAGCTTATGTGTTATTATGTTTTACTCATTGATAACTATCTTGTATACACGAAATTATATACTATATTTTTCCTGCTGTAACAGAAACACTACTGTATACTTGTTTTTTTAAGCAACTCTGACAAATAAGAGACGTATATAAATCTAAAAATTATGTATAAGTTTCTGCAAATAAATCAAAAAACATCTTAGAACATTTTTTTATTCAGGCATTGGTTTATCATCCTGCATACAATTTTCCTTTTTCACTTGCACAACTGTGTCCTTTTTTACTTGCACACAATACTCTTTCTTCATCACTTGCATGCAATTTTCTTTCTCACCTCATTATTTGAAAACTTGCATCAAATGGTTTAATAATTAACATAATTTAGTAGATGAACTTGCAGAATATACAAGTTATGTATATATGTTTGTTTTTTTTCTTCTAAATTTCAAATAACATCAAAACTTTGTTGACATCAAAATCCACTAACAAAATACATGAAGTTGTACATATAATGTTGTGGCTACCAACAGTGTAAGCTATTATAGCTAGGTTTGTGGTACCCCACGTGACTTGATCAAGCAACAGTTCAATCGATCGTGCGGTAAATGAAGTTATACTAGTAAAAATAGGATTCTACTAGTTTTATTCTGGATATTGGTTTTCTTATTCAATATTTGTATTAGTAACGATTGTTTGCCTTTTGTAAACTTGCATCCGTTGTAGGATTTTTCAGATTTAAAAAAAAAATTATTATCCACATTGTTATACTTTTAAATATATATATATCAGTCCGTCCTATAATGTTGCGAAGAGGAGGAACTATGCTCGAAGCTATGCTCCAAGGAGGAGCGATGCCTATGGCTAATATGGCACCAGAAATGTCCGAATTGGGACGACCTGCCCCAAGCAATCTCAAACCTGTGACAAAAGTTAGAAAACTTTTCCCAGAAACTTGGCTATGGCAAAATATTTCATCAGGGTAAGTTCCCCTGTGGTGGAAGATTTGAAGGTGTTTTTGTTAACTGTTAAAACCTAATCATAATACTTTATTGTTCCTCTCTGTAATATACCTCTACCAATGATATGAGTAAAATTATGTTTTTTTTAAATATTTGATATTATAAATAACATAGGAGTACATACTCGGGGACACGACACAAAAGTTGATTTTACTTTTGACCTTTGTCTTCGTTTGATTCCGTTTTTCTATAACAATTAGATAAAAGAACGTGATTGTTTTAAACATATTTTTTAACATCTGTTTTAACTTTTTAAATACAGTATGCTTACCTTCGTAGCTGTTTTTCTAAAATCTTTTTTTTGTGCATTATTTGTAAATTGGCAATTTTGAAATACTCTTATTTTGTTTACCTTTTTTAAAAATAAAATTGGTAATTTTCACGATAAAACATAAACTTTAATATGTGGCTATGGATTTACCAAAAAAATTACTGTTTAAAATTCATATTAATTTTTTGATTACAAAATTGAAAAACAAGAAAATGAAATTTTAAATTCGCATACAAGAACATTTTATTTCAAAATTAATATTCAACATAGTAAGATTTTAAGAGTAACATAGTTTGATTTTGATTCAAAGTTCTTCTTGTATAAAAAAAAAAAAATCTGTTATTCAGCACAATATTTCATTCGAATTTGATATTATTTCGGCTAAAAAGTAAGAACTGCAGATTTAACTTACCTTGATCTGACGACCGCCGTATTGTGTAGTATCGTAATTACTTGAATGACACGAGAATAAATTGATCCAAATCAAAAGATTTTTCTATTAAGTTCATTTTATTGTAGAGAGTTGTGATAAAAGAGATGAACAATGTTTTTTTTTTAGCAATTAACGATTGAGTGAAAATTATTTAATTCTGAGATTAAATTTTTGAATAAACCTATATCATTTGAGTAGTGGCCAGAACCTAAAATAACTGAGAAGATTGTTAATTTCCATATTATTAAAATTTTATGGACATTTACAATTAATTATATTTGATTTGACATTTTTTTACATGTTTAAACAGATTATATCATTTTCACTATTACTATAGTTAGTAGCTAGTGTAGATAAGAATAAGACAATTTTTCCGTAATTTCATGAGAGTTACAATTAATTTCAAATTTCAATACCAAGATCAAAACAATGGTGTGTTTTGCTTTGAATAAAAATTCAACTATTTGATGTTCACACTTTTGAAAATTATGTTTGCAGTTCCTGCTTAACAGATACATACTGTACATACTGTATAGAATATGAAAGCAACAGAGATTATATGAAACAAAAATGTCTTTGAAATCTCAGGACCCTTTATTTGTCTTATTCTTATACAAAATCAATTGCATTCAGATGAGTAAAGGTAAGAAGAAACTCGGAGAAATAGTTAAATCTTGCTTGGATTTTGACTTGCGTCAAATTATTAGATATAGGTAAGTATTTCGTTTCGACCATTTAATATACTGTTCGAATCAGACGAATGAGATGATATATATGTAGTTCCATGTTTTGTCATTTTGAATGGCTACAATAAAAGGAATAAGTAGTAACACGCGTTAACATCGACATGCGTATAGTCTAGTGTTTAAGCCAAAAACTGATTTTTGCTCAGCGTACTTACTTGTAACTTTCAATGTAAAAGCAATTGCCCGCTGTGGAATAAATTTACAAATCTATACTGCAGTCGTTTATTGTGTCAAACATGTCAAAGTGGTTTTTAGTTAATCAAGTATGGGTCAAAATTTCAAAAACAAAAGTGATATAGTCATTGATATCAAATTTGCAGATTGCAATTCAAACGCTGGTTGAACCTTCTTTTTTGGTAGTAATAAGAGATAAAGTGAAGTGTTCACAAGAATTATACACACTTAGTGTATATTGTTTATACTTCTAACGTACAGGTTTAGTGAAAGGATTATTATTTTTACTCACACGGTGAACAATTCAAAAGAAGCCCTCGTCATCTGTCGTTCGTCTGTAGTCATAAACTTAAAAACCGTGCTCTCCTCCGATACTACTGGCCAAATGATATTCATGTTTATCTAAATGTTTGCCTGGATACCAAGTTGTTGTTGCTAAGCATAGACCATAGGGTACATAGCAGTATTCTCAAAAATGGAGCAAATACAGCAAATACAACTTGTTTATATGATCATGACAAAATCAATCATTTACAGAAAAGCAAAAATAACTGATTGAAATAAAGGAATACAATAAAATCAAACTATTCTTTAACAAGGCTATCCATGATATCGGGAGCCTCTAATCAAATATCATATGCTGACGATGTTAATGCTAGTAAACCTAATTTAAAAAAAAATTGCATTGACAATCTTTTTTTATATTCGAATAGATGGCAAATAAACTATTACTTAACCCTGTGTTATAAATGAACTTCAACTACTCTGTTATTATGTTCACATAGAAGTGCACATACATTTGACCTACCATTTATCAAAAAGAAATTCGCGAATACACGCTTGAAAACACGATGTTAATATTAAGGAAAAACCTTGTTTGTGGTAACAAAGTAGATAGTGTGTTTGTCAATTCCAATTATTGATTTTAGTTTGTAAACAAGATTTGTTTTCTATCGATAGATTTATGATTTTTAAACAGCGGTATACTACTGGTGGCCTCATTGGCCCTAAGATAAGAGAACCCTTTTTATTTTACTCCCTTAGGATAGAAAACGTTTAAAATGTTAGTGTAGATTTAACTGAAAGAGCATTTATCTGTTTTAAAACCATTTATTATATTTAATTTTTAGTTATGCTAACTACCTTTGATACAAGAAGTTATTCTTCAATACAAGTGTTTTAAAAAACCGATATATCACTTTCAACTTTGTTTTGACAATTTGTTTGAAGATTATGAATAACTTAAACAGAAAAAAAAGATTCAGCTAAATCAAATATTGCATAATAATAAGACAATTGTATTACACAGCCCATCATTGTATTTTCTTCTTTTTCAAGACAACGCATCTCGTCGTCGTCGTTTAAGAAAACCTAAAGGTTCATGGAGACGCTATAAAATGCAGCGACCATTTAAAGAGCGAATATTTGCAAAAAAATCAATGAAATCTGCAAGACTAACCCAACCATTGCAAAGCACATTGAAAAAGATAACAAAAGTTAGAAAAATATTCCCAGAAACCTGGTTGTGGAAGGATTTTTTAATAGGGTAATCGTTTTAAAGCATTTGCTATGTTCCGAATGGCTGAAAGTATTAAAATATAAGGATCTAACATCATGAGTTTACGGCTGCTAAAAAAAATCTGAATTAAATTCTACTTATTTGCAGTAACATTTTTGTAATTGCTACTTGCTAAATGCTTAATTCAAACTAATCACGTTTGAGTGCATAATACTTGGTGCCAGATTCAAATATCTTTAAAACCATAGCTTACAAAAGCCTTTGTTATGCAACATGATATAGCATTCATTTGCTAATTAACGCTTGCTAGAAGCTGCTCGTTTGTTAATTTGCTATCAAACACAACACTTCTTTCTACTCTTTAATTTATCTTTATACCTATCCCTCTTCGTCTTTGTTGTATTTTGTTTATATAAACTGTCTTATCCCAGTCGATAAATTCATTTCAATAATTATGCTTTAGTCCGGCCTATGCCAGTAATGATGATGGACAGTCCAGTTGCTTTTAGTGGTATGGGTGGTGTACCGGGTCCACCATCCCCAAATGGTTTAAAACCTGTTACAAGAGTCAGAAAGATTTTCCCGGAAACATGGATGTGGTTGAATAAAACACTGCCGTGAGTTTTATATTATTAAAAATGCAGATGTTTGCTAGTTGATCCAAAAATGTAAAACCAGCTGTCAAAAAGGTCATTTTGATGTTTGTTCTAAATCACGTTCTTTGTAACATTTATATTACAAATGTATTAACTTGTTTGAAACATTACAATTACGGATTAAAAATAATTCTCAATATTCTATTTTTATTCAAAATTTTATAAGCACAATAATAAAGTGATCATCTGCCGACAACACATCTTTTTGACGTATAATTTGATACGAAACAATTGTTTTTTCACTTGTTGGTTGTGTTCGAATTCTATTCAATTTCATATTCATACTTTTGTGATTTTTAATTACTAATTGAATACAACTTCGACTTAATGTGTTTGAAACGAAAATAAATGATACTGGCTTATTTGATGGTCATTAACATTTTTGGACCAACGGCATCCACACCTATTTACTATGATAAGAGATAGAAAGAAAGTTCGTTGTGTTTGCATGCTTGTGTGGTTAGAAGCGCTTGTTCATACAACACATGCCTTATATTATAGCAATTTCTGCGGGGTTTTGCTTGTATCTATTTTTCATTTGTTTACATATATATGCATGTATTGAGACTGTGTTCAGCATTGTTATCCTTATTTCTTTTACTAGTATATAGAAACATACTATACATATTAAAATCAATGGCATTAAAAATACATGGTCTATATTGTTCATTCTATATACTATAAATTATTTTCATGTGCATATGGAAATGTTTTTCTTTCATTATTCAGTCTCTTTTATTTACTTGCATATCAAAATGGCATTTGACTGCTGATTTATTTTGTTATTGTCTCGTGGCTACCCTTATTATGCTCTGATAATATTTAACAAGTAAATGATATCAATATAAACTTGTGCTTACAATTTTTGACGGTACGGTTCGTGCTAGAATTATTTCCCCGAGGGTATTACCAGCCCAGTAGTCAGCACTTTTTGTGCTGACATGAATTATCATTGATATGGTTAAATATATAAATTAACTGTTCACAAAATTTAGAATTTTGAAAAACTAAGGTTTTTCTACCTCATGCATAGATGGTCTTAGCTGGATTTGGCAAAACTTTTAGGAATTTTGGTTCCTAACTGCTCTCCAACTTCGTACTTTATTTGGCCTTTTTAACTTTTTTGGATTTTAGCGTCATTGATGAGTCTTTTGTAGACGAAACGCGTTTAGCGTATATACAAAATTTAGTCCTGGGTATCTTTAATCTGTTCATTTAAACGATGATGTCTAAAAGATTCGTTTGCAACCAAAATTTAAAAATAAATGCACATTAAATTTGATTTAAAAAAGAATTCAAATAACAACAATCATTAATATGAATGACTAGTATTGCTAACATTTACTGCGTTTGATCTCTAATGGATAGTTGGCAATGACAAACATACAGCATCTCCTTATTAAAATACAGTAAAACCTATTTTTGGTTTGGTTTTGATGCATTAAAACACATTACTTTATTCGAATATTCGAACATGGTCTTTCACTATTCGTTAACGTTGTTAGTCTATGTAGATTTTTTATGCAAATATTTGCATTAACACATTTAAACTAAAAAAATGTACGTCCGCTGTATACATAGTTATTCCATTATAGGGATATGAAACTCCTCAATGCATTGAAATATCAATATTTCATTTTTGATACTTTAATCAAGCTAACGGCTTATTATGTTTCTAGTTAATGGGTAAGCATGTTGACTTCACTTGACATATATAAACAAGACATATGCCAATTAATATCAAAGATACATTCGGTAAGATAATTCTATGTCGAAAATGAAAATAAATGGGTGTATTACATTAAGGATAAGGACAAACCGGAAGTTTGGGTTGGACGCAAGTTTAAATTGTAATTCCC
Organism: Mytilus trossulus; assembly: GCF_036588685.1. NCBI lineage: Eukaryota > Metazoa > Mollusca > Bivalvia > Mytilida > Mytilidae > Mytilus > Mytilus trossulus. The sequence goes on along the minus strand of NC_086386.1, from coordinate 55,290,092 downwards.
TCAAATGCGGTAATGGATAAACAAACCGGCTGAGTGTGTTCCATTTTGTTAGAAAGAGCAATCGTACTTACCTATACACATTTGTTTTATTCATTTATTTTGATACTTTATATTAATATAGGTTGGAAAAAAATGGATGCTATTTCAGCCACTAGTATATTTCATTTATTAATTCCGAACGTCCATTTTTGAATTAAACATCTGAAATGTCAAAACATAGATATTTACGACTTCAACATTTTATTTATCAGATATCTTATTGAAAGTTATTTCAAGCAGTCTAAACGGTATATTTATACAATATCACTTTATGCTTACCTTGAAATATAAAAAAAAAAGGAAAATTATACAGTTCCTAAATTTATTTTAAAGTCTGACCGTACAACATTTGATAAACGCAAAGAATGTTATGTTCACCTTAACCTAGGGATATCTGTTTCAACTACTTAGAATCTGCTTATAGATCAGATAGATTTATTTAACCCCTTGTATGGTTTTAACCCTACTAAATACTCATCTGTAGGTTCCCAATGATAACTGAGCCTCCTCAAAGGGGTTTGATTATGTGATTACATGGCTAATTTTTATAGTGATTATTTGATTCCAGAGTTAATATTTCATGACTATTTAATTAAGGACTGTATCTTTGGTTATTTGATTATTGTATTTCCAAAATTAGTTAATGATTATGCAATTGAATTGGCAAAAAATTTTGCCGTATTTGGCACAACTTTTGGGAATTTCGGATCCTCGATGCTCTTCAACATTGTACTTGTTTGAATTTATAAATATCTTATGTAGACGAAACAGGCGTCTGGCATACTAAATTACAATCCTGGTACCTTTGATAACTATTGTGATTATGTGATTTATTAGACACCCCACACTACTACTTCGATTCCGATGAAGGATATGACGATGTTGATGGTCTTCTTATGGAGGATTCAAGCCCCGGGAATGAAAATATTCCAGTTAATTTAAAATCAATGAGTCGAGTTAGGAAACATTTTCCTGAAAGTTGGATATGGTTAAATGAAACAATTTCGTGAGTAAATGCTGCTTGCATCAGCTAAAAAACAAATATATATTTCTCTCTCTCTCTCTCTCTCTCTCTCAGAATAGTAAAATGCGGCTCTTAGTTTAGGTAAATATATAACGAGTACAAATAGAAGCTGTTATATTTATTTAGTATTTTGAAGTGTTTTAATTTCGTTACATCTAATATATGCGCATGTTTGCACCCTGTAACTTAGTTTGGTAGCTTTTATTTACAATTTTAGTTTTTTTAATCTCCCTTCCTATGTAAATTTAACTTTTTTTATCTGATGTGTGTTCGAAATGCATCTTTTGTGCATTTTATTTTCCCTTTTTATAGTGTGTTTGTTATAACAAAAGCAACACTGGTTTTTTTTTTGGTAAAAAGGTATACTTATTTCAACAACAAAAAAACAATAATACAGAACTCCATGGTCAATTCAAAAAGGAGACATCCATTTTTTGGAAAGGAAAGGAACGTGTGTATAACATAGAGGATGGAAACATACCGGAAATAGATCTAATGGCGCAATTTAATAAAAGTTTCAACTATATTAAGGACAGCATTAAATGTTGATGACTTCGGTCTAGTGCAACTACATTGTAAAGTATTTAACGAACTAAAAAAAATACAGACATGTTTCCAAAATTTTCAAATATGAAATATATACGAAAATTGATACTGCTAAAATAAAAGAATCCATAGTATGTACATTACATCTACTATCGTTTCTTATTTTTGCTCCCAAATATATGATCTTACATTGACTAAATGAAACAACATGACATATATCTATAACATGTCTTTCGAGATCTGTTCAACTGAAAATGCTAGTCTCAGTGCAAAATCATTTTACTAGAGCTCTTCATTTGTTTTTGAAATTAATTTGTTGTGAACAACATCATTTTGATAGTATGCATCAATTGATGTATATCAGAAAAAAAGGCGTTGCCATGCTGTTTTATGACGGTTGACCGCCAATCGTCCATACAAGAAAAACTTATATATCTGTTATATTTCCATCAATCTGCGGATGTTTAGTGTTTGAAGGATTAATTTTCAAATTGGCTTGACTTTTCCGAGCATTTTAACCGTGTCTATCACAACTTGTTTGTGTGGATGGTCTCTGTGAGTTGATGAAAAAAACATTGTGGATAAATATGTCCGCTGTTTAGATTTTTATCACATTGTACTGAACTTAACTATTTTAATACAGGGATAAAATTACATCCCTGTTTTTTCCTCCATTGAAACATGTTGACTTTCATTTAAAATGCAAACTGGATTTGTGACTGTACGACAAATAATATCATAGTCATTTACAAACCAATTCAAATGTATGTTGAAAGGGACGCCACGTGTGTACTACATGGAGGATGGAGGCAGACATGAAGTTGGACTTTTGTCGCAAGTTAAAAAAGTTCGAACTGAATTCCCTGAAACTTGGCTATGGATAAACAAAACGACTGAGTGAGTCAAGTCTCGTTTAGAAAGAGCAATCATTCTGTCTTTATATGCATCTAATTCTTTCAAGGACTTGGATACTGAATTCCTATTCCATATATTTTTATAAATAAACGGATGTTATTGGTGTTACTGGCAAATTACTTTTCAAGATTGTAACTGCAATTTTGATTTAATGCATTTTTGAATGTCATGTATTGCAAACAGCATCATGTTTATTGCATGCTACAATTAATTTATGTTAGAATAAAGGCATTGTCTTGTAGTTGTAACAGTTTATACACTTTAATGCATCCTTCATAAGTGAAAGGCATTGCATTCTAAGACACACATTGTTATAATACTGCTAGTTCTATGTGTCATTAAATAGGTGAAAGCTTCGTACATTACATCACTATATGCCCATCTTCAATTATAAATAGGACATACTATTTAAGGTATCTCCGTCACTCTGCAGATGTTTTAAGACAACAAACTTACTAGATTTTTGAAAGATATAAGGTGTGTTTAAATTGTTTTGTTTGTATCTTCATTTTGTTTGTATACACAAGGTATTTTGTTGGCTTCTTTTCTTTAATTTAGTAAAAACTTTGCCACATATCTTTATTGTCAATGCATCACATTCATGATATCATTACGCAGTTTCGTACAAAAAAAAATTAGGGCATATCCTTATGTTAAGAATATCTTTAATAGTCGGAGCTGATTAATACTTCATACTAAATCAAATCAAGCTAAGTGACTAGAATCCACGAAAACCATGAGAACATTCATGAAAGGGTTAACATATACAAAATAGAGAATGTTTTAAATAGATATAACTCTAAACCTAGGTGAATCTCCTTAAAAAAGTTAGATGTTGCAGGTAGATAGGATTGAAAATCTGTTCAGCCCTTTAATTTGATTTAACCATAAGTTACACTAAAAATTGGGGTTTGATGCGACTGTCATACAAGTTAGTGGTTTAGCTAGCTATATAACAAGGTTCAATCCACCATTTTATAGAAATACAACATTGTCTGTACCACGTGATGAATATGCCAGTTGTTATCTATTTGTTTGATGTGTTTGATTTTGCCATTTGGTTAGGGACTTTCCATTTTTTATTTTCATTTTGAGTTCAATATGTTTGTGATTTAACCTGTTAGTATATTCATTTTAAATGTATACAAATGCATATTCAAAGTTCATTACTACGATGTCTATGAAGTGAGTGCCTATATGAATGGCGATGTGAATGACGATGAGGGTCTACGCATGTCACAGGATCAACATTCAAATCATCTCGAAAATGAAAATATTCGTCCTAACGTCTTAAAACCAACGAGTCAAATAAGGAAACACTTTCCTGAAAGTTGGATGTGGCTAAATGAAACGATTCCGTGAGTAATTGCTTGACACAGATTCAAATAACGAATATCTTCAACTGACAACAGTTTAATGCGGAGGATGGTGGAGATACATATAAAATATATAAACAGATTTTTTTTGTTGTTCTGTCCTTTGTTTACATCAAACATGCGCTCATGCTTTGCTTTTTGCTTTATGTTGCTTGACGTTTAGTTTATACTTAACATCCTTTTTTTGTTTACCTATATGCATATTTCATTCATGGTTGGTGTTCTGGTGCTCTAGCTTATTGAACCGACCTCTTGTATGACAGGTGTCCATAGCTCCGTTACATATGCAAATACATTAGATTTTGTATGTTCTATTTAAGATCCATTGTACTATTCGCCATTTATGACCACGAGACTTTTCGTGATGCCAACATTACCACCGACCACAACGACTTCCGTAAGGCCCTTATCTATGCAGGAAACATCTTTAGAACCAATTAAACGTGTCCGAAAGATATTTCCAGAGACTTGGTTATGGAGTAATTTGACTATTTCGTGAGTTGATAATACCAGGGGGTAGTCCTTATATTGTTCTATAGTTTTAAGCTTCAAAACATATCTATACTTAACAACGTATATAATAAAAGTTACTAGTATATTAAGAAAATATCTACACTTTTTGAAAAAAACACTACTTGATTATAATGTTAAACACCTGTCAGGAAAGTGATATTAACAATTATTGAATCTCATATTTCATAAATTATCAAATATTATCAGCATCCACTTCCTTGTTATTTTAATTGCTAAATAAATTTATTAGCTTGATACGTCTTATGTGTGAGATATGCCTTTAGTTAAATACTGTGATATCATGGATACTGCATATGACCATTTATTGTTACTGTACCAACGCGTTAAAACTTTTTTGTCTAGATATGTAAGAAATATATCCTCGTTTCTATGTCATCCTGTCTATATAGTGCAGTCCAAGTATACATAAATATATATAAAAGATAAATACAAGAAGTATACATACTTTACAAATCAAAATGTAATGCCCGAGCCTGTCAAAACATACATATTTTATAAATAGTATAAATCAATGTTATTGTAAACAGGATAACTATCTACTGCTTTCTATTTCTTTGCAAATTTTAAAAATTCCATATTCTGAATAGTATAAGTTCAGAGAGACACTATACCTGGCTACCGAAAGGTAAGTTTGACAAGTAAAAATGAGAATAGTAGGAATCAAATTGAGATGATATTAAAATGTGAGTATTTATTAAACAAGTTGATGCATGTTGCATGTGATGTGAAACGTATAGCATGTCTGATATCTCAAAATGTTGAAAAATGTATTTTGTTATTGTTTAGCTTTAAATATATTGTAAGATGATATTCATTTTCAACAGATATAACTTAAAAAATAAATGTGATTTTTCATTATTTGATCATTTAAATTAGATAATTTGAATAAAAGAGCAATATACAACTCGAACTACATTTAGTATTACCGTTTTTTTTTGTTTGTTTTTTTGTTTTTTCATATCTGTTTTGTTTGTTTACTATGAATTATGTTTCGTAGAATGAATTATAACGATAACGTATAGTTAGCAAAATCTGAATTTAATATTACGAAGTTATAATTGCCAACTTAGAAATATGAATTCCGATCAATTATTAATGAATTGGTAAAAATACCTGAAATAATATTCAACCAGCTATACCCTTCTCGGAACAAAAATCTGGAAAATTTATGTTTTGTTTTACAGTGACACAGGGAAAACAACAATAAACGTTAAAGTTCCAGATACTATTACTTCATGGGTAGCAACAGCTTTTGCAGTCAATCCCGAGTCTGGACTTGGACTAACAGCTCAACCATCAAACGTATGTTTTTAGTTTTTTTTCTCATAATATTTTTTCCCAAACAAACGGCATTTCTGTTTTCTTAAAAATATGGTGTAGACAAGCAAGAAACGTGTTGTGTTCATTTCGCAAATGCAGTTTACTAAGAAAAAGTGATTTTTGTATCAACTCACATTTTTATGAATTGTACGTCGTTATACTTCATATGATATCATCCAATACTTCATTTACATAACAAAAATAATCTTAGAAGTGTAAGAAACGAGTTCAAATTACAATCATTTTTCATTTAAAATTTTAAAAAAATTTTAAGAAAAGACTGTGACTTTTTTTCTGTCTGAAGGAATGACATAAAAATGTGGTGCACACTGGATAACGCCCTTGCGGGTTATATAAAAGGGTGCATCACATTTTGTTATGTAACTGTTGAGAAGTAGAAAATATATTACAGTCATTTCTTACAATTTAATTCGAAATTCCATTTTAAGCCGTAGTAAATCATGAAAATACGTTGAGGAGTTCACGGTCACCTGTTATAATTACGACTATGAGCTGATATACAAAACACTTTTAGTTAATCAGAAGACGCGTTACATTCTAGACTAAATTAAATTGTTTAACGATTGATTTTATTATGTTAAAATGTTTATTTCTGATTACAGTTGAATGTTTTCATGCCGTTCTTTATGCAATTGGTACTACCATATTCAGTTGTACGAGGAGAACTTGTAGTTTTACAGATCAACATACACAATTATTTAGCAACCAGTGAATGGGTATGTATAAATAGTAGTATTCCCTAGTTGATAACTCCATTTTGTAGATGAATTTTATCAATGCAACAGTGAGAATGTCAACCAACTGTCTAATTCTGAACTTTGATAAGTTACAGCCGATTGCTTTGAGTGTGTAGGTAAAGGTAATATCTATGATTAGCTTGCTTGCTAGCTGAACCGTGAAGTCATAATTATGTAAGGTAAACTATCCTCCTTTCAGAGTAAATTAGTCGGAGAGATAACCAATATATCTTTCTGTAAGTAAGTTAACCAAAGATATTACATTCACCTACAAACTCAATATAATCGGCTGTTAATTTATTAGAAAGATCACATTACATTTCCTCATTCAATATTAGGCAGCAAAAAAATAGTTTTACTGTGATCAGAACATCCAATAAATTGATGATTGTGATCGTACACGCAGATGTATTTTTTTATGTAATGAGTGCTGAATTACTTACCAGTTGTTGCGTTGGCGTTCTTTAAATATTGAATGACATACGTATACACCATAATGAAGTAATGTCCCTTCTAGGTTTTAATTAAACTCATCATAGATACCAGGATTTATTTTTTTTTGTTTACGCAAGATGCGAATTTTGTCTACAACAGACTCATCAGTGACGCGCCAATCCCAAAAAGTTATAAAGGAAAAATAAAGTACGAAGTTTAAGAGCAACCACTACGGTTCCATACAAAACATTTTTATGTGTGGCTTACATTATGTTTTGTAGGTTTTAGTGATATTGGAGAAAAAAATGGATATGGAAAATGAGATTACATACAGCTCTGGAGCAAGGAAACGAATGCATGCTAAAGTTGGCAGGTGGATTAAGGTGAGTCTTATCCATATATGAACTTTGATGCATACACACTATGTACAACATCGTCCTGGTTGTCCTTTGATACCATTTCCAGGTTTCTAATGATGAATCAAAATCAGATCAATGTATTTTGAATTGTTTTATTGTTGGATCTTATATGTTTCTATTTAACAACACATGATGCTGATGTTTATTATACTTTATCTTCTGTTTTGTTGTGAATAAATTCAAATTTAATTAATCATTAAATGTAAACATACGTTTAAGTTGATGTATCTGTCAATCTCAGTTTTAGATTTTAGATTGTCATATAGCAGTAGGGGGTGGGAGTAGCATGCCATTAAACAACCATTTTGCATCTTTAAATCATCATCGCTAGCCAAGGTTAACGATCCATACCGCTCTTCTGTACCCTTGGCAGATATAGCCAATATTTGTGATTAAAGTGCTACGCCAACTGCCAGAAGATAAAAGTCACGCCCATTCCGACATTGTCATGCTTGACCAAAAGCAGCACTTAAACTCTCTTCAGTGTAGAGTGTAAGCATGGTCATGTTTAGTGTTTACAAATTTCATGAAACATGACTTAAAATATATGTTGACATCCCAACATTAGCGCTAGAAAAATACCCCGGCACTTCAATTAGTTACAAAAGAGCTCTAAAATTGTCTCAAAATATCGACCAATGGTTTTGGGGTAAAGAGTTGTTGCACAACTAGCACGTGACAATTGTTTATATACAATTTCTACAGTCACGTGTGATCGACTTAAAGGTGGTTTTTGATAAGATGCAGCTAGTTACAACTGCGACCAATTCTCGTCTCCGAAATTTTATTTTAATTCCCTAAGAGTGGTGCGAAGGCGACTGGATCGAAACCCTTGGCAAGCAAAAATGTATTAAAATGTACGGTACCACGTCATAAATATGGCAGTAGTTTTATTGTATAAATCTGTGTAGCCGTTTTGTTTTGTTTTGCATTTCGAAGTTCAAATTGTTCCTCTGTTTTCTTCTAATAGTTGAAGTCTTACCCTCGGTTTTGGTTTGAAACCCGGGTGTAATTTCTCTCGATTTTTGACTTTTGAACACCGGTAAACTACTGCCGTCTTTATCTACTTGATCACAAATAAGAAGTGTTTAATACGTAGCAATTCAGTTTAAGTCCCGGGAAATCAATGCAGTAATGTGTACTAATGCTAGATGTTATGAGCCAAGATGACTTCAGCAGTTGTAAAAATGGGGTATAATTTAAAATGCATTTCACTTATTCAAAATTATAAATCGTGTTACATTTTCAGTTGATGAAAGGAGGAATTGGCTCTGTTTTCTTTCCAATTGTTCCTATTGCAGTTGGTCAGTTGAAGATATCCGTTACTGCGCAGACTGCATCGGCGTCTGATGCCGTAGACAAGGATCTTCTTGTAGAGGTATTATAAAATAACATAAAAATAATGTAATATTTTTGGGAAAACATGATCATTCTGTAAATTTTATGTAAATTTCATTCAAATATCGTACATGGAACGTCTCTTCATATTGAAAGACTGAAATTATGAATATCCCATAGGGCCTATTTGAGAGGTAAATTAATTTGTAATTTCGGTTTTTATATTTCAATCAACTGCTTTATCTATAAAATTTACAGTTTTATTTCTGTTATCGTTAAGTTGATCCAAGATACGTTTAGGTGTGCAATTATGACCTGATTTATCAATTACATTAGTTTAACGTAAATTCATTTTGATTTTTAATCGATAAGTGTAAGTTTACACCTTTTTCCACCAGTCGATTATTCTGCTTCGGACTCAACAACAGATTTCCAAACATATTACAAGCCTTTATTTGGACAAACTCCGCTTCTTGCATAATATTCCTGAATTCTTCGTCAAATGTTTGTACGATCAATATATGCTGTTATTCAGTTCGAACGATTTGAACAGCTTCTTAAATAATATCAATATGAGTATAACTTTTTTAAATTTACCATTTTGCAGCCTTCTGGAACAGCCCAGGAATATAATATTCCTGTACTGATAGACTTAAAGACAGTGGGTACATTTAATAAAACAGTAAATATTACCTTCCCAGCCAATACCACTGCAGGTTCACGACGTGTGACAGCATCTGTAATAGGTAAGTAAGATATAAAGGCAACAATAACGAAATATATATCAGGTTCACAAGACGTCAAGACTTTGATCATTGATACTCCAAATGACCACGTAAGACACGCTTTTCATCTACAAAAGACTCTTTAGTGTAGAACGAAATGAAATAAAAATGTTTCAACGGTCAAATAAAGTACGAAGTTGACTTTATTCTGACTTTATTTTATCCTATGAATTATGAGAAATCCAATGCTCGACTATAATAACAAAAAGAATGAATAAAAAACAACTATAATTTTTCTCACTTAGTATAGAAGAGGAACGAAAGTTCCAAAAGGACAGTCAAACTCGTTCCGAAGAAAATGGTGGGCTAAAACTTATTTCATAGCTAATAAAACCCTCCAATTGCACGCCATTTGTTTACCGTTCGTTATTCTAAAAACATTTTCTGAGAAATAAAGATTCAAAGTAAATTCATGAATGAGTAAGTTGATTAACGATGAATGTTAAATTTGGCGATTTAATTTCCCATCATCATTAACAAAACCGGAACCGGAACAATCTTTAGGGAATGTAGTATGTATATATTTTGATTACTTTCAGGTGATTTAATGGGACCTTCAATTAATGGTTTGGAGAAATTAATCAAAATGCCTTATGGTTGTGGAGAGCAAAACATGTTAAATTTTGCACCAAATATATTTGTACGAAGATATTTGAATGTGACAAACAATCTATCGTCTAAAATGGATTCGGATTCAAAGGAGTATATGATAAAAGGTAAGAAATGCAAGAAGATGCTGTAAGAATGGCATTGAAACAACCATCTCATCCGAGTCACAATTTGTTAAAGTGAACCAGTATAGCTAGGTCAAAGTACGGTCTTCAACACGGAGCCTTGGCGCACACCAAACAGCAAGCAATACATGGCACTAAAAATTACTAGACAGTGTAAAACAATTCAAACGGGAAAACCAACGATCTAATCTATATAAAAAACGAGAAACAATAAATACTTATAAACCACATCTACAAACGATAACTTCTGATCAGCTGATGCTTTCATATGTTCAAATATAATTAATCGTAGACATGGACAATTTTCAAAATGGGATTCAGATAAAAAGTAATCATATATAAACCCAGTCAAATAGAATTAAACGTTTATGCAATTATCTTGGCTTGTATTAGTTGCCTATGTTACTCTTTCCCTAATGGATTTCTTAGATTTAAACATTGGTAAACTTCTGTCGCTCTTTAAAAATACCTTCATTCAGTTACCCAAAACGATTATTAAATGCAAAAGAATAACTAGTTTCTGTCATTAACATAATTGAATCTGTTTCATATCCCAATTTATAAGTACAGCGTTGCATTGCTGCATTTAATTATTATTATACTTAGAAGATATTTTAACTTTTAGGATATCAGAGAGAACTTACTTACCAACATGACGATGGATCTTTTAGTGCTTTTGGAAACAGCGATAAATCTGGCACTACATGGTAAGTTTAAAACACAAAGGAAAGTTACGGGTAAAAACAACGTAAATCATGCTATTATATTACAAACAATAACCAAACAATCAAACTTCAAAAATGGAAAGTCAAAATGAAATTATCGCAAAGGAAAAAGGTGAAGTCACCGTAAAATACAAAAAGTTTCTTTGATGGCTTATCAATCATTACAATATAAATCTGAGCAGTTGTTTTTAAAGATTGGTCGTTGTTCTTATTTTCAAGTTATAAGTTGTTGAGTGAATTTCTAATAAAATTAAGAAAGGTATACGGGAATGTGTTAAAGAGAAGATAACCTGATGCCTAACTTATATCTAAAACATAGAAGTAAATCAACATTTTTAAATAAAACCAAAAGACTAGCACAGGCTCCTGTTTGGGGAAGGCTGGTTAAATATGTTTGCTAGATCTCAAGAGAAAAAAGTAATTCACAAAAAATACTGAATTTTCAAGGAAAATTCAAAACGGAAAATCTTTAATTATATGGCAAAATCAAAAGATAAAACACATCATACGAAGGGATAACAACTGTCATATTTCTGACTTGGTACAGGCATGTTAATTCTTATGTAGAAAATGGTGGATTGGACCTGGTTTTATAGCTAGCTAAATCTCTCACTATTATGACAGTCACATCAAATTTCATTGAATTGTTCTTTTGTAGGCTTACTGCATTTGTCGTGAAATCTTTTGCTCAAGCGTCTGACGATATATTCATTGACGACAAATTATTCCATAAAGCACTTGATTGGCTTGTATTACAACAAACAGAAATTGGAACATTCAAAGAACCCGGTAAAGTTTTACATAAAGCTATGCAGGTATGTTGACTACGTTAAAATACTGTAGATTCATTTATTTTTATGCGTATTAATTTTCGTGGATTGAGGAAAACTTGCGTTTTTTGTGGATATTTTATTTCGTGGTTTTGACAATCACTGCATACAGTCCCCGTAAAAAAATTGTTGTTCGTTGAATATTTGAATTCGTGGTTCACTGTACTTACGAAACCCACGAAAATTGGTATCCAATGAATAATAATGAATCCACAGAACTAGTAAATGCCCCAGCTTTGAAAATGATATATATGTGATGGGTTTAAAATTTATCATGACAGTTATTCTTACTTAAAATAAAAAATAATGATGGTGGTATCGTCATCCAATTAAATTAAAGCAAAATAGCATATTACGAAATTATAGAACGAATTTCATATTTATACCCCAAGCAACGGGTTGCGGAGGGTATAATGTTTTTGACCCGTCCGTCCGTCCGTCTGTCAGTCCGTCCGTCAGTCCTGTTTCTCAACTTTGTAACTTCTCTCAAACCACACAACAGAATTTCACGAAACCTTTTCAGATAATAAGGACATACTTTGTAGTTGTGCATATCGACGGGAAATTGCGATTCAATTTTTTTTCTTGGAGTTACGCCCCTTTGAACTTATTTACTTTTATGTACTACTGCAACAGTTTGTCATCGCAACTCCTCTCAAACCACACAACAGAATTTCACGAAACCTTTTCAGATAATAAGGACATACTATGCAGTTGTGCATATCGACGGGAAATTTTTTCTAGGAGTTACACCCCTTTGAACTCATTTGCTTCAATGTACTTCTACAACAGTTTGTCATCTCAACTCTTCTGAAACCACACAACAGAATTTCATGACAATACTATGTAGATGTGCATGATGTGCATATTGACTAGAAATTATTAGTCATTATTTTTTCTTATACATTTTTTTTTACACTTATTTAATTTCTCCAATGCCAATTTGGGGACGTGGGGTATGTGAGCGTGCTCACTAAGGTTCTTTAATTCTTCCTATGTCAATTTGAAAGAAAAATACATTTAAAAAAAACAAATGGAATAATCATTTGTAAACTAAACATATATACAATATATAAGATTCACGATTCTTATGATATAATTACAGGGCGGGTCAGCAGCAGGTGAGAGATCTTTAACTGCATTTGTATTGATTGCGATGAAAGAAGCCGATGTTATTAAAGGGGTAAGATAAACAAAATTATAACAATTTAAATAATTTACGGAGATATTTGATATAAATCAATGAAACAACACAATAGTAAAAGAGAACCAGACGTCAACATATGGCTTTTTGAGTTACAAATCATGAAATTAATACAACTTATACGTATTGTCATTAATACTCAATAATGTTTCGCTTTTGTTTGAATGTTTGTCAAGTCGAAATCCCATAAATACTTTTTATGTACGTGTTACAAAAAAGCTGCAACCTAAAAAAATAATATAATATGTTTTTTTTATTAAGAAGACGTACCTATTAAATACAAATTAATAGTTGGTAAACACCACTTTTCTTTCTTGTCTTTTCAAATTGAAATTTGACGGCTATTTCAATGCAGTCATTTTGAAAAATTTGATGCTCTATATGATAGGAGATTTCTTAAACCTGAATGTCAGCATACAATTTATTCATGTTAAGTATAGGAGACAATCGTAGACATAAAGTTGAAACCATTGCTGTGAACCAAAGATTTTTATAGAAAAATAAAACATTTTCTTCTTCACCTTTATCATTAATGATATGTATGTTCAATCATTTTCTAGGCCAGTGACCGAACTGCAAGATCTATTAAACGGGCAACAACGTACCTTGAGGGAGAGGTTGACAGATTGATTGACACTTACGAAATGGCAATAGTATCGTATGCTTTAAAACTTGTAAACAGTCCAAAATCAATCATCATATTAGAAAGACTGAAGATGTTGGCTGTAGATGAAGGTAATATTCCTACAAAAAAACATAGTAATGCAAAAAACAAACGAATTATTGTCACTAACATATCTATATTTCGAATACAGTGTGTGGCAGTCGCAACCAGAGTGAAAATTCAAGTGCATTGCTCCGATTGAGTATTTTAATCCAAACATCAAAATTTGAATAACTCAACAATAACACAGACATGGGCATCGGGATGATGACCATATATAAATAAGTTTATTATCTTTTTGTTGACAGAAAATTCTAAAGTAACATTGTTGTCAATATTGTATGGTGGGATATAAAAGAGAATAGTAAGAGAGGAAGGATTTTTCCAGGATATACATGTATGGGGGAGGCCATTAACTGGTTAAACGTTAAGATATTCACATGGTTATAACTTATTTAATACTGCGTCTGAATGAATAAATCTGTTTTGCGTTAGGCTGTTGTTGTGTTAGATCAAATGGTGTTGTTTCTTTTTTTAGATGGCACAAGGTACTGGAAACATAATGCTAAAGAGTCAAACGAAAAAAAATATTCAAATTGGAGCCCTCCTCACAGTCAGTCAAATGCTATAGATATTGAACTGACTTCATATATTCTTATGAACTATGCAATGAACATGGATGTTGAAAATGGTTTACCCGTACTACGATGGTTGACATCACAACGAAATCCCAATGGTGGATTTTGCTCAACACAAGTAAGGAAAAGATAGATTTATCATTTATAATTTTATTTGTTTTTTTACGAGACTCTTATTGGTATGGTGTTATTAAGAAGGATAGATGATTTTCGACAACAAAAATAAGGAAAAGATAGATTAGGATCATTTGATTTATACTTTCATTAAACTACACTTGATAATAATAGAAGGATATTAAATACAGCTGCATTGTCGTCAACACAAAGGACTAGATTTTGCTAAATCTTTTTTATTATCTAACTCTTCTTGTTGTGGATAAAATATGAATGATTAATGATAAGATAATCAAATAATAGTTGGTTTTATATGGATTCGGCTGCACTGGGTGTATCCCTCTTTTTTCATAGATCTTCTTCTGTTTTTGGCATTTAAGCCTCCATGAATTTTAACTGTCCGATTTCAGGGTTCCCGTAATTTATAAAGTTGTATTCTCGTTTGATGAATAAATGTGTTATTTTAACAGGTTTTATAAATGATGCAGCATCATGAAAATTAATGGACACTATGATTATTTTATGTTCACACTATCGGTGGGTCATGTACAGAACAGGAACGTCACATATTGTGTTTTGATATCCGTGTTATAAATAGTCTCCGTGTAAAAGTTATAAATTTAAGGATGATATATTCATTTAAGATGTATCGTTTACATCAATATCAATTTGATAATGTAAAAATAAAATTCAATTTATATACTAAGAACTACTACCTTAGTAACACAAGAATAATATCGATATTCTAAATATATTGCAGGACACAATTATTGCATTACAAGCTTTAGCCGAGTTTGCTGGGGAGATATACTCTAATGACTTTAACATGGAAATAACAATTAAAAGCCTTAAAGGTGAAAAGTTTGAAGATAAACATATCATTACTCGCGATAATGCCCTAGTGCTGAAAGTATTTGAGGTAAGTTGAGAAAGATCATGTTGTAATTTCGTTCATCCATTCCTACTAAATTTACTGTTTTGCTAAACAAAAACATCATGTATGCATATATTTGATTACTTTATTTCCAAAAGAGATGAACGGTACTCAAGGGATATTTAAACTTAAATGTGGGAGATATAATGACAATGACATGGCTACACAAAAGATAACAACGATAAATGAAACACAATATAGAAAATTATAGACTGTGTAACTCTCGAAAACATTAAAACAAGACAGCCTTTAACTAAAATCAAAATTGTATTTAAGCGATAGTATGACGTTGTTGTCGCATTTGAAGCAGTATATATATACGCATGCATTCTGAACACCTTATATTACTAAAGACTTTAATAAAAGTGTTTTCCAATGTTCTAGTTTAAGATGTATGCATTTATTGTATGCTTCACTCTATAATGTCGGTTTAATTGTCATGATTCTTTTTATAGCTACGTGTTGGCTTTATGGTTGATCATAATTTTAAACCATATCGTAACTAGCAGCTATTGTATTGTTTTTGTCCTTGGATGTAGACTTTTTATACTAGTCTTATATCTACAAATATATAGTTTGAAATTAATTTTTATTCATGTGTACTTTGATATATTTATTTAGGTTCCAATTGGAGTAGAGGAACTCACAGTATTTGCAAAGGGCAAAGGAGTCTCTTTAGCGGAGGTAAGAATGAATCAGCATATGGCCAATAAAACTTGCCTTTGATTACAAAGTATAAGCATCCAGCATATAACTAGCAATAAACGGACAGGCATACCTTAAAAAATGAATTATTCATTAAATCAACAGCTCTTTCCACAAACAAATCCTCATGACCTATTTTTCTCTCTTAATTTGAGATTACAACAGGAATAGTGAGTTATATATTCCTTACAATTACATTATTATGTACATGATGTACAAGACAAATTATTTCGTCACAGCATATCTTAATCTTATACAAATTAAAAAAGACATTACCGTTTAAAAAGCATTTGTTTTCATACACAAATATACAGGAAATTATTGAAAGCATTTAGGTATATGTATGTCTCGATTATTTGTTTAGTCAGAAAATACTATCAATTGTTACCAATAGCATTATTTTTCATAATTGTTAAACGAATATCTAAACAAAAGTGACAATTTTAGTCAAATATGATTTAATTGTCTTCAATGATAAAATTTGAGATTGAACAAGAAGAATTTTATTCATTCATATAACAATGTATAAAGTGTAATTAGTTTTAATCGTGTTGAATAAAAAAAGGATCAAGTGTTTTCCGGAACTGATCGGGAAAAGCGGTTTAAACATTTTAATGAAGAACACTTGTTTCACCGTTTTTTAAATGAATAATTTGAATTTAAATCTCTTACTTTTAGGTTGCTGTTTATTTCTACACTGCTGATGACATTAAAACGTCAGCATTTGATATCAATACCACAATATCAGAAGAAACAACAAAAGGATTAAGGCTTCAAGTTTGTGGAAGGTATGTTATTATTTTGCGAAATTAATTGGACAGAATTGGCTTTAATTCAAGGTTAAACTCGACATCAGTCTAGTTTCACAACTGCTGTTTAGATAATGTGAGTGTCCAAAATGTCATTATTCTACACTACAAAAGTCAAAAAGTCTGAAAAGACCAGTTTTTGTCTTGATTTGCATGAACTTTTACTTGACATTCTCCAAAAGTATGACTCGTGTCTTAATTTTTCTTGACAATTTCTCATTTATATCAAATTTGTATGAAATTTACTCGACATATTCTTGACATTCTGAATATGGTCTTAAAATTTCTTGACAAATTCTTGACATTTGAATACTGTCTTGAAATTTCTCGACATATTCTCGACATTCTTATTCTTTCTCAGATTGGCTTGACATATTCTGAATATTTTGAAATGTGTCTTAAATTTACTTGACAGGTCTGAGTTTTAAAAATCATGACCACTATTCATAATATAACTTTGATCTTTCATTCTCTTTACATAATATACTGTTGTTTTTAAGTTACATTCCTTACAACAAATATGAAAGTTGAACATGTAAAATAATTGAAAATTGGGTATTTAAATAGTTTCACAAATGCAAATACAATGTATGGCTATGCAATCTAATGTATATAATAATTTAAATGAGGGTGTGTTGATATAAAACAATTTAAATGTGGGTTATTTAAAAAAATACAAATTTTGATTCCTAAATCTTATTAATTAAATGATTAAAACCAATCATACGGTAGACATATTTCCCTCTACGGTCATAATATCCAATGTTAATATGGTAAATAATTATTGTACAAAAATGTGGTTTATATAAATAGCAAATTATTATGATATAAAATTCATTCATTTAACAGAAGAAAAATTTGTGTAATGTCATTTGTTGGAATATATATTAAGTATTATACATGGACAGGATGTTCCCCATGGAACTAAGTTATAACACACCCCAGAATACACGCAACTGTCAAATAGAAATTACTGATTTACCTGTAATCAGCCATACAACTTATCAGTTGACCTGCCATAAACATTCCAAAGAGTAAAAGAAAATTATTATCTACTCCAGGAATAATAATAAAAAAAAGTATTCATAATGGGTCCCATCAATGATTTCTATTTACTATTCAAATTTGAGTGTTGAGTTTTATAATTTTTAATCAATGATTTCATTGGTCTCAAACATACATACATAATATGGATCTAAACATTTTTTTTTATCTTTTCAGGAAATGAGTTATCACAAATTTTTGTTGATAAAAAATAATAAAATTCAACACCCAAATATGAAAAAAAATGTTTTTATGTTGTTCTAAAAAAATACAGTTTCAATCAAGATGAGAACAATTATTTGACCAACACGAAAGCCCCCCTCCGCTTTTTTTAGCCACACAAACCAAAAAGATTTCATAAACCGTTCAGGCGAAATCCATACTGTTAAAATAGTGTCAAGACATACTTGATACTGTCAAGAATGTGTCAAGACATATTTTATACTGTCAAGAATGTGTCAAGACATATTCAGACATTATTTAGAATGTCAAGAATATGTCAAGACATATTCAGACATTATTAAGAATGTCAAGAATATAACAAGACAGATCGAGACAAATTTAAGACAGTCAAGAATTGGTCGAGACTAATCCAGACTCTTATCGGATGTTACAGGAAGTGTCGAGAAATTTTAAGACAATATTAATACTGTCAAGACACTTGTCAAGAAAAATCAAGAACCTTTTTAGACAAACTAATACTATGTCAAGAATTTTTTAAAATTATGCAGACAAATTAAGAATGTCAAGTAAAAATTCATGCAAATTCAGACAAAAACTGGTCTTTTCAGACTTTTTGACTTTTGTAGTGCTAGAACAAATAAATCATAGCTAGTATAACTAAAAAATTATAGAGCCACATATTCTAAATATGAAAATAATAACAATTCACCAATGAGCATAGAGGGAACAGGCTAAATCATCTAAGATCAGGTTTGCTTCAGGCAAATGCAAACTTACTATATCACGTGAATTTGAGTTAAAAAAATCATCCAATCAAATTTACTTGATTTGGTACCTATATTATAGGACAGTCGTTAAAACCGGAAAAAAGCTCACAAGCTCATTATTGTACGGTAAACAGTTCAAAATGCTAGATGGGAAAACAGTTTCGATCATTTTTTTTGTGAAGGAGTTCAAATACACGCACTAATATGGGTAAATCTGACAGAAAAAAGTAAAGTAAGGTCATGGTTGTGATAATACGTATTTGAATAATCATGTCTGAAATAATGAATTTAAATTAGAAATAAACAAATATCTTTGTTTTCAATTTAAAACAGATGGCGTCAGGAAGGTGAAACTGGAATGTCTATAATGGAGATTGGCATACCATCAGGAATGACACCAGATTATGAATCTCTTGATTTTACTTTAGCTCCAGAGTATAAACGAAAAGAAGAATTATTTAGAAAGCTAGTATTGTATTTTGACAAGGTATGTATACAATACGTAAATGAAATGCATGTATCTTGTATAAATAATATTTAAAAATTTACTGATCTTCAACTTTGTACTTGTTTGTCTTTCCGACTGTATAGTTTGATTAGAGCGTAACTGATGAGTCTAATGAAGACGGAATTTGTGTCTGGTGTATTAAATTAAAACCTGTTACCTTTGATAATTATGATAATTGAATGTACTCAGAAATCACTTGACT
Source organism: Mytilus trossulus (assembly GCF_036588685.1). Taxonomy (NCBI): domain Eukaryota; kingdom Metazoa; phylum Mollusca; class Bivalvia; order Mytilida; family Mytilidae; genus Mytilus; species Mytilus trossulus. Next base: position 55,270,542 of record NC_086386.1, on the reverse strand, counting down.
CAAAACAAAATAGACATGATAATTTAAATATGGCTGTCGAACAGTGATGATGAGTCTGGACTTATTACCATTTTAAATGCACTCTTAAACACTCTTATTTTATTTTGGATTTTTTATGAATATTCTCGGATTTTTTATTGTTGTTTATCATGTTTATGTTTCCCTCAAATCTCTAAAAACCTAATTATTTGTATTATATAATTCATATGATGCACACAGCGCCCAGTTTATGTAATGATTGCTCTGCACACAACCGTAACTTATCAATCTTCTTTTAAATGAGATTATTTCCCTTTCCCTCGATTACTACACCTATTTTAATTAACATGTCTTCATTATTTTAGTTTGATGCTCTGGAACAATGTGTATCACTGAATATTGTGCGAACTGATCGAGTGGCAGAGCTGCAACCATCACCAGTCAGAATATATGACTATTATGAGCCAAGTAAGTTTGATGTGCTTAAATAATGAATAATTTAATTTTTACAGTGTTTTGTCTATCAGCTCATACACATAAGTTTGTCATTTATCGCGACGTCATCAACGTTTTTACCATTATTTACAGCTTTTTAGAATTAAATTATTAGGAATGTCTATACAAAAAATTCTGCCTATTCGGTATTACATAAACAAAAATATGGTGCACACTTTTAAATAACCCACTAAGCCGATTATTCAGTGTGCCTCACTTTTTGATTTATTTTTTCACAAACAGAAAAAATATTAAAGTCATTCCTTAAATAATGAATATATATTTACAATGTGAATTCGCATTGTAGTCATGCTTTATATAGCACCCATTCTTGCTCCTTTTAGAGATAATGCAATGCACACAGTTTGCATGTTTTACCTCGAGTTGTCTCTCCCTAATCACTAAATGTTTCTTCAAATAAACTTTAGTTTATATAATATTCCAATTGTTTTGATATTGATAATTTTTTCAGAGATACTTATGTTGAATGTTTGAACATGAATTGTTAAATTAAAAATCCACTTCATCTCCTAAATCCTACCGATAAAAGGAAAACAATTGTTTTTAAAAAATAAATTTTATTAATGGAAAAATATATAGCAGTATTTTTATGTAAATAAGCGCATATGTTTATATAGATATTAGTGCAAAAACAAGGATTTGCATGCGCAAAACACTTGTTATGGGATAAGTTTTATCAGGAATGATTGTTATCAAATTGTTTTCAAAGCCTTAATATATATCTGAATTGAGTATAAAATTAGAAAGGACCTTAATAGAACAAATGAAGCCTTTGATGACCAGTTTTGTCTTAGGGAGTAATTCGAGGACGCTGGCACAAGCATATTGTTAAAGATCTATAAATTGACAAATAAAAAGTATTCTGTTTGCCATGTCAATACCGACGAATTGGTTTTCTGAAGTTTGAAAGGTCACAAACACTTGTTTTGTTTAGTATGTATGTCTAACATTTTCCCCAAAAAAGTAAAATAACAAAAACTCCGAGAACAAACAAAACGGAAATTTCCAAACTAATGAACATATTGCATTATTTTATCATTTTTTTCCTACGTTTTGGACTGTTTGCCAGTATGTGGTGTTTTTTCCAATGATTAAATGTACTATGTTCTATTTCAGGTAAACAAAAGACCTCATTTTATTCATCAAAATTATTGGAAAAATCAACTTTGTGTGATGTGTGTGGCACAGAGTGCTTCTGCAAAGAGAACTAAGGAGATATAAATCTGCGTTGGACATTGATGTTGAATGTTATGTTACATTTTGCAGCACATTGATGATTTACATACGTGTGTTGTTTTATTCCTATGTTAGTGTAAAAAATATTCAAATTCTAAATGACATTACATCTTATACATTATAACTACACAGTTTAACAAATGGGTTCAGAAAACAAACACGCTGTCTCCTGTCATGCTAATTTAATTACACAGGAGTGAAAATAACAATATTCCTCGATATATTATAAAGCTATGGGGATACCAACTGAATTCCGTGACCATTCTTAAAAAAAACAATATATGCAAACTAAATTGCTTGTTAATATTTAAAAAATCTATCTTATTTTAGTTTCCCATTATTTTACACAACAAAGAATCTGATTTGTATGCTCGACTGACACGTAATATGTTTCCATACAACAAATGTTCAAATTGTGTTGGTATTCCGAGTTGTATCCAAAATTACAATGTCATCGAAGATTTAAAATTAGTGAGGAAACTGGGAACTGTGTGTACGTATGGGTGCTGATTGTTATATTTTGTTGTATGTGATGTGTATAAAAACAAATGATATAATACGATACTTACATAATGTTATTGCATTTTATAAATATTGAATTCTACGTGCCTTTTGTAATAAATCTTAAGTATGATACAATTTGTTATTCCTTCTTTTTTAAATATCAAAGAATATACAAGTCCGTTCCTTAACATATACTAGCTTTGATAGATAATGGTAAACTATTCTACAACTGGTTCAATCCTCTATTATATATAATCTTTATGTATGCCTAAGTCAGATATATGGAATATTTTCCCTTCTTTCGTTGATTGATAGCATTTGATTTGCAGTTATTATGGACCTACCCTATTCTAATTTGCCATTGAGTTCGGTAATTTTGTATAAAGACAATTGCTTTCGTCGTACTTATTTGTTACTTGACCTCTGACACATACAGAATCTGGTAAATTAAATGATTACCGCGTAAACCTTTCGTATAAAAGTGACAGACGAACATTTGTACCAGGAGACGAATACAAAATCAATAGTCGATGACCAACAGACAAGACCGTAGCAAACAACAACGAACAGAAATATAAGTCTACACAACACAAAAACACTGAACAACACGAACAACATAAAACACCAAAAGAAACTCAACGGCTTTCATCAACCACAGAGACTTAATGTATGATAAATATGCCGGTCGATTTGGGATAGACACATCTTTAGATATTTATCAATTGTGCTGATCTCTGAATATCATGTTTTTGTGTTATTGTGTTGCCCTGTCATTTATAAATACCTCATATCGATGTTATTACTTATTTTTTTCTGATGATTCATACAATGATATTTGTGTTTGTGTTTTTCTCCCATGAAGAAAGATTCAGTTTGGCAGGCTCGTAATCGTAAAACATTTTTTAAGCAAAAAGAGAAACAATTGAAATTCTTTAAATTTTGATATTTATTTGCAACAAAAGAGTGCATATAATATTGCACCCATTAATTTTATAATTTTTTGGTAATATAATCATTTTCTATGGAACCAGATCTTGAATACAGTCTTTAATGTCATCGTCATCTATAAACATGAAATATTTATTAAAAATTAACAAATAAAACAAATTACTGGTACAGTACAGTGTGTTTGCTATAATAATTTACTACTAATATTGTCTTAAATACTTCCAGCTAGTGTTTAGAATATCCGTAAAATATTCTTTTAGCATCAAACAATGCACATTTTCCTTAAATGCATCTGTTGTAAAGTAAATATTCATTATAAAGACAATATTTGTGTGTAATAATGTTTTGAAATATCTTATTAAGATTTAATAGTTATCAAAGGTAACAGGATTACAATTTTAGTACGCCAGACGCGCGTTTCGTCTACATACGACTCATCAGTGACACTCATATCCAGTGACGCTCATATCATATTAAATATTGCAGTCATTGACTTGGCCAATGTTGTTTGACTAGAAAGTGCTTAGTACAACTTAGAACACTGTACAATTTACATCTTATAGACAGTTTATTGTACATGAAACATTTGGATACCAAAGGGGGATGAAACGCTTTTGAATGTGGAATATAGTAGGTGGAAATGTGATGAGTTTATGATATAGGGGTAAACAAAAAGGGATCTAGGGAAACGTAAGGAAAACATGTGGGAAATGGGAAAAAATAAACAAAATCAGGATTTAGTAAATAAACACCCTGGTAGCACCCCTCTTCAAATGGTTATCTGAAACCATTATCTAAAGGGGACGCAGCAAAAGACAAAAACATTATGAAATAATAATACATTGTAATACTAGGAATAAGAACACATATTTAAAAAAGAATGAGCAACCCTATAGAAAAATACAGACTAAATTTGAAGACACATAATGATTAAATTATTGTACCCGTGCTCTGTCATGGTCAGAACCCCGAAGGGACCAAGATCAAACAAAACTTCATAAAGTCTTGCATTGATTACACATATCGTTTCATTTATGACTTCGTAAAACTTCGGAATTCGTCGGCGAACTTCGGAAGTAGTACGTGATAGTATATTGGGTAGACTCAACTTCAGTTAGAGCTAATAAATAACAGTGGTATCTTCCCTTTATTCTCGCACTTGATATTAAAGCCTTCCAAAGATTTTCAAATTTGAAAAAAAAACTCTTTCTTATTAAAAATACCTATCTACAAAACATTTATAGGTTACCAATTTCTTGATTTTAAATGCTATTATTATTCATTAAGTGGTTAAAACTTTGTGAGTTAAATTTTTTGTTTTACAATCAATTTAATATCAGCGTGATTTGTCTTAATCTTGAAATTGTAGTCTGGCTTTTAACGTAGTTTTGAAAGTTTTAAGAACCTTTTAAAATAGATTATCCATTAAAATTATGACTTTTACAGAAATATTTATGTTAATTCATGTTTTGTTCGCTAAACATTGATTTATCATCAAATCTTTTATCAGTTGAAATGTACAGAGTATGCTTTTAGTTAAAATATCGTCTTTACATTAAAACAAAATCACAATTTATCATCTTCAGATTGCACGGTGTGTCCATTTTGTTCTGCCACTGGTTTTTCGTCCATTTCGTATCCTTTATTATACTGAGCGCTTTCTCGTCTTTTCTTCATTTGTTCTACAATATTTGGTTCGTTTTTGTCCATTTCAATGACTCCGTTTTTCTGTATATGTTCTTTTTTTGTTTCATAAACAACTTCCAAGTAATCTGCATATCGACCTGTTCTGTTTTCTGGTAGAGCTGGGCCCCAGTCTTTCTGTGGTCTGGAGGCATTTCGAAAACCCTAAAATAAGTGAAGAAACAATGCTTATTTTAAATATTTTTTCATTTATGTTGCATGTTCTAAATATTTGTTAATAACATATTGCACTACTGCTGTCAACCATTAGCTTAACTGGTGCCCTGCTTGTTTATACAAGAGGCCAAGGGCTGTGTTCCTTTTATAGAAGTCTATTACAATGATTGCAGCTCTAGTAAATTATACATCATCCCAAACGTCATCTTTTACGATATCTACCTATTTTTTGTTAATTTGTTCTCACCCTAAACAAGCATAACATTTTGCTACTAGACGTTGAGCAACCAACAATCAATCAATCAATCATATATCGACAATTGTTGAAGCTAAAACTCATGTGATTTACTAATTCAATATGTTCTCCTGTATTTATTTGTTGATATTGACACGTGAAAACTTTTTTTTTTTTCTTTTTTTTGTCAGTCATTTTATATCATGTTTTCATGTTTTCATTTTCAGCCATATTGCAGTAATTTCACATATGTCTACAACGTTTTATCTCTCTATATTCAGAACATAAGCTGAATAATAATGGACTGCCTGGAAAGCTGAAAATTCATTGTTTTCCAATCAGCAGCTTGTTAAATCAAAAGTATTCAACATTTTGGTAAGTCATCACAATAAAGTGAAAAGATAATTTTCCAACGTGCAGATGAGTAAACAAAAGATTACTTCCCTGCCCATGCTGTGCTGGCTACTAAAATGTTAGGTTATCCCTTTATTTGTAAGCTCAATTGTTTTAACAGAAGATGATTGAACACCGTAATCTCCTCTCGCGCTCGGCTGCTTATGCACGTTAACAATGCAAAACGAGTTAAACGGGAAACAAACTAATGAACATCTTACACAAGTTACAAATAAAAATAGTAATGTGTAGACTTACGCCATATCTAATGAGCTGAATAAGCATAGTTCCAAGCAGCAGAATAACTGGTATTGACACAAGTCCCCATCCAACACCTTGAACCCAGGTTGGAAAGACATAGTCTCCATATCCTGATGGTGAAAACTGTATACCAGATGCAATCAATATTAGCTGAAATAAAAACGAAAGATATGATAACATTTGGATAAATAAAATATTTTTACAATGATATATCAGAAAACAGGAACTGGTTGAAATTATTACTGGCTACATTTGGCTTTACTATTTTCGGTTTCAGTCCTTCCCATCTAGAAATGGAATCCTGGGGAACAACATTTATAAGATGTGTTTTGTATATATCAAATTTAAATGACGCTGTACAATGTATAAGCTGTATGTGTTTTTTATGTTTTTTTTATTTACCTCCATTTGGAACGCTGAAATCTAATTAATCGAAAGCCATAAATGTATAAATTCTTCAAAACATGATGAGCTGCAAGACCAAAAGGAGGAATGGAAGAATATATCTGAGGTCAATTTTGCATTAGGGAGATGGCAACTTATTATTTCTAATTTACCGAAAAAATTACCAAAAAGGTCAATTTTCCTAACAATAACAGACATGGAAATGAAAATAGGACATAGCAAGCCCTGTTAAAACATTGAATTAATCAAAAAGGGTAAGCAGTTTTTACTCCATTTGAAAAACCCGCCATTTTGATTATTATTACATTATATTTAAGTGACTGTTACATCGCATTACTGTCCTAAACGGTCTTAAAAAACGATTTATGTTTTAAAACACATATAGACACGAAACAAAACATAACAAAAACACCAACTTACCACAATTATAACAGGAGCAACAAACTTCCACATTGCAACCCAGTAATAGTTCACCTTAAAGCCAAGCATCATGTAAAGATCTTCTAAGAATCTATTATGACCTGAAAGTAAGAAAGTTCAGACCATGTGCATTTAACTGTAACGATTAAGTAAATTTGATTATGCAAGATTATGAAGTTTGTATTACATATTTAAAACTACAAATAAATACACAAGTTTTGAGAATAAGAAATGAAATTCTTCTTTCAATCTAAGAAAAGAAATTCTTTTAATCTTAAAAACTGTTTCATAATATGTGTCATGTTTAAAACAATGGTGTTAAAAATTGATTTTAGAGAGGTGCATGTATGTGTTGCTAAATCTGTAGTGTTTTTAAGTATCACAGGCGCATAGGGAAATGCGCCCTCTACCCTTTACCTTCTTTTTGTTGTTTTGGTAAACATTCTGTAAATGTTTCAATACTTGTCTAATATGTTAAGCAGTACGATATTACAATAACAATATCTTATGTAGGTTGCTCCTCTGTACCCTTCAAACCAGATAAAATAGAAAAAGAATCATTCCCCATGCGCCTGTGTAAAGTATTGGTGACTTTTCATTGCCGTTTCTGTATTTTTTATAAATGTTGTTGTCTATTTGTTTTTTTGGGGTTATGAGTATTTATACAACCATGTCTCGCGGTATCCATTCATTTTTTGTCCGATTCTCAGATGCCTTAACTGTAAAACAGACTATAAGAACTTACCGTATACCCACGTGATAGCAATTAATTCAATCATACACACAAACAACAAAGAGTAACTGCCGGAGTAGTCATCCATTAAAGTAAGAACCCAAATACCACCCTGTAAAGAATGTAATCGATTTGTAAAAATACACAATATTATAGGCGAAGAAATAGAAATAATTATCTTGGCCACAGATTATTTGGAAATATGGGAAAGTGTTGAACTGTGTTTTACTCAAATGTTATAATAAGCCCTTCCAATATACCTGTAACTGCTATACATGTTGTTAAATTACAACAGATCGTGGTTTGATGTTTAATGTCTTCGATAATTGTTATGTGTTTTGAACATACGTCAAATGATTCAGACAACTAGGGAATATTTGTTATTCATTACTTGTCAGACAAAACCTAAACATATCTAATATTAAGGTATTTGAAACAAAGATTTCTGTTACAGACTAGAAAACAATACATTTGGTACATGTATACTGATTATTGATCATTAAGAGATGCAGCGTTTATTTGTATAAATCAAAACTAATTGAGAAGAATCTGGGAATATATCTACATTTCGCAACAAGTTCGTAACAACCAAGTGAGAGAATAAAATGATGCCATGATAAAGATATTTATTTAAATGAATTTAAGAACAAAACTTAAATACATTTGTACTTACAATATACACATATCTCGAAATACATATCCACACTATACACACATAAGAACGAAAAACACATAAATTGTTTTTATAAATGTAAAACGAAACATATGCTTACATTTGTTACTAAAGGCAGGCCACACAAGAACAGTACAAGACAAACTGCAGCACAAAGTTTTGCTTTATGTTTTCTGAGTGTACTAGGGAATTCATCAGCTAAAGCACTTATGATGGCTTCCACCATTGCAAACTGAAAATGAATATTTACATTTATGTAATATCAATGACTTTTCGGTCTGACTTTTTTTCCATGTACATCTTTTTAGGAACACGAAATTTTTTTTTGAAAAGACCAACTTTTACTTTTTTCAACTTGGCATTTTTCTCCATATCTGTTTTGAATTCCTGGTTTTCACAGGAAATTGTCTTCACCTCAACTTTCCTGTTTCCCAAAGAAATAAATCTCCAACTCATTTGTTTACTGTATTCCACACGCATATATCTCAAACTAAAAGTTTCCTCTTTTTAACCGAAACGATTATAAACCTCTTTTTTTCCGAATTCAAATGGAGGTTTCTTAAAGCTTTTTTTGAATTTGATAATTGGGAACGGATATTTAAACACCTTTATATTTGGAATTATCTTTGAATGCCAATGAGACAAATTTTAGTCCAAAGACGTGGATTCGTAGGAACTATAGTTCATAAGCCATAATACCAAAACTGCTACATTTTAAAGTATTCTTTTTCCATTGCACATGCACCCATTTTTTATGTATAATTATACATGTGTAACATCTGCGTATATTATTATCAAAAATTAGATTATGAATATATATTATAATTGTGCTTACCTGACTTGACATTCCTAGTGAAAGCAACATAAAAAAGAACAAAAATGCCCAGATTGGTGGATAAGGCATTCTGGCAATACCCTCTGGATAGGCGATAAATACAAGCCCAGGACCTGTAAATATTAAACGGAAGTAGAGGTCAGTTATCGAGACACTTTAAAGCCGTTTTTATTTGTCTTTTTCGTACATATATATGAATGCTTCTAAGTGAATTTTTTTCGTTCTATGTTATTTTTCTTTGTTTTTTGTTTTTTGTTGATTATGTTTTCTGTGAGCTTTTGGGGTTTTTTTTACAAAGGGGGTGGGGGTTGACGCATTAAATAATACTAAATAAAAAGCTGTTCGTTCATATGATCGTGCTTAGCGGAATCATATGAGTAGTAACAGAATTCGCGATTGTCGTACTTCGAGACTCTGCAAATAAATTAAAAACTAACATTTAATGTTACAGTAGTGTTTATCAGTTTTCATTTTCATAGATACAAATCTATTAGAACCATATTTATTGAATGTTTCTTCAAGCAAAATGGAAAAAATAAAAACAAGCATATATTGAGACAAATCAGAAAATCAAACAGGTTGCATTTTTGCGCCTGTCCAAAGTCAGGAGCCTCTGGCCTTTGTTAGTCTTGTATGATTTTTAATTTTAGTTTCTTGTGTATAATTCGGAGTTTAATATGACGTCCATTATCACTGAACTAGTATAGATATTTGTTTAGGGGCCAGCTGAAGGACGCCTCCGGGTGCGGGAGTTTCTCGCTGCATTGAAAACCCATTGGTGGTCTTCGGTTGTTGTCTGTTCTATGGTCGGGTTGTTGTCTCTTTGACACATTCTCAATTTCCATTCTCAATTTTATTGAATTCTCGCAGAAGGTAAAATTATGTACAACGTGATCATCCTAGCGCAAACCTTGTCATGCACGGCGTTGAAACTCTTAATATCTTCCTTTTCTTTGTTATGCCTTACATGTAACGACAAAAGCTTTGTAATGCGACCAAAATTTGGTTCAATTGCCATTTCATGTTTAAGTCTTATGTTTCATCTTCTGTTATTCTCAATATAGGTTTCTAAAAGACGTAAAGAAATGATACTGGTATAATATTCAATAGTATAGAATAGTCCTTTATACGTTTGTGAAGTAGAATAAAACAAAAATCGCATCATTTTACTTATAATATGATAATTATTCAGACCATAATAATTAATTACAATCTAGACATTCTATTTACCTCCAGTTGCTACATCGCCAACTTCTTGGTTAGTCACGTGAGCCATGAATCCGAGCACAGCAAAAATCACAAAACCAGCAAATACACTGGTCGCACAATTGATGACGGCAACTAATATAGCGTCTCTAGAATAAATTCAAAGACGTATTTATTGTCCTTTAAATTAAGGAATTAAGAGTATGTCTATGAAAGTTAAACAAATTGAATTTCAAATCGACTGAAATTACATATTTGTAATACGTTGAATGCTCGCTGATTAGCAGGGAAAACGGCAAAAATGACGTTTCTGTTCGAAATCTAGTGAACAAAAAGATTTAATAAACTAAATAGGAGTGGTTATATTGCTCTCATTCTTAATAACAACATGAGTCCGTTGGTATTATGTTGTTAAAACGTATTTAACATGTTCCGAGAAATACTATTTGCTAGTTGCATGCTCTATAAATTCACAAAAATATGAGGTAATAAACAGTGCCTCCTTTAAAATCTGAACCTGAAAATTGAATAGTCTCTCGACGGTTATTTACTAAAGGGGGTCATTACAGAAATGAATTATAACATTTACCTGTAACAGTTGTTTTTAAATTGGTTATAACTTGCCATGGTGAGTAAACTTCCAAATGCTGGTCCAAGCGAATAAAAGATTTGTGATGCCGCATCTACCCATACCTAAAATTGAAATTGAGAATGGAAATGGGGAATGTGTCAAAGAGACAATAACCCGACCATAGAACAGACAACAACAGAAGGTCACCAACAGGTCGTCAATGCAGCGAGAAATTCCCGCACCTAAAAGCGTCATTAAGCTAGCCCCTAAACAAATATATACTAGTTTCGTGATAATAAACGCCATGCTAAACTCCAAATGTTACACAAGAAACTAAAAGTACATATAATATAAAACTAGCAAAGGCCAGAGGCTCCTGACTTGGGACAGACTCAAACATGCGGCTGGTTGAACATGTTTATGAGATCTCAACCCTCCCCCTATACCGCTAGCCAATGTAAGAAAAGTAAACGGCTGAATATGAATAGAATTCAGAATTAAAACGAGGAATGTGTCAATGAGCCAACAAACGAAACAAAGAGCATACGGCTATCAAAGGGTCGTAAGTGTGGTGAGAAAATCTCGCACCGGTAGACGAGCTTCAACTGGCTCAGAATCAATTGTGTAATTTTGTCCAGTGAAATGTATTTACTGACCAACCAAACCTCCATTAAAAGTCAGACAATAAGATAATATTTAATGTAAATTGTAAGAAAACAGAATATACTTGCAGATGCATATACATTTTTATATCCTTGCTTTGTTAAAAATGTTTATTAAAAAAAACACAGGCTAAATAAACTCATCATAGATACCAGGATTTAAATTAATATTTACGCCAGGTGGACGTTTTGTCTACAACAGCCTCATCAGTGACGCTCGAATCAAAAAATGTTAAAAAGGCCAAATAAAATACAAAGTTGAAGAGCATTCAGGATCAAAATTCCTAAACGTTTTGCCAAAAACAGCTAAGGTAACATATTCCTGAGTTAGAAAAGCCTTAGCATTTTAAAAATCAAAACTTTTGTTAACTGTTAATTTATAATTATAAATGATAACTCAAGTCAACACAGAAGTGCTGACTTTTGGGCTGGTGATACTCTCGGGGAATTAAAACTCCACCAGCAGTGACATCTACCCAGTAGTTGTAAAAATAACTCATCATAGATACCAGGGTTTAAATCTTATATTTACGCCAGACTGGAGTCTCTACTACAAAAGACTTATCAGTGACGCTTGAATCAACATTTGTTAAAACGGCCAAATAAAGTACAAAGTTGAAGAGCATTCAGGACCAAAAATTCCACATACAGCTAAAACAGCATTCTTTCTGCTGATTCCGACATCTAAATGTGAACGTAAACCAAATGTAAGAAAACCCCTTTCCGGTATATTTTCTCTTGTATCATTAAAGTGTTTGCATTATCCAACAAACGCGATACAGACTGCAAGAGTATGACATTGTGTTTTCGAAGTATTTCTCATACTGTTTATTATATGTTGTAAGTTTTGAACTTTCATAAATATGAGAATTGGACGGTTAAACTACATGTATTGAAATAATACCTGCGGTGTTGCCAGTTTCTCCCATTTTGGTATGACGTAGAATTTTATTCCTTCCATGTATCCTTCCAATGTAAGTCCTCTTATTAGCAAGATTACCAACACAACGTAAGGGAAAAGAGCCGTAAAATATATGATCTAAAATAAGTAAATAAAAAAGAAGGTAAAGCATAGCATACACAATCACTTTATAGAGAATTATTTTAAGAATTGTTGTTGCATCATTTGTTCGTGGTAAATTCAAAAACCTGTTTCGTAAACTTATAAACGACATCAATAGTCGTCTGCAATTTTCATCACGTGACAGGAAATGACGTAACAACAAATATCAAAACAATTCTAACGATTTGTTTAATGATGATTAATATAGTGTTCACCCGTCACCGTTTAGGGGAGGTTGATATATGGTCATACATTACCTTTCCGGATGATTTCACTCCATTCTTTAATGCAAAGAAGACAAATATCCATGCTAGAAGCAAGGTTAATGCCAACTTCAGACTGATGCCCCCTACGTCTCCAAAATCAGTGGCTTCGTGTAGTCTCAAAACATACCGACTGAAAGACAAATATCAAATTAGACTGAGAGTTCCAGTCGCCATGGCTGTCACGACAACGTCAAGTACTGAACGTTCTTAGAGAAATACTGAAATGAAAGCGTCATGAAAAAAGGGGGGAAAAACAAACACAAAATTCCGCTGAAATTGAAAACAAAAATATTGCAATAGAGAAATACAGATACTGCATGTGCCGTCTACGCACATGTATGATCATTATTTAGCAAAATTTGCCAGAAAAAACGCAATTATTACCTTAAAGCTACCGATTTGATACATAACTCTCCGCTTGATAATTTTGAATAAAACGTGTATAATGAAGTCACAGTGTTTGCATGATCTTCAGACTTCTGTGCTACGATTTGTGAACTTTTGTTTGTCTGTTATCGGCATCATGATGATATTGGTCCATTTTTTTACTTTGATTTACGCTTTGGTATTTAATTCTACACTATTTTCAAATATTTCTATATATTTTAATTGATTAAATAGGAAACGTGACTGTTTAAACGTTTCTAAAATCAAGATAGATACAAGTGCAGCAGAGTCTCTGACTGGCACAGGACTCGAAATATCTGTCACTCTGGATTTTGTAAAGTTCTCCGTAGTCGCATATTCATTTGTAAGATTTGTTCTTAATGATTATAACATATATGAAATTAAATAAAATTAATTTAAGACGAAAAAGCCTCTTTTATTGGCATTTACCTGAAATATTCGTCACTGGGCAGTTTGTAACGTCCGACATAGCTGCATGTTGATAGATTTGTCTGTGTGAAGTTGTAGGACAGGTCAGTAAAATTCATGCCACCCATGTTTAAAATGTTATCCACACATGTAGTATTCATACGACCTACAAAAATATAAAAGCGTTCTATGAAGTTTGATGAGATATGTATATACGATTTGTAAGTGTAATTTCGACTCTTGTCATCCTGATGCGAATTTGAGTACCGCTGACAAACCAAGTATTGGTCTTCATTAGAAACCATGTCCGAAAGCGCTGATGATATTTGCATTCCTATAGAAGAGAGTTAGAACCACTTTTCTTTGTATTTTTTATACACAGAATCAAAATCTATAAGATTGTATACCAATAGCCTGTTATTACTTGGAATGTCAATTAAATTACCGAAGCCTGGTGATGCACTCCAACTACCGCAATTAATAAAATTAATAAAAGCTGCCGCCACGAAATAGCATAATAGTGCTGACAAACAATAATCTTTAAAAACACTATGGAATTATATCAAATGTATTCTTTTTATGTAGCTTATACCTAAGAATTTGCATTGAAGGACGTATACAACCAAGGTTAATATATCTGTATACGAAAAACACAACTTGTAATTGTACAAACACTGACAGTAATCTATATTGTTGAATAATAGCTTTCATCAAAGAAGGTTCATCTGGCGAACGATTTTGGACACTTTTTAAACACGTAAGTGTCTATTTCAGTTGATTCAATTAGTTTATGTGAAAGATTTTAATGGATTTACTCATTAAAAACGCTCCGATTCTAGCTTAAATATAAAAAATCTATCAAATATGCCATTTTTTTTAACTTTTCAGATGGTTTTTGTCAAATATGAAAGTGGTCGCATCCGTGTTCATCCTAAACCTTTATACATGTCATGTATTATCATCAAATACAACTTGCATTTCAATATTATAAATGAACACAAATGCGGCCACTTTCATTTCAGACGGAAACCGTCTAACTAAAATGCTAAAATGGTGACGATTTCAGTAATTTAGCATGACTTAATGATGCTATTACCCGATATATGTGCATTGTATTGTCAAAAACATCCCATATTTATGTAGAAGAAGCATTCGTCTTTCCAATAATTAACTAAAAGTTTACATTTTAACATTTTGTAAATTTTGCAAAAAAAGGTCTTACTGGACCTACTCCTTTGTTGGTAGATGTATGCATACTAAACAATTTCCAAAATCCGTAAAAATTAAGGTTATATAAATGAGCGTTTTCAAATTTAAATTTGATTATCTGGGTTAACTAAACTTACTTCAGCAAAAAATATTGTAAAAACCTTAAAGTTAAGGTACATTTAGATCATCGGTATATGTTTCCCGAGATACAAGTTTCTAATGAAGATTTTACTATGCTCTTTTCAAAAATATAATAAAAAGGTTGGGTCAGCGTGCTATTTTTTAAGCTAGGAGTCGTCGGAAATTGCCTAAGTTTGCTTAGAATGATAATGAAAAAACACATTTTTGTGCATAAAATCTATGACATAGAATTTTAAAATAAATTGTGAGAAGATAAGTTTTATAATATGTTTTAAGAAATTAAAAATTAAAAATGATGTCACCGAACTTGTTTTCTTGCTACAAAGAAAATTAAAAACAATTTCCTATCAGTCCAGTATATTTTATTTACTAAAAGAGTTATCTCCACTTAAATGGCTTAGTTGAATAAAAATGATTCTAAGACATAACTGTTTACTAGTTTTTCTTTAAATATTTTTGGAAAATGCAATAAATCAGCAAGTTTTCTTTATATAAATATATATAAACAGTCTAACCAATAAAATTGCAAATCAGTGTACACATTTGCAGATTTGGGCAAATAACTAGACTGAGTGTGTACTGCAATAGTACAATCCAAGATGGCGGTATACCAAGAATCTACCTTAAAACAAAATGAAGATAACCTGTGCTGTGTGTCCAGCTGATTAAACCTTACGTGTTTTGAGCGACCAAAGGCACACTCACTACAAATGTATTATTTTAAGAGAAAAACAATTATTCTTGATTTTTTTATATTGATGATCTTTTGACTCTTGAGTAAAAAGTACCATTAAAAGAAAACGTGGTTCGTAGATACAATTTTCATTAATAACACAATAACTTTACCTAAAGTTATGTTAAGTTTCTGTGTTTCATTCATATCTTCTGTAATTCTGATAGATTCTGTGATGCAGAATTGCGTGTTCCATGGATTATTGCAAGTAGCCCAGGGAACATCGCCATCAAAACTGACAAACGTCACAAGCATGTAGAATAAGGAGTAGGCTATTATCACATTGTAATAGATGCTCACAAGTACAGATAACGCAATGGAGGCAAAACCAACTCCTATAAAATATAAAAAATAATATGGAAACCTGTTAGTATCATAAAAAAAAAAATGAGACACCTTTGTGTGTCACAACAATAATATGGAAACCTGTATGTATCATAATAATAATTGTGACACCTTGAGGGTCACACCAATAATATGGAAACCTGTATGTATCTTTAAAATATACGAGAAACCTTTATGTGTACATGTCATACAGTTACTAATAATTACATTAGATGTAAGTTTCATTATAATACGCTATTCTGATTGGCTAACATGTTATTCCGTAAACAATTGCATCAGACAATAACATTTATCATGCATGATGACACGAGGTCCCACAAAAAAGTGCACAGGTGAATTAAATAAAAATGGATAAAAATCGTGTTTTCACGATTTTAGCTAAAAAAAATGTAATTATAAGTATTGAATACTTCTTTTTGAAACTTTATAGGGTTGTAAAAGCGTTGACCGTGCGTACATTTTTAGAATGAAGCGCACACAAAATGTACTTCGGTCAACGCTTTTACCACCCAATAAATTTACAAAAAGAAGCATTCAATTCTTAAATAATATGGTATAATTTACGTTTTGACAAAATAATGTGGAAATCTTACTGTTTCATGATTTTAAAGATGAAACCTTTATGTATCATAGAATTAATGTGAAATCCATTATGCATGATTCGAAGTTTTGTTAATATAGACGAATTTCTGTTTGTGATTTTTCCCTATCGCATTATGCGCGCATAAAACTGGTTTAATCATATAGAGTAAAGCGCACATACACGTAAAACTGGTCTTATTGTGTGCTTATGCAACTGGTTTTATCCAATCGCGTGTTCGGCTTGTACCGAGTCAAGCTACGTGGACCATGTGGTATTACGTTTTTTTAGTTTTGCGTCTATCTTGTTGGTTGTTGTTTTGTTATACGAGTGTACTGTCCATTATTTTTGGCATTTCGTGTTAACCGCTTATGTATAATAATGTTATTTCTGTTAACTGTTTATGCATATTTTGGTAATTCCTGTTAACATTTTTTGTATATTTTTAATTAGTTATTCCTGTTAACCGTTTACGTATATTTGTGTAATTCTTGTTATCCGTTAATGTGTACTTTGGTAATTATGTTAACCATTTATGTATATTTTGGTAACTCTTCTTAGCCGTTTATGTATATTTTGGTAATTTCTGTTAACCGTTTTTGTATATTTTGGTAATTCTTTTTAACATTTTTTGCATATTTTTAATTAGTTATTCCTGTTAAGGGCATACGACACAGTTTTGATCCTGTATTTACAGTTTGAAGAAAATTTCCATATAGGCAATGTTTTGCCTGATTAAATCAAATATGTTATAAAAAATATACCTTCATGTGCTACTTTTTGAGTTAAATGAGGTCGAAATTTTGTATATTTGCTCAAAATTCAGATTTGTGGCCGTATTTTTTTCTTTCGAAAATAAGACATAACTTTTTGTTTTGTTTTAAAAGATAAACACAAATTGTTTTTTGTTTAATAATTTGTAATTTCTGTATTTTATAAGTATCCTAAAAATTTATTCATTTTTTATTCAGAAATAACTCATATTTATCAAATGGTCGTAACCCTTTATGTATATTTTGGTATTTCCTGTAAACCATTTTTGTATATTTTGGTAATTCTTGTTGACCGTGTATGCATATTTGTGTAATTCTTGTTATCCGTTAATGTATATTTTGGTTTTTCCTGTTTACCATTTATATATATTTTAATAATTATTCCTGTTAACCGTTCTTGTATATTTTGGTAATTCCTGTTAACCGTTTATGAATGTTTTGTACAATTCTTGTCATCCGTTTATCTTTATTTGTGTAATTCATATTTACTGTTTATGTATATTTGGGTAATTCCTTTTTACCGTTTATGTTTATTTTGTTAATTCCCGTTAACCGTTTATGTATATTTTATGAATTCCTGTTAACCGTTTATACGTGTATACAATGTTGTGTACCTTTGAATATGGGGCTAGCTCTCCATATCGTAAATGGTCCTAATGATGCAAACTGTCCAAACGCAAGTTCGAGGAAGAAACATGGTAAACCAACTAATGCCAACATAAGAATATATGGAATAAGAAATGCACCTAAAAGAAGCAAAAGGAAAAAAAAACAATATCAATATGCATGGAAATGACATTAGATATAGGAAGATGTGGTGTGAGTGCCAATGAGACAACTCTCCATCCATTCGTTCATTTTGTGATAAACACTTGTTAAGTCAAACCCCGTTTATCGAAAGCCGGATAACATGTTGCTCGCAATCGCGGATGAGTCAAATGGTAATCGTGTTAAAAAAAAAAAAATCAGGTCTGACAGATTTTAAAGGCAAAAAAAAAAATATTCGCAATTACAATGTACAATGAATTGTTTTACATTGTCTTATCGGGGGTGACTATGCGGTATGGGTTTTGCTCATTGTTAAAGGCCGTACGTTGACCTATAGTTGTAAATGTCTGTGTCATTTTGGTCTGTTGTGGACAGTTGTCTCATTGGCAATCATACCACATCTTCTTTTTTTTTATATATATATATTCAAGAAAAACATGTTTTTGATTAAATGTTAAAAACAACATTTGCAACTTGAAATAGATTTTAATAATTGTTTTTAAGCCCATCACAGATATTTGAAAACTATCAAATTTTCTAAACCATGTGCACTAGTTTTGCATTAAATATTTTTGTAATAGATTTAACAGGGTATTGTTTTTCTATTTCAATATTATGATAGTTTACGATAAATTCCAGTTATGACTTGAAAATTTATCGTTGTATATGTAGTATTATAGTACATAATCATAATTAGGTACTGTGGATTAATTTATTTTCGTGGGTATTAATTTTCGTGGATTCATGAAAACTGCATTTTCGTGGATATTTGATAAAGTGGTTTTGCCCATAACTGTATACACAGCCTATTGAAAATATATTGTTCGTTGAACATTTGAATTCGTAGTTCACCTTTAACTACGAAACCCACGAAAATTGGTATACAACAAATAATAATGAATCCACAGTACTAATTTGTACTTGAAAAACGTAAAAATTACCTCCTCCATTCCTGTAACATTTGTAAGGAAATCTCCACACATTTCCCAAGCCCACAGCATATCCCACACAGGACAGAAAGAACTCTACCTTGTTACTCCATGCCTGTCTTTCTACTTCCTGAAATATACATTATGTACATAAGACATGCTTCCTAAAAATAAAGTTAAAACCTTATAAAGAAATCTCCACATATTCCCCAAGCCCACAGCATATCCCACACAGGACAGGAAGAACTCTACCTTGTTACTCCATGCCTGTTTTCTACTTCCTGAAATATACATGAGACATATTTCCTATAAAATAAACTTAAAACCTTATACTATTAGCATGCATTCTTTATATTTTTTTTAACATTTTTGTGCTTTTTTCTTTTTTATTTCCCATTTAGCTCTATACTTTATTTTGAGATCATTATTATCGGTTATTTAAAACCCATCTAGACCCCCATGCTTGTTTCGGGTATTTCGTGAAATTAAAATCGATATGAGATATCTCAGTAGCCTGGCATCGTGGCCTATCACACTTCGGCTACTGTAAGCGTTTACAAGTGTTGCAGTCAGTGAGCCAGGTACCGTGCTGGCTAATATCTCTATAGAAACAAATACACTTTTTTAAAGGAACGAATAACTACATGTACATGTACAACACACATTGTCATTTTTTTTTAGAACTTTTAATGCGATTTTTATATGCAGTGTAATGTGACTTTGGATTAAGGATTAAAACTGATTTTCGTACACATTGATATATGTCGTTACATAATCGTCCCTTGTACATGTAGTACGTTTATATTTTTTTCCCGTTTTTAAATCAACTTTGCAAAGTAGGTGAAAGTAAATAGATAGTTCATGTGAACCTTTAAAGTTAGATAAGTGCATTTTCATACAATTACGTAATACGAACTTCTCTTTTTGTTTTTACTAGTACAATGTTTTGTATTAAAATTCAACTTATAAATTTTGACAGTTAAATGGGTGATAGTTTTAACACTTTAAGTACAGAATCGATGTTATTGAACTTGTATCCGTAGAAAGGTTATCATAGCCTGATAAAATTCCAAACGGGTATTTAAAAAGCTTAAAACAGGTCATAGCTGCAGTCAAGGCAAGTCGTTATTAGTTAATAAATTATACCAAAAACATGTCGGACAGGGTCAAAAATAAGATATAATTTAACCTGATTTAAACTTTCAGGTACAAAGGGTGACACCAAAATTTTCCAAATAAAGTCTGCATGTATTTATACTATCTATAAGCCATGCATAGTCAAGACCATACATATTAATGCTAAATAAGACCAAAAACATGTCGGACAGGGGCAAAACTAAAATCCATGTGCTCAATTAACCTGATTTAAACTTGCAGGTACATAGGGTGACACCAAAATTTTCCAAATAAAGTCTGCATGTATTTATACTATCTATGAGCCATGCATAGTCAAAACATAACATATTAATGATAAATTAGACCAAAAACATGTCGGACAGGGGCAAAACTAAAATCGATGTGCTCCATTAACCTGATTTAAACTTTCAGGTACATGTAGGTTGACACCAAAATTTTCTAAATAAAGTCTGCATGTATTTATACTATCTATGAGCCATGCATAGTCAAGACATAACATATTAATGCTAAATTAGACCAAAAACATGTCGGACAGGGGCAAAACTAAAATCTATGTGCTCAATTAACCTGATTTAAACTTTCAGGTCTGAAGGATGACACCAAAATTTTCCAAATAAGGTCTGCATATACACAATCTACGAGCCAGTCACAGTCAAGACATAACATATTTAGATACTAAATTAGACCCAAAACATGTCGGACAGGGGGAAAAATAAGATCGAAAAATGTGTGCTAAATTAACCTGATTTAAACTTTCAGGTACATCCAGATAAAGTCTTCATATAAACTATCTCTACGAGCCACTCATGTCCACGACCGAAAAATCTGTTAAAATTAAACTGTATTTCAAAATAAATGACCTGTTGACTTAAGATAGTGTGTTTGTCAAAACATTTACGATAAGTTCGCATCAACAGAATTATTGACATCAAATGTCTTTTGAAGTATTATAATTGATTAATTAAATGCGACTTCATTTTTATTTCAATACAAAAAATATGTTTTAAGTTTTCTCTTTTTCTTTTCTGTAACCTTTTTTATTAAGTGTGCTGTTTTTTAAAAGTTTTTTTGCCCTCATTCTTATTTTGATTTTTGAATTATATAATATTTACAAACCAATTTGATACATTTTGTACTTATCGAGACTCTATGTATTAATGTATGGAATATAACGTGCTTGCCGTTCAGTGGCAATTATTTCGGGCATATATATATATATTGGAAATGAGGCTCGGTTCTTATATATCCGGTCATTGCACGAAGTTTAGATTCTAGGTACTGAAGTTGTTTATAGATTTTTTTTCTTTATATGCCTTTTTGTTGTTTTTTTGTAGTTGACATATTTGTGGTTTTTATATTGATTAAGGTGATAACAGTGTTGACTACTGCACTCCTAATTTTCACATTTATACATATAATGTATAATTTGTTTTCTTTACACATTGTTGTTAAAACAATGAAATTTGTTTGCGACTGTCATACGAGTTTAACTTAGTGGTTTAGCTAGCGAAAAAAAAACAGGTTTATCCAACATTTTCACCTTTAGAGAATGCCTGTTCAAATGAGAAATATGTCAGTTGCTATCCATTCATTTAATTTGTTTGAGCTTTTGACGTTGCCATTTGATTTAGAACTTTCCGTTTTGATTTTTTTTCTGAGTTCGATATTTTTGTTATTTTACTTTTTGAAAAGGGGCAGACACTTTGCCTTGCAAAAGGTCACCTCTGATTGTGTTCAATTGTTTTTTTTTAACCCATTGAAATCGAGTCACTTTTTCTATGTGAGGAATGTCTCAAAGTTAGCAATGCATGCGTGTATTATAATATTATCTGTAAATCAAAATCGCAACCAACGAAATGGGATTTTCGGACAAATTTATAAATCTATTTTCATTACTGTGCCTGTTCTTGTTTGAGCTTTAAAAGCATCATGGTCGTGTATATGTATGTTTTCCAATGCATTTTATGATTTAATTACGCTTCAAACATATTTGACAAAATTATCATAAAAGTACTATACTTCATTTTTTTTACATAAATAAGACCGTTAGTTGTCTCGTTTGAATTGTTTTACATTGTCTTATCGGGGCCTTTTATAGCTGACTATGCGTTATGGGCTTTGCTCATTGTTGAAGGCCGTACGGTGACCTATAATTGTTAATGTTTGTGTCATTTTGGTCTTTTGTAGATAGTTGTCTCATTGGCAATCATACCACATCTTCTTTTTTATATACTCGTTTAAAAAAACAAAGTAATGAAAAAAAAATGGAATACAAATATGAATCATTAAGGATCTGATACAGTTACAAAAAATGTATCAAACCAGTGTGAACATTTAAGTTAATAATGAATACCTAATAATCAAAGTAAACGTCAAACAAACCAAACAAATATTTAACGAATAAATATAGATAAATAAGTAAACAAACAAACAAACAAAATATGTTAAGATTAATTTGATATTCTGAAGATCAAAATATTTCGGTTGCTACAGAAAGGTACCCTGTACTGGCATAGACTTTATACTAATATATTTTTGAAAATCTATAGGGACATTTTGTAAAGAAAATAAGTAGTATATGTTATAGATATTTCATATCTTTTGGACAGTTTTGTGGTGTTTCGTAAATTATACCATAGCTTTTGTTGAAACCCCCGGCAAAAACCTCACGAGACGAAGTCGAGTGAGGTTGCCGAGGGGTTTTAACAAAAACTATGGTATAATTTACGAAACACCACAAAACTTTCCAAAAAATATGAAATATCTGTTTTAACCTATTGTATCTTTCGCTGTTAAAAATTGTGTATTTCATATATTTTTGTTTGTTAACATCGAAATGGTTTATTAAGAATCTGTAAAATAACCCTTTTCGGACCTTACACTTAAGGCTCCGCCTACTTTTTAAAACTAGCGCGAGCTTCAGAAACAGCGGGTATTCAGTTTGAAAAGACTTTTCGACAGCGATGGATGCATCTTTACAGTGGTGACGAAAAAACTGTTGAAGATGTTCTGGATAAGGACACAAGAACTTTCTAGTACAGATTTCTGAGATTTTGGAAGATTGCTGCACTCCCAAACTTACGTACAATTGAACTGCAAAAGGTAGGTTTTTTTATAATTTTATTATTTGTTTTCAAAATGTTCGAAATGTTTTAATTTTTTATATTAATGATTTTGAGGAAATTAATTTTACAAGAATCTGTCTGAGAGTTTGTATGAATTATTCCACTTTTAACTTTAAACCAGAAGTTCATGAGGGAGGGTGGAGAAGTCCTGATCCCGCAATCCCGGCCTTTAAAACACGAAATCCCGAAATGCCGGGCTTAAAAAACACGAAATCCCGAGGTCCCGAAATTCGAAAAAAAAAAGAATTCCCGGACACCGGGGTTAAAAACACCCGATCCCGGAGTCCCGATAAAGGTCCTATCCACCCTTGGCCATGTCGTACAGTAATTAAATGGGATTTCAAAATATTCTCGATTAAATTCATTGACATGCGACGATATAATTAAAAAAAAATAGAAATCGTTTATTTA
Source organism: Mytilus trossulus (assembly GCF_036588685.1). Lineage (NCBI taxonomy): Eukaryota > Metazoa > Mollusca > Bivalvia > Mytilida > Mytilidae > Mytilus > Mytilus trossulus. The sequence goes on along the minus strand of NC_086386.1, from coordinate 55,246,809 downwards.
GAGCTGGAATCAGTATATCTTAAATCTGTTTAGGGTAAACAAACACTATCTAATTTTAACGGTCAAACATAGAGAATAGCCTCATGAAAAGTATAGATGTCAGCAATGTTTTATTAACCGGGTGTGGATCAAAAACTTTTAAAGTGGGGGTGGGGTAAAGCATGCCAACATTTGAAAATATTATTAAATAGGTTATTTGTTTACCATATTTAAAGTTCTTTAAAAGCCCCCCCCCCCCCCCAAGTCACTTAAAAACTAATCCGCCTAGCCAAACAAACGGTAAGTTGTGATTCATGTAAATGTAGCTGTACAGTGGAGCCTATAGAAAGTTTACCATTTAATATAAACCGAAAATCAACATATTTTAAAAAAAAAATGTTTGTTCTAAGAGCCAATCTTGGTTCATTTAAAATATAGGACAACAGAGTTGGTGTATGTGGGTTCGATTCCCACCCTAAGCAATCATTTATTTCAGCTGGTGCAAAGCGGGCAGTTTAGCTTAGTGGCCCCACACTAACTTTGTTGTTTCTATAAAATAAATTCGGGCGGACGCGGCCAGGTCTTGACATTTTTTTCTTTTGAATTCCTTATACAACAAAACCATGGTATAATTGTGAAAATTATACCATGGATAGCTATGGTATAATTTTCGGTTATTGGGATTTATACTCGGGTTGCACTTCCATAGGTTACATTGTACAGCTATAGGTTAAATATTGTTTAGCTTTATTTTTGTTTCGTCAATATTAAAAGACAATTTTAACATTATCATTATTATATGGGTTATCAGTGATTTTGGCGCTTAGTATTGTAGTCTTATCTTTTTATTTTGCAAGTCCTTTATAAAGTTAAGAAATCAATGATTGAATTTGTGAATGGCATTAGTTCTATCGTAAAATTTCTTTTCATTCATTCGATTCAAACGTGACAAAATATAATTTATCAGTTTCTCGCGTTATCATAAATACTATTTCTAATTGAATAAACAAAATTTTATATAAATAATATTAATCATATTGGTACTGTCTTAAAGTAAAAGGAAAATAACAAATCATTTATAGAATATATTATCTTTTCTTCACTTATTAATAAAGATACTATACTATTTGAAAATTATAATTTAGAGGTTAATATGAAAAAAATAAAAAATGCCCGGATGTCTTACCTTTCCCATGGTTCCAGAGTGAAAAGAAAAGATTCCGAACTTTATCTTTCGGGACACATAGATTTTTGTTTAATGATTAGTTGCCCTTACACAGCGTCATGGAAAAGTTTTATCTATCTTACGTCCTTGAAGGGGAGCCTCTTGGCTTTTCTTATACACGAATTATTAATCTTAAATCTTGAGGATCCGGGTGGCAAATTTTCTTTGGAGTGATTGAAATATGTCTCATTAGTTAAAGAGTTCGTAAATACCTGAAACCTGGAAATGAGTTTCAATCTGGTTGTTGACGCTAGATAAGTTTTCGTTGTTTATTTAACTTATATAAGCCTTCAAATGTTGGATCCGTAAATATGCTGAACTTAATAAGGTAAAAGTGTGGCGAGGTTAAAAAATGAACACAGACATATAAATCAATAAGAATAAATAAATGATATACTAAAACAAAAAAAGATTTCAAAGAGCATTACTATTTTACACTATTTGCTTTTTTAAGAAAAAAGGGAATGCCTTGTAAACGCGTGTTGCATGAAGAAAAAGGGAATGCCTTTAAAACGCGTGTTGCATGAATTAACTCAGACAAAAAGTTGTTGACTAGAATTTCCTTAATCTCTGACCGAAATTTATAAACAGGTCGATTATTTGTTCTCGTACAAGTACATGTATTGCAGAAACATGTTTTCGTCTATCTTACATGCTATCACTAATGTTTAGGTCGCGGAGATTATTACACAATATATTACTGAATATAAAAACACATGCACTTACTTGAGAAAGATAACTGTTCGTGTGAACAAATTAAAAGATTATACTAAACATCGTTATCAGATTGATATCTATTGTGTAACATTAAGAAAATACTTCTAAAATGAAGATAGACACGAAAATGTGTTAGTATGACAGTGACCAGCTCGTACTAATCTATATTGCCATGTTTACTGGACTAATACACCGAAACCAAATTGGAAATTTGTCATATTAAAGACAGTTATTCCTCGCCGTTCACACGGACATTTAATTCGAATTGAATTCGAATCGAATGCGAATCAAATTCGCTTATCGCGTTCACACACTCTTCTTTTTTTTTTTTAATTCGAATTGATTTGAATTAACAAATTCGAATTAGTCGATTCGCATTAGAAATTCTTTTTTGTTAATACGAATTAAAAGTGAACCACGTTTGGACAGAAAAGCGATTTTGACGCGCATTTCAATTCGAATAAGAATTGAGTTAGAACGTATTTAACGTTTTGAATGCGAATTAAACTAATTCGAATTAGTTAATGCGAATCGAATTCGAATTACGTGTGAACTCAGCATTAAGTTATAACACCATTATGAACGCGTGTACATGATTTCAAGTTAAACCGACCATATTAACATAATTGTAAATCTTAACCAAAACTTAATTTTAACATAATGCGGAACGGACAGGCAGACAGACCAGAACACACAATGCCCATAATTATAATATTAAGCATGGACGTATAAAAATGAATGGTCATGCAGTCATCCATTAGTGTAACAATTCTCACTTGCGTTTATAATAACTGTTTAATCTGTTGAAAGTCTGTGTTTCAAATTTCAAAATTGACATTTTGATTAAACAACAAACACCAATAAAAAAATATATATAATGACTATCTATCCCTCATCAACTGTACCAAGGAGGTCAAGGTTTAGAAACCAGATTGTTTGTGTATATCAGTCAGGGGCATTACTTAAACAAGTAACAATTAAAATTACCTATACCGGTAATGTTGAAAACGAGGCTAATTTAAATATAACTTATAAAAGTTATTTTTCTGAATATTATTTTTAAAGGTGTCCAAGAATACAGATTTTACTAGCTTTAAATAATTTTCACAGTTATCTGGTTATTTTTCCCTTGATATATAAAAACTAATTCTTCTGAAACACTAATTAACTTTCCGACGCACTTATCTTTCATACCGACGCTTCTGGATCAAAGATTGGTCTCTTGGGACTATTAAATTATCATTTTCCTCTAAAATCTTGAAGGTAGACTGATATAAATAGATAGATACTTGTGAATTAATTAAGACCTGAAGTTATTTATAATTTGTAACCTAAATCAATTAAATATTTGCCTTAGATAAGTGTTATTGCTATTTTTTTCAAAAATGTTTAAAATAACTTATTCAGGTAATATTTTTGTCATTATTTTCAAAGTAACCCTTTATCTCTTTACTCCTCTCAAATCTGATAAATTCTTTATTTTATGATATAAAATGTTGTTTAAAATCATGAAAACTACATTTAGTGTTAGTTTCTATTGAAAATTAAAATAACTCTATTAAGTAATTTTATTATTTTTAAAATAAAAAAATACTTATATAAGTAATTAAAAAAAAATAACTTGTTTAAGTAACGCCCCTGACTGTATATTAACAAAAAGAAACTGTTCTAAACGAGCAATTTATAACAGTGGACAATCGTTATGTCTTTATATTTGAAAAAATACAGAAATGTTGCCATCCCCTTCATATAACAACCCCACGGACCATAAAAAATGACTACAATATGTGTACAAATGAAATCACAATCAAGCCTCTAGAGATTCTAAATGCATGACACATTAAGTTAACCTTTAAAAAAACGCAACTAAGGAGCTTAGAATTTAAAAAAAATAAACAGTGAAAATGAGACTAAGGACATATAGAATAATTCGATAATACACATTACATCAAAGAAACAACAAATTTACTGTGAGACACTTAACAGTTCAGACATTATTGCAAGATTTAGTGGACATTTATACATAAATTGAAAGCGCTTAAAATAATTATAATATTCTTTGCTTTCGTTTTCCTAATGCAGGTCTAGAAAGTGTGACATGTCTGAATACACACAATCATTTTGTCCCATTACATTTTGAGACATTGTTTGCTGTACACTCCTCACTGTGATTGAGACGTTTTATCCATATATTTATAGAATTAGGTTATAGATATTTCATATCTTTTTCAGTCTGTGGTGTTTTGTAAATTATTCCATAGCTTTTCTAAAAGCCCCAGCCTTTACGTAACGAGACCGAAGTTTTTTTTAAATCCGTTTTAGGAAGTCTTGTAGAATTAAGAAATAATTCATGGAGGCTTGAATATATCGTGATTTTACCACGGGTTGGCCCTTTATGACAAATATTTTACCCTGAGCGATAGCGAGGGGTAAAATATCGGCATAAAGGGACAACCCGTGGTAAAATCTAGATATATTCAAGCCCCCATGAATTATTTCGATTCTAATAGGTCAAATACGGCAATTCTTTTGGATCGAAGCGCTCTAGGTGGAGGCAAATATTTGCCATTCCCATAAATAAACGCACTATTAAATTGGCGTAAAAGAACGGAGTAAACTGAATTAGTGACATGCTTAAACTATTTAAAATAACGCATATAGATAGTTTTGAATTATTTTAAATGATAATTTACTTATATGTCTTAAATGTTTAAACAAATATGGCTTATAACACATTTTAGCATCGTTTGTTTACGTTGCCATGTTGTGATGATTTTCGGTTTTTCAAGCGTGTATTTTCCCGTAAAATGCTCATATTCTAACGTCATCGTATTATGACGTCGCGAAACTCATTCATAAAAAAGCATATGACGTGGGAGTACGATCGGAACAGCCCATGAAATATATTCAAATTTTACCACGGGTGTGTACTCAAAGCGTTTGAAGAACGTCATGTTAGAATAATTGACATTCAGAGTTAAAGTCGCACTTCGTTCATAAATTAGCTATATATATATAACATGGAGCAAATTTACAGATCTAACATTGTTGGGTTGATGTTTAGACGAGTTGTATATAACATGGATCTATATACAGGGAAAACGGTACTATTTGTTTTGCCATACAAACATTTTCTAGATTTTCCACTTAAAAAAAAAGGAATAACACAGGTGTGTGATGTTAGTTCTTTATTATTCTGTTTAAGGAAACTCGCTTCTCATATCTTTGAATTTGGTCAGATTTCAGAATTCTTTGGTTTTATCCATCTGAATGCCTTAACAAATTTGGCCGGTGACCCCCAGTTTTCTTTTTATAATTCTTTTACATGTATAATGATAAACTGTCTGTCAAAGTCTTTTAAAATTTTAATTATTTTTAATAGTTTTTGTGGACTTTAACTTGTCAATGATAAAGCTATGAAAAGTCAAGAGAGAAATTTTTTCCGCTAAAATGTCAATGGCTAATATCTCGAAAACAAGCACGGTGACCTATATATATATATATGTTTTGCTCTTTTAATTCCTTTATTAATCCCCTATCAATATAACCGGTATCAATATATGCTAGTGTTTTGAAAAGTTAATTATTTTGAAACCGAGAAGCCAAATTCCTTAAAACAATGAAGCCAATAGTATCGTGACCGACTACCAATGGAGCTTGTTTGTGTTATCCATACCCACCGTCAATTGACACCTCATGTGAATTATTTTATTTTTTTCTCGAATAATTCTCAATATTTTAATAGGTTTCCAATTTTATATTGTATATTTGACACTGCAATAATTCATAGTCTCATAAGAATAAAAAAAAACATATTGTACCTTTACATCCTACAGGAATCACAGCGCTCCTAAATTGACATTCTTCGATGTTGGGAAAATGTTATACTATACCGTTTTCCCTATTAGTCCCTACAGCAGATAGCGTGAATCGTGTTTTGTTATTATAATTTTGAAAATGTGTGTACATTCATTTAAACCTTTCAGATTTTTTCTTTGCTTAAATCAATTAATTTATTTGCTCATGAAACAATAAATAGTTACTATTTATACATATTTTTTTTAATAGAAAATTACTTTGACTGAAAATAAACCAGCTATCATGACTATAACAGATCTGAAATATGCGAATCACTATTAATGTGTACCATGTATTCGATGTGCAATAAGAAAGATAACTCTGATTGTTTTAGAGACACCAGCTGAATGGGCAGAGATTCCGTTGCATGTAAAAAGTCATGAGAACGCAAAATGATAATAAAACTGTTGTTGCAATACATAGGGTACAATCAATTATATATATTTTGTGAAAGCTCTTAGAATTACAATGTATACAATGTATAGCCTAACAAGCCGTAGCTTAGAACATCAATAACGAACTATTCATGTACACATATGGGCGTTTTTCAATAAAAACCTATTTTCTTGTCCCAGCCACTTTAAAAAAAATGTGTTTGATCTTTGCAAGTAATTTTTTGTGCAGTCAGTACATTGAATTAGATTTAACATTTTTAAGCAAAAAAACAGTTTATTTTTTAGAGGGATTGATAAGATATTGACTCTTGAATGGTCCAAAACAACCAAAATGGCATGTCCATAGACCGCCTGTTCAACATTCATACTCTAAAATATTGTAAAAAAATGAAGAAATAAATGGGTTTTTTACTTAACATAGGTTCTTTAATAATTCAAAAGTATGTTCAAAGCCAACATATTTTAATAAACAGCTTTCAATATAGGTTTTTTTAATTTCAGAAGGTGTGTCCCTCATAAAATGTCCACTACGAAACGAAGTCATTAAAATTTGTCAATAAACAGTTTTATAAATTCAATGTCATTTTTATTTGCAAGAGATATAAACATTAGGGTCTTACAAAAGAAGTGATGCTTTTATAACGGCAATTAAATTGTTGATAAGAAAAATTAAGCACATTAATTTGACCAGAGTGATACCGTATTTTTGATAATGTCCACTACGAAACTGGTCATATCTCCTTCAGTATCTGGTTTTAAAATGATGAAAAAAATATCAGTGTACAGCTTGATAAATGCTTTGATGAATACAATCAGTATTGTTACTATTGCAATATAGGAATTGTGGGGAAAAAATAAAACATGCAAATACGTCCCTTACGAAACGGTCCCCTACGAAACAAGTATGGGAGAAAAACGTTTCGAAGTGGACACTACCACTACCATGCAGTCTTTTTTAATATTTTTTTAATTATATTCGTGCAAAACAAATAACAAGGATTAGTTTCATGTAATTTTTATTATGTTTTTATTAACATATGATAGGGTTGATGTCAACTACGAAACTTTTTGTCCACTACGAAACGGTTTTGTCCACTACCTAACGCATCAAAATGTCCACTACGTAACATGAGTTGAACCTTCATATGTGAAGTACTGTCTAATCTTTATCGATCAAAATGGTTTTCCAATTCAGAAAAAAATGATACTTTTCTAGTTTTTAAAGTAAAAAAACTGGAATGTCTATAGGAAACATTTAATATTGCAAAAAATATATGTGTTTAGAAGAAGTTTCGTAGGGGACAAAAGTCCCCTACGAAACAGTACACAAATTATGAAAATAATATCATTTTAAAGAATATTTAAGATTGCAATTTTTGTTTACAAACAGGTCTATTATAGAGGTATTCAAAATAACTCTTGAAATTAAATTTTAGACAAGTTGATTTTCCAATTTTTTTAGGTCTGAAAATCATGCTTTTATTGAAAAACGCCCATATAAGATTTTTACACAGAATAACATACTTTAATTTAGTAATATATCCAAACTAAGATAAAAAAAAAAAAAAGAAGGACTAATGAAATAATATACTAAACAACAACTATACACACAATAAAAGGTTTACATGTAGTCAGTTGCTAATTTTCTTGGTTTTTTTTTTGTTTTGTTTTGTTTTTTGTTTTTGCTAATTGTAGCATCAATCTTGACAATGGTTTTCTCTTGTGAATTGTTTAAAATGTTTTCTGTCAGCGGTCGTTTATGGCTTACTATACGGTACTGATTTTGCTCATTTAGGAAGGCAGTACGATGGCCTAGTAGAGTATATTGGTCTCTGATGGATAATTGTCGCATTTGCTATCATACCATATCTCCGTATTTGTTAAAAAAAAAAAAAAAAAAAAAAAACATTAAAAAGGAAGAAGTATTTATTATGTACAATTTACAGTTAACCACAGAGTCGTTATGACATACAGTACTGTAAGAGAGTTAGAGAAACATAACAGATATTCGTATACATGTTGATAAGGTCACCATTGGGACAAGATATAAATGGCCTTCCTGTATGGAGTGATGGTCTTTGAAATAATTTTCGAATTAGACTGGACTGGTATTACAACAGTGGTCGAAAGAGAGAGTGACCCAACAATACAGGGTTTCGCTTAATCGCGGCAACCTTAATTGGAGGTTTTACTCTTCTAAAAGTATGAACGGATTTTGAATCCTAGAAATTGAACTTCATATAACAAATACTATAAAATGCACCCGCAAAGTGGAAAGGGATTAATATAAGTTGAAAAACTTGTTTCCCAATCCACTATAAATAAATGTTTAAACTAAACTATAAGATGCATGTTTTTTGCAACAAAGTGAAGCTGGAATCTGCATATTTAAATAAAAAATCAGTGTATCTCACATGAATAAGTCTTACATGTATATCATATATTATAACCTTGTCAAACGTTTATGAAAATAGTCCTGGTGTGGAATGAATGCAGATTGAAGTAGTTGTTGCAAATAAAAAAAAAATATAATTCTTAAAAACAAATAAATGTTCGCCTCGCTACGTGTGTATATTTTTTCAGGGATAAAGCCCCTTTCAAAACCTTACATGTAGATCATCCACTGTGTAAGTATCCTTATGTAATCTCTTTTCTGCATATTCAGTGCGATTGATCATTAACTATTTACCAGGTACAACACATACTTGTATATCCACGCAGTCAACGGAAAATAACAGTCACGCAATTTCGTGGTTCATATTTATATTATGCACGAAAATTTCCCTTCAATCGCTGCATATATCAATTATTACTTGTTACATGTCTAGTTTTTGAATGCTTTTAAGATATATATTTTAAAGTGTTAAGTGCAAACATATATGCACAAAAATGGCAGAAGAGATTGGATAAACGTTATTACAACATTCTAAACAATATCTCCATGTTACACAGATGATCATGCACGAATTTATTTCATTTATTGAAATTATTTGTGATTTAAATACTTGTTAACATGATAAAACTTTACTGGATAGGAACCCATATCTATATATATGGTAATGCAAGAGATCTATCAACTGGCCTGTTTCCAAAATGTCATTTGAGTAATTCAGTGTTTAGAAAGCATGTGTTTCTCGCTTGTAAACACGTGAACATACATGTATATACTAGTACAGGTATCTTTGCTTAGAAAGTAGTCGCATGTGGTATTGCAAAAATTTAACAGATGGCATCAATCAAAAAATGTTTTTGGAATTATTCTTTCAATTATGTGTGACCTTTTTCACGTGTTGCAGACGTCATTGTGACTTTGAGATGATGAACAGTAATATAATAAAATTGAGAATGAAAATAAGGAATATGCCAAAGAGACAAAAAACCCGACTAAACAGCAGACAACAGCCGAACGCCACCGATGGGTCTTCAACGCAGCGAGAAAATCCCGCATCCGGAGGTAGACTAAGTCCTCAGACAACCCCTACACAAAAGTTGTGTAAACTGTTTCGGGTTTAAAAAAAAATTTGCCGTTTGTGAAGTTTTTGTTTTGTGGGCAAAAATTCCAATGGAGCTTTTCTTCGTGTATGTTAAAGCTTATACTCTTAACAGAGGGGGTTCAAAAATAAATATTTCCTTTTATGTTATACTGAGAATTACCATACTGACAGTGTACTCCTTCTTTTGTCTTTATCCCGCACACTATTTTTTACGGTATTTATAAACTGGGTGTAAATTTAAATAATAATCATAATACTATTTAAATATTCATCATTTCATAAACGGGCATTTGCATTTGCATTAGTTATATGAACAAAATAAAGTATGATTTTATTTGTTCAATCATTAATGAAAGTGCAATAGTAAAAATTATAATTCGCTTTTAGCAGCCAGTGTGGTTCAATTTTGTCAAATTAAGCTAAGAAATATTGATGATGAATTATTCACTTGCAAGTTAATAATTCGATCTAATTGAATTTGTATTCATTTGAACTTCAATTTCAACACCTTACCTACATTTTGTATATATGGATAGGGCATGCAGTGTGCGTGTTCGGCTATTTAAAGTAAAAGAATGTCAACATTGAAAGTGAAACAAAGAAAGGTAAATCATTGATTGACTGATTTATGTTTATATCGCTTTTAATTATGACTATTTGAGATATTCGGAGGTCAACTAGATGGTTATATTTCGATGGTATCAAGACTAAAATACAAAGGAAACGAAACTTAATTTTATCGAGTCCATGCCCTGCAAATTGTTTATTTTAGACTTTTTATAATTTGGATAAATGTTTTACATGGTTATAAATTAAATATATTGAGTAAGATTGGTGAACATGAACTTGATTGCAAGTGCCCCTTTAAAAAATTACTTGCACTTATATCAAGTATTACAATCAAAATGAATTATGTAATTACATCCTATTATAGGAACTATTTCGCCTAACTTTAATTTCACAAAATAAATGCATTGAGTGCAACTGCATTTTTTAAATTTAAATAACTTAACAACAAATCAAACCAAATTATAAGACACATCTATTAACATTCTTACATAATAAATTAATTATCAGTTCCCGTCGTGATCATTCGCTATCTCTCTGGAGTTACCGATACAGTAATTACTTTTCCAATTTCAATACATAAATATATAAACATGTATATTGATTTCTTCTAAACATTTAATTTTCATATAAACTAAGTATTTAAACCTTTGCATAGCAATCAAGTATCATGTATCTCAGAATTGATTAAAACGGTGTTTGTTTGTCTTAATATATTAAATATCTATTCCTTAGGGCGAAAACTTATTATAAAATACAGCGATGACAATTTGTCACAAAACGTCTTGACGAAGATAAAAGTCGTTTAACTCATCACTGAAATATGACGGCATGTAAATGAAAAGCAGCCGAGAACGTAAAACTTTCTCTAAATGAAAGATCTAATTCAGCATTCAAGTTCAGAATGGACGTGGCTAAATTTTATTACATCCAGCATGGTTTGGGATCCTGACTCACTGCTTGATTGAGAGGAAGTGGTTGTTAGGTCACTCGACAGGATAGCACGTTGCATCCCACTCAGCCTTTGAACTACTTCCGGAGGGAAGACGTTCTGCTAAACCAGACTAAGTGATGAAAATGTTGCCTCCATTTACTCGTTTGACTTTATTTTCATTTGGATCAGATATTTTCTAATAAGTCACGGTACAAAAGTTAAAATAAGGATTGTGTTATTTGAATCAACGTTTGATGCAATACAATAAAAGTATTTTTGGTGTAGTCTATTTCTTGAGATTTAAACAAGATGTGCTGTTGTTAACTCAGAAAACTGCTTTATATGTTTTTAAGTACCAACTTTTCAAACAAAGTAAATCATAAATATACTGTATTTCCTATTATAGATCAGTATAATGCAAATACTCTAAAAACTTAAAGTCCATATCAAATGTCCCTTAAATTTCCACTGCGATTGCGTAACGATGTTGCAAATGAGTAATCGTTAATTATAGAATTGATTGCAGTCTTCGTACATGTATGCGCCATATCTTATCAAAATTGTCGTCATATATACTATATGTCATTAGAATTATCATTGTATGTTTTGCTGTCTCTGAATGTTGAAATCTTTACCTATTATGTTTGTTTGTTTTGTTCACGCATCATTGTCAATATCGTGGAATTGTGTGCGACTTTCATACAAGTGAGAAGTTTAGCTAGCTATAAAACCAGGTTCAATCCACCATTTTGTGATTTCACTTTAGGAATTATTCACTTCCTATAGGGGCGATGCAAATATTTATGTATACATGTGTATGTAGAGACACCTGCTTTCGTTGGAATCTTACGTCGACCTCAAGATGACCTTTGTGATTATTTTTTCTGTTATTTAATTGATGTCCCATTGATGGTTCATGTAGACCCCACATTACAGCTATTTCAGAGTTTTACATAAGAAGTCCAATTGAAAAGAATTGTTATAGATTGATTACATAACACAGTTAGCTTCGCGGCTAGTGATAAATTTTCCATGAATAATTTTGATAATACATGTAACAAATATATTTTGTACAAATGTCAAGGAACAAGAATTTATAAAAGTTCTTTTTAAAACCCAAGACCAGTACCAGGTCTGGACTTGATACGCTGCATGTAATTGATTGAGTTTGTAAGTATACCGAAGCTTAACTGATTATTCCATTTCATTGACGGCAAGATAATTTAAGACGCGAATTTTCTCTTTACAATGAGCAAACGTGATGCAAAACTTCAACTATGTATGATCGGCATTCAGAAAGTGGCTACACGGAAGAAATACAAAGTGCTTACTAGCTACAACTAAACCTTATCAAGATGCAGACCAAATATCTAATCATAAATTTTCTTTTATCAAAGCAATGAAAACTTTGACGAAATGTTCCTGACCAAGGTCTTTTGGACGTTTCCTGGACCTGCCTTTGGTCTTCTAAGACGCAAAATACCCGAATCCGAACTAAAAAAACAGAGGTTCCCAAGTTTTTACTACCATTTCAAAAACTAAAAGAGGTAAACTAAACGTACTGTAAGTAAACATTCTGCTCAACAAAACGACACACTTCTTCAAGACTCTTACAACTGACAAATAAAATCCTGGCCAGGTTGCCGCGACGTGTTTCCCTTTTTTTCTATTCTTTTTTTTCGATTGTGGATTATGCAATAGCTATAGGCACAACATAACTTTTTAAAGTTACAATGTATATTTTACAAAAACAGCAATTGAAAGGATGAAGGATAGTGTATTCCAAAACCCTATTATAAATATTTTGTATCTTGATTTTTCGTTAGGTTGTCGTATCCAAGTTTCCCGTACACATTCTTTTAAATTAAACGAAATAGACAAACAAATTTCCTTTTCGTAACCTCACACACGATCTTACTTAAATTTCCTTTTCTAACCTTTTAACTGTTAAGGACGGATACTATTTCACTCTATACAAAGAATGCACTACTGATTATATACAAACTGAAATTAACAACAATAAAACGCTCAATTCATTTATGACATTGATTCGACATTTAATGCATACATTCATTTGTGTACTGACGAAGTTGTTACATTTCTATATATCATAAAAGATCAGCGATCAACTGATTTGTGAACATATTTAAATATTGAATTTTGATTCATTTTAAAAATGTAATTGAATATACTTAGTGCTTACTGTTTTATTCAAAAGTTATTGACTAACGGATAAAAGTGCTGCATGGAAGTAACTACAGTATTTTTTTAAACTTGAAAGACGAGATCTATAAAAAGTATACTATTAAGTACTGGGAACTAAGAGGCTATGTAAAGAATGTACTTAGTGTTGTATCCTGTGCAAATCTTTAGACTTAAAGGTGAGTTTAAATTTGTTTGCCAAAGATTTGAAAGAGTTTGTAGGGTAAATGGTAACAAAACAGCAATCCAACTACAGAAAATAGACATCTACATATAATAATTATTATGTCATGTCGGTTTATAAGATGTCAAGCTCTCAATTATTCAGAATCTAGAACGAAATTAACTGAAACTGCGATGTAAAAGATCTCCCAATTAATTTCATTTGTATACATACACATTGGAAAAGAGAAAAGAAAAGACAAAATTAATTTACAAGACAAAAAAAGTTCTAAACGATTGATCGGGTTTCGATTAAGGTCAGGTACATCTATTAGACAGTGACGGATCGGGTTTCGATTTCGTCAGGTACATAGACATTGGGTTGTATTTAACTAGTTTTCTTTACCCACATAACTTTTCCCATGGTCGTCATTTCAATCTTTGTTTTAATAACTTCGTTTTGATGTTTTGACTATCATAAAATTTGAAACACTTTTTCTAATAAATATAACATCAATTGAAGAATCAACTGTTGATTTTTACATGTCCAGCAGCAAATATTACATGAAATACACAGGGGTTTTAATAAGTGACACGGTATAAAAAGAGCAAGGGAAATGTGAATACAATATTTCTTTTGTAACATCAGACGACTCAATACAGATGGTTTTGATATTTTTATAAAGCACCCCTTTGTGTCTGACACATAACTATTTAGATAAATAAATTCTACCATTAACTTATTATGATATGTACATGTTTATTTTCATTTTCTGTGTTATATTTTACATTAAAAAAATAATGCTCGGCAAGCTTCGCATATTATTTTAAATTTTGATTTGAAGATTAGCATAAATCTTTAATTTGATGAATTGTTGTATACATATATACATGTATCAACGAAGCAGCGTTGGAGAATGTACATGTACTAGATTTCAATGTTAAAATAGTACTGTTAAACTTAGCGGTTAGTGTGTGTGATAAATGTGCAAGACGGATATATATATACATGTAGAGCATAATTAAACATATGCTATACTAATAATAATAAATGACTTATTTCATATATAACGTTCACAGTATCTGTCCTAACCGTATTCTGTTGAAAAATGACACGTTAAGCTTTTAATCTAAATGGAAACCTCAAGTTTTGAAGATAAAAAACCTTTCAAAATATACAGAATTTCAATTTGGAACAACCAACCCCTCACAGTATTGTATTGTGTTCAAGCCGCAAATTATATCATGTTTAAAACATGAGCTCAATTGTTAAGATATATTCTGTAAATTTCTAATTGAATACAACAATCCGCCTTATTGATCGAAGTCTCAAATTTATTCAACATTCATTTAAATGTAAAGTTATGAAAGATGAACTTAATTGAAAAAGGTTGGATAAGAATTTGTTGAAAGGGTCCCCAGCGTAACTACAATGAAGTATTGAATTGATCGCTTGTTATTTTCTATTTAGAAAAGCATCATTAAATAGTATTGCTTTTTTACTCCTTCCGACGAATCGCGTGTTTATGTATATTTGTATGTAAATTGTATTTCACAAGCATGTGACGATTGCATATTCAAATATACCGTTAAGTGATTTGTGTTAGGCTTTAGTAATTCATTTTCTGTTTACTAAGAAGGATATGTGTTTATCACACAGTCGTCTATATAAACATGTGTGTTTATCATTGTTTAAAGTAAGTAAAATTCATTTTAGAAAACGTAATTATTTTAGCATTTGAGTTATTGAAATTACACTGAGAAAAGTTTATTTTTCACCTTCTTAAATACGAGTCGTATACATTTCCATGATCATGTTGAATTATGCTAAAATAATAATGAATTAACATAATGCTTTCTATATTGCGAGTCAAATTAAAAAATGAATCTCTGTTAAATTTGATAGTCAGTGAGAGATCTTTACAAAACAAAAATAGAAGCAAATTGGAAAAACTATTTGGGATTTCAAAGTTATTTCTGACCATAACCCCAAGGATGACCATAGTCATCATCTATCATACACGACAGTAAGACATGATATCTTTGGTCGTTCGTCGTTTGACTGTGCAGGATGTTTAAATATGCACCCATATAAAAAAAAAAAAGAATATGGTGTAACTTCCCAAAGAGATATCTCTCCACCATAACAGACCAAATGACACATAAATTAACAGCCATAGGTCGCCGTACGTCCTCCCAACAACGAGTAAAGCCCATACTGCAAAGTCAGCTAGCTTTAAAGTCTCCGAAATCACAAATAAAAAATAATTCAAATTAGAAAATTTTAAGGGCCTAATTAATGTTGCAAAATTGAAATATTTTATGAACTGATTCACACAAATGGATGATGCAAGCTTACAGTATTTAGTTTCACATATTTCTGTCATATTATTCACAGTGCTGTAACAATACAACATAGTATGAAGAACGTGCTAAACAAATCAGATGAATATCAGGTAGAAACAAATAGAAGTACATCTAGCAAAAACAACACATAGTGGATGCGCAAGTGGCCGGGTACTTGTAAACCACAATAACAAAAATACACTATTACAGATCTTAATTACCCGCATTTACTGACAATTAAAGTCAATAAGAACTTATAGAAATGCGAGAATGCGATTCGTGTATCCCTTATCAGTGGTATCGAAAGGGTTTTGAGAAGACCTGTTTTTTTAGAGTTTCATTTTGGAAGAGAGTAGACTCGAAACGATCGTCTGAAGCCTCTTTGACATGTGCTTTATCATGGGTTGATGAGAACTTGTGTATTTGTGTGATTTTACTTAAAATTTCTGTAAGCAACCAAAATCTGACGAAAGTGCCCTAAATTATAAAAAGGAAGATGTGGTATGGTTGCCAATGAGACAACTATCCACAAAAGACCAAAATGACACAAACATTAACAATTATAGGTCACCATACGGCCTTCAACAATGAGCAAAACCCATACCGCATATAGTCAGCTATAAAAGGCCCCGAAAAGACAATGTAAAACAATTCAACCGAGAAAACCAACGGCCTTATTTATGTAAAAAAAATGAACGAAAAACAAATATGATACACATAAACAAACGACAACCACTGAATTACAGGCTCCTGACTTGGGACAGGCACATACATTAATAATGTGGCGGGGTTAAACATGTTAGCGGGATCCCAACCCTCCCCCTAACCTTGGACAGTTGTATAACAGTAAAACATAAGAACGAACTATAAAAATCAGTTGAAAAAGGCTTAACCCATCAGATAGACAAAAATAAAAGTGGACGTGGCCTAACCCAACTATCAATTTTCAGCAATTGACTTTAAATTATTTGCTTTAAAAAAAATATTACATGTTTACTCGACTTCTTTCACCAGAAACTTAAATATATCCAGAGGACATGGTACATGTTAGAGATAGAAGCCTTGGTGAAACTTTTCTGGATTCGAGCGTCACTGATGAGTCTTTTGTAGACGAAACGCGCGTCTGGCGTAAATACAAAATTTAATCCTAGTAAATATCTATGATGAGTTTATTGTTCATCTATGATATATAACGTACGCGAAAGATTGATGTATGATACATGTACATGTATTATCATTGTTATTTGTCTAGTGCAAATGATAGAATACATTATGAGTATAACATCACAAAATTTTAAAATTAAGACATTTTCAAGGGATAATCCAGGGTTCCAGAAAAGGGGAGAGTGTTAGGAGTGCCATTGCATATAATTGTTCAAAATGTATTTTTTTTAAATTAAAAAGAGGAGGGCGTGTAAGGGCCGCTACGCTCTACATGGATCCGCCATAATATAGGGTTATTGCATGAATATTGGGGAATATTGTCCCGAGTAGAATCTTATATTGCACGAGCTTGCGAGTGCAATATATTTTCTACGAGGGACAATATTCCCAAATATTCATGCAATAACCCTTTTATTGTATAGCAATATAATATTAAAAAGTAAAAAATGGTTTAAACTAGATTTTGACGTCATTAATTTTTGAAGACTTATTGCACTAGTGCAATATTGGAATTTATTGCACGCTAACTTTTGGTTACTTTCTGTGGGAAATATTATATTGCTATACAATAATATCATTTATTATATTAATATCTGCTGGACAGCTTAGGATCTTAATTGATAAATCTACAATGCATTTCTAATGTTTGATGCCGGACAAAAATGAACCTTATCATACTATAACCTTCATCTTTAAAAACGAATTGATGGATATCTTTTGCATCTTTCTAAATGTTAAACTTCGAATAAAAACTTGACTAATAGGACTAAATATACTTTAACATTAAAACGACCTTTTCTAATACGTAAATGGTCCCTATAAACCGTTCATAACGAAAGTCTTCATTCTATTTTAATCCAAACAAATCGGAAATAAAACACGCAAATAAATGTTCAATAAATTCCTATCAATACAATGTTTAAAATTGAAAACTAATCGTGCTAGAATTATTAATGTGTATTTTAGATTCAATTTTGAATAATATCTGATGGCGAAAATGGCACATTAATTTTCAATAGTGCAAACCTTTTATGCGAATAATTGAGAATAGATTGATATTTCATCTCTTTTGCCCACATTTTCTTTTCACAAATGTGAAGGTATAACTTTGAAGTATTTGCTCAATTTATGTAATCCAAAACAGATATAGATGTTTGCCATTAGATTTAACCTAAAAGTGTCACCTTTGATATTTTGTCTAATAAAAGAAAAGTATACTTATAAAGTACTATTAAAAAAGAACAAGAATGAAACACTCTTAATTCAGTTATTGTCATTTGTCGCTATCTATTTTGTGTTTCTTTTTTTTTATGAACATTTCTCATTTAAACTGTTAAAATACATCTTCAAAGTCGCACCCTTTAATACTAATGGTTTAATATACTGTTTGGATTTTCGCTCTTTTTTGGAGACCACATATATAGTGGCAGTTGCTTTATCTAACATGTTGTTCTCTTGTGGATACATTTTGTAATTGTTTCAGTGGTAATCTGACTCCGTCTAACTCTATGTAAATAGATATAGGAATACATGTATGTGGTATGAGTTTGTATACATTGGAGGTAAGCTTTTATATCTCATTTTTAAATTTGTGCAATTCAATTTTTACGATTGTGTTATTCCTTGGGGTTTCAGAGTCAAACTATTGCCAGATACCACAATATACTCCGGGTTTTGCTCGTTCTACACTCGTTGGAATAGCACTGGTACACAGTTTGTTCTACCATATATGCATGGAGTTTATGGAGCTTTTTCCAATTGGGAAAATGTAAAATGTATTTGCAAAGTCGGAATTTTTAAATGAACTGTTATTTTATCCCAACAAACTTATTATAGACTACTGTCAATTCAAAAATGTAATGCAAAACAGAAAAAAATATGTCATGTCTTTAATGTATAAAGTTTAGATTGAATTAAAATCTGTAAATGTATTATATAATATGTAACAAATAAAATAGTCTTGAAAATCAAACGCAAAATGCACAAAGAAAAACACAAACATATATAACTTCAAATAAAACAGTGTTAAGTTTTTTCCATATAAAAAAATATAGTTAAAGGCGAGGAATTTTTTTTTAGACAAAAAAAAACGGTTATTAAATCAGTGTTACAGCTTAGGTAATTTGAAACCTTTCTTATAATGTACTACTAGCCACACCTAATCAGTCTAGAGAATTTCATTACGTAATCACTTAAACTTCATATTTCAAATATTGGAACGATGTCGGTTGTTAAGGATATCCAGGCACTCTCAATATAAGTTCTTCGTCTCGAAAGATATTCAATCCCGGTTAATCCGAACATACCCGATATTCCATACTCGGTATTCCCTTTCAGATTTTATGTGGATTGGCTGTTCAGTATATATTGTTTTCGCCTGTAAGATAATACGCCGAAGTATGAAAGGCAAATCAAGTAATCTATCACGTACCGACGGCCTGACATATTACTACTACTATACATTATACATCTCAAACGATCAACGGCCATATTCAGCCTAACGTGGCTACGTATCTTTCTAACTCGGCCGATTCCGTACCCTCATCTAGAAGGAGAGTAGCGGATTCTACCGAGGATTGCCGAATGCAGCCGAACGTGTCTGCAGATTTATAAAAAATATCCACATCATCAAACGGCGCAATCCAGACTTACGCACATGACAGTGTACCTATAAATTCCGCATTACTAATTTCAAAGCCGCATTAAGATATATACATGTACAATTGAAGCGTTTGATGATACTAAGTAAGTGTAAATTAGTACATTATAATATGTAACAAATAAAATAGTCTTAAACATCAAACGCAAACTGCACCAACAAAAACATAAACTTACAACTTCAAATAAAAGAGTGTTAAGTTTTTTCCATAAACTTCAAATCGAGAAAAAACATTAGAGATAATAACATTAGAGATAATAAAAAAGATCATTAAATCAGTATTAGAACTAAAGGTAATTTGAAACCTTTCTTATAATGGACCATGCACTAGCCACACCTAGTCACTCAGTCAATTGAATTTCATTACGTAATCACTTGAACATACAATTACAAATATTGGGACGGTTTCGGTTGTCAACAGAATTATGCAAATTGTCATCATTCTATAAACTTGAGAACAAATATTACGTCACAACTTGTTTCAGCCACTTTCGTGTAAAGTTTCTCATCTCGAAAGATATTCATTATCCATTTCTCCGTGCATATTATTTATCAGATTTGATGTTAATTGGTTGTTATATAACCAAAAACAACTATAGTATTGTCTGTAAGTAAACGAAGTTAGGAAAGGATAAGCAATTTTAGTATTCTCTCACGTGCCACCGGCCTGATATATGATAAAACCATATATGATGTCCAAATCAGGCCGAATGTGTCTGTGAGGTTATACACCTCAAATGACCTACAGCCATATTCAGCCGAACCATTCGTCTCAACTCGGCCGATTCCGTACCCTCATCTAGAAGGAGAGTAACGGATTCTACCGAAGATTGCCGAATGCAGCCGAACGTGTCTGCAGATTTATATAGAAATATCCACCACCAAAGGGCCCAACTAAGACGGACGTGACAGCGTATCTATACATCCCACATTACTAATTCCAAAGTCGCATTAAGATAATATACAATTGAAGCGTTAGATAATAAGTGTAAATTAGTACGTTATAATATGTAACAAATAAAATAGTCTTTTAAAAACATCAAACGCAAACTGCACCAATAAAAACATCAATTTACAACTTCAAATAAAAAAGTGTTACTGTGGATTCATTAATATTCGTTGGATACCAATTTTCGTGGGTTTCGTTGGAACAGGTGAACCACGAATTGTGATGTTCTACGAATAACATATTTTCAATAGGCTTGGTATGCAGAGATTGGCAAAACCATGAAACAACTATCCACGAATATGCAAGTTTTCAGCAATTCACGAAATTTGATACCCACGAAAATAAATGAATCCACAGTAATATAAAAAAGAAGATGTGGTATAATTGCCATGTTTTTCCACATACATTAGGATGAGGAAACAGAAGAGAAAATAAAACGGTTTTTAAATGAAAAAATCATTTCGAATATTTCATGCCTATATTTTAAAACCTTCAGTTTTATATTGTAGTTCGTGGAAGTTTTCACTCAACAGATTCCATAATCAATAATGTATATATATTTTATTGTTTCGGTCCATACAAGCCCTAATCAATTCAATTAATCTCCTTCATCAACCACCCCCGGGATTTCATTTTCTGAGATACCTCCTTGTAATATGCATAAGACTCCGTTGTTGAATACAAATTGAAATTTTATTTCAGTAGCATGATCAATTCGAATACAAATACTTACTAGGCAAATCCAATTAAGAATCCGTTATTTAGCATAATTATATACACAAGAACATTAAACTAGGATTAATTGAGATGAATTTTCGAGATACACCACAGTAAAAATAAATAAATAGATAATCCTTCATGCCGGATGATTGACATGTTTGTAATGTAAGATTAAATCAATCATGTGTATACTCAATATATACATGTTACATATACATGTATATCGAGTCGCTGGTATGAAAGTGTCTTCCCATTTCAAAACAAGTACTTATGAATATTGAAACATATACAGGTATTACAAGATATAAACCAAAATAAACTGGTCAATATGAATTGAGTCTATGCTTTGCTATGCATTCTGGTGAGTTTTGCACATTTGTTTATTTATTCTATTTTACTTTTAAAAAAATGAGGGGGGGCTTTACATTCTAGCAAGGGGTGTTCCTCAAGAGGGAGTGTGTCAACAAAATAACGACATAAAACTACACACGGTCAATATATTAAGACGCCACTTTTAGCCAATGCAAAAAGAATAACCACAGTATCTGATTTGTTAAAGGAATGACATTTCAGTTTCCGTATTTGATGTGGTGTATATTATAAAATTATACAATATATTATAATATGTATTTTGTCGGAAAATATGAAATTTACTTCTACAAGTTTAAATTGAAAACTGGACGAATTGTAATGCTCGTCTAGCTCGCACTTTAAGGTTTATTGGTTTCTTCCAAATACTTTTCTGATTTTGAATGAAATAAAACTTATTCTAAAATTTACGACGACCGCAAAGAGGACCCCAAAAAACACTATAAACCAAAAAGAAATGTTCTCTTTTTTTTGTGTTTTCTCAATATTGAAACGAAGGATATTTTACATGTACTAGTGTTGGATCCATAATCGTTTAATACCGCTGCAAATGTTTGCACCTGTCCTACATGTAAGTCAGGAATCTGATGTACAGTAGTTGTCGTTTGTTTATGTAATTTATACGTGTTTCTTGTTTCTCGTTTTTTTTTATATAGATTAGACCGTTGGTTTTCCCGTTTGAATGGTTTTACGCTAGTAATTTTGGGGCCCTTTGTAGCTTGTTGTTCGGTGTTAGCCAAGCCGACTCCGTGTTGAAGGACGTACACTAACCTATAATGATTTACTTTTTTTTAAATTGTAATTTGGATGGAGAGTTGTCTCATTGGCACTCACATCAAACCTTCATAAATCTATCTACTAGCAACACTTTTTACCTTGTGATTTGTACATAAGTTGGCTGATTGCATGTGGGATATAAGAGGTAACAAAATCGTAAAAACATTCCTGCCTCCTCTTAAATCACGCAAATATTCTATCCATGGGTACATATTCCAAGAAAAAACATCTATAAAACGTATATAAGAATTTATTGATATCACGAAATCAGAAAATGGATTTTAAAGTAACAAATCACAGTAAACATACCTATTTTGCTTAGATTTTATATTATATATTAGGAATTATTTAGGAGCTAAATATTTTATAATTCCAGAGTCGTATGAATACAAAATCATATTCGACCCTTGTAATAACAAGATTAGCATAAACTTGTCGTGAATAAACATATAGATGATCTTTATATATTATACGAGAACACTTCAAAAAATATATTATATGCAAATAGGATGTCGCTAACATTTTATTGATATTTAAAATATTCTGTTTTATCCGGTTATAAATTACGGATAACATCTTGTTTAAATAAAAACCTTTTTAACCTACTGTAAATTACTTCGACAGTTAATTTGGTTTCTGGAGTTGAATATAAGTTTTGTGTCAATCTCATCCCGAATCAACGCGGAGGTAAGGAATGTTTTACTTAATCGCATACATGTATCACTCCGCCATTACTTTTAGAGCCTCTTAAACGTGAAGCTATATTATACATTGCTTCGTAATTTTGTCATCACATGAAGGATGTTTACGAGATTTTAGTTAACAAAAATGTATCACTGTTTCGGTATAATAAATTATATACATTGTCCATGTGTAGAAACTTCTTTAAAATCTTATAATTCTTTCCGGGAAAGTTAAACTAAAGTCTTCAATTCATCTCTATTGATTCACTTTTGATACTCAAACTTCAGTCATCAGTTGCTCCTCGTTTACATTTATAACTATGCATTTGCATTCAGGTATCGCATCACAAATTTATTTGTTCATAGTGTGTTAATCTACTTTTTTTTTTATTGAGTTAAGTCTTCCAATTGAAATTTTATCATGTGTTTTTCTATGTTGTGATGTTATAATATTGTCTCAGTAAAAGGGAGGTTTGGTACCATTAAAACGTTTTTAATCCCGCTGCACATGTTTGCACCTGTCCGAATTCAGGAATCTGATTTACAGAAGTTGCTGTTTGTTTATGCAATTTAGACATGTTTCTCGTTTATCGTTTTTTTTTTTGTATAGATTGGACCGTTGGTTTTCCCGTTTGAATGGTTTTACACTTGTAATTTTTGGGCCCTTTATACTTGTTTGTTTGGTGTGAGCCACGGCTCCGTGTTGAAGGCCATACCTTGACCTATAATTAATTACTTTTATAAATTGTTATTTTGGATGGAGAGTTGTCTAATTGAAACTCATATCTCATCTTCCTATACCTACAATGTACATGTAAGTCAGGGAAGCGCTTCAAAAAGCAGAAAATGTAGTATGTTTTTTTTAATTTTTGTTTTCACTTGCTTTTGGCTTATGGATCATGTCTTGCATATTAAAATCCTCATACTTTCTATAAAAGTAAAACTTATGGTGGAACACAAAAAAAAAAACTTGTCTGGGCTACTGTACATGTATATACTAGTATTATGGTGTTCAGTATTGTAAATTTTCTCACCGGCCAATTGAAAATTTTAAAAGAGTACAGGTATTCAACTTGGTATATACAAACCAAACAAATAAACATCAGGACATCATACGAGCTCTAAAACTGATCATGAGCGAGACCGGATACATTGAAAGTAGTTTTCGTTCTGACCCTAATCCATATCTCTATATAAAGTCATCGGATACATTTTTTGTAGCCCACCGACAGAGACTATTTCGTTTTCTGCTATATCTGTATTATAAGGTTAACAGTGATTCAAGAATAAATTCATTCAGATTAAAATACAGAGCATGTGTTCACTCTTTGCTGACAAGGGTATGACAAAGCGCCATCTGGACCGTCTATATAGCTAGTTGTGCCGTAATGATACACAGCGTCAGAAATTCATTTTTATGATTGCTATTTTTGTAGTTAAAAAAATGTTGTTATTTGTTTTCGACAAAGTATCATTAAAATTATAAATTCCAGTTTTATTCATTCATTCATTTTTGAATATTTCAGATAAAAAGATGTGAATAAAAAATGGAAAGAAGTCGAGAAAGTATTCTAGACGGATTTCAGTTCCAAAACAGTGACACTTACTGGGAATTTCGGAGACTCCTCCAAAGAAGACCTCCTAGTAGATTTTCTGATGGATTATCACGAGAAGCTCGAATGGTCATTGATCAATTAAAGGAAGAGTCTAAAACATGCAATTCAGCACAAACATCGGATGAACATAGTCATAATTACACGGACAGACGGTATTCTAACTTGAAGCCCGCAAAGACTAAGGTAAAATCCGAAGAACCTCGAAAGAAAAAAAGTGTAACGTATACCGATTCGTTGGAGAAATCCGCTTTACGTTTAGACCGTGACATAACAGACCCTAATTTTAATGAAAAGAATTTACGTAAGCGCTCTCTAGGTGGCGGGCCTGTGCAATCAGCTATGGAAACGATTGAAATCGTGAATGCTTCGGAACCTACGGAAACTACCGAAGATGATTTTGCTATCGAGGAGATGGCGAAACATAATTCTGTGGAAAAATGTATAGTGTGGATGGAAGTAAACGACAATAAAGATGATTCAGAATCTATTGCTGGTGCTGTTGCTGAATGATTTTCGTTTCTTTTACACCAAGTTTAAAAACACAATTGAAACTCAATCGAGATTACACATAATGTAGTTCCAGTTTTCGCAATCTGTGTTCATGATGAAATTATATGAGTTTCTAAATTATTTATTTTTTGGGTTGATATGAAGTCTTATCAAACTGTCATTATCTTAAAACGCGTTGTATTTTTTTTTCATATATGTTATTTATTTTTGTAGCTTGATAACATATAATATATATATATATATACAAATAAAAACCTTCCAACTGAACGTGATTTAAGTTAAATGATATCTCCTCCATATGCAAATATTTATATATTGTATTATATATAAAAGATTTTTAATTCGATCCTGCTGTTTTTAACATACCTACATTAGTCAATTATTTAAAGTTTCAATTTACAATATTTAAATGTAATTGTCAATGAACATATTTTAATTAGAAACTTAGTATTTGTAATATTTGCTTGTTTAATATTAAGCATGAATGTGCTTTTATGTTTGAAATGATTTTTTCATGGAAGACACTCTTTTATTCAAGCATTGTCATTTAGTCTGATACCTGTACATGTTTCAACTGGCACTATACCCAAATTGCTGATAAATTCAAATGGCATGAAGCAACATATATGTTTTTTTTTAGAACAGCATAAATGTCGACAAATTTCTTGTGTGTATTTCTAATCAATTAGTCCGCATGTTATTTGTAAAAGAAGCGAGTTGGCATATGAATATGTTGTATTCAAACGAAGGTCTTGGAAGATTGTAGCATAGTAGTATGAATATATTAGTCAAGCTTTAGACACAGGATGTACATGTAAATGTAGCTAGACTTGCATCGAAGATATAATAGGTGGTATTACTCTCCTTAGCTTCACCATGGGAAAAATAGGTTAAAATACAGTCTGAATTTAAAGCATAATATTTTCAGTTCAATATGTATTGAAATAAGAGGAAAAGATTTTGAAGGTAATCGAAGTATCGAGATAAGCTGACAATAATTTTGCATACAAGACAAGCAACAGTCCACGAAACACTACACGGAAAATTAACACGACCACCACATAAAATCAAGTGTGAACTCACGTGCCCCATTGAATAAAGCTCGGTAGAATCAAATGTGAATTAAACACAAAACAATATTTGGTATGACTATAATTGTGCAAACTATGAAATGGTATCATACAAAAAAATAACAGTTCTCTTGCTGCTCTTAGCTTAAAAAAGCAAAGCAATATGAAATGAAATATTTCTTATTTAGTGTGGTCATGCACATCTATCATACATATGCATTAAGTTTGAGCAAGACTATTTTAATTAACATCTGCGACAGTCAACAAATAATTGTTTAAAGAGGAATAACTCGGGTAGGAATTTTAGCTATTTAAATCTGAAGTAAGGTACGAGTAGCAGACTGTCTATCATATATCAAGATTTCAATCAATATAGAGTGAATGCATTAAAGTGACTCAATATATTTCTTTAAATTCAGAGGAACTACACATGCACATATATGTTGACGCCTGTAAAATGGTGGTACCCCAATTGATTTTTTTTCGATTTTCAGACACATTTCAATAAGTGTATGCAAAATTTTAAGAAAATCCGTGACATAGCCCATTCATTTATTGTAACTTGACCTTAAGCTATAACGGAGTTTTTACTTGCTTTTATAATTCAATATGAATAGTATATAATTTAACTGCTAAACAAACTATTTTTTAAATTAATAATTGATTAATATGAAAATACAAAAAAAAATAGTTATTTATAACTTAACATAATTTTTATTCATACTTTTACCTGAGATTACCTGTAAAATAAATGCGCACAAATGTAATCAAAAGCTGCGCGCAAACGTAAAATATTTTAATCCCCAAATGCGCGCAAACGTAGTGCGCCCATTGGTATATACATGTAAGCATTTATTCAGGGGAAATAGTTGTCTAGTCAGAGTTTGTCACAAAGTCCTCTCTTTCTATTAAATGCAATGGAACAGTAAAAAATAATGCTGTACATCAAATTTCCCCTTGGAATATGTACAAAATGACCTATCTCTATTTTTCATTATATCTGTAGTTTTGATACAATTGAAGTTTGAAAAGTTCGTACTAAAATGGCAACAGAAGGGTACATCAACCTTAATTGAAGTTTGAAAAGTTCGTACTAAAATGGCAACAGAAGGGTACATAAACCTTAAATTAACATGTTCTCGTCCTGAATATGCATATAAATTTGCCGATGGACATTAAGCAGCCATTCGTTATCAGCATCGTCGCAGACAATGATCGATATTGTTAAAACCATAACAAATTGGTTTACACAATCAAAAAGCATCTGAATTGTAAAAATAATAACAGGCTTTACCATTCAATGCTATTCACAACTCACAAGTCTAACAAAATTTCAAAAAGCAATTCTAGAAAACGAGCGAATTAGGGTTAAAAGAAAAACAGTTCACACAACGCTACATGAAATGATATAAGACTGAGCAAAAATAACCCTATCAAAAACTACAGGGGTGATTTCGGGTGCTCCTGAAGGGTAAACATAGGTATCCTTTTCAACAATTAACACCCGTTACGGAGCAACTGTTTGACTTCAATGGGTTGGGTTGGGTTGGGGGGGGGGGGGGGTAATGGTTATTTTTCTGAGTCAGATTTTTTTATAGATTTTTGATAATTTTTTTCTCTCTCAAAATTTAACATTACGAGGTATTTGGGAAATTTGCATTTAGTTACAATGTTTTGTTCATTATATTGCATGGGGATCAGAATATTTTTTTTAGAAAAAAAAACAACCTTGGAGTTACATGTATATGGTTCCCTTAAAATGCTCAAGGTTAAATAAAGTACGAATTCGTTATTATGAAGTCTTATTCGGTGATGACACAATCGAGGAATAAAGGATGATATTGTGGTCACGCGAATAGAAACATTATTGAGGAGGATTGTTTATGTCTTGAACAGTATACGCACAGTGTAATTTCAAACGTATGGCTAAATATACTACAGAAAAAAAACCAATAGGCCCATCATTTTAAATACAATACAAACAATATAAAAACTTATCATATTTCCGTATGTAAGAATAAGGGGCCTCATATTTTTAAATGCGTAAATCATCCGTCTTACCAACAGGTACTTTAGTATATACTAAAATTTAACCAGTCAAACGAATAGAAATAACCTACAAAACACTAAGTTCTCTGAAAAAGGTCCTAACTCCGGAGCTCAATAACCCCTGTCTTGGTCGTCTTTTGTCTAGTTAAAAAACATTTAAGCATGTTTTTACGATTTCAACATAAAGATTACTAGTGCTATTTCCATGAATTTGTTTATTTAACAATTTTGAAATTGAGAATGGAAATGGGGAATATATCAAAGAGACAACAACCCGACCATAGAAAAAACAACAGCAGAAGGTCACCAACAGGTCTTCAATGTAACGAGAAATTCCCAAACCCGGAGGCGTCATTCAGCTAGCCCCTAAACAAATATAAGTACTAGTTCAGTGATAATGAACGACATACTAATTTCCAAATTGTACACAAGAAACTAAAATTAAAATAATACAAGACTAACAAAGACCAGAGGCTCCTGACTTGGGACAGGCGCAAAAGAGCGGCGGGGTTAAACATGTTAAGTAGATCTCAACCCTCCCTATACCTCTAGCCAATGAAGAAAAGTAAACGCATAACAATACGTACACTTAAAATTCAATTCAAGAGAAGTCCGAGTCTGATGTCAGAAGATGTTACCAAAGAAAATAAACAAAATGACAATTATACATAAATTACAACATACTACTAGCAGTTAACTGACATGCCAGCTCAATACTTCAATTAAACTGATTGAAAGATTATGATTTCATCATATGAATATGAATATCAGGTACAATCCTCCCCGTTATTGGTTTAGTATATATTTATATCAAAGTATGCTAAAACACTCACGATTAGATAGTATAGTTTAGCTCAAAGTGAGACATACATGTAGTTGGAAATAAAACTAGTATAGAACATATAACTTTCATGAAACAAAAGAAAACGGAAAACAAAATATGTAGAATAAGATAGGTAATGTGCTCCTTTATGAGGCCTCGATAAATAGAACGTTTCATGTATAAATGAAACATAATTAATTTGAGTTATCTCGCTTTGTATTATTGTTCTGTTTCTTACCATCCAGTCTGACGAAATATTTTTCTGACGAAACATTGTTAAAACTTTCAAATACCATGAATAATAAAGAACACGTAGATGTAATCTAGTATAAAAGATAACTAACTATACAGTATCGATAATAAAAGCAGAAATCATATCACAAGAAACAAACCGACTCTAGTTTTTAAAACCACAAAATGGCTGAAATGTTACCGACAGATGAAAATAATGAAATGATGTCAAATGAAGAAAATTCGGAAGTGAAGAAAGATAAACCTCATGAAGATGTATGTAAAGATATGTCGAAAATGTATCATGTGGGAGACTGGATGCAGCATTTTGTAGGATATTGGAACTGGCCTCCTTCGAAATGGGGCCCCGGGCAAAATAAAGACCTTATTAAAGAAGGAAAATCGCCATTGGAGATATGGGATACTTACACTGACGATATGCTGAAAAATCACAAAACTATGAAAGAATATCATGAAACTGTGTTGAATGAATATGAGAAATCGAAAGAAAACGGACAAACAATTAATTTCTGGGAGAAATATTGGAAAGATACTTACAACACGAAATTACCAAACCCAGAAGATATGGAGGAACGATGGAAAACTTGGAAAAATAATGGATATGCGAAGAATAAATTTTGGGAAGAAGAAAGAAAGAAATTCAAGAAGGAAAATGGTTGGAGTTTCTGGAGGCGAGCGGAATGTCAAGAGCTTCCGGGAAGTACCGAATCAAGGACCTCGTTCGGAAGAAACACGTGCAGGTTTCGTCGACGGTGTTCGGATGGTTTTAGGAGTAAACAAATAGGCTGGAGTCCAGATGAAAAACCTCTTTTCAAAATGTTTGATTTTTGATTCATGTGAATGCTGCTGTTCCACGTTTCAGATAAGTAACTATCATGTCTTGTTGCATTACAAAATGAACATGTGAATTATAACCAAGGTTTAATGTTCATGTAAACGTCGAGATTGCTTCTCATATGATTTGTATTCAATCGTGTAAAAATACCATGATTATAGACGACTACATACGTACAAGAAGTGATAGAATATTGAACTTTATAAGAACTATAAAACAAAGTTGTAAAGGATGTTCGTGTGTTCAAGTAGAAGAATGCATTTTAATTTGAAACAGATAAACTCATTTAATACACATAAGATAAATATTGTAGTTGATGAACATACTAATCTTCATATGAAAATTAAAGGTGCACACTTGACTAAAATTTGGTATTTTTATATTCAATTCGTTACAAGTAAGATCTAAAGATTTTGTTTTAGATCTTAACTTTAATATTTTGCCAAAAGCAAACTAGTGTAAAGATACATGTATACAATCATCAAAATTTCATTCGTTGGATTGGCATTAAAACTGTACCATTATTCAAATGCACATATACGCAACCAGATCATATTGAGAATAGAATGTATGAGATTGATTTCATTGTGTAATATTGCTGGCATATATGATTGTACACATGTTTATTAAATATCTACATGTTTTTATAGAAATTATTAAACTTCTTGTTTATTACTTTCCGCTGGTTATAGTTTTTTTTTTCTAAATATTCTGTCATTTTTATTGTCCTAGATACTGAATCTCTCTTGCAGTACTATATACATGTACATGTACATGTATGTATGAAATATTGAAATTGAACAATATGGAGGTTGTTATCACAAGCTGGTAAAACTAGCTGGACGTTTCGAAACAAAAATCAATCATAACAGTTATCACATTGATACATATATACATATGTACATCTACATACATATATTTGTTTAGGGACCAGCTGAAGGACGCCTTCGGGTGCGGAATTTCTCGTTGCATTGAAGACCTGTTGGTGACCTTCTGCTGTTGTCTGCTCTGTGGTCGGGTTGTTGTCTCTTGGCACATTCCCCACTTCCATTCTTAATTTTGTTATCTACATACATGTACCAAATGACATTCACTGGACATACTATAAACGTCACATTGCAAACATTTCATTTATCAGTTTGCATCATGCAAGTCGGATTCGACCATATAGCAAAACTTATAAATAAATAAGTTTAAAGACGATAACTTTATTGTTTAGTTTGAATTTTAAACATACTAGAAAAACACAATAATCCATGAGTTTCATATCATTATTTTCTTGATGGATAGTTAACGTTGTTTCTAACAAGGTATCCGACTTGCAACATTAGTGGTTAGATGATTTGATTTTCAAGAAAGTTGCTGCTTGTAACGAGACCTTATGGTGAATAAAATTAATGATATAAACAAATGGTGATTTGACGTATACATCAATAAGACTGCAATCAAACAACACAGAAGAGTTATAAGATATCGAGTATGCAATTTTGAAAAAATGACGAGTGCTATACAGAACAGTATAATATTGGTCACGTCAGTCTGATCACCGATAGAAAACACTTGATCCATTACACATTTTTCTTTTGTTTTAATTTTCTACATCCTTGTCGTTTCGCATTTGGTGAATAGGTCATTGAAAGTTTATTTCAACAAAGACCGATTTTTTTTGCCAGTGTAAACGGGGTCTTAGTAGCTTTACATACAAGTATCTCTATGCATAAACTAAAAATGTTTGCATAAGTTTAAAACGATTCTGAAAAAAAGCAGACTGATGAAACACGAAAACCACCAAAACATGGGTTGTCTCGTATGCTATTGTAGAGTACGGCGATTCTGTTCTACGTATGACACGCATCGAGTTGCTCAAATAAATACACACGCAATAAGTTATATGTCTCATTTGATTATGTCACATTCAAGGAGGAGATACATTCTTTATCATATGTGACACAGATGAGTTTTGTCATTTGATTTTGCCATGTGATTAGGGACTTTCCGATTTGATTTTCCTCTCAGTTCAGTATTTTTGTGATTTCACTTTTTCCAATACAATCGCCTTTCTTATGATGGCGTTCTTCAAAAATTCAAAGTGATATCTACAGTTTTAACACTATGAAAAAAGAGCTGAATGATACCAAAGAGACACTGTACACTTGGTTCAATACCTTGTAAAAAGCACCACTATGACAACCATGAAAAGAAAAACATACTCTATATCGTATCATTGAGTTTTCTTAAAATTTTTACGTCACAGTGTGCGGCAATGGAAAAAGTGTCTGTATTTATGTCGTAGAACAATATGTTGTTTCCAGCAAGAGAAAAATATTTCTAATTCATGATTTCTACGGAAGCGTACAAATGTATTAGCGCAACACATTTTTTAAAAATTTGTATGCCCCACCTACGATAGTAGAAGGGCATTATGTTTTCTGGTCTGTGCGTCCGTCCGTCTGTCCCGCTTCAGGTTAAAGTTTTTGGTCAAGGTAGTTTATGATGAAGTTGAAGTCCAATCAACTTCAAACTTAGGACACATGTTCCCTATGATATGATCTTTCTAATTTTAATGCCAAATTAGAGTTTTTATCTTAATGTCATGGTCCACTGAACAAAGAAAATGATAGTGCGAGTGGGGCATTCGTGTACTGAGGACACATTCTTGTTTCTTCCTATCGTATAACGCAAAGATAGAAAGAAAATCAAAAAAATGTGTGGCGCTAATACACTTCCGTACATTTCCGTAGTTTCTAATGTAACATTTCATCTGGTGGAACCTGAAATAATAGCGTTAATTTAATAAATTGACATGCAATGGGAGGCAAGTCAAATTAGGAGTCTGTAAAATTGTCCTGTGAGTTCTTTGTTTTTTTTATTTATTTTTACAGAATTAAATATATCTAAGACATAATGTGATTGACAACTAATACACATGTATTATAACCAGATGAGTTATAGCACTTGTCATTGAAAATCGGTTCATGAAATAAAAAAAAAAGTATGGTCTTGAGGAAACGATGATAGTCTGTCGGAAAGGGACGATAAATAGCTGACCCGTGTTAAGAGAGAGCCACATCTCTTGCACGTTAAAGACACCCTTGTAGATTTCGGAAAAGAGTAGGCTAATGCCGCTACAAGGCAGCACTCGCACCCGCAAAGTGGAAAGGGATTAATATAAGTTGCAAAACTTGTTTCGCAATCCACTATGAATAAATATGTTTAAACTAAAAAAAAAATGTTGGTTTAAATTTTATTCTTGAACTTAGTCTGTTATTAACAATGGCGCATCTACCTTTTTCGATTTCTACCGCCCTTTTTATGCTCGGGGAGACCGAAAACAGCGTTTCTTACATTCTTGTTATACACATGGGAATAGGCTCATTCAGTATCCAACGAACTCTGATAGGCCACACTAGAAAAGGACTCTTTACAAGATACCAAATGAAACTTGTTTTACTATATAGGTTTTGTTTCTTGTTGAAACCGCACGATAACCGGTACTTATAATTGCTAACATCGGTGTACCATTTAAAGTATACATACATGTAACTGTTCAAGAGTATAAAAGGGCCCGCTTTTACGACCATTCTAAAAAATATTCACACTTTAGGTCAAGTTTCAGTGAATGAGTCATGTCACCTTCTTTCCAAAATTTTGCTTACAGCTGTATTTGAGTATCGAAAAAAGTAATGCATTCCTCTCTTTTATTTTTTGAAACATCATCTAATGTAGAAGTCCATTTGTTTTGAAAGCAAACAAAAACGTTGAAATGTTAAATCTCCAAATGCATAGATTTTTCTCTCTCTGAAAATTGGTATGATGTTGCCAAATGAATTTTCATCTGATTGGTATAATATTATAATACTATATTTATTTGCCGATCTGTAACCGGTAAAACCTTAGTACTGAATACGTCAAAATTACTTTTAGCCAGAACAGTATTTGGCAAATGCATACAAAAAGTCAAGTCGTGAAATCGGTTATCATTAAAGACTTTAATCAATGACAATTCACAGAATAAAAGGATTTTTTTGATTTTTCACTTATAAATGGTTCAACGTGCCAAAGTTGTATTCAAAGTTTGCAGGTTTTACGTAGCACACTTACCGTGCTCCCGATTACCTTGTTATTAAAGAGGAACGCCTCAAAGTTCTATAAATAGTATAGCCACGACAATGCATTTTAGGTAGCATTTTCACAATACTTTTAATAATTCACATTTAATTCCCATTTTTTGTCTGTTTAAAAAGGAATTAATTATGCATTAAGCATGAATAAATACTATAGGTTACAGAAATAAGCACTACAAAAGAAAATATAGTTTCATTACCACTGAACTAAAACTTTCCATCGAAGGCCTAATGAAGTTAAACTTTAACAAATACATGTATAAGTCAAATTACAAGCTTCAGCAATGAGCCAACGGTCGATTTTACTTTAATCAAAAAGACCCGAAACATTTGACTTTAACTAGGGGGTGGGGGTGGGGGGTGGGGGTGGGGGTAGAGTTAAAAAAATAATTTTAGGTTAAACACTGAAAAGTAAAGAAAATCAGAATCATAATCAGAATATTCTTGTTGTCGTCTGTTTAAGGTGGTACCTAACACTACAGGGAGATAACTCTTTTCTAACGGACAACATAATTTGAGTCAGTGAAGTGTTTTAAATGTTCGATGCAATTTCAAGCGTTTAATAGACATAGATACAATGTTGACAAAATGACGCCGGTCAGCTGTAAGACTGAAGAGGAATTTCTGAAATTTTAAACACTTACACAATGAATAGAGAAAGGAACAAGTCTGGCTTTTTTATCA
Source organism: Mytilus trossulus (assembly GCF_036588685.1). Lineage (NCBI taxonomy): Eukaryota > Metazoa > Mollusca > Bivalvia > Mytilida > Mytilidae > Mytilus > Mytilus trossulus. Next base: position 55,211,646 of record NC_086386.1, on the reverse strand, counting down.
GAAACAAATCAAAAAAATCGAAAAGGCATTCTTTTTTTAAAAAACTGAATAATGACCGTAAAAACACCTCTCATCAAAACGCAGATTTACTAGACCACAACCAATACACGCACCATCTTACTGACATTGGTTGTGAAGTGGTTGTAGATGAATTGATTATAGATTCTGATAAAAACAATACATGGATGGAGGGCAGGAGAGTTGTAGAACTAGATGTTTTGGCAAGGGAAATGCACTGTTGTCGGTGTAACTTGCCATTACATTTATCTAACACAGTTGGTGAGAGGTAAACACAAAAATACGTTTCAACTCTGACTTCAGCAAAATTCAATTCTAGAATTTACAGAATCTCACGTTTCAGCAAATAAAAAAAGTAGAATAAACTTTTATAAGCAATATAATTTTTTTAATAAATATTAGTTAAATTTACATACAGTGACCTCTTTATCCTTTGGTTCATAACATGATTGAATACATTTCAAGTGAAATTTGGTTTCAAAAGAAGAACTTGTATGAAGTAAAGCCCTACTTATATTTCCTACAATAACCTTGCTCAGCAAAAATTTTTCAATGCACTACATAATTATGTTCATATATCTGAAATATTGCACATTCTACATAACAAATATATGCAAATAACAGTATTCATTCAGTATCACATTTGGTTCAGGCAAATTTCAGAACAGGTGAAGAAAGAGTGAAAGACTGCTCTTTTTTCATGCATCCATAACAGTTAAATTTTGAAAAATATGCAATGGTATGAAATTTCTATAATGATCACATGTTCTTTTATTTAGTGATACATGCTGACAATGATTCAGCTACCACTTCAAAATTGAAAGTTGATTTTGAAGATCTTGAAAAAAGAGATGACCAGAATCATATGAAAAAGGGCTTATCAAAAAGTTTGCATCAAATGTCTATAAAGTAAGCTATGTATCCACTATGCATCCAATGCTACACTTTATTAATTAACTATAATTAAACAAAAACATTTTTTTATGGATCAGATTTGAATTATAATCCTAAAACAGAATTCCTGAACCTATATACATATAAAAAAATTATGTAGTATGATTGCCAATCAGACAACTCTCCACAAGAGACCAAATGACTGAGAAACTGAAAACTGTAGTTTACTATATGGCCTTCAACAATGAGCAAAGCTTAAACTGTATAGTCAACTGTAAACGGTCTGAACATGACAAATTTAAAACAAACTGCCTAAATTATGCACAAAATAATGAATGAAAAAACAAATTTGTAACACATCAACAAATGACAACCACTGAATTGGATACTGTCTTGGGACAGGCACATAGATACAGAGCCTGGAGGGTTTTATGTTTGTTGGTGTAATTCTCTGGTGATATATTTGAAAAAAAAATTGACAACATTAAAAATGCTTTCTCATTTGATAAATTAACATGAATAACATAAATAACATTGTTATTTTTCTTGTTAATTGAAGAAACCGTGGTAAATAACTATTTCAATTTAAAGGTACAAGGAACTTAAACAGGATGATACCAGAGAATATATACTAAGATGTTTCATGTATGCAATTACGGGAGGAACAACTGAAGATGATATAAAAGTGTCTCTAGACAGAATTGTACCACATATATTTGGCAATCATGACAGTTGCAGAGAGGTCACTTGGTGTAAATATGAGGAGGATCCACTAAATTTTAAGTAAGATTCTATGATTCAGACAAGGTACTAAGTATCCTATGTAATATTCTAAATTACCAATGAACAATAAACCTGCTTTACAAAAAGTCTAATAAACATGTGAAACATTAGTTTTATTATGCGAACAGCATAATAAAGACTCTTTCTGTAAAAAGGGGCATCAGATATCCGGGAGTCTGTATAACTATGTAATAAAATCCTCAAACATGTCTTATTTATCATGTTCCTGTTAACCTTTAAGGCTCTTGCCAATTCCTGCAGTTTTTTCTGACTTTCAGCATTGTTTGGCTGTAGCCATTTATTGTATATGAATTAATGTTGTATGCAATACAATTATAGGTACAGGAGTCTTCCAGGTGGTAATCCACTTACAAATGAATCCCTGAAAGAAGAACTATTGGTATTGGTATCAAAATATACATCTCGGTCTAATGCTATAGCAGAATTAGGATCAACACAGGCAAATGAAAGCTTCAATCAGATGGCATCTTCTAAAGCACCTAAGTCAAGGTAAACACACATATATATGTATACTGAACTAGTGCATTTATAGTCTATATTCAGTTGTATACTTAAAAAGGTATCCTGGCTACCTACCACTAAGTTGTCTATGTAGAACCAATAGTTTTAAACTAGTTATTTGTAACCCAGTGATACAATCCAAAATGGAAATGGGGAAAATGTCAAAGAGACAACATCAAAACAAAAGAGCTCATACAAAATAATTTTATATTTGCCAACATCGAACATGTATTGTCTATATTGATCAATAAATTTGATAATGTTAAAAGAAAAGCCCACAATGCTTTTTAACTCAGGTGATAGATTACTCAAACTGTTGGCTCTTAGAGTCTCTTATATTGTATGACATTTAATCTAATATACATTCGGCATATCTTTTTCTTCCAATGAATGTATAGAAATTGTATATTCCAGACATTATGGAGGATCATGTTCCCTTAAAAACAGACTATCTGCTGCAGTTCTTCAAAAAAATGAAGGCTATAGCTACTTGCCTAAGGTAAGATAAAACTGTATGTGTATTTATGTTTATTTTTCTTTCTGTGTTAAACACATCTGCCTTATATGAAAAAGAAGATGTGGTATGATTGCCAATGAGACAACTGTCCACAAGAGATCAAAATGACACCGACATTAACAACTATACTAGGTCACCATACGGCCTTCAACCATGAGTAAAGCCAAAACCGCATAATCAGCTATAAAAGGCCACGATAAGACAACGTAAAACAATTCAAACCAGAAAACTCACGGCCTTACGTGGACGGGTACTTATACATCTTAGATTATCTAAATAAATTGAGTCTATACAAACTCTGTATTATTTTATGTCGATATATTAGCTGTCCTCAAAAATCATTTTAGCTCAAACTCATTGTCCACTTAACACAAAGGTTATAAACTTGATTCAAGTTATCCATGTAGCAACCTTATGGTTGTAATTTTATTTTATTTTGTATAAACATGGCATTGTTTTTGACAGGAAATATTAGATATTGATCTCAATTCTGACTCGGCCAAAAGCAGTGGTTTTTTTTTGTCTATACCATTCTAACCACTTCAAATATCAAAGATTGTATAATAGTGATGTTTTTAATATATAGCTTTATTGTTAAATCTTCTTTTCGTCCTCATTGCATTATAAATCAATTGTAATTTTCAGGTTAATGAGGCTTCAAATCTGTCTCCTGGTGACTTTACCACGTCTTTGACTTCAAAAATGGATGCAAAAAGAAAAAAAAGAAAACAGACATCAAGTAAAAAAGAATTTAAGAAAAGGAGGATTTCCTTAAAGAAAAAAAAAAATTTAAACGAACGAAAAAGCAGTGTTAAAGAGGGACCAACCTATGAAACACAGCTTGAAATGAACATTGATGACACTGTAAATCCTCCTCATATTCCTCAGCAAATCATAATTTCTGGATCAGAAAGCAGAGTTTTCTTCGACCTTGAAACTACTGGTTTAGGAAGGAACAGTGGCATTACACAGATAGCTGCTAAAAGTGGTGATAATGTATTTCAGAGGTATGTAATTCCAATGGTTGACATACAAATTGAAGCTAGCAGGGTCACTGGAATTACATACAGCCAGAGTACAAACATCATGTATGTTCACGGAGAAAAGGTGGAACCAGTTTCTTTACATAAAGCAATGTTAGATTTTTTAGAGTTTTTATCTATTTTAGAAAAACCTATTTTAATTGGTCACAATATTTGTAATTTTGATATACCTATTTTAGTCAGAAAACTTAAAGAATTAAATTTATACATAACATATTGCAAATTAGTAAAGGGTTTTGTTGATACTTTAAAGTTAGCTCGTAGAGTTATTAACAAGGATGAGGTTGTGAACTTTAAACAACAAACACTGGTAGAAAAATTTCTTAATATATCATACTCTGCTCATAATGCTATTGAAGATGTGAAGTCTCTTCAAAGTCTTTTTGATGTAAAACTGTCATCTTTTTTTAATAATGTTGATGTGTATTCGCTCATGTATCACACTTGTGTGGAGTCTTATACAGAATTTATCAAGAAAAAAATAATAACAAAACCAGCAAGTGTATTACTGGCAAGACATGGTGTTTCTTTTGAACACGTTAAGACTGTACATAGCAGGGATAAAAAGGGTGTGAAATTTTTGTTTGAAGAATACCAAATTTCACAAAAGATTGTGAACGCCATCAATACTTTTTTGGACGAAGAATAAATAGAAACAATATAGAAACTACAGGTACATGAAATGAACATGGTGTTGTACATTTGAATCTTATATTAAAAATTTACCAAAAAGTGACATTATTCTGTCAGTATTATATGTAATTTTGAATTAATAGAAATCTAGATATTTATGAGTATTTTTTATGAGTAAGCTATAAACACAATGAGAAAGTGAAGCAAAACAGCATTGATATCATTATTTTGAAACCTCTGAATTCAGTGTAAATGATCAATATCTATGTGATGTTAAAATATCCATACAAAATGTTTATTTTTTATACTACGTTATACCATATATGCATATATGTTCCAGGATATCAAGTCTTCTATTTCTTAAATGAGGCTTCCTAAATTTTTCTATTTATCTGTTCATGGACATATAATATTTCCTATATTTGAATACATGCTGTAGTCCATCAATTTGTATGATTTTTAGGAGACAACAAGGGTAAGAGACTAAGTGTAGTTCCTTAAAAATGTTATATTTTAATGCATTTTCACTACAGGTCTGTCAGTGATATTACAAACTGTGATAATAAGAACTGTTAAAGTAAGAACTGGGATTAAGAAACTGGGATATTAAGAATTTATGATTAAGAAAATGTGACAGTAAGAACTGTGATTGAGAAACTGTGATATTAGGAACTGTGATAGTAAGAACAGTGATAGTAAGAACTGATATTAAGAAAATGTGACAGTAAGAACTGTGATTGAGAAACTGTGATATTAGGAACTGTGATAGTAAGAACAGTGATAGTAAGAACTGATATTAAGAAAATGTGATTTTTAGATACTGTGATAATTAGAACTGTGATTAAAAAATGTGATAGTAAGAACAGTGATAGTAAGAACTGATATTAAGAAAATGTGATATTTAGATACTGTGATAGTAAGAACTGTGATTAAAAAATGTGATAGTAAGAACTGATATTATGAAAATTTGATAGTTAGAACTGTAATTAAGGAAATGTGATATTTAGATACTGTGATAGTAAGAACTGTGATTGAAAAATGTGATAGTAAGAACTGTGATTGAAAAATGTGATAGTAAGAACTGATATTATGAAAATTTGATAGTTAGAACTGTAATTAAGAAAATGTGATAATAAGAACTCTGTGATGTCAATATACTCAATGTTATTATTGTAATTATCTTGAAATTATAACTATATTGTATCACATTAAAAAATGTTATTGCTGAAAATAAATATTTCTATGTCTTGCATTTCTGTCAGATTTTTTTTCAGTTCAGGATATGCTTAATCAATGATTTGTCAACATGGATGCATGCATATTAAATCAATAGCATGCTTGTCTATTGTCTTTATTGATATTTTCCCCATTTTTGTCTCATCTGCTCTAATTAGTCACTTAAAAAGATTTGCAAGATATACCAAGGGGACAGCAAACTCATGGATTGAAAATAGACCAAGAACGCCATGGCTAAAAAAGAAAAATACAAACAGATAAACAATGGTACACAAAGTACAACATAGAAAAACTGAAGACTTAGCAAAACGAACCCTATTAAAAAATGGGGGGAGGGATCTCAGGTCCTCTGGAAGGTAATACGCATAAAGTGAGACATGAGGATTTCTTTACTGTATTGCATACACTTTTATATGTTTCACACTTTTTGACCAACAGCCACCAAGTTTGATGTCACTGTAGCTTATGGTGTAACTAGATATGGTAAATCAATAATAATTGATGTGTAAATTCATTGTAAGGTGAATATATCAGTCTAAAATGTGTCAAATGACCTTTGTTTCTTTTGTTATGGTCCTGTCTTGGTCATGGGCAAGTTTCAGTAACCAGGTCACTTTCTTTTAAAGAGCTAACTTTTGAGAGTTAGCCTTAGCTCTATGTTGAAGTCTGATCAATAATTATTAACATTGACAGCATTTGATTTTGGATGAAGATTGAGTCAAGAGTTGTATCATACTAGATCAAATCCAAAACAGTGTGGTCCTGGCCATTGATTGGCGACCTAAATTATCCCATTGACTGGGACAGATTAGGTGAACGTTTGTCGGTAACAATCACTACTCACTATGTACTTGTGAAAGACATTGAATCTGTGGGGTCACCAAAGGTTCTCAACACCTAACAAAAGCAATTCGAAAAACGAATCTGGAATAATACGATGTGTTGATTTATATCAATAATAGAAATCAAAACATAAAGGTTATTCCTGAATATTTTTTTCGAAATTATTTAATTATTAAAGGCGTTAAGAACCTTTGGTGACCCCACAGTTTAAATTCTATAATAAGTAAGAAGTGAGGTATGGTGGTTACAGACAAACGTTCACCTAATCTGTCCAAGTCAATGGGATAATTTAGGTCGTTAATCAATGGCCAGGACCACACTGTTTTGAATATGATTCTATTGTTACATGACATAAAAATAGGTTTGCCACAACGGCAGTCCCAGAAGTTTACAACAAAATACCGGTGTTGAGACTAAGCTTTGGATGAGATATAAAGAATTGATATAAATCAGCACAGAGGTTTACTTCCTATCTCAGTTAGCCCCAATAATCATGACAGACATAAGCCATTGTCATTACCTAAAACCAATAAATGTATTCTAATCTGAAGAACAAATTCGACATTTGGATAAAAAAAAATACTAGTGATACTGACGATCCACCACAGAGTAATATAAATAGAACCATACCAATAGTAAGCAAATACATATAAAAAAGTGATATGATTGCCAATGAGACAATTCTCCACAAGAGACCAAATCGACACAGAAATTAACAACTACATATCACTGTCATCACTGTACGGCCATAAACAAAGCAGAAATGACAATATAAAATAATTCAAGCAAGAAAAGTAATGCCCTTTTTTATGTTATATAAATAAACAAAAACTAATATGTAACACATAAATAAACGACAACCACTGAGTCACAGGCTCCTTATATCATGTTCTCAAATCTGGATATCATCTCCCATTTAGAAAAAAACACGTGAAAAAATGAACCTATTATGTGTTGCTCTCCTAGCTACAACATGTATCAAAAACCAAAGATGTAGAACATGTTCTATCATAATCATTTGGCAACTAATGTAATTACTGTCTCCCCATGTCTTTATTGAACATAACAAAATATCAAATAAATAACACTCCTAATGCTCAGATCGGTTGTCACCGTGCAACACAGTTATTAACACCATGTAGGAAAAACATAGAACTCTTTTTGTCATAAGACACTGTCAAACATCCAAACATACTATCCACACTCATCTGTGTCCACACTTGTTACAATTATCAAATTAAAAGTGAAATAAAGGAAAAGTTAGTAATCATAAAAAGTTCGTAACAAATATAAGAAATACAAATGAAGAGTTCTTAGAATAGCGCACGAATATTGACTTGAAACGGCATTTTCATGTGATGAGTGACAAAGTACGTCGATTGATTGTTTTTTTACCCTAATGACCGCTCCGATTTCTGTTAAATGTACAGAACATGAGTGCAAGTATGGAAATTATGAAGTTTTAAGTGATATAACGAAAAAGATTGATATTTATATAAGTTGGTCATAATTACATTACATAAATACAAAGTTTTAAAGAAAATGCACTTTTACAGACTAAAAATGGCATTTTCAGGGAAAAAAGGGGGGATAACAAAGCGTGGTTGGTTAAAAAATTCTAAAACTTAAACAGTACTATCTAGTAATGTTCCTTGAATAGCATGTACTTTTTGAGGGAATTTAAACGACACATTTTTTCTACATTTTTGATTTCTTAAAAAAAATAGACATTTAGCCATTTCATTTTGGGGTCTTATTCTTTTGAATATTCTTTTTTTCAGCTCTAAATTTTACTAAAACTTAGAAAAAACTCTTAAATTTCAGGTTAATTAGCTGAAACTAATCCCACTCTAACGAAATGAGGTAAATTATTTAACAATTTTATTATTTTTTACTTCCAAAAAAGAAAAATAGCCATTATCCACTCTTTACGCAATGTATGGCTATATCTTCGATTTAAGGGTAGGTTTAAACTGAAAATGTGCGAAAACCCTTGGTTAGAATTCCAATTTTTTTTTTTAATTTTGTAGGTTATATCAGTATGTTTTACCCTAAAAAAATTCAAAGAAATTAAACGACAGCAATTTTTTGGTGTGACCTGTTGGGTACCACCTTAACCACAATATATTTTTCATCAAATTGGGGATCAGAACGTTTTGTTTATGAAAATACCGTACCCCCTTATTTTGAAGTCAAATGGTCGTTCCCTAAATAGAAAACAAATAAGATATTCAGAAACAAACGACAACAGCTGTATTACAGGCATCCGACATGAGACATGGCACATACAGATTGGGGCGGGTGTGAACATTTTTGTAAGCGCAAAAACCTCGTGCCCCTAACATCATAATGCTTATGATGACATACGTATTTATGAAAAGTTTAAGATTCATGATTTATCTATTATCTGTTGCCCATTTGACCTATCTGTCAGTAGCTACACGTACTCTCAGAACTGTATATTAACCGTGGTATATTGTGCCATTTTTGGAATTTGATGCGACTGTCATGCAAGTGAGGGGTTTAGCTACGTTTGTACATGTAAATGTAGCTATAAAATCAGGTTAATCCACCATTTTCTACCTAAGAAAATGCCTGTAAAAAAATCAGGAAAATGACAGTTGTTATCCACTTGTTTGCAATTGATGTGTTTGAACTTTTGATTTTGCCATTTGCTTAGGGACTTTTTTAACATGTAAAAATACCCTAGCACGTCCGACCTGCGTTTTCGTGAGATGTTTTTTTTTCTGCTTTGTATATCAATCTGATGAGTTAAATATGTTACATGTAGCTGGAGTCCAACCCTCCTATAACTTGTAATAGTGGTGTAACAGAGCAACATACTAACTTACTATAAAAATCAACAGATCAACAGAGAGATACATGCAGAAATACATCTAACAAAAACATAAGAGTGGACGTGGCCCGGTACGTGTACATCTTAACAACAAATGACACTAAGTATACAGATTTGAGAGTACTCCCAGTTAAAGAATGCAAATATAAACCCGAAAAAAATAGATCAATATGCACTTCTACACCTGTTCAAAGCTTAATACATGTATTTATTCATAAAAGTCAATCAGGTTCGATTTCTTTTGCCATTTATGGGTGCGTTTGATGGGTTGTCTAAATCCATCAAAGTTGACATTTTAGTCAATATATGATCATTTCATGACTTAAACTGGATTAAAATATGGAACGTTTATCTTGTTTAAACTAAACTATAGTACACTCTCAAAGACACACATAAGCACGTTGAGAATGATAATACACTTTTTGGTCAAAGGTGTAGGTGTGTTACAAATAAAACAAACTAAGACAAATGAAAACTATGGACTATGTTATTTAGTGTATATGTTATCTCCTGTGATATTTGACACTTACTTTATAAAGCTGTCACCTATTTGTTCTTGATCCTTGAATTTAATCATATCTAATGTTCTTGATCCTGGAATTAAATCATATCTAATACAATGTCAGTCAAATAAAAATATTTTATATGTCATTATTAATTGTTATTGGCGACTTTTTTCAATGTTTAATTTTAATGAAGGTCTGGATTAGAACCTCCGTTTCTGTATTCTTTTCAAGTTATATGTCACGTCATTTCTCTTTATTCTTTATATTGCCCCCTATGTTTCTCTTCTCTTTATATTTAAGCACCCTTCTTTTCCCTATTCTTGATTTTGTAACTCAATTTTTCACACCTCTCTATTTTGTGGTCCATTTTCCTGTATATTTTTTTCTCTATTCTGTTTACCCCATCCAGAATTTACAAATACAAAACCTATAACTTTTAAATACAAAATGGTTTACCACACAGACATACAGACAAATTACGAGGTCTCAGTTGTACATTTTGTAAACAATTATAAGGACAAGGTTCTGGATTTCCTTGGGTCAATCAACTCTTTTAGTTAGACTGTCAGGTATGTAATTGCCAATTGAAGGTAGAGAAATCAAATTGAAAAAGCTAATCATATCCGTACAATACACTGGGGTAATTCTACATGTGAGAACTGATGCGAAAATTATAATCCTTCCGTTATCTTAATCCGTAATAACCTGGAACTCTTGTAAATTTCAAAAGAGGCGTTTGTGAAAGTTATGTAAAAATTATTAATCGAAAAAGAGATATAGGTTACAGAATCACGTATTTGTCCTTAAAATTGAGAATGGAAATGGGGAATGTATCAAAGAGACAACAACCCGACCATAGACAAAACTACAGCGGAAGGTCACCAACAGGTCTTCAATGTAGCGAGAAATTCCCGCACCCGGAGGCGTCCTTCAGCTGGCCCCTCAATAAATATATACTAGTTCAGTGATAATGAACGCCATACTTATTTCCAAATTGTACACAAGAAACTAAAATTAAAATAATACAAGACTAACAAAGGCCAGAGGCTCCTGACTTGGGACAGGCGCAAAAATGCGGCGGGGTTAAACATGTTTGTGAGATCTCAACCCTCCCCCTATACCTCTAACCAATGTAGAAAAGTAAACGCATAACAATACGCACATTAAAATTGAGTTCAAAAGAAGTCCGAGTCTGATGTCAGAAGATGTAACCAAAGAAAATAAACAAAATGACAATAATACATCAATACATAAATAACAACAGACTACTAGCAGTTAACTGACATGCCAGATCCAGACTTCAATTAAACTGACTGAAAGATTATGATTTCATCATATGAACATCAGGCACAATCCTTTCCGTTAGGGGTTTAGTATCATACCATCATAACATATATGAGAAGAACATAACCAGTGTCATGCCAACAACTGTTTTTAGAATAAATGTGTTTAGTTCCGACGCAAAGACCTTATAAATGACTCAATATTAACGCCAACATATGCAATCTTTAATGACTTGACAACAGTATCGTAATTATATCCCTTCTTAATAAGTTTATTCAAAGGTTTTGTAAGTTTCTGAGGTAAATACTGACACCTTTGTGCTTTATAAAGAATATTTCCATAACCAATTGGTTGTGAACTACCTGAACGTATAAGAAGTCTGCATGTTGAGCTATACTTACGAATGATGTCTTTATACCGATGATAAAATTTAGTAAATGTTTTGACTAGTTTGTGATATCGAAAACCCTGGTGTTATAATTTTTCAGTAATACATAAATTTCTCTCGTTAAAATCTAAAACAGTGTTTCATACACGAGCGAATCGTACAAGTTGAGATATATAAACACCGTAAGGTGGTCCCAAGGGAACGTCACCATCTAAAAACGAATAATTAACGATAGGAAATGAAAAATCATCCCTTTTATCGTAAATTTTAGTATTCAGCTTTCCGTTAGTGATATAGATATCAAGATCGAGGACAGGGCAGTGGTCATTTTTAGTATTAGCTTTATTTAAAGTAAGTTCAGCAGGATACATTTCATTAATATACATACCGAAGTCGTCATTATTGAGAGCCAAAATATCATCCAAATTTCTAAAAGTATTATTAAATTTGTTTATCAGATGTTGTTTTGATGGGTCTTTGCTTATTTCGGTCATAAATTGTAACTCAGACCAATACAAAAAGAGGTCCGCAATAAGTGGTGCACAGTTAGTCCCTATTGGAATTCCGATAATCTGACGATATACGGAATCCCCAAAGCGAACAAAAATGTTATCTAGTAAAATTTCAAGGGCATATATAGTATCAAAGCATGTCCAATTAACATAGTTTTTTTGTTTATTGCTACTAGATATATACTCAATTGAATGGAATCATATGAATGTTCGATTGTTAATTTCTTTTAATGTTTTTGATTCATATTTAATCATCCCAGTCAGTGAAACGAAAAAAAAAGCACCCACCGCTAAAGTAGTGACCGAATTGTTAGATCATGACACTCAGTCTTTGACTACAGACAACACAGGTGAATCCTTATCATCTTTGAATCAATACTGAGATCATTCATCAAATGCGCCTGTATCAATTAAAGAACAGATATTAAACACTTTATCTGCTGGACACAATGTTCGATTATTCAAAATTTGTGTTATTTTATTTGCGAATCTTTCAACAGTAACGAGTCCAATCATAATTAAACTGGTTAAGACGGAAAGGACAGGTTTAATTGTTACATTGCACTATGAACACACCATTTCTTTGACGAGTCGTCTGATATATTATTCCATTTAGCCATCATTTTTTGTTCACTTTCTAACTCATATAATAGTGTTCGATTTTACTTAATATAATCGTTGTCGCTCGCACAATTTCTCTCAATCATTTAGTGAATGTCATCTGCCCATTCTTATTATATGTCACTATGAGGTATGTTTAGAGTGATACTGAATCTGCAAAATTTAAGATTATGAAACTTTTCCTATTTTAACAAAACGATATTCTAATAAGAACAGATGAAAAGATAAACATTTATTTATTACTTCTATGCAAATCAGATGCAATCCTTTCATATCAAATGTACTAATCTTGTATTATTTTTCATATCCATTCGAACCAATGGTAATATTTTGGAATCTTTATGTACTTACATCAAAACGCTGTTTAATGGAATTACCGTGAATTCATCATGCTTTTAAATACCTTGGGACCAAATCGCTGCAAGACACCCTTCATACATACTTAAAAATTGCATTCTGCACTGACAATTATATCTTGGCGTGTATCGTCATACAAACATACCTATTCGAGAGCTCGCCCTAAAGGTATCGCGTGATTATCAATAAAGACGTGTTATAGAGTGTATTGGATAAACACTTAATATCAAAGTACACAAACAAGCCAATAAACGGATAAGTTAAGTAGTTTGTTTATTTCAGGCGAAGATAATAAGTCATATAAATTTTTCCCCATGCAGATAATAGTTATCAAATGTACCAGGATTATAAGATAAACTAGGTAATATTTATCCGGAAGTGAAAACGAGATATTGATACAATAGAGTCATATGGTAATTTCATTGGTCTTTAGCCGAGATGATACACTTTCATTGATAAAGTTAATAAACAATATAGTGAACTTCGGTTTGTTTATAATAATAATATAATATAATAATATCAAATTGCATAAAGCAATACAGCTGAAGAGTGAAATCTACAAAGTGTTTCTTCATATGCGACAATGATATGCCTTTTCGTAATGCGGACTATGCTATTGTTACCTTTATTTTTTCATCCCTTATTTTATCGATTTTGTATTTACATTGTATCATAGATCAAATGTAATTGTTCAATATATGTTCACTTGTGTCTTTTGATTGAGTTAAACCATTTTAATTGATATTCAATATTGCGTCTTTTTATTTTGTGATTTCAAATTATTGTTTCAGAAAAGGATGAAGGTTGGTACCTATCGAAACGTTTTATCTCGTGTTCAGTTCCTATCGTTTGTTGATGTGGTTCATTAGTAATTATCATGTCTCGTTTTTTTGTATAGAACCATTGGTTTTCTCGTTTGAATTGTTTTACACTAGTCTAGTAATTTTAGGGCCCTGTTTAGCTTGCTGTGTTGAAGATCGTACTTTGACCTATACTGATTTAATTTTACAAATTGTCACTTTTACACTCATACCAACTCATCTTATAATATCTATTTAGAAAATTAACATTTCGAACGAAAACTTGCCAGCAGAACACAACAATTTTGTTGTTGTTTAGTCCAAAATATATGGCTAATGCATATGTAATATTTTGTCTTTTGCTTTAACCATATGAGTGCACAACATTTTGAGTAATACAAGTATCGGATGCACAAAATAATCAATCAGCATAAGGATCTCATCTCATCTCAAAACAATGTGTCAAGAACATTTAAGTGTTACATCTATCCATGTTTCTGTATTAACAAGGACTCACACGATTGCTCAATAAATAAAAACTTGGAAATTACTTCAGCTTATTTAGATCAAAAGACCATGATACACTATGATCAGATGAAATTCAGGATGAACAGTGATTAATAAGAAGTTATGGGCAATAAAGTTACTGATAGAATCTTCGTCGAAAAATTTGTATCAATACACGGTTTTATATCAAGGCCATGGATCAAATTTTTGCAGATAATCTATATTTGTCTTGATTTTCAGTCATTCTAAGTTATTCAATTGCAACGAAAACATTTGGCATTTTTCTTAACAATTATTTTAATTTTAATAGATTCGTGATACGATATAGAGGTTCTCGTTGTGCATTGCTCGAGACTATATGTTGCCCCATTATTTGTTCGAGATTGTATTTTGCCCTCTAGATTGTTTTAGACTATGCGTTGTCCTCTTTATTGTTAGAAACTGTATGTTGCCCTCTAGATTGTTAGAGACTGAATATTGTCGTCTAGATTGTTAAAGACTTTGTGTTGCACTCTAGATTATAAGAAACGATATTTTGCTCTCTAGGTTTTATGAGACTTGTGCTGCCCTCTATATTGTTAGAGATTGTGTGTTTTGTTTTTTGATTGTTAGAGACTGTAAGTTGCCTTTAGGATTGTCAGAAACTGTATTTTACCATCTAGGTTGTTAGAGACTAAAATTGAGCATGGAAATGAAGAATGTGTCAAAGAGACAACAACCCGACCATAGATTAAACAACAGCAAAAGGTCACCAACAGGTCTTCAATGTAACGAGAATTTCCGTTTGTTTCCCTCTAGATTGTTGGAGACTATTTGTTGCTCTATATGTTGTTAGAGATTGCTTGCTGCCTGTAGATTTTTAAGATTTTTTGCGTTGCCCTCAAGGTTGGTAGAGACTGTATGTTGCCCTTAAGATTGTTTGAGAATGTGTGTTGCCCGCTAGATTTAAAGAAAATGTGTGTTGCACTATATGTTGTTACATTTTCTACATTTTCTACATTTGAAAATGCCTGTACCAAGTCAGGAATATGACAGTTCTTGTCCATTCGTTTTTGATGCGTTTTGTTATTTGATTTTGCCATGTGATTATGGACTTTCCGAATTGATTTTCTTTTAAGTTCTGTATTTTTGT
This sequence comes from Mytilus trossulus, assembly GCF_036588685.1. NCBI lineage: Eukaryota > Metazoa > Mollusca > Bivalvia > Mytilida > Mytilidae > Mytilus > Mytilus trossulus. The sequence continues at coordinate 55,196,193 of NC_086386.1, read as the reverse complement.
GATTTTACTTTTTGTTAGAGACAGTATTTTGCCCTCTAAATTGTAAGAGACTGTGTTTTGAACTCTAAGTTGTCGATAATTTGAGTTGCTCTTCTGATTGTTTTGGCCTCTACGGTATGTTACCCTTTAGATTATTCGAGCTGTTTGTTGTACTCTATATGTCAGTTGGCTCTTACATTGTTTTCTCAATGACGTATAACTAACGTATCCGTTTGACCATATCGTTTCATATCAACAGGTATTCGTCCTGAAAAAAAATAATTTTGTTTTGGAAACTGATTTTTACAATAATAACTAGTAGGTAAGCATTCAGAAAACAAAACAGCAAAATGTGAGGCTTTTTTTTTGCCTTGAGAACACCTTTAAAAATAAATACTATATGTAAATTATTATCTATAATTAGGTTAAAAGAGACGACGAGCGGAAAATACGGACAGCTACTAACAATTTGAATAGCAGCATGCCTTTTCCTTTACAATAACTCATTAATTAAAAGTGTTGTTGCTTTGGTTTCTATCTTCAAGAGAGTGCGATACTTTCCAAATAACAAGCATCAAAATTAACCGCCCAAACACACAAATCACTGAAGATCAGATGTAATTGTCGAATGAGGTAATTTAGTGTATTAAGGTTATCCCCCTACCTCCAGATATCTCAAAACCTTTTAAGATTTTATCTTTTCCGCGTTCCTTCAAATAGGACCTACTATGTTTGGTGTAACGTTGAAGTGTAGTACATTTCCTAAAAAAAAATAAAATACATGCATATCATCAACAAGTATTGAATGGCAGGTATTGTCTATGTGCTCTGAAAATCAAAATATACTAGTCCTCAAAATGTTCATTTAAGTATATAAAAAAATTAAGAATTGAGTAAAACCATCAAAGAAAAAATGGAATTTTCTACTCAAAAGTTTATTGTATTCGACTTTTGTTTTTACGTATCGCATGTTTGTTCAGACTGGTATTTAAGTTGGGGGGTGCTTTAACTTCGAGATTTGATATATCTTCGAGAAAATGTTTCTTTACCCAAATATATAACGGATACTGTTATTGCAGTATGAATTTATGTGTGTTTTTGTAATAGTGTGATCTCTAAACGGTTTTCAGTGAACTTATTTGCAATCTGTAATTCAATTAGTAGGTCAATTCCAATTTTAATTATAAAAAAAACGGTTTCTGAACGCAACAAGACACAAGGAGGTGACCAAACTGTTTATGTCCGTTAGGTCGTTCTACCAAAACTATAACCATAAGGCAAAACATATGGATCCTCCTCCATATATATGGGATCATTCATCTCATTTTATCAATCATAATCAGATCAGCACTTTATATAAACATGCACATGTCCGATTGTTCTTTTATCTTATAATAATTTTGTTTCACTTTGAATGGAATTAGAACACCAACCGCTAAATTAGTAGTAGTGAATGAGTTTTGAAATATAAATCGGTCTCGTCAACGATAGACAACACAGGTCAATCCTTCTCTTATTTTAATTAAAACTTGCAATCATTGATATAAAAGTTCAGATCAACACCTTATCACATAGAAACATGTCAATATTCGTTTGTTCATTTCTAATAATTGTATAACTTCAGTACACTTAACCCAGTTTATGAATGGAATCAGGTCACCAACCGTTAAGGAAATGACCATATTGTGAGATTCAGAGGGTCTTTCCTTGGAATCACAATATTTCAATTAAACACTTTTCAATTGGAAACTAATGTCTGTTTGCTCTTTTTCGTCTGAAGGTAATTTTTTCAGTTTAATTATCCTAGTCTGTAAATGTAATTAGAACACCAACCACTTAAGCAATGACCCAGTTTTCATATCCGGTGTTCCATCAGTTTATGACGTCATGTAACACAGGTGAATCTTTTCATATTTTTATTAAACAATAATGGAACCATTCATCACATGTATCAATTAAAGATCAGATGAACACTTTATTACTATTCAATGGAAACATACAAAATTAATGTTCGATTGGTCATGAATCTCAATATTGTGTTGTTTCATATTAATCAGTCCAGTTTGTGAATGAAATTAGAACACCAACTACTAAAGTAACGACCGTTTGTTTTTAATTCTGTAGATCGGTCTTTGACTGCATGAAACACAGTTGAGTCTTCGTCTTCTTTAACTAAGCAATGGGATCTTTCATTACATGCAATCAGATCAACACTATGTTATAAACAACAAATAATGTCCGTTTGTTTTATGCCATTTAAAAAAAACATTTCTGTCATCCAAGTCTTTGAATGGAATAACCAAACACTAACCACTAAAGCAGTGTCCGATAGTTTACATCTTAATGAAGACAGGCATCACTAATCCTTTTATTCTTTAAATTAAACAATGTATTCATTAATCAAATATAAAAAGAAGATGTGGTATGATAACAAATGAGACAGCTGTTCACAACATGAGACCACAATAACACAGAAATTAACAACTATAGGTCACCGTACGGTCTTCAACAATGAGCAAGGCCCATACCACATAGTCAGCTATAAAAGGCATCGAAATGAAAGGTTATCAATTATTTCCACTAGTATACCGTATTAAATAGACAAATGTAATGAATAGGCTAAAATACCATCTAAACCTTATGAACTTGTGATTCGGCAAAAACAAGGTCAAACAATTGATTATTCAAAGCGATCTATACCGGATATATATTCACAAATATATAATTGTTTGAAACAAGGCAATGATTGCAAGCTTGTTTTTTTTTATACTTGTGGAGGAAGTAGGACATCTGTGAATCTGTGCCGAGTTGAAACCGGAGTCGAGCACGCATTGCCACGACTGGTTGAAAAATGCTTGTTATATACGCCATTATTCTCTTCATTTACCTGTATGGTACCACAGAGATAATATTCAAATATATTCAAATGTGTGTCATTTGATGTTGTTCCACTTAAATCAACAAACGGTATCGGGCTCTAGCTTAGCCGGTCGCACAAAAGATAATGTATAAACGCTCAACTATCATGACGAAATGGATCGACGCCAACTTTGAATTATTCAGTGAGAGAATACCATATATGTATCAATAGTAAGGTTACTGTTAAATTCTTTTTTGTTCTTCCTTAGAGTGATATTTTCACTGCAATTAATCGAACAAAACAAATTTAATTGCTAATCAAGAAAAATGAATATATTGAACAAGTTGCTGATTAAGACAATTAACAAATATTGAACTCCCTTAACGAAACAATGTATATCTCCTTTCTTTTTGCCGTTTATCTATGATAAACGGGACGATTTTAACTTCCCAAATTATCAATTTCCCATTTCTTAGCAATAACATACCCTCTGCCCTTCGTATGGTGTTTACATATCACAATTGATACGTTATTCACGTGCTTGTTCACACTATACGGACTTCATATACAGGAGAGTGCTCCTTACGCAGAAACTGCTCCAACAAAGTTATGAGGAGAACAGATTAAAATTGACACTCCGTAAATCTTATGGACACCATCATGAATTGGTGGATCCATATGATGTCTCTTTAACCAAACTAGCTAAGGACATTTTTACCACATGGTAGATTGTGGTTTGTCATTATGTCGTATAATCTTTTAATTACCAAACGTGACTTATTCCCGATTGTTACTGTTTTGCTGAATGTGAATTCGTAATACTATAAGACGTGTTTCTGTACTTGTTTATCCCAAATTCATGTATTTAGTTTATATGTTTAATGTTATATTTGTAATTTTCATCTTCTCATTTTGTCAAATGTGTTGACGTCTTTTTATTATATTTAGGTGTTACGAATAGAAAAATTAATCACCGCCTTTATTAATTATATTTAATTTTGTACGATTAATTACGTTTGAAGTTGGATTCATAACAAACTGGACATATATATATATATTACAGTTAATTGCTATAAATAAGTAATGCAATATGCATTTTGTTTTAATGAATTATCAGTATTTAGTTCTAATATAATCTTAAAGCAATCCTAATTCTAGCTCACTTTTAAATTATAGTTTTTCATGTGTGACGTCATGCTGTTTCTAAATTTCATAAATTCAAATGTGACATAACGTTTGCCTTTTCGCCATCGTACGTGACGTCATTTTTTTAATTGCGTTGACGCCTGGACTGATTCTGATGTGTCTATGCTGTATTGAACTTGGCATCATGTATTCGGGTTTAGTTTTCTGTAATAAGTTAATACTTCAGTTTCATTATGAATATATCTTTCACATTCATTTGTTAAAATGTACTGTTTGCAATAGCATGAATCGTTCTATATAATAGTGTTCTTATCCCGGGCATAAAAACAATGCCGTATTTGGCAAAACTTTTTCAACTTTTGATCTTCAGTGCTGTACAACTTTGTACTTTTTTCACTTTCGATCTTGTATATCTGGGCGTTATGTATTCGGGTTTAGTTTTCTGTAATTAGTTAATACTTCAGTTTCATTATGTATATCTCTTTCATATTCATTTGATAAAATTTACTGTTTGCAATAGCATGAATTGTTCTATATAATAAAAATGTTTTTATCCCGGGCATACAAACAATGCCGTATTTGGCAAAACCTTTTCAACTTTTGATCTTCAGTGCTGTACAACTTTGTACTTTTTTCACTTTCGATCTTTTATATCTGGGCGTCACTGGTGAGTCTTATGTGGACAAGACGCGTTTTTGGCGTATTGAATTTTAAACCTGATGCTTATTGTTATCTATTAATCATGCTTTTCTTTGTCTAATATGTTCTCCTTTTTATTTGTATTGTAGTCCTGTAATATTATGTTGTTATTTCAATGTTATATTTAACTTTGCCATTAAAGTGCGAGGTTTGGCATGCCATAAAACCAGGTTCAAGCCACCACTTTTATTCCCTTTTTAAAGTGTCCTGTACCAAGTCAGGAAGATGGCCATTGTTATAATATTGTTCGTTTCTGTGTGTGTTGCATTTTAACGTTGAGTCGTTTGTGTTTTCTCTTATTTTTGAGGTATTGAGATAAGACGTGGCACGGTACTTGTCTATCCCAAATTCATGTATTTGGTTTTGATGTTATATTTGTTATTCTCGTGGTGTTTTGTCTGTTGCTTGGTCCGTTTCTGTGTGTGTTGCGTTTCGGTATTGTGGCGTTGTTCTCCTCTTATATTTAACGCGTTTCCCTCGGTTTTAGTTTGTTACCCCGATTTTGTTTTTTGTCCATGGACTTATGAGTTTTGAACAGCGGTATACTACTGTTGCCTTTACTTGTCAAGTAATATGAAAACATAAAACGGAATTGTAATTTAAACAATTATTTTCTCGTTAATCTTTCACTCACAAACGTAGGTAGATATTAAATTAAATATGTTGATTTTTCTATTGAATATGAAATCAATTAACTTTCAAACAAGACAAACAGACAATCAAAGCAATAAATTGTAGTACTTTGTCTTTTTTTCGTCACTAGTACTGAGCAATGCTAAACACTTTATGTCATATCTAAATTTGTATCGTGACTAGTCTTAATGGTAGATCTTTGATTGTTTGAATTTTCAACTTTAAAAGAATAGTGATGATCATTGTCACATATTGTATAGACACATGGTTAATGCAAACGACTGTACGGATATTTTTTTAGTATGGTGCTGTCTTGTTGACCTATATACCCGCATCTTCTTTGTATACTCTTGTTTACAAGATGTGGTAATATGATATACCGTTGCTCGTCATCCGTCTTCAGCATGTCGGACAATACTGAAGAACCCTCTCACCAAACTGATGGAACACTTTTAAAGAAAATGTTTCGTTAACTGTCCAGTTTGCGACGGGCGTATACGCTTATGGCGAATCTCGTTTTTCCACGTGAAAAAAATATGTCGAATATGCACTCACAAGCCAGCTATCAGTACAGCAAACTCGACCACAAATTTAAAGGAATCTTAAGTTGAAGGCCAACATGGATCTACAACAAAAGACTTTTTTTTTAAATCTTCACTAGGCTAGAAAATAGTTACTGTAGATACATTCAAATGGTTTATGAACTCTAGACGAACCATAAACACATCGATACATTTGTACAAATAAACAAAATGCACTTACTAAAAGAACAAGATAAATGCTTTAATATATAAAATTAATAACATTTTTGTTTTGTAAGTATTTGCTTCTATGGATATAATGATGTCATATTAAAAGGCCAACAAATTTATGAATGATTATTTACAAAAAAGCGGAAATTGTCTAGATTTTCCCCTATCGATTGAATAATTTCATTCACTAATATTTAGCAATCATGTTGACGGTGGCCAAGTATTTGATTATTATATAGATAAGATTTCAACTGAATGGCCTTTCGAAATTCAATAAAAAGTGATTAAATTAATTTGTTTATAAATGGATAATTAAACGCTTCATTTGAAGGACGTTACCTTTTATTGACGTCAGCTATCTATCTGTATTGTGGTTTTCATTCAATGTTCTGAATAAACCATTTTAATACTGTAATTTCCTCTAGTTGTACTTTTATGGGATAAACACAAGGATGGGACGTTATTGTTTTAATTCCGCAAGTGACCTGTTTGAGTGCCACATGTGATCGTCATTTTCAAAAATGTAAAAATACAGACATACAGACTGATTGCAAAATGCATGTTAACATGCAACATCAAAATCAAGACATAGTTCCATAATACAGCAGTATACAGTTAAACATATAAACGATCTTTCTAAACCCAATACACATTACTAATATATCCTCCGAAAACTAATTATTTATAAGATAATTCCATATAGACATAAAATATAATATAAATCTGCAAAACTGTACATACGCTTGAAATATCTATCAAAAGAAACATGCATTTTAGTGATATACAATGCAAAACAACCATAAAGACCATACGCACAAACATTATTTGCTTCCGACGTCCAAATTATGTAGCGCTAATGTCCCTTAATTTTAGTCATGCGAAATAAAAATTCTGAAGTGGTATTATTCTATATTTCAATTTTGCTTGTTTTTGTTTATTTTTCAAAACATTGTTTTTCTGCTGATATGTTTTTTTAAGGTGCCTTTATTTTTCGCCTTGACCTCAAATATTGGTAAACTTGTGTCGCCGGGATGGCGGATTTAGTACTCTGTGATTTATAACCGATATAAGATTCAATAAATTCGAACATGATATTGAATATATATCTTTCTCTCCCTTAAGGAGGTTCCTGGGTATAATTTTTTTTTTCTAATATAGGATTTCGCTATATTTTTTCATAAATGAACTTTATCATATTCTTACAAGAAAAATGAAATAAAAAAATGGGATCACCGTTCATTTAAGCTAAAATCTGCCTCTGGCAGAAGCATACATTTTTGTTAATGTCCTTTTTTGCTGTTGAACTAATAGGAGAAAAAGAGGAAATATCGAAATAAAAAAATAACCTTATATAAGAAATCGCTTAAATTTTACAATTATTTAGTTTACGTACAGCTTATTTGAAAACAATAATAAAAAATGTAGGTCACCGATGAGTTAAAAAAGATAATTCAAATTTAAGGCCAAAAAATGGCATTTTTGCACCAAAGGGAGATAATTTGGAGCTTTTTCAATTTTTAAAGTCATCTGGGGCCAAACCAAATAACCTTTTTGGGTTGTTTTTTGTACCATATCATAAAGTAACAACTAATAGTGTAACAAATAAAATTTGTAATGAAAAAATTAAGGTTTAATTTTTTGCTAAAATTTTTGTACCCACGAGCCACCTTAAATCACATTCTGTTGTTTGTTTTCTATGTGACTGTATTGTTAGCCCTGACCTTTTTGCAGGTCAAAAATTGGAACTCTTCGAAATTGCCGCGTTCTACGTATGTTTTAACTATTAAAATTCAACAAATGTCACAATGATATATGACTTTTTTTTAAATACACGAAGAAGATGTGGTATGAGTGCCAATTGTACAACTTATCAACTGACTAAAACGTTATTAACTACAGGTCACCGTACGGCAATCAGAATTATGAAAAAAAAATGAAAAATGTTAAATAACTAAATAATTGACCGTCAGAAAGTTAAAAAAAAGGCAAAACATTGATATCTTTGCAATTTTACAAGATATTTTCTCTCACACGGAATGTTGAAAATACCTTTGCTCTATCAAGGAGTGTTAAGCAATTGAAAACCCCTTATGCTCTAATAAGTAATGTTAAGCCATTGAAAAGATCCTTGGTCTAAAAAATCAAACCATTTAAAATACACGCCATTTGAGCTTACAAGTTAAAATATGCCATTAAGGCATTGACACGACCCTTGCTCAGACAAATTATGATATGCCATTAATGCATTGACATGACCTTAACAAACAAATTAAGATATGCCATTGAAAAAACATTCGATCTTACAAGATATCTAATGCAGTTGAAAAGACCTTCACTCTAACATGTAATGATATGCGACTAAAAAACTTTTCTTTAAGAGTTGTGATTTGACATTTAATAGATATTTGATTTATCAAGTTTTGACATGCAATTATGCAGATCTTAGTTCTTACCATTTATGCTGCCATTGAAAATTACTTTGCTCTAACAAATTAAGTTATGCCATTAAAATGTATTTGCTGTTACGTGTTTTGTCCTTGAAAAGAATTTTACTGTACCAAACTATGTTGAGTCATTCTACTTGTTTCAAATAACTTTGCTGTTACAAGGTATCTTGTGAAATTGGATTAAAGATTACTCTTAGAAGTTGTGTAAGTAATGCAATTGAAACGAATATTGCTTCCCAAAATAACGTTGACAAATTGTATTTAAAAACAATTAATATGGAATAAATGTGAAATTACAGTTTTCTTTCCGTTGTCGAATTAAACCTAGCGATTCATTTGGATTTTAGTAAAGTGTATATAAGTTCTTGTTCCAATACTGTTATCATGTAAACCTGATAAAAAGCTTATGTCTGTATAGAGTATAATATTATGTTGTTTTCTTTTCATTGATTGTTATTTTTAAGTTAATTATATTTCTTGCCTTTTTTTAGCTCTTTCGTATTGCTATGGAATAAATGTTATGAGTTAATTGATCTACTCTCAAAGGCCTGACGTATGTTTACCCGTATAAGATTAATGGTTCTTAACAAGGATACTACTTTCAAGTAAGGATTGGGAATAATCAATCAGTTTTATTCTCCCCCCCCCCCCCCGTTGTTGTGTTTTCTACGTGACTTTATTGTTAGCCTTAACCTTTTAGAAATGAGATATTGGTACTCTTCGATATTAAGGATTTAGTACCCTTCAATTTTATATCAGTAAATATAACGTAAATTCCTCAATGACATTGGATTTATATTCAACTTTATCTTCAATTACCATCTGTTGTCTAAGTGACTTTATTGCTAGCCTTGAGTTTAATTTTTTTCAAGGCAAAAATGACGACTTGTCGGGATTAACGATGAAGAACTGCGTACTATATAACCAATACAAATTAGATAATTTCAACAATTTTATGAATGAAAAATCTTTATAATAGATTGTGTTTAAAATCAAATGAATCCGTTCCACATTTCAAATCGATAGACACACTATTGAACAATACAGAAGACGAGTTCAGGGCCTTTCTGTCTGTTTCTCAATTATTCACAAATGTTCCCTCAATGTAAGAATTTTGAAATAAATATAGTTCTGGAGTTATAAAATGGCAATTGTAAGCGTGTAAATATAAATACTTAGTTATTACCCATAGATTAACTCTAGATTCGAAAATGTAGATCGTATCCATGATCGAATCGACTTTATATCAAAATGTGGTAAAACAATTATGCTACTGGATAATTATTACGAGTTATGTAAGGCCCCTTAAAAGATCTTTGCTCACGCAATTTATGTTTTTAATTGACATCAATGTTTCTGGAGTTTGGTGAAAAAAAAACCAGCTCATAAGTTCTTACATTTATACATGCTATATGGTTTTCCCGTTTGAATGGTTTTACACTAGTAATTTTGGGGCCCTTTATAGCTTGTTGTTCGGTGTGAGCCAAGGCTCCGTGTTGAAGGCTGTACTTTAACCTATAATGGTTTAATTTTTAAATTGTTATTTGGATGGAGAGTTGTCTCATTGGCACTCACACCACATCTTCCTATATCTATATAGTATAATGTATGAGTTCAATGATCGCAGAATGAAATTGTATCAAACGTTAAACCGCCATAAGATGACCTTTCCTAACAAGGAGACTAACTACTTATTATAAGTCTATGCTGTTTTATTTTTTCAAGAAAGAATCGAATACGCTTTAAATCTTATTCTTATTCTTTTTCTCTTCCCTGTTGTTGTGTTTTTTACGTTCCTTTATTCCTAGCCTTGACTTTCACGAAGTCGAATATTGGTACTCGTCGATATCATTGATTTAGTATTCTTTGATTTTTAACCAATAAATATTAGATAAATTCCACAATTATATTGAATTTATATTGTTTACGTTTTTTTCCTTCTTTTGGTTTTGTTTTCTAAGTGCATTTATTGTTAGTCTTGTCCTTTTTTCAAGACAAATAACTCATCGAGTTTAACAATAAAGAGCTGCGTAATCGGGTTATATATTACCAATAAAATCTCAATAAATTCCACAATAATATGAATGAAAAATCTTATAGCCATGGCTAGTTTGTGTAAATATAATAAATTAAATTTTGTTTTGGAGCCCATTTGTACCTGATGTTTAAATTGAAGTATTTGCATATTTGTTTCTTTTATTTTCACTACAAATAAGACACTGTAATGTATGTAAAGTAAGAAGTTGTGATACGATTACCAAGGAAAATGTATCTAGCTGACTAATTCAAGAACTAAAGTACAATATATACCAAAGAGGGAACAATGGAAATCACATTGAGTCTTCGAATAGTTCAGGATACAGGACAACTGCGATATTAGGGTTTCCACTGCACTTCAGTCGGCCATTGAACATGTTGAAAATCTGAGGAAAACACGTTGACTTTCGTGCCGGACCGATCCCATATTCACAGCAGGTCTTTTAATTTTATTAAGTAAGAAATATAATTATGGAAATAACACTTTTCTATAAGTTCGAATTGGACTTTTTACATGTGAAATATGCCATCAGTACTGGTAAGTACGCATATTTTGTAGGTGTGTGTCCCTAGCTTCATTTGGTAATGAGACAAATGTAATAATTCCCTGAAATGGACAAGAAACAAGAAACATTAAAATGAGACATATCTACACAAAAAAAAACCCAAACACAATACCCGTACAATGCCAGGTGATGGACTAGAAATGCTATGCACTAGACTAAGCATAATCCATTGATGTAACAACTCTTCCGGGTTTTAATACTATATATATATATATACCTTGTTTGATAGTAATGTCAATTTAATGCATCACCAAGCAGAACAATATGTTAGTATCTATCATCGCTGTGAGTCAGTAATGCTGATGTAATAAATAAACTTACTGATGTAGAAAATTGATTATCAATATTATTTCATTTACATTCTGTTTATCTAAAGAATTTGTATTTGTATGAAGAGACTTCAAAAGTAAACCAATCTCAAAAACTTAACTATGTCTTTGAATGAAGTTCAAAACATTACAACTACTACAAAATTCACTGGAGGAAATCAGAAATTAGACAGATAGAATATTGTGTTACACGTTTCGATATCGAAACTGTTATGTGAACAACTATTCTAATTTCCAAATTTCCTATCTTTAATACAAAGCAAGTATATTCATGAATGTATATACGGTTCTCGTGTAAACTTAAGAATTTATTGTATGCTTGACAATGAGAAAAATCTCCGCTGGAGACCAATTGGCATGGAAGTATACAGTTATAGATCACATCACGGCTTCCAATAATGAACAAAACCAATACTGCATAGTCAGCTATAAAATGAAAATGATAGACAATTCAAACTAGAGAACTAAAGACTCATACATCATGTACAAAGTCATTCTGAGTACAAATCAACAACAGTTTTCATTTTTTTATTGTTTCACATGCTACTGAACTTTTAAAGCTTATGCACCGTACAGCGAAGAACATGTATTTGTTTACGTCGCTGTCTCTTAGGGTGTAATTGATCAATATACTATCATTGATATTCTTACCGTAAATCAACATAAAAGTTTGATTCAGGATTTTCACTGTGTATTTTTATCTATTTTTTTTAAATATTTAAAGCCTTTCCTTTGTTCTTTGTTTTGAAATTATGTTTTTATCATTAATATTGTTTTTACTATCATAGCAACTCAATATTTCCTAGGAATATTCTGCTTTAGCAATTAACACTTTCATGCTACACACTATTTTAATAGATACAATAAAAATGCATCTATTTTATACAGTAATTTGCCCAAACTCCAAACACCATAGAACGCTCCAACAGTTTGAAATTCATTCATATATTGTACTGGAAGTTTTCTAGTTTGAATTGTTTTACATTTGTAATTTCGGGGTCTTTTGTAGCTGAATATGCGATATGGGCTTTGCTCATTGTTGTAAGCCGTACGATGACATGTAGCTGTAATTATTTGTGTCATTTGGTCTTTTGTGGAGACCTGTATCATTGTCAATCATACCACAACTTCTATTTTCATATCTCAATGTAATGTAATTGAAATGAAATATTTTGATATAATAATTGAAAAAAGGGGGACGACATCACATTCTTATTTATCACTTAAATAGTTAGGAAAGTGATGTCAAAATGGGATCAACTGTTTCCATTTTCATCTGAATGTTATCGTAGGTTTTCTTACACCTACGCATTTCTGTTATTTTCCTATTGATTATCAGATTTAATATATAAGTCACAGTCATGTTTATTTTGACTGGATATTAAGTGTTTGAAATAGTTTGAAATGAAAATTATGTTTGTTATTTTAAATTATATAAAATCACTTTTCTTCTATTTGCAGAAAATATGTTGACCTGGATGTTTATTTTCATTCAATATAAATCATGGTCAATTTTAAATGCAATATTTTAATAACAAGAGAAAATATTATTACGTAGATAGTTTAAATTTAATTGTTATAGAACTTCTCATCTGAAAAATATTGTTATTTTTAAATTTTCAAATATAAGCTTTGACATAATATTAATTAGTTTATCTGGATTTGATAATCAATTGTATTTTGTTTCTCCTGTCGGACATTATTTTACATGCTTCAGCAGTTTTTATTTCATTCACAACGCGTTTTAGAGTACAATTGAAACTTCGTTATATCATTGTTGGTTAGTGTAGTCATCTGTCATGCAACTACATACATGTACATGTATGTTCTTCACCACGCTAGTCTCGCTTTAAGTTGTTCAACGTGATAAACATCTGTCAATCAATTGTCGTGATCCGTTTAGAATTCAATTCAAACACTGCCGTGACTTCCTTCTTCCTATCGTTTGCCTTTTGTGTTATAATTACTGTTTGTGCGTGTTGTATTGGTGTCTTTTAGAGACCCGTAATGGCCAAAATTGCCGTGATTGTTTACAACATTTACGTAAAAAAACTTAATTTTGAAACGTCAGGTTCTTAATTAACGTTGATAACGTGTTACTTTCATTTTTTATTATCATGTAACAATGTGTACAAAATGTAACAGTCAGACACAGGATTCTCTTCATTATAGTGCACATATTTTTAAGTCTGTAATATTAATCTTGGGCGACCTTTGATAGATGACAAAAACTTGTTCCACGTCCTTTTACACAAAGATTGATTTATACTAGTATCACTTAAAAGTTTTACAATTTTGTTTAAAAGTTGGTTTTCCATTTGAATTACATTTTTTTTCTTTCATTCTTTCATATCTGTTAAGTCTTAACCGTTAGATTCTTACTTTGTGTATCTTTTCAACTCTTTTATTATTCGAGCGTCACTAACGAAACGTCCGTCTGTAGATACACATTTTGTTCTGGTATTCATGATAGTTTATTTTAAGATGTAGATCTACTGTTACATGTGTTATGTAGAATACTACGAGAAAAATATAGTCTTCAGAATCAAAGTACAGAACGTTAATCACTAAAATCAGATTAGACTAACCACTTGCTTTACTTATTTTTAATTAGTTGCTTTATCAGCTGTCATTTCATTTGACGGAATAAATAACCATTCTAACAAACAGCATTTTAAAGCGTGTCAGAATTTTAATTGCATAATTCAGCGATGCTTAAAATTTATTTGTTTAATGACTTTAAAGATCATATCTCTGTATTTCATATATCCAAAACCTAAATGAAATATGAAAGTATGATTGCTAACTACTAGCATGGTTTTACATTTTCATGTTGTTATCACTCCCCCGATGAGTGGAATTATTTAGTCTACAGTTTAGCGTAATCCTCTAGGTCTTTGTATGTGTTATTGTCGTAATTAACAATTTACGAATCATAGTTAAAAAATATAATTATGACAAAAGTAAAGCCTAAATAATCAAACGTGAATGAATTACACGATAGTATGGGAAATCCTAATTGCGACAGAAACCGAACAATGAAAATATTTAATATTTGGGTTCAATTTAAAACCTTGGTTTCCAATTTTTATTTTAAGTATTTCATATCTTTAATGAATGTTTACTGTCAACACTGAGGATGTGAGTTCATCACTTGAGAGATCCGAATGACTATTGCACCATTGCCAGATATGTCATGTGTATACGGAACATTTGAATAACAATAATAATTCGTTGAATTGTGATCTATACCACTAGGTCAACAAATGCGCTGGAATAAACCAATTAATTTGTGTTTGTTTGAAAGACTTTCAATTTCAGTTCAAATTTTTGTCACAATTATTTGATTTCATTAACAGAAAGCTGATAAGTTTATAGGTCTAAATTAATGTACTTTTAAATAAAATGTAAGTTCGCATGGTACTGAATTCTAAACTGACATTTATGAATTACCTTAAGTTATTGCCTTTACAAAATGAAATGTTGGGGGATCTTATAGATACTTGTGATAACCACTTTAAATTTTGATTGTTTATTGCTGTCAATCAATCTGCCAATTCATATAATATTAAGTACCTAATCGAACGTACAAGTACAAAGTGAAAGTCTACATCAACATGTTCTACATATATTTATCTAAAGATATTAAGGAATCTCCGATAACATTTAAAGTACATTTAATATCCAGACCACTCCAAATCTAACACTTATAAAGCAATGGTCACGAACTGTATGCATTTCGTTCAAGAGTGTGCGGTTCAAAAACTAAAACTTCAGCGAAAAGTCCATTCTAAACTTAGAAAAAGACAAAACGCAGCAAGAGACCTACATGTGCCTTCGAGCAACAAACGCAGAGACTAATATGTAGTCGTTACATTTAAATATTTACAGATGTTATAATTTGAACTTCCTTTGCAGAACTAAACAAAAATCGTTGTCATTTATAATCCTCAATGCTTTTCAACTTTTTACTTGTTTGGCTTTATAAATATTTTGATATGAAGGTCACTGACGAGTCTTACGTAGACGAAACGCGCGTCTGGCGTACTGAATTATAATCCTGGTACCTTTGATAACTTTTAAAAAAAGTTAGTACGTAGAAAGTTTAGTTTATAAGACGCTAACGTTATATTAGTTATTCCATGATATACTTTTTGAAAATTAAAGGTGGTATATAGCACTTCATATAAAATGTAGAGATATATGTGTGTAAAAATCAGCTGAACTTTTTTATCACGTCTTTTTTGTGTATGAAAATATTTTGCATCAAATGATTCGAATAAGTGTTTCTTAAACTACTTTTACATCTACTGAGATATTTCCAATAAAGTGTTTGTTTAAGTCTTTTAAGGTTATTTTTTTTTTGTCTTTTTGACAAAGTAAATGTTTTGTCTAAATGTTTTGAAGATTAAACGAGCCAACTTAATAGAAGACCAATAATTGATAAATATAAGATTTAAATTACCTACTATTAATCTTGTATGTTCACATACTTTCCTAGTTCTAACATTGTTTTTGTTACATGAATTGAATTACCTGCGTAGACTTCTATCAGATGGAAGGGAAATGTGAAAGTCTAATTTAGATAGGGATTTTCTTTACTATATAGTATAGACTGTCCCTGCTTTTGCTTACTGGATTTGGCCAGACTGACAAGACAAATCATTCTTACTAGAATGTTGTATTTGTTGAGAAAGCATTGAATATATAATCATCATTTGGAAATTTTATTGAAAAGAACTGATGTACTGATCATGAAATATCCAAAAAGGCTTATTTTTAAATTAAGTGTGCATTGCAAGTGTTTGGACTAATTTTGAATTTATTTGATTATCAAGAAAATTAATATATTTTGAAATTATAATCAATACATATTAACATTTTTGTACTTTTAATGATGACATGTTTGCTTAGAGGGATGAAAAGTACTTTGATTTTATGCTTATAACCAAGATGTCGTAATATGCATGCATAAGTGATCTCAGTGTTATTTGAAGGCAGTGCTTCTGTCTTAAAATAAACTTATAATAATGTTACATACAATATTTATCCTGATCACCTTTTTACAAATATGAATTACAGAAGATGTGTGGTACACACGTCAATAAAACTGATATCCAAGGACAAAATAACCCAAATGACAACAGGTGGTTAACTTGACTCCTTATATTCTACTGATAATGCAAATAGCATAAATTTGTCAGAAAATCCAAGTGAAAGGCAGGACACTTTAATCAATACAACTACTGGAACATACACACAATATAAATTGAGAATAATCCACCAGTGTATGCCTTCGTTATGACTCTTAGAATATAAGTGTATAGGTTTTATGTCGTGTTTTCTTTTTGTTACCCTTGTTGCTTCTTAGTTGGTAATAAAGACAATTATAATAATTTCTTAAAAGATGCATTCAAATCAATACGCGAACATAAAATGCATTGTCAAAGCTTCACAGTACATGAAATGTTCTTGTTTCATGGTTTAACTATTCATATCACATTTTCAATCTTATTCATGTGTGAGATTGAAAGACCTTGGTCACGACAGTAAAAAGTTCAAGATTCGTCTCCTTATCTTTTGACATCAAAGTTAATACACATATAGTTCAGCTGATCGTGTTTTATTTATCGATGCTTTTCTAGTAATATACAAGTCCTATGATAGTCATGACTATTTCCTACCGGAAATATGTATGATCTATGAAATAATAAGATTTTTTTCATAAGCGGCAGATAAGAGATGAACTTTTGATAGCTGTCATATTTTTCATCGCATTGATGGGTTGATTTCATGATGGAATTAGGATAACACAGGGTAATGGCTCTACTATTCAGGTAATACAGGAAATTGATAGAAACAACAAGAAAACAATGATACAATGTACCATATAGTTACAGTTTAGTCTTTAAAACGGCTTTTGAGATTTTTTTAGAGACGGTTTTAAACAACGATTAAAAGATCATCAATTGAATGGATTGCATCGAATGTTTTCTTAAAGTCATAAGAAACGAGTGACCGGTGAAAAATAATGTTCTTCCAATTCTTGAACCAACGCATACAAACATCATAAACTTAGGCTTCTGTACTCGAATTTATCATTTTTTTCGTGTAAATTTCGTATAATCGTCATTTTTTTTTCAATCGGTCAGTGTTGTTGTGAAAATATGGCAGGTAATTAAAGTTCGTGTTTTGAAGACAAGGTTTAACGATTGTCACCTGTTTGTCAACAATTGACGAAAAATAAACAAAAAAGCATGGAAATTGAGCACATGATTAACATGTAAATACAGATAATAGTTTATTTTAAGGACATCCATGCGTATTGTGGTCACCGGATATTTACGAGATGGGTCACACTGAGGTCACCTTGCATACGGAAAATATGTCGGAGGAATAGCTTGCTGGAAGGAAGCAATTCAAATAAAGTAAACTTCTTCTAAATATGAATAAATTAAAAACAATTCTTCAGAAAAAGTATATGTACATAAGTTTTATAATGAAAACTATCCATTGAGTTATAAAAAACATATGCAATAATTTTTTTTTACTTGAGGTTTCTTATGACTTTAAACATAATACATTTGTACTTTTAACAACGGTTATCTATCATTCAACAGAAAGACCAACACTCTCGTAAGTTAACGAGTTTTAAAAGATAGCCCTTCTTGAGCATATGAGATAGTCATTGATTTTTACATAATTGGATTTGTATTGCTAGGTGTTTAGTATCCCTATCTTTTGCCATTTGTTTTGTCCCAGCATTGTTAGTTTTGTCGACAAGGCATTTTGATTTTTTTACATTTTGTCAACTTGGGAGTTTTTACAGCATTTCGTCGCTTGGCTTCTAAAATGTTGTAAATTACAAATTTTTCAAGGAAAAAATATCTCATAAACAGCCTTTGAAAATTTTGGCAAATGCATGCTTTCAAAATGTTGTATGTGAATTTGAACATTTTTGTAAATAGCAGTGAAATAAAAACTTTGACATTTTTGGATTATCCAAGAACTTAAACTATTTTCACAGGAATAAAGAAATGTACAATTATTTTTTTCCCAAAGCCATTCTACAACGATTTTCAAGTTTTCATACAACATTTTGGAAGCAAACTTTACAAACAACTGACATTGGCAATTTTGTATTATGTCTTATTTCACACATTTTGATTGGTCTAACTGTATGCTATTTTGTAATACCAAAGATTTTCTCCCGCCCAGACCATTTGTGTCAAAAAATACTTTTAGCCAAAAAAGTCATATACGACATTTAAGAAGCCCAGCGACGATTTGTATGCGTATTGGTGTATGATTATTATTAAAGTTTGTTTTGTGACCTATAGTTGTTTTTATGAATGTTTCGTATAACAGTTTTACTTTCAAAGCGTTATACGAAAAATATCTGGATCACCTCGATGAATAATCACAACTCTTGTTTGTGACCGATATTATGTTTGACACTTTGTCGCAAGTTTGACATAAACAACAACGTATACATAGTATGTTTTAAAAATAGAAATGTTGACTAAATACACTGTAAAATGTGATTGGTCACGTCCGCAGAATGTTGCTGGAAGAAAATTATCAATCATTCTATTGTAAACAAAACAATTTCCATATAATTCATCTGTGTGACTTTATTTTCAAAACATTACACTGGTCGTTGCTCTAGTAAGATAATAAAATAAGTCAATCAAAATAATCACCGGAAATAAGGTATCTGTAATTTCATTGCTGCTTTTTATTTCATGGTACAGGAATATTCCTAGATGTCATGATTTATTCCGACATTGATTTTTCTACGGAAATGTGTCACTTCTATGCATGTACGCACAATTAAAACATATACACCATGACTGAGATGATCAACAAAAGGTCATGTAGTTAGAATATAAAATGGTCCTAATTATCAGCAATTACTCGCCCATTCAGTTTTTCAGAAGATTTTTTTTATGTATTTACGGTTTATTTTGTTTCATCAATAAGCTGAAATATTGTCAACCGGAATTTTGAATAAAAAATAAATCAATTTTCTTTGAAATTTAACCAAACTTCATGCTTTAATGCTTTGATAAAGTAAGATACATAGTTTCTTGGGCATAGAGTACATGTGTTCTAGATTCAAAAAGAAACACTTCAAATGTTTGCTAAAAAGTAAAATCACAAAAATACTGAACTCAGAGGAAAATCAATTTGGAAAGTCCATAATCACATGGCAAAATCAAAAAACAAAACGCATCAAAAACAAATGGACAAGAACTGTCATATTCCTGACTTGGTACAGGCATTTTCAAATGTAGAAAATGGTGGATTAATCCTGGTTCTATAGCGCTAACCCTTTCACTTTAATAACAGTCTCATCAAATTCCTCCACATTTACATGATGCGTTAAATAAACAGTCACAATTAATAAAATAGTCATACGTGTTGTCCCTATTAACATCAATCCCTATAAGTGTAGGTTTCCAAACGCAAAAGGAAAGCGATGAATCGTGAAACTCAAAATATGCGCAGATACCGTTACATGGCTTGTATCGTAATTAACAAACACAATAAAACTGTCATCTATGGCAACATTTCACTGCCTTTTCTAAGAAGTATTTACGGGCGATGTAATTCATAGCGACAATTTTCACAATTATACTGATCTCACAAAACCGTACTTATATGAATACTCTCAAGTGACAATCTTCAATATATATATAAACTGTTACTGAGTTTGTTGATATCAAATAGTGTCAATTCCGGTATCATACAACTTTTCAAATATTTGCTAAAAATATTTTTTGTTGTGTCAATATCACAGTACCATGAGTACGAATATTGGTTATCTTAAAAATTCATAAACGAATTTCGAGACATCCATGGCCATTTGTACTTAGACCTGTATAGTCAGTCAAGGTCACTAAAACTTCTTTCATCATCTTATGATCAAATGTATGGTTACATAAGTAGAAAACACGATACCAAAAAAGAAAAGCCAAGAAGAGGTTTCTCGTGTAAAATAGAATATTTCAGGCGCCTTTCAAAAGAAGGGCGAAATATACCAGAGGGACAGTCAAACAGAAAAATAATAGTAAACAAGACACAACATAGAAAACGTAAGACTAAGATATCCGAATCACACCAACTATTGGGGTGATCTCTGGTGCTCCAGAAGGGTAAGAAAGTCCTGCTTCACATGATGCATCCGTCATGTTGCTTGTGTTATTACAAATCCAGTAAATAGTCGCGATCGGTAGGTCACATTTGTGAAAAGGGAAAAGTATTGCAAAGTGCCCTGCTAGGTTAATGTCAAATGCAATGTATGTATTATATTCTAACGTTTATTTAACGTTTCATTGTGGTTAGGCTTCCTGTGAATAATAAAAAAAACGTTTAATTTATACCGTGCGTGCGAACAGCATTTCTGGATAATTTTCATCGGGAGCGGTAAAACATACATTTGAAACCTATTCATTATGTATAAACGCTTAGAAACGTAAAACACGATATAAACGAAGGTGAATTTCAAAGAAAAAATATCAATTGTTACATGTTACGAGGTCAAGGCACAACATGCGGAAGTTTTTCCATTCAGAGAAGATAATCAAAAAACATGAAACAAAATTTCGTTCATTATACGGAAATAAGCTTAATTTTCTTGCGTTCCTCGCTACAAATAAATAAAAAAACATTAAAATCAATGTCACCCACTACGACATACGTTTGATAATAGCATTTAAAATATCTATCTACAAACGAACTTCAGTAATTCGTCGCTAAATATCCAAAACAAATTATGCGGTATTGTGTTTTTGTTTATCCTTGTTCAAATATCCTTATATTATATCAAAATCAATTATCAACGTTATATAATAAGTTGACAACAATGCAAACACTTTTTGATGAGACTTTAAATACTCTTTCCATGGTAGACAACTTAAATTAAAAACAATTTATTTCCATCAGTGTTGTTGCTTTATTTACCAGTACAAGCAGTGCATTATGATCTATATCTCTGAACAATTCATAAATAAGCTTGATCCCCGCGTTTTCAGGAGGAAAAGTGATTTTTCGTTTCGTATTGAATATTTAGAAATGATGATCTTTAAACATCATGAACATGTTTAAGAACTGATCTTACAAATGTACAACGGAATTGGACTTCTTTTTAACTCAGTTTTACTTTAAGTTTCTTTATTCTGCGTTGGCTTGCGGTATAGCAAAACGGAGAGGATAAATCTCATAAAAAATAATTTACCCCGCCGCATTTTAACGCCTTTTCCATATATGGAACGTCTGGCCTTTGTATGTTTTTTAAAAACATTTGTCTATGAGATAAGTGTGACTGTCGCTTTCACTGAACTTTACAATTTTTTATTTGGATGCCAGCTGAGGGCAGCCGAGGCCCACCTCCGGATGCGGGATTTTATTGATGCCATGTAGACGCATCGACGACCATCGAATGCTGGTCGGGTTATTGTCTCTTTAATATATTCCCCATTTCCATTCTCAATTTTATATTTATGAAGTCTGGATTTAGGAGGATGGGGTGCCTCATTTATTTATTTTTTAATCTTTAGACACTTTTGCTCTATTTTTTGCACGTAAATGAAATAAACACCCTTTTAAATTGTACATCATCCTAGTCACTTTCAGGATTCATAATCATCAGAAAAGTTTACACCTAAACATTCAAAAGCTTAACAGGGATGGTTAAGTACTCTGCGACGTTAGAATCAACACTGGTACAGCTATATTAAAGACTTTCTTACTGGATGGTTGCATTCATTAGGAAAGAGGGATGGATAAATTTTCACAAACATTTAAATGATTGACCGAACTGATGTGCAACGCCCACTGACATATATTAAATGTGTATCTCGATGGGAACATATGATATCCATACGATATTACTTAGATCGTCGCTATGCATTCCGCCGACAAACTTTATTTTAACATGCTAGCTCTTTTAGAATGAGTCAACATAAAGAATCCGACCTCTAAGTGTGTCAATTGGTGACGCATTGCACATAAGATAACTCTAAGTTTTCGTTTGGTATTGTCTCTACGGGGTTTCTTTAACACGACACTATGGCATGTTACAATGGATGGAATAAAATAGCCACAAATTATGTTTGCTTTACAGGTTTAAGGGTCTGGATGGGGTTTGATGATGGAGAAAGAAAAATAAAGGGACCAAACGAAAAATACCCCCCCCTCCAAAAAAAAAAGCCCAACAAAACACCAGAATTATCGTCAAGGATGAAACTATTGCTCTAAAATAGAGAATATATAGAGAATTAAGCGCAATATAGATAAAAATGATTTAAAAAAATAAAGAATACAGAAATAAATGCCGTATCGCATCCCACACCCACGCCCATCGCAATATAGACTATCTTGTTTAACTAAAAGCAATCATATTTGTTGTCTGACAATATGCTTTTAGTGGTTTTAAAGCTACTTTTGTGTATGGAAAAATAATGAAATGAAAGTGAACACACATCGTCAAATAAATGCTACTTTATTGATTGACTGAAAATGGCTCGTAAAATGTCTACAGCATAATGTTTATTTTTCTTTGCTAATTATGTACAAATGAAATAAAATATTATTTGTCTTAAAAATAACGGTAAATGTTTGAATAAACATGGGACATGTAGGAGAACATGTCTTTTTCTTTTAAGCAAACATAAACAGACTCTTCAGCCATTTTAGTAAATTGGCTCGAAAAGTTTATTCGATTCTTCTTAATGACACGCGGCGAATAAAAAATTCCCGAGGCACATAAGTATAACGGGAATTGATTGTCTTCTTGCGCATGTGTAATACATGTACGTGTAGGCGTAGGAATTTTTGGCGCCAAAAAATTAGGTTGTAAAGTGACTGTTATATATAGTTAATTCTAGCCTGTACTTCGTACTGTGAACATCGTATTTTGTGAGTGCCGTTCACCGTCGCGCTATGGATGACTTAGAAAATAATGTGAAGCGTATCGTTAGTGAAGAAGTAAATAGATCACAGAATGAATTTTTATCTAAGTTGGACAGTTTATTTACTACTAAATTTCAAGTTTATGACCAGCAACAGAAGGAACGTTCGGACGCACAGTTCAACCGTATTCACAATGACCTTTTATCAACAGACAGTTACAAATTTCAGAGGAAAAGTTGTGAAGATCAATTTAAGTTCAACCAGAAAGTGTCTGTCGCGTTGAAAGAAGCAGAAGCTGTTATCGAGCCAAAAGACCCATCTGCCGCGAGGGCTAAACAGAAGATATCTGAAGGTATTGAACTTTTAAATTATCGGCAAAAATTAGTAAAGATGGCAGACTCTTCAGAATGTGGGTGGAAATTAGTTCAGGAGTATACCGCAAATCCTTTGGCGGACGATTCAGAAGATGACAGAAAGATATTTCAAGCACAAAACAGAGCGGAAAGGAAGATCAAAGCAGACAGAGTAAAGAGGAGATCCCGCGCTGAGCCTTATGTAAAACCAGCGAGTTCCAGTGGAAGCAGAGATAGACAGACAGTATCAAGGAAGCCTGGTGTTTGTTATAATTGTTACAAGCCTGGTCATTGGCAGAATGAGTGTCCTGAAAAGAAACGACCAAAGTTAAGTAAAATATTTGATAAATGTTGTAATTTAGCTTGGGATTTGAGTTACAAATCAAAT
This sequence comes from Mytilus trossulus, assembly GCF_036588685.1. Classification (NCBI taxonomy): domain Eukaryota; kingdom Metazoa; phylum Mollusca; class Bivalvia; order Mytilida; family Mytilidae; genus Mytilus; species Mytilus trossulus. Next base: position 55,172,088 of record NC_086386.1, on the reverse strand, counting down.
TTTGAGTTAAAAGGGGGGAGTCGTTTATTGAATTCTGCTCACAAAGAGGTAAACGAAACAATGGTCAATTGTGTTAACGGTTCAGTCAGGTATGACGAGAGTAATGACCAGACGTCTGGTCATTTAAATTTACAGGTGAATGTTTTGACACCAGTAGGTAAATTAAATAAGGCAATACACAAATGGAAGGAGACTGGTACAAGAGAGTACATTTTAAAAGTAATAGAGCAAGGCTATGGTATACCATTTAAAACTCTTCCAGACAGTTGTGTTCTCAGAAATAATAAATCATCTTTAGATAATTCTGTTTTTGTAAATGGTGAAATTTCTAAATTATTAGATAAGAAGTGTATTTCAGAAGTACACGAAATACCGTATGTAGTAAATCCGCTAACGGTAGCATATAACAGATCAGCAAAACCTAGATTGGTTCTAGATTGCAGACATATCAACGAGTGAATACATCAGTTTAAATTTAAGTTTGAAGATGGGTCAGTTGCCAAGCAACTATTTAATAAAGGAAATTATCTGTTTCGCTTTGATTTAAAAAGTGCTTATCATCACATAGAGATATTGCCAGATCACAGGTTTTAGTTGGCAATTTGAAGGGACAACCAGATATTATGTATTTAATGTTCTTCCTTTTGGAATTGCTAGCGCTGGTCATATATTTACCAAACTTACAAAAGAAGTTGTTAAGTACTGGAGGAGTCAAGGTTTTAGAATCCTAATGTACTTAGATGATGGTTTGGGCGGAGACAGTAACTTCGATTGAGCACACCGTGTTAGCACTTTTGTAAGAGAAAGTTTGACAGAGTTTGGTTTTTTAATAGCAGAAGAGAAATGTATATGGTTGCCTGTACAGAATATTACTTGGATAGGGTTATTTTGGGAAATGCAATTTGGAAAATTGAGTATTACCGAGGAGAGAGTCGAAAGACTTCTTTCTGTTATTGACAAAACATTGATAAGTGTAGGTAAAGGCAAGCTTTTGTATAATGCTAGATTTGTGGCTGGTATTGTTGGACAGATAATATCAATGATGTCTGTAATGGGAAACGTTTGTAGACTTAGAACTCGAGAATTGTACAATTGTCTTATAATGAGAGCAAGTTGGAACTCGCTTGTAGTATTGAATTCTGTAGCTATTGAAGAGCTATATTTTTGGTTTGAGAACGTAAGAAAGTTCAATAGAAAGGGTTTTAATCTGCATGAGTCAGATTTTTGTGATTTTGTGGCGTATACTGACGCATCAGATGTCGGCTTTGGGGGATATGTAGTCCCAGCTGATACAGAGTCTGTCTGTGACTCTGATTGTATTATGAAAATGACTGATTGTGGTCTAGAAGTTCCTTATAACAGTTTGATAACTGTGACTAGTAACTGGTCGGTATCTGAAAGTGTTAAAAGCTCTACATGGAGAGAGCTTGAAGCAGTAGGTAGAGTAGTTAAAAGTTCTGTTACAATGCTGAAAAATCATACAGTTCAACTGAATACTGATAATAAAAACGTTACAAGCATAATTAAGAACGGTAGTAGAAAGTTAGATCTTCAAGAGATTGCTTGCGATTTAAATGAATTGTGCACAGAAAACAATATAAGTATTAAGACACAATGGGTTCTCGGGAACAAAACACAATAGCTGATACTTTAAGTAGATATTCAGATTGTGATGATTGGGGAATTCATTTTGATGTGTTTGACATGCTTGATGAGCTTTGGGGAAAACATTCTATAGATAGATTTGCTACTGATTATAACAGTAAATGTTTTAGGTTTAATTCAAAATGTTGGTGCAAAGGTACTGAAGCTATTGACGCTTTCACGCAAAATTGGCAAGGAGAAAATAACTGGTTGGCGCCACCGCCAAATTTGATAGCCAAGGTCATTAGAAAAGTATGCAACGATAGCGCGGACAGTACTCTTGTTGTTCCATTTTGGAAATCAGCTCCATTCTGGGCATTATTACACAATTCGAATTGCACTTTTGTTGAGAGTAAAATGCGGCTTACAAATAAAAACTTAATTGTAAGAGGTAGAGGTAATAATGGTATTTTTGGAGTAAATCCTTTGAATTTTGCAATGATTGCTTTTAAAATCAGATTTTGATTGTAGTATTTCTTTTGCACAGGAATAAAGCAAGAACAGTTTGTGCGTGACGCCGTGGAACATAGTGGAATTGATGAAACTCACCCTTTGTACAGTTCGGTTGCCAGCTTATCAACACGTTTATTGGGATCCAGAAGTGACAGTACTGTGAAAAAATATTACTATGGTTTTTTTAAAGTGGGAAAAATTTGTTAGTAAACATTGTTTAATTTCTATGCCTGCCTCGCCTATACATATTGCTTTATATTTGTCTAATTTGTTAGATTCCGGATCAACGTACAGTACGGTATCATCTGCTGTTTATTCAATTAAATGGGCACATGAAATGTGTGGTCAAATTGACCCTACAAATAACTCTTTTGTTGAAAGTTTAGTTGAATCAGCTAAAAGAACTGCTAAACCTGTTGTTAATAAGAAAGACCCAGTCACTACTGATATTTTAATTCGGTTATGTTCTATGTTTCATTTTTCTACAGATTTACTGGTAGTTAGGGATCTTTTGATGACTTTGCTAGGTTTCAGTGGTTTTTTACGTTTTAATGAGTTAAGTCAGCTTAGATGTAACGATTTTTTCGTAAAAGAAGAGCATTTAGTTATTAAGATTAGGCGAAGTAAGACTGATCAGTACAGATCAGGTGATGAAATTTTAATTTGTAAAGGTCATACTTTGGCTTGTCCTTATGCTATGTTTTTTAGATATGTAAGTTTAGCTGAATTAGTTTTGGATAGTGATATGTTTTTATTTCGACCTTTGTACAGAAGTAAGAAAAAATGTGCATTAATTAGTATTAACAAACCTATTAGTTACACTACTGCTAGGGAGTGTGTTATTAAGAGATTAAGATTAGTTGCACCTGAATTGAATCTTGGGTTGCATTCTCTTAGGTCTGGTGGTGCCACTATGGCGGCAAATTCAGGTGTCAATGAAAGGTGCTGGAAGCGCCATGGTAGGTGGAAAAGTGATTCAAGCAAAGACGGCTACGTAGCCGACTCTGTAGAAAGTAGGTTAGCCGTATCTAAAACTTAAGGCTTGTAGTATATTTATTTTCTTATTTTTCTATCTTTGTTGCTCTATGCAGTACTCGAGCTAGTCAACAACATAAGTTTGTGTTGTGTTTTTCTTTATATAGTTAAGATGTATTAAGTGGAAAGAAGACTAAAAAATTCCCGAGGCACATAAGTATAACGGGAATTGATTGTCTTCTTGCGCATGTGTAATACATGTACGTGTAGGCGTAGGAATTTTTGGCGCCAAAAAATTAGGTTGTAAAGTGACTGTTATATATAGTTAATTCTAGCCTGTACTTCGTACTGTGAACATCGTATTTTTAAGGGTTTTTTAAGGAAAAAAGATTTGCATAATTTTGTATTTGATAAATATATTGATATTTATGTAGGTTGATTGGCTATACAAACGTAATCGTATTAAGACTTTTGTACCAAAACTTTTCATAGCCCTTGAGTCCTAATGACTCGCTTTCTTTTCTATTTCGATATTTACAAACAAAATTATGTTTTTCTTTTTCTCATTTGATAAGTGAGGTCCAACACTTAGAGTTTCGTTGGCATGGACAAAAGGACACAGGTTTCCTAAAAGGGTTTTTCCTGGGCGGCCACGAAACATTCATTTATTCAGTTATTCTAATACAAAAGGTCAACATTGATGAGTATATATTTTTGTTGAACAATGATGTTATTGTTTTCACATTGTATAGTGTATAATATGTTTATATTGATCATTTGTCTTATTAAATCGGCAGCTCACAATATGCAGTACTCGAGCTAGTCAACAACATAAGTTTGTGTTGTGTTTTTCTTTATATAGTTAAGATGTATTAAGTGGAAAGAAGACAACTTCAACTTAACGTTCTATTTAATTACTAGGTATTTAATTTAGAAGGTTGAGTTTATGCTCATTATGAGTATGAAGCAGAAAAACTTCATATAAATTTTAAAATTGCACTTTACGAAAACGCACTAATACAAATATGAATTCAGTTAAAACTCATGAAAAGCAATGACCTATTAGTAATTCTTATACGAATGATGTAATGATATTTGGTTGATTTAATACTGTCTTTTAATATAAAAGGCAAAACAACTTCAGAATTTATTTCTTAATTAAATGACTTTAAATATAATTCTCCTTTAATAAATTAATCATTTTCCATTCGAATAAATGAAAGCAAAATTAATTATTTACGTATAAATATTTTCACTACATATCTGGATATGTATAATTTTCAATTAGTTGGCGCATTCAAATGATTTCTTATTTTTTTAACGCCATCGGAACTCATATTTGCTTGGTATTTGCGTTGGTTTATATCTTTTGTCGTTGTCTTGCTATAGTTTCTGTCAGTGTTCTTTAATAGAAAGACAAATGATTTTGTTCATTCTGTGTTATAATTAGCTGGTGCCAAATGCCGCCATAGTCTTAATCCATATATATCTACCCTCATTTGTGATAAAATCCAACGAGTCGAATTTTGATAGTTATTCTCTTATCTCTAGTTCCAGCGAGCATGATTTTAAAGTAAGACGAAAGACTATTCGTCATGCTTATGGGTCCTGATGTAGATTTCGGCTAAACTTATAAATATTTTACAAAGCAGGGCTCATACTCATTTATCATATATATTTAATGCACTGACCCACTAAGGATCATCATTATTATTATCTTTATTGTTGCCGTCGTCTTCGTTGTCGCCATCGCAGTCGTCTTCCTCCTCCTCCTCCTACTCCTCACCATCAGCCTCAGGCTAATGTTAACTTACACATTGTACATTTTTATACACGTTATAATATGAAATAGAGCGATCTGTTGTGATTGTCAATTTAAAACTATCTACAAGACCGATGGCAGGGCACGCATGTATTAACCCAAAAAGTTAAACAAAGTCTTTCAACAATGAACAAGAAGCTACAACGAATTTATGTTTGTCCTGCTTTTTGTATTTCTGTCACAAATATGAAATACGTAAATCTTTAATCATAACTCAAATGTGTTAGTAATAAAATAGCAATTGTTGTTTCATGAATAGGGATGGTTCAAGGGGTTAGAACCCCTATTAAATGATATTTGAACTAGCTCATAGTTACTGCGAGTACTTTCGGTCTTAGTGTCTTTATGTTGTTGGGAGTACTCGTACCCGGTTAAGGTTTTTAAACTTTATAATTCGTTCGTATATTGTACTGTTACACCACTTTCCCAGGTATGGGGGGAGGTTTGGATCCTACTAACATGTTAAACCCCGCCACATTCTGTATGTTTATAACTGTCCTAAGTCAAGAGCCTGTAACTTAGTGGTTGTCGTTTATTGATCTGTTACATATTTATTTTTCGTTATTTGTTTGTACATGAATTAGACTGTTACTTCTCTCTCGGGTACCCGTTTGGCGATCTAGCAAACGACAACTGAAATGATAAAACAAAACGATAGTGTATGGATGAAACTAACAAATAGCTTCTATATCTAAAGAATTGCACTTTGACATGTTGTTAATTGTCGTTTGTGTTTGCAGAAAGTCTATAATTCTAAAGTTGTAATTGGTTTGAATATGCTCTAATTACGACATTGGATAAAAAGTTTAGTAAGTATACCAATTTAATTGCTCTAATATATTAACGTTTACCAACATCTTTAAGCATGCATGCATTTTAAATATTTCATTTATTTTGGTAAAGTGCAAAAACATATATATTGCACTTTTTGAACAACGTTTACATTTTTCAAATTAGTATAGCGTTCTAAATAATGAAACCATTTATAATTGACATTTAAATTTCAATTAATGTTTCATAATTTAAATTCTGACGATTTGGTCTACTTATAAGTACAAATGTAATAACTTCTTTAAATATGATCATTATCTTAAATCATTTAAATGGCGTATTTAGAAGAAATGGGTTTGATACCGATACGTTCATTTCCATACAAAATGGTTGAAAGCATTACATACGTCATTTTGAAGTTAAACTAATTGAGGTGAACAGATTTCTCAATACGCTAATAGTTCACGAACATAAATGTATGCTATTTTTCATTTTATTGAAATCAATTTTAATTTACTTAACATTCATTTAATTAAATTTTACCACAAGACGTCATTTGTAGGCCATTTGACAAGCGAATATATGTATACATGTACGTTATCATATGTACCGGTTTAAAATAAAAGAGGTAGGGCCAATTTATCGATGATTTTTTTCACAGATGGGCCAATTTCAAAAAGTGCCGAAAGAATAAAATTTACTATAAAAACAAAAAATAAAAATGCTTTTTGATCAATATCTCGATTTACATATATTATGACATGTGTGATCAAAAGTTAATTTGACCCTAAAAAAGGATGAAAGTCCAATATGCGGATTTTCAGGTGTTTTTAGGTGAGAAAAACATGGAATCCCCTAAGAAGGACATTTCAAACCAAAAAAAAGTTATACTTTTTATGACTGTTGTTATTCATACAACTTGTTCACTCAAAAATGAAATTGGTTTAGAGTGTCCTTATTACATAAAAAACAACTTTTTAAAGAAAAAATTGTAACATCGATAAATTGTACCGATATAGATTCTTAATAAGAGAGATATGTATAAGCATCGCCGTAGCTCCATTAGTAGAGCACACAACTACTAATTAATGATGGTTTTAAAGAAAGGGTTCGAATCTCGCTCAGAATATTTGCATTTTTTGTATTGTTATATTAAATTTTAATGTTTCTATCATATTTTTTCGGATGTTTGCTTAATTCATAGAGTCATTCTGGTTCATTTTGACTATATAGTTTACTAGTTTATCTTTTTACATGTATCAAAGAAAAAAAAATGTATTGCTCATTGTGTGCATTCCTAGACTATCCATACTCTTGACTTACTTTCTATTAATGTGGTTACATTTATTACATATATCCAAGGACCAACTGCCGTCAAACTGATAACCAATAACACGAGAATTAATCATATAGCAATGAAACCTATATATTGCGGGGGTTATATACACATAACTTAAAATAAGGCCATTGTATACAAGTTTCAAAACAACACAAACTATTTTTCGAAACCTTTTTGGAACATGGTATCATATGTAACAAATGCAGTCAACAACAACTTTGTCGCCAATTCACAAACTGTTTAGATACTAGTTCTGAAATGTTTACCACCGTCCCTACACCGGTACTTCAGTCATCAGAAAATAAAACAACACAACAGAACAATCAATCACACTACAAATCGTGATTGTAGGTAAAACATCAAGAAGCTGTTGCATCTGTATCACAACGAAGGTCCGATTTGTTAAAATGACAGAAAAGGCAATATAACATGTGTCAGTAACACAGGGTGATCTATGACTTACTGACGGTATTAAAGATGGTCTCGGGTTAAAATATAAACATGTAGTATCTTATCTTATAGACGATAAAACCTTAAAAGACCAGGAAAAGTACAGATATACATATATTTAGAATGAGACAATCAAGATTTGAATTTGTTCCGTGTTATTTGGCTCCCTTGGCATGTTACGTGGTATGGCACCTTGCATAAAGGATGTTAATAATACAATAAAATCAATATTAAAAAATCAATAGTCTTGGCCTTGTTTATGTAGGAGTACCTGTTCAAGGTATGAAAATAGATGACGTGACGTATTATCATGTACTATAATTAACATCTATCGGGCTATTTAAAGCATGATTTACCTATCTAATCGAATGAAACAAATCGCCGGCAAATTGGCCATGGCTCTTTATAAAGTTGGAAGAAATATGTAGTTGGATTGCCAATGCGACAACTATCCACTAAATAAAAACTGACGTCATGAAAGTAACTATTATAGTTAAAGTATGGCCTTCAACAATGGGCAATCCCGTACTACATGTGACGGATGGGTTAACTAAAAGTCTAGACAGGCAGTAAAACAACGTCTGTTCGTTTGATCGTATAATCTGACCTCAATATAGTAACATGATACATAACAATAGCACAACGTTGACAGAAGATATGATGACGTTAACAATGTAAATGGAAACGGCGTTTAAAGTAGTGTTAACGTTTGAAGCGTAAGTTTAACTGTCTCTAAATCACCGACACTACATATGTACATATATAGTGAGCTAAATGAAAAAAACCTACCATTTAACTGCCAACTTTTCAAAAATTTCTATGGAGGATTTTTAGCCGAGAGGACCTAAAACATACATATGCATGTTATAAGTGTACTTTACTTTTTAATGAGTATACCTTTAAATATTTTGTATTCCTCGGAATGCATTTTTAAAAGTATTTTGTCTAATTTATTGGTTATCATTAGGGTTAGGTTAACATCTCTAATGGAGATATCCTACATAAAGGGGGAAAGTTGGCAGGTCTGTGCTACATCAAAGTAGTATAAACGTCATTTGTAGGCCATTTGACAAGCGAATATATGTATACATGTACGTTATCATATGTACCGGTTTAAAATAAAAGAGGTAGGGCCAATTTATCGATGATTTTTTTCACAGATGGGCCAATTTCAAAAAGTGCCGAAAGAATAAAATTTACTATAAAAACAAAAAATAAAAATGCTTTTTGATCAATATCTCGATCTACATATCTTATGACATGTGTGATCAAAAGTTAATTTGACTCTAAAAAAGGATGAAAGTCCAATATGCGGATTTTCAGGTGTTTTTAGGTGAGAACTTTTCAAAAATTTCTATGGAGGATTTTTAGCCGAGAGGACCTAATACATACATATGCATGTTATTAGTGTACTTTACTTTTTAATGAGTATACCTTTAAATATTTTGTATTCCTCGGAATGCATTTTTAAAAGTATTTTGTCTAATTTATTGGTAATCATTAGGGTTAGGTTAACATCTCTAATGGAGATATCCTACACAAAGGGGGAAAGTTGGCAGGTCTGTGCTACATCAAAGTAGTATAAATAATAAAGTAAATGTTCAAATTGTATTAATATATTATCGATTCGTTTTAAGGTTAAACTTGAAATAGATGACATTGAAAATTTGGCCTAAACTTATTTATTTTTGAAGAAACATCTATTATAATCTGTCTCTCATTAAGCACATGGGTCGGTCTCCATCTGTCCCCTTGCTCTTCATTCGGGATAGCTTTACTGGTTTACGAAAAGGTGTTCATTGCATCTATTTCAGAAAATGTCTTGTATACATACACTTGAACTTCCCACATTAACAGACAATTTGTGAAATTGGTAATATTCAGCCTTGTAAAGCGAACAATTATATTTAAACTTAAGTAAATAGAAATATGGGTTATTAGTATTGAACACGAATATGATTATTTACACATGAAGTATCTCATTTTATATAGTTAAAATGTTTATTTAGCAATAACTACACGAAACATGGAATATTTGATTCTGGTATTCAATAAATAATCATACATCACCAGATAAACTTTTTCTCACATCAAAGGCAAACAAATGCGATTTTTATAATAACTATACCTAAACGATTAAACGTTCAAACAAATTTATATCCTGATTTTAATTTTCTCGTGTGACCTTAACTATTCAAGGCGGAAGTGAATCCAATTTGCAATTGGCATTGGGTAAAATGTCCCTATATAGATCCATTAATTTCTAATATACCCAAGACAATTGTTTTGAACATCACATGTCAACACAATGTCAGCAATATAAAATAATATTTGATAATTTGTTTGATAATCGGTCCGATTGTTGTTCTAAAAATATATATTGGCAATACATATGTATTGAATAAGGCAATACACATGTATTGCCTAATTCATTAATCAATTGCGATCGGAAGTCTCCCACGTAGTCGAAGTTTCACCAAATGCTTTGTTTCTATTTTTTTTTGTTGCAATCGGAACTGTTGAAGGTTAACGAGAGAACAGGTCTTCGTGCAGACCGTAATGTATCTAGGACCTTTGTAGTAATATCCCCGCTTTCACAAAGGGGGTATGCTGTTTTAGCTCTGTCTTTCCTTCCGTCAGTCCGTCAGTCAGTCCGTCCGTCCCATGAATGTTTTTCTTCGCATTTTTCTCAAGAACTACAATACAAGGATTTCTTAAATTTGATTTCAGGGTTTATCTAAGTCAGCTATACAGTGTGATGCGTTTTCAGATTGATCACTTGACAACTTCCTGTTTACCGAACACTTGTACTATTTTACACATGATAGCCAAGTTGAAAATTTTCGTCACATTTTTCGCAGAAACTACAATACAAGGATTTCTGAAATTTGGTTTCATGATTTATATAAGTCATATACCGTCATATACGATTTTGAATAAGTTATAATACATATACAATCACCAAATTGACAGTATATATCTAAATAGATAAAAGTATAGAAAATCATGTCAACATTTACGCACTCTAACAATAATTTCTAATTACGAAAGGAACTGTAATTTGGAAAGTTCATGTCATTAACAATTTAAGTACAAGACACAAGGGAAATGATGGATAACATTAAATACGTTAAAATGATACCATTTGATCTCTGGGATAATGGTAATACCGTATCCTTTAAACGATCCAACAATGTTCTATTGGAACTCAAACACAGACTGAAACAATTTTACCAAATTTGATGCAGATCTTTTGTAAAATGTAATCTTTATTGTGTCTACCATGTAACGCATAGTTCATACACTTGTGTAATATATCACTTCCTTTTTCTTTACTCAATTGGATAGGTGTTTCATATGCATTCGTACCACATATTATCACAATATTCAACACAGATATGTAATGTATTTAACATTTCAATACGTAGATCAAGGTGACTGTGAATTACATTGTTGTATGTAAGGCATAACTATAAAGGGAGTATTATGTTATTATAATGCCATTACTACAATAAGCCTTAATGGTTTGATTCAATATTAAATGTAAAAGTGTCTTTATACATACCATTGTATATCCGATAGAGCTATTACTGTTAGAAAGAAATTATGTCAAGTTTGTAAAAAGAAAATATGCATGATAGAAAAATATTTATTTTTAATTTTATTTGTATATAACACTTAAATCAGTTTCTAGAATTCAAAAATAACTGACATTTTTAATTAACATATATTTGATGTGACATATGACAGGTCATCAAAAGTTACAATACAAAATGAGTATTTTTATATACTAGTATAGCACTGTACAAAATAAAATTATGTCAAATTTGTATAAAGAAACGCTGCATGATAACAATTTTTCTTTTAACTTTTATTAACAAATGACATGATGGTACCAGTTTGTAAAATTTTTAAATAACTACATGTACATAAATTTGATATGACATATGGCAGTTTATAAGACTGAAATAACTATTTGTGTCAGTTGTGTCCAATGTGTGTGCCTAACAAAATAATTCACAAAGGTTATGTTAGTTTATGTGTTTCGGTACTTATTCAATCATCATACTAGTATTTCACTGATAATCCAGAAAAGCTATTTGGACGTATAAAATGCATAAAAACTACTGAAACTCTATTTTTATTAACGGATTGATGAGTTAGTGTTTATCGTCCAGCAACAAATATTACATGAGTGACCCGGTTTTTTTTTCTGAAACGACACGGTTTTTCATTATGGTATATTATGGTTATATAATTTCAAAATCTCGACCAACTCCAGCAATTTGCTATCTTAAGAGATTTCTTCTTCCATGAATCAGCCGAGTTCAAACGAGTGCCCCTTTTACCATTATGTTTTTATTTTATATTTTTCCGATTGGACCAGGCTTTTGTTTCTTTTTAATCACATATTTTTTTTCTTCATATCATTCTTTAACAGTAAATGATTAGACAACAAAGTAAAAATTCGTCATTTTTCATGAAACATCTTAAGACGACGCAAATATTACTGTTTTAAACATCAAAATATATATCAACAACAGACTTATCTGAGGTTTTAAATCTGTCTGTCTGTTTATATGTATATCTTTATATCATCTAGTATATACTTAAGTTCAAGGGTATGATCTCTTGAAAGACTAATGTTATACCTGTAATTATTATTAATTAAATTTGGCAAGGAAAACAAAGTCATTTATATTGAATTGCAATTAACAAGGTATATTTAATATGGCAAGTTCTTAATCTAGAATTGTTTCATTCATATATACATGTACATCTACTACAGTAGGGTCGATTCAATACTAAAGTAAATATAATGCTAGTTTAGTAAATTGTCTGTACTTTACATGTTTAAAGTTCCGAGAAAAAATGCATGTTCGTTTTGTATGCAAATCATTTGCAATTGTAGTGATTTATCTTTTTGAGAATGTTAAGTGTTTTTAAGTCCACATACCTCGTTTGAATTGTTTTACATAAGGCATGTCGGGGCCTATTATAGTTGAGTATGAGCTTTTCTCATTATTAAAGGCCCTATTGTGACCTACAGTTGTGAACTTCTGTATCTGTTGGTCTCTTGTGGAGAGTTGCCTCATTGGCAATTATACATATCTTCTTTGTTTTGTAAGAATTGAAAAAAGAAGATGTGGTATGATTGCCAATGAGACAAATTACACAGACCTTACACACTATAGGTCACCGTACAGCTTTTCCACGAATTTTCAATAACTGTCTGTCAAGCCATTTTTAATTGTATTGATATCTTTAATATCAATTGTGTATTAAAAAAAAATACTCTTATATAAATATTCCATATGTCATTTTGAACATGAAAATATGAAGTTTTTTTTAATTTTTAAAATGCCATTGAAGAATTTTAAACAGCGATATACTACTGTTGCCTTAATTTATATGGATAACTTTCTTTTAGTGAAACTGGAACAAATAGAACTAAGTGAAATAAATAAGTCAACGTCTTTTTAAAGGACTAAGAGGAAAGCCACTCACACTGGGAATACACCGAGGCCCCTAACACAAGAACAAAGGACAAACAACGGTAATTCACTTTACTTTGAAAACCAAAGACTTGGCATGATATACTTGAATGGAATGAGCAACAAAAAGCCTACCAAAATTCAGATGTGATATCACGTGTTCTGGAAGAGTGAGCGATACTATTGGCATTGATTTGACAACCAGCTGACCTTATTATATCCGAAGAGCAATGAAACTTATCCTATATTGACTTATGTCTACTTATAAACTAAACCCTACAAAAACTATGTGGGAAACGCTTATTTGGTCCCTTGCAAGATTATAATATAATATTTAATCTATAATAAAAAAAAATTGCATAGTTTTCATTCATGTAAGTTATGTCAGTGTTCATGGTTTTATTTCATTATAAACGTGAGCATAAAAATAAAGGTTAAAGTCAAATAGCTTCACCTAATATTAATAAGAATGGTTTACTTAAAAACAATCGATTTAGTTTCTTGAACAAAATATACGCGCATTATAGGACCCATTATGTAAACTATACAAAAATGTATAAGAACAAATATATTAATGTGGATTGTTTCTCTTGGTTATTTGTACTCAATACAGAAGACGACTATTTGCTTTTTGGTGCAGAGGATGTGTGGGATTGGTGCTTACAATAAATAACCTTGCAGAAGATGTAAATGAATATTCTTCAGCACAATAAGCAGGAAACAAATGTGTACAAAAACCGCAAAAATAATAACATGCATAAGCATCCGTAGCAACAGATGCAAAATGCACTCCGCATCACAATCACACTACCTTCTAGAACATCAATTGGTCTTACATTACAGTTGTAAAAGTTTGGTCTCTGTTTTAGATTACATAACATTGCGTTTTAAGACAATTAAGTGTTAATTCAATTGGCCAATTAGATTTTCAGTTTAATTGAACAAGTATAGATAAGAACTACATGTACCAACTCTACTTGAAATGGTGATAAGAGCTTAAGCTGATAAACATTATGTATGTAACTACTTTCATGACTTTTGAATTATCTATATGCTGAGTATCATACAACGAATTTCAATTCTTGTGTTGTAAATTGTTTTTGAAGTGCTACTACTTATTGAATAAAATTCGAGAGAGGGCACGATTGAAAAAAACCCACATAAAATGTTTAGAGGACTAAATCCTCAAAGGACCTTATCATTCAAGAAGTTCATAATCATGCACAATTACTTTATTTTAAGTTTTGAATAAAAGTATATGCATGTATGAACTTGCCTAAAAGTAATATATTAGGAGTTTTCAGGGACATGTAAATGATTGTGACAGCAGTTACTATAAAACCAAAAATGAGATTGCGAAGTTCGAGTCCGATTTTTTTTGACTATAAGATTAGCTAGTGTTCAGTGGTTCTCTCCGCACATTTCAGCTTCACTCACCAATAACACTACCACAATGAAGCCAATGTTGTTGATTGGTGCGGTAAAAACTATCCTTCATAGATGTCTTATGACACCTTTGGAAGAAGTTTGAACAATCAGTGAAGTTCATATAGTTGCAATTTGCATTCTGTATACCTTTCGCAGGGGCCTGGATGTCTGAAAAGTCTAAGAAGTTACTAGCCAGTCAACACTGATGTGGTGAGTTCGAAATCCGCTCGTGCAGGTGCACTTGACTCCAATCTTAATTGACTAGGATTGTCAGTTTTCCTATCGACGACTGTTTTGTTTTATTTGCATTCAGATTCGATCCATCACCAATAAAAAACTGAAAAACCCCAAAAAAGGTGCTTAAAGGTAGCATTAAAACACATGAAATCAAATTATATATATCTCTCGTGAATGAAGCACTTTTTTTTTATTCACTAGGCCTGCACCATGATTTCTCAAACCCATACTTTTGAAAATTGGGGATCTATAAATTTGTAGAAACATGAGGAGTTATACTAATAAAAGGACTTCCAATAAGTCGCCAGGAAATATTTTTTTTTAACATATTTACATATAACGTACTTAAAACTAGTACATGTAATCGAGAACTGGGAAAATATCAGGTGATTTTAAGGTCGACACTTTAAAGCCGTTACACTAGTAATCAACATTATTCGTTATAATTATATGTATATTCAATCTAACTACAGGATACTTGAAATCGTTTTTATATTTGTACTTTTAAATAAGTATATTTTAAATCTCTGGCTTTTGACAGTTGTGTAAGCGACATTCTTGAATGAGGTTTATACAATTACTTCACAAATTGAAGTAGGTATTGAAAATATTTTTACTTACTTTACGGCCGCTTTTGCAGGTTGAATATTTGTTTGTGACAGCTTTAATCTGGTTTAATTATAACAGCAAAGCAAATGGAAAACATTTTTACTTTCTAAAAGAATGAAAACATACAAGGTCTTATACCTTCGTTACAAATGAACTTTTCCGTCGAACCGCAGTTTATCAAAGTCCTAATTTCACTTTTTTTTTATTTGCACTATATGATGTACCAGGAATAATTTCACCAATCATAGACGCATTGTTTTGTATATTAATTCTTCAATGTCAATCAATCATAGTTACATGTCTATTGTCTTCAATCCAATTAATTGCCATTTAAAACTTATCCTCATTGCTGCTAAAAAAATCAGCATGATTAAACCTGTAACTTCATATTATGGCGCATTGGTTCTTGAAAGTTTAGTAGTACTTCTAATCTGATTAACAGAGCAAAAATACCATCCTATATTTTAATATCATGTTTTGGGATTTTATACATTAGAAACTTTCTTTAATAAAATTGAGAATGGAAATGGGGAATGTGTCAAAGAGACAACAACCCGACCAAATAAAAAAAACAACAGCAGAAAGTCACCTATAGGTCTTCAATGTAGCGAGAAATTCCCGCACCCGGAGGCGTCCTTCAGCTGGCCCCTCAACAAATATATACTAGTTCAGTGATAATGAACGCCATTCTAATTTCCAATGAATCTTAAATGATTTCAAGTCCTATTGCTTTCATTTCATTACCGGCACATATTTTACTTTTTTAAATTTACAACTACGCCAATGAGCTATTTAGTATACAATATGTACTACATGTTACATTGTCCATATACTTAATCTGGATCACAACTCGTAGTACTTAACTTTCACTTTTAATTTAGATTATCCTGAATGAAATTCTTAAAAACCGATCCTTCACCAATACGGTCTATGTAGCTAATGATCTCCATATTTGGCTAGTTTATATTTTGAATTTAACCTATGTGAACACGTCGTGTGAATATATTTTAAGGGCATTGATTGACATTTATAAATAAAAGTTGGCATGAGAAATGTTAAACTTTCGGTATTGTATTGGTATTTGATATTAATATAAACACGCTGTATATATGAATGAATAATCTGAACGGAGGGGGTTGCAAACGTCATTTACTACTCATGATGGTCTAGCACAAAGAAAAGTATTATCAAACTAAACATCATCCCCCTATATTTTTTATACTTATCAACTTAAGAACTCTTCAATTTATAATTGTACGCATCTTTTAGAACCCTCAACACCAAAAACAATGAAAGCAGGAGAGCTTTCACGCAATAACTAAAGGATACAGAAATGTCACGCTTTCGGATGTGGTGATTGGGGGTAATAATGTGAGGATGTGGGGACGTGGGATAAAGATGTTAAACAGATTGATTTTTTAAAATATAGATTTCATAACTAACAAGTTTGTTACGATAATTTTACACTAGAGACAGTTAAACTATATTATTTAAAGCGCGAGGTGTTGTTTTTAATATTTATATTTTAAATGTGGAGAAATATCGTAATACTTTTGTTACATTAATGAAATATTTTTTTCTCTAATGATTAGTATCCATCCTTTTCAAAGGATGTAAAACGTTGTGATTTGACGTCACCATACATGGTCGCCTTTTTATGACGTCACAATAGGAAACTCGCAACGCTCAGGAAATTAGAAAATCGTACATAAATAAGATAAAAAAAAAAAGGGAAACAAAGTTGGAAATTGGAAAAAAAAATACTAGTTTCTTGTTTGATCATTTGTTAAAAACACTG
This sequence comes from Mytilus trossulus, assembly GCF_036588685.1. Taxonomy (NCBI): domain Eukaryota; kingdom Metazoa; phylum Mollusca; class Bivalvia; order Mytilida; family Mytilidae; genus Mytilus; species Mytilus trossulus. The sequence continues at coordinate 55,155,067 of NC_086386.1, read as the reverse complement.
CTCTTTCAATTTTTTTAATTTTCCAATGCGAGAATGTTACTTGCAGCATATGATTTAAATTTAAGACTATTCTAATAGTATGACTTGAATAACTAGGGTCTACTTACTTTGACAATTTTCAATAAAGCGACAATAATTCATATCTCAATTTCCCGAGAATTTTAAAGTTTTCAATGAACATACATGTATACAAAATATCCGTGTCCATGCTGAGAATAGAAGTTACTCGTGAAATGCTGGATACCACAAATGACAAATATACCAAAATACATTATTTGTCAAAACTGTTTTATTACATCATTTTCGTATATCATATATAAATGTAAATAAAAAAAGGACACATTACCATTGATTATAAGCATTTGATGTATAATATTATCATATTTAATTTAAAAAAAATCTTTTAGATTCTTGGTATTACAATTTAATAACAAAATATTCCTAACAACTGCATAAAAATATAAGACACATATTCAGATTTCAATCTTGTTTTATCTATTATCCAACATAAACAAACGTTATGTCCACATAATGGATTTATATTCAGTAATTGTATACTTTAATGTTACTGAAATACTTTAAAAGAGTCCAAAGAATATGTTTAAATAAATTAAGACAGCATGACGTCACAGTTGTTCTAGTTTTAATTCTAATTTGGGTATTGCATTCACTTGTTGTGCTGTTTGTTGATCAAGTCAATTGCTAACATTAAGACTTGAATTGGAAACAGAGAATGTAGTCATATTTGTTAAAATATGTATCCTTTTAAAAGTTGTGTAGAGGCAAAATGTTAACTATTTGACATCGTAAATGGACAACCAAACAACAAAACAAGGCGTAGGAATACAATCCGATACAAATCTAGAAGTTAAAAAAAGAGGCCGCCGTACAAGATTACGGAAGGATTAGAACATGCAAAATTACTATCGCATTAATTATATATGTAGCTGCTTTAAGAGGGGCCTGAACCACATATGTTCCCCCCTTTTGCTTCTCAAAATAAACATCAACAGAATATTTGCTGATTGTTAAGTACATCCAACGTGAAGGTTTTTTTTTCAAATCGTAAAATACAGTTTCTATGAAAATATTACACACGTTAGCTATCACACCACCAGTTTCAAATGGTGAACTTGAAATCATCCGTTCGTAAATTTTACAGACGGCATCACGAGTTGGTTGACCATTATGGAATATTCGTTTCACACGTGATATCGGACATGTTCCTTATGTTGTGACGACAATCCCGTTTCCTTTTTACGAATGTGACCTACCGAATTAGATTATTTACTGGTTTTGTGATAACATGAGCAACACGACGGGTGCCACATGTAGAGCAGGATATGCTTACTCTTCCGGGGCACATGAGATTTTTTGAGCTTTTGATGGGGCTCGTGTTGTTGGTATTTAGTTATCAATGTTGTGTTCTGTGTCTGTCTGTCTTTTTCTCGTTTAGTATTGCCTATTTTCGATCAATCTGTACGACTGTCACTCTGAATCTTTCACCCCATTTATACAGATTTTTTAGCTTATCCGTTTTTGTTTCAAACCTTTTCCTATTTGATCAAAATACCATTAGTTTTTCATAATGTTTTTAATACAATACGGTTGTTTCAAAAAGTTAGCATTAATAGAAATAGAAAAAAAATTAGAATAAAATGAATTCAAATTCAGAAAATCTGAAACCCCATACTATCAAGACCTTCAAGGTTATTTTGTCTGAGATACGTCATAATGCAAACCTCAGAACCATGTTTAGGATGTCACAAAAAGAGTATGGGGGTATCGATAGGGTCAAGAGAAAAGAGACCAATACTGTCGAAAATAAAGAAAAAGGCAAAGAAATAAAGAATTAAGAAAAAATTTGATTTAAAAATAAAAAATAGAGAATAATAGTCAAAAATATGAAAAAATAGAGAACTAGGCCTTAAAAAATATAGAATATATATTAAAAAAAAACCATATAGAATCCATAAGAGATCAAATACACGTGTTTGATACTAAGCAATAACCGTTTGGTTGTTATTCATTTTAAATGGAATGACCTACTCAACAGTATTTCAATATTTGACTTTATACTTTGTTCTAAATATTGAAACTCTTTTCAACCAGTACCTATATTTAAAATGTTAATCCCCACTTAGTTGTCCTTAATACAATTTGGCCCACTGAAGGTGTGATATAGGACATTGAGTTCATAGTTTGTCTACCAAACAATATAAGATATTGGAATTCTATTGCTAAAACATATTCGATATTCGAAATCTAACATCAACGAGTCAAACTTGTCGGGCCTTTTGTTGCCAACTATATAATTTTTTTTCCTCATTGTAGAAGGCCGCCCGGTTGCATAAAATAGCTAGCACCCTCTTTATTTGAATTCTGGTTGATAGATGTATCATTGGCAATCATACCACATCTCTTAATTTTTATCATTAAATAAAGAAAGTCAATCTCATCTAATATTTTTTATTTGAGTAAATATATCAAAACCAAACGTCTTCAAAGATTCCAAGCTTAAAAGAGGGACGAAAGATACCAAAGGGACAGTCAAACTCATATATATCTAAACCAAACTGACAACGCCATGGCTAAAAATGAAAAAAGAAAAACAGAAAACAATAGTACACATGACACAACATAGAAAACTAAAGAATAAACAACACGAATCCCTCCATAAATTGGGGTGATATCAGGTGCTCCGGAAGGGTAAGCATATCCTGCTCCACATGTGGCACCCGTCGTGTTGCTTATGCGATTACAAATCCGGTAAATAGTCTAATTCGGTAGGTCACATTCATGAAAGGGAAGGGAATTGTAGTTACGACGTAAGGAACATATCCGATGTCATTTGAGAAACGGTAATTCCATAACGGTCAATCAACTCGTGATGGCGTCCGTAAAATTTACGAAGGGATGATTTCAACTTCACCATTTGGAACTCTTGGTTTAAAAGCTTCCTTGTGAGCAGCAACCTTGCTAAACATTATATCATATATCAATCTATACATTTGTATGAACAACATATATATAGATGAAACGCTTTGAAAACGAACATGTACGAATAGCAAAAACGCATGTAGTATAGTACCAGGATTATAATTTAGTACGCCAGACGCGCGTTTTGTCTACAAAACAGATTTAAGACCTTCACTGTAGTTGCCTTAGAACTGAAACATTGATACAATAAAGTTTATGTTGTTTGAGCAGATCAATCCATATCTTTTTTGTTATTCAAACATAATCGCGTATCAACCATTCAAAGAAGCAATTAGCTTTCGAGTCACGGTCGTTGTTAAGACCTTGCTAATGGATTTGTAAAGAGTTCGATTTGTATTGTTTATTGCAAATTTGACAAAAGTGCTTTTAATCTGTTGTATTTTGTATAGTGTATTAATGATGTTGGTTTAAATAAACTATTCTTGATTGCTTCGTACATAAATCAGGACGTAAGCTTTGCCTTTTGAATTGTCTTATATTGGCATGTCGGGGCCGTTTACAGCTTTATTTGGGCTTTACTAGACATTATAGGTGATATGGGTTTCTGGTATTGTTCTGACTTGGGTATAGGCTTGATAAAATTTGAGAATTTGAGAGAAGTATCGTACAGACGGATTAAGCGAACGTTCTTTCTTTAATATAAAATTTCTTATTTCTGATATCATGAACTGTTTGATGCAGTGCATCCTTTACAACAAAACCAATGTGTTATGGTGCTTTTTAGTCGAACTATGAAATTAAAAGACACTGGACTGATATCCTCATACTTCACGTTATATATTTGAAACATCTATATAATGTTGTTTGTTTACATTGTGTTTTAATTACGCAAGTGTCTCCTCTAACGTTAGCCCATTGCAATAAACAGGAACTATTAAGAGGTACAATATACAAAGAGCGCGAGAAACATCTTCACGACATCTTTACGTCATCTTTTTATAGTCATTTAGTTAAAATTGGTTTTGAACTATCTTTTAGTAACTGCGTATTAACTTAGAAAAGAAGGTTATATATTTCGATCAACCTCGATTTTGATGGTTTCTAATCATTTTATGAGTACTCATCATTTTGTGTACTTTGTTTTATTATTGATTTAGTAATGCTTTCGTCCGTGAGGATCTGCACGGAGGGTCCATCATTTATGTATTCTTTAATTTGTATGCTATTTTATTTTATTACGTATCTTTTTCGTTCATCATATTTTATTCTTTATATCATAACACCTCATTTTTTTCCAATGCTTTATTTTTTGGTCCATTTTTCACTATTCTTTATATTTGTTGCTCATTATTCTTTTTCCTGTTTACCTCATCCAGGCCCTTTATGTAGTAGGTGTCAGCAAATTTTAATTTCAACTTCTGACAACAGTATAGCATGTTAATTAAGCCCTCAAAATGCTGGTTTTTGGTCTACTGATATAGATTACAGGCTCTAATTGAAAATATGGCAAATGATGTAATAAGGAATATGAACGTCAAGATTGTTAATTAAACATTTCTGGTATAACAATTTAATAACAAAATATTCCTAGCAACTGTTAAAACATATAAGACACATGTTCAGATTTCAATATTGTTTTATCTATTATCCAACATAAACAAATGGTACATGTATGTCCACAATGGGTATTTATATCCAGTAATTTTATACGTTAATGTTGCTGAAGTGCTTTAAAACAAGTCCAAAGAATATTAAACTAAATTAAGACAGCATGACGTCTCAGATGTCCTAGTTTTAATTCTAATTTAGTTATTGCATTCACTTGTTGTTCTTTCTCTCGATCAAATCAATTGCTAATATCAAGACTTGAATTGGAAACAGAGAATGCCGTCATATTTGTTGAAATATGTATCCTTAAAAAAGTTGTGTAGAGGCACAATGTTAACTATTTGACGTCTTTAAAGGACAACAAAACAATAAAACTAGGCGTAGAAATAAAATCTGATGCAGATCTAGAAGTTAAATAAAGAGGCCGCCGTACAAAATTACGGAAGGAGTAGAACATGCAAAATGACTATGCATTAATTATATATGTAGCTGCTTTAAGAGGGTCCTGGACCACATGTGCCCCCTTTTGCTTCTCACAATAAACATCAACAGAATATGTGCTGATTGTTAAGTACATCCAATGTGAAGGATTGTTTTTTCAAATTGTAAAATACAGTTTCGATAAAAATATTACACACGTTAACTATTACACCACGAGTGTCACATGGTGAATTTGAAATCATCCCTTCGTAAATTTTACAGACGGCATCACGAGTTGGTTGACCATTATGGAATATCCGTTTCACAGATGATATCGGATATGTTACTTATGTCGTATCGACAATCCCGTTTTCTTTTCATGATTGTTACATACCGAATTAGATTATTTACTGGTTTTTTTATAACATGAGCCACACGACGGGTGCCACATGTAGAGCAGGATCTGCTTACCCTTCTAGGGCACATGAGACCACCCCAGCTTTTGATGGGGCTCGTGTTGCTTGGTATTAGTTATCAATGTTGTGTCCTGTGTTCGTATATTTGTCTGTCTAATTCTCGTTTAGTATTGGCTATTTTTGATCAATGTGTTCGACTGTCGCTCTGAATCTTTCGCTCCTTTTATAAAGATTTTTTAGCTTACCCGGTTTTGTTTCAAACCTTTTCCTATTTGACCAAAAGACCGTTAATTATTCATAATGTTTTCAATGCAATACGGTTGTTTTAATTAGTTATTACTAATAGAAATAGAAAAAAAATAGAATAAAATGAATTCAAATTCAGAAAATCTGAAACCTCATACTGTCATGACCTTCAAGCTTTGTTTACCTCATCCAGGCCCTTTATGTAGTAGGTGTCAGCAAATTTTAATTTCAACTTCTGACAACAGTATAGCATGTTAATTAAGCCCTCAAAATGCTGGTTTTTGGTCTACTGATATAGATTACAGGCTCTAATTGAAAATATGGCAAATGATGTAATAAGGAATATGAACGTCAAGATTGTTAATTAAACATTTCTGGCCCATCTGAATTGATACACTTGTATTCATTGTTTTAAACACTTTGGAATCTTTTTAAATTTTTCGTTATTGGTCCATTTAAAAAAACTTAAAATAACTAACGTGGATTGTTTTAGGAAAGGTTTTTAACACTTCTATCACCAATACGAAAGATTAAATTTATTATTATAATATATCAGTTTTACTATAGAGTGAATTTATCTAGTTACAGGCGATATGAACAATCAATATAAGTCTTTGAATATTTTATAATGTAGACACTAGAGTAGAAATTGTAGTTAAGTGGAATTTCATTTTTTTTTATGGAAATTGATGTTTGTTAATACTCTTGTACGATGTTTTATTGGATAAATCGAAATTTCATGGCATTATTTAAAGCTGCATTTTTCACTTTAGTCACACTGATAAAAAAAAACTTCAAATGTATCTTTTAAAATACAATCTAGTTTTTCAGTGGCGTATATCGACGTTTAGGCTACTTCACTTGTAGTGTTTTTTTGTTGTTGGTGTTTTTAACAATTTTGTTGAGTTACACGTCATGCATATTAACCATGTTGAAGAAGTTTATGTAAACCTTGAGCAACACTTTCATGAACAAGAGAATATAAAAGGTAATTCTAAATAACCCCTCACAGATAACGGGTGTCGTCATTTGGAGAACAAAGATTATAATCCGTATCCTAACTACATGTAGGCACGGACTCTTGTCAAACAACTATTGGTACATGTAGGAAGGAGTGTTGTATTGGAAAGACAGGGTTTCAATCCAGATGTCTTTTTTGTTGGGTTGCTGTCTTCTTGGCATTTATTATACATCTCATTTTTCTCTGATATATTGTAGATCAAAAGAGAAACAGACTATAACAAAGGGATATTTAAAGGGATACATGTAAGTAGAAAAAAAAAAAGTGACGATGGCAAAAACAAAACAACCAAAAGACGAAGAACAGTCAACAAAACACAAGACTGAAACAGGAAGACAGTAAAAAAAAACCGCACTGTCTCAAGTTTATTGTTATAAGATATAATGCAGTCTTCGTTTTGTGAGGTTTAATTATGATTTTCTTCACACTCGATCGGTAATTGTTATAAGACAAATTTTTGACTTTGGGAAATAAATATGATTTTTTTTTTATATTTTGTAACGTTTTGTCAAGTCGGATTGTCTTTTCATAGCTAGTTATGTAATATGTGATTTGTTCATTGACATAGATTGTTCGGTGACCCATACAATGGCTACATGTATAATATACGTCGTGTATTTTATGGTATTGAAAATCGTAAGAAATTATGAGAATTTTCAAGAACAATGTAGTAACAAATTAATTTATTTCATTCCTGTAATAATCTAATATTCAACTTCATTCGTACATTTGTAACAATAAATAAATAATATTAATGCCTCTCTTCCAGAATTATACAGTTAAATTATGCATACAATATTTAACATAATCAAATAGAGCATTGCCAAATTGCAATGACACATACACTATTCAATTACAAGAATTAAAAATTCTTTTTTTATCATTGATATACTTGTACATCATAAGATCTTATCAAATAAACGGAAAATGAAAATGCAATGTAAATTTGGTTGATTTAGATAAATCAAAATTGTATGAAAATGTAAACAAACATATCACAGTTATTCATCACAAAAAATACGATAACCAAATAATAAAAATATCTCATATATAAATAGATATAATCATAATCATGATAATAATACACATTAAATATGATATGTTAACAAAAAAAAAATGAAAAAATTTAGAAAACATAATGTTATGAAGTAAACAAATAGAAAACATAAACTTGTTGGGCATTTTTTGGTAAAAAAAAATCATATCCAGAGAAGGTATGGATTAGTTTCTCTTTTTTTCTAATTTGACAATAAAACCAGCTTTATGAAAAAAGTGGGAACATTTTTTAATTTGTTTTCCAAAAACTAAAATTGTCGATGAACAAAAGAGATAACATACATGTACCAAAATGAAAAAGAAATCCATTAAATAACAAATTTACAATGCTTGAATGAATGTTCGAACAAACATACATATATCCGTATTATCACTACGAAATAATTTTTTAAAAGTCAACAATATTGAAAATCAGGAAACATTAAATTCGTTTTGTTTTTTTGTGATTCTAAAGTTAAGTTTCTATGATTCTGTTTAGCAAGTCCACACAAACACAACATAGCTAGAAAAAGTCGATACAACGAAAAACATTTGGCACATTGAAATATTGGCACTAATATTCTCCAATGGAGAATTGTCCCGTATTCTTCCTTCTATATTAATGAATGTCTATATGAGTGTCGTGTAAGTTCTAACACTAAGGTGTTTTCACAGTTCGCTACGAGGAACTGTTTGTTGCGTCGGCAAAATATGCTGTTTTAAAAATTGCGTAGCTCTCAACATTGCTTAGCCAAGTCTTTTTGTAAAGCACCAACTGTTCCATGAACACGGTTCATGGAACTAGAACCCGTCTAGTTCCACTGAAAAAATATTCCGATATCTCGAGCATTTTTCAAAAATGCACTTCAAAAAACAAACGCATTTTTTTGGTTAAAAATGCCGCTCATTTATAATTTCTTTTGCAAAAATGTTCCGAGCTCAAGATTTTGCTGGATCTAATATATGAAGTCCGGAAAATTTTGTAGGCAAGTCATTCATCCATTTCATACATTTTTCAATAGCTTCTTTTCTTTCATCATCATATTCATTGTCCATTATATTTTGTGGTTCCAAAATGGACGATGCTGTATGTAAAGACTCGTCTGAATTTCCACTGATCACATCCGACTTTTGTCCGGATGACGTACTGTTTGGATACGTTTGTTTCTTCACTCGATTTAACGGAGATCTGCTCCAATTTTTCACTTGGTCACTTCGTATCCATTGTTGTTGTCTCTTAATGTGATTTCTGGCATGGTCGTTTGCAGCCATGTTGTGGCGGTTATCCATTCGTAGAGAAGACATGCTATTTTACAATTTTGATATCAAAGTAGGTACCTCTATATGTTAATAAAATTGTAATGATAGTCGTTGCTTCACCTGAGTTTTATATTTAAATGATTTAATACAGGTAGACTGTTTACTTATATAGCGTCCTTTCAGTGTAGAGTGATTAATCAATCGATTTCTGTCGTTCTCCAAAATCCGGATGTCCGTAGTATATTCTGCGACGTCATGACCTTTAAATCATGTTCATTCTCCACAACAATTGAGTCTAACCGAAAGTTGACAACGGTTAACTAAATAGTATTGTAAACAGTATGTGTAATACTCACAGAGCAGCTGAAGAGAATGTGCACTTTTACAAAATGAAACAATTGCTTGAAAATCCCCGAATACTTCAATGAACTTTCGTTTTGTACTTCTTTTTGGTAACTAATTAATGCACCTCTCATATTTAAAAAGTTTCAAGGAATAATTCTACTTCTTCGTAACCCTCTTTAATTCCACGAACTTGTTTGTCATGGATTTTATTCAAACAGATCCGGCTGTACCAAAGAAAACAGTTTTAATATTTTTTACCTAATAGACTGCTTTATAAACATTTAACATTTGTATCATAACTTTTACAATTAAACAAACCATTAAGTACAATGCAGTTGCTTGTGATTACACAGTTGAATCATTTTCTTTTAATTAATTAAACAATAGGTATATCAATCATATACCAAATCAACACAACATACATGTGTTATAGAGTGCATTGGATAAACACTAGATCTCTAAGTACACAAAGTTTAAATAATTTGTTTATTGCGATGTCGAAGATGATAGGTTACATATATTTTCCTAATGTAGATAGATCAAGTAATAACATTCCGGAAATGAAAACTCGATAACAATACAATAGAGCCATATCAACTGGTAATTTCATTGGTCGATAGTCGAGATGATAAACATTCATTGATAAAAAGGAAGTGTTTATAAGCAATATAGTGAAAATTGACTTGTTTACAAACAATATAGGGAAACCTGGTTTGATCATAATAAGATAAAATTTCATAACGCAGTTTAACTGGCAATTTATAGCTACAAATGATTTTCAAATAGGCTACTATAGTAGATGATCTCGTGATAGACTTTAGAAAGTTGATATTTCGAACGAAACTGGCTATGATCACACAACAATTATTGGAAACTTTTGTTGTTTAGTCATCAATATAAAGGTTTCTTTTATTTTTATTAACGCAATATGAAACTATTTCCCTTACCTTTCCATTCTACAAATAGAAATACTTGACTCATCACAGAATAGAAAAGACTTTTCGCGTCTTTTACGGACAAAGCATACGTAATAGTTTTCCTCTTTTTTTTCCGTTTTAGGCATGATTGCTAAAAATGTAAATAGTATAAGAATTGTCGACTGTACACAACTAAGCCACGATACTCTAAATCCTCAATACCATGTGCATAAAATGACTGCGCCCATAATAACTTATGGTTTATTACAACCTAAAGGTAAGGTAATGCATCTTTGTATTCATCAAATCAATGTTTCTAAAAAAACAGTGTAATGATGCAGCTATCCGTGTGTCTTTATCAGCAAGGACTAACACGATCGCTCAATTAATAAAAACCTAAAAGTTACCTTAACTTATATGGACCGAAACACTACAGTACAATTTAATGAGATAAAATATGGAATGAAAACAGGAGATAAAAAGATAAAATTGTCAATCAAGTTAGAAATAATCTTCTACGGCTAACAATTTGTAACAAAAACTGTTTAATACCAAGGATAATCTATATTTGTCCAGATTTTCAGCCATCCTCAGTTATTTGATTGCAACGAAAACATTTTACATTTTTTTAGTAATTCACTATTTTCATAGATTCGTTATACGATATAAGGTTTTTATTGTGCATTGCTCGAGATGATATGTTGCCCCATTAAAAGAGAAGGTATATTGCTATTCCAGTTGTTTTATATTGTGTGTTGCCCTCTCGATTGATAGAGACTGTATGTTGCTCTCTTTGTTGTAACATGCTATATAGTGCCCTCTAACTTGTCAGAAACTTACGTTGGCTTCTTAATTATTTGAAAAAATAGGGTGCTCTTTAGATTGATCGGTACTCGACGAAATGTCACCTTCGGGATTTATCGAGCTGTCTGTTGTCCTCTATGTGTCATTCGGTTGTTACATTTTTTTCTGATTTGCTTATATACATCACATATCTGTTTGACCTTGAAAATATTGATGGTTTACACAATAAGTTAAACAGTGAACAAAATGCATCGAAGTGGAAGGATTTTGTTAGTTTGCTATGACAAGGTTTAGTAATGCCCGGTTCTTATGATATAATTCTAAGTATTTACCATATCCATCCATCCTAAGTAAAACCTCCTAGGCTATTCCATGGCATTTCAAATAGGAACTGTTATGCTTGGTCTTACGTTGAAGTGTAGAGCATTTCTTAAAATCTAAATCATTATACATTAAAAGAAAAACCTGTTTGCATGGCATTTGTTGTCGATGAGCCGTTAAGATAAAACAGACTAGTTCTGAAAATATCGATTATTACAAAAAACATTAAGTTAAAACTGTTCAAAATTTCAAAATAAGGCAAAACTTGCAACAAAAAATGGCCTTTTCTGCTCCAAAATTTGTTGTTTTCCTATTTTGTTTTTAAGTTTCGCATGTTCGTTTGAAAAGGTAAATCTGTAAGTTGGTGGCGCCTTTCACTTCAAAATTCTATGTATCTTTGAGGCAATTTTTCTTTATCCCAAGTTTTTAACGGATGATGTTTTCGCAGTTTTTGATTTTTATTCAGTCTGCAATTTAATCCTTATACCTGATAAATAATGTATACGAACTAAAACAAACACAAAGAGGTGACCGAATTGTTTATGTACATGAGGTCATCATATAAATGTTAAACATTAAACAATAAATATTAAGCCTCCTCCACAAACAATGCAATTCGTTATATTCAAATCAATACATTGTCACAATTAAATGCAAACCAACACTGTATTACCATTTAATTGAAACATACATGTACATATTTCGGATTGTTTTGCTTCATTCTAATCTCCTAGCTGTGAATGGAATTAGAACAACAACTGCTAAAGTGATGAACGATTTTTGTTCGACTTTGACACTCTGACCTTAACAACAGACAACACATGTACAGGTGAAACAATGGTATCATTCATCACGGGTATATGTATCAATTAAAGATCGGATTAACACTTTATTAAATGGAATTTTGTCAATGTCGTTTGTTCATTTCTTCTAAATGTTTTGTTTCTATTTTGACCATCCCAGTCGGAAAATTGAATTAGAACATTAACCGATAAAGAAATGACCGAATTTTTATATCCTGAACCTCGGAATTTGACGACAGGCAACGCAAGTGCATCGTCTGCTACTTTTAATTAAACAATAGGATCGTTCATCATATTTTATCAATTAAACATCAGATTAAACTTTATTTTATGGAAATATGTTTAGTTGTTCTTTTTCTTCTAATTGTTTTAATATCTATCATTATATTCAGTTAAAAGGAATTAGAACACCAACATAGTTTTATTAGATTCAGTAGGGCAGTCTCTTACAACGGGCGACATAGATAAAGCCTTGTATATATCACAACATTTGATTTTGATTGACAAGCAACAACAGTGTCGAAACTTGACACTAGTCTGCCACTGTTTCGGAGTTTTATAGATATAATAGTCTCATGTTCATTTATCTTCAGCATATATGTCATTTAAACACTTGGGACAAGTAATTCAGTGTCTAGCGTTATGCATGAAACATATATCGTACAAACTGTGTGGTTTAATAACTTGGGTGACTTGTTTTCTTTATTTCTCATGTTGAAGTGATATGTCGATAATGCCCTCACAGGACAGCAATCAAGCAATTAAAAATCGATCACATATTTAAAGACATATTAGGATCAGAATAGCAATGAATAGGTCTGCAACAATCGACAAATGCAAAACAAATATATAGAACTAAATCTCCACGAATCTGGAAAGTAGTAAATACATTCCAACGTTCGGTGAACTCCACAAACGACAAACACATCAATACCCTTCAACTTACCGAAATGCACTTACTAAAGAACAATATAAACACTTTACTATAGCAATTTAATAATAATTGTGTTTTTGTAAGTATTTGCTTCTATGGATACAATGATGTCATATTAAAAAAGCCAACAAATTTATGAATGACCATTTACAAAAGAGCGGAAATTGTCTACCTTTATCAATATCGACTAAATAATTTCATTCACTAATATTTAGCAATGATGTTGACGGTGGCTAGGTTTTGATTAATATAAAGATAAGGTTTTAACTGAATGGCCTTTCAAAATTCAATTAAAAGTGATTAAACTAATTTGTTTGAAAATGAATAATTAAATGATTAATTTGAAGGACGTTACCTTTTTTGACGTCAGCTATCTATCTATATTGTGGTTCAAATTTAATGTGTTTTAACATACCATTTATAATAAATAATTTAATTTCCTTTAATTGTACTTTATTTGGAATAAATGCAAGGAGTGGACTTTATTGTTTTAAATCCGCATATGACCTCCTTGAGTGCCACATATGACCTCCTTGAGTTCCACATATGATCATCTACATTTAAAACAAATAACTGTTAAAAATTTGAAGCATTTAATCCGAGATTTAGAGCTTGTTGACTCTATAATACCTGTAAAAACATACGAAATATTTTCTATACCAAACACACATTAAATGCTTTTGAGGAGAAATAGTTTACATATTTACTACACGTAGGTATAAACTAAGATACAAACTATCGAGACTGTACATACACCTTGAAATACCTAGCCTTGTATTGGAAAAAAATAATTATAGCCACAATACACACACACACACACACACACATACAATGTTTCTTCTAAATGAGGAAGTGCCAATGTCACTCAATTGTCGAATGCTTGCTTGGACAAAAAAATATAGTGGTCAAATTCTACTGCAATGTCTGGCCTATAGACACTTATCTGTTTACTATTTTTCTAGTAAACCAAAATGTTTTTAGTTCTATACTACATTTAAGCAATGTTACCAAAGTATTGCAATATTTCGAAATGTTTTACTTGTTTTTGTAATACATTTTCCACTGCTGTTATGTTATTTTCTCCATGTTTTTATTGTGAGCAATGACCATTAAGAAGTCAGATATTGGTACTCGTCGAAATTGATAGAGAACTTAGTACTTTGTATTTTATAACTAATAAACTGAAGATTAAATAAATGAAAATTCAAAGATGATATTGAATCTATGTTTGTCTATTTCATTTTTCCTCTTCTGATTTATTTGTTACTTGCCTTAATTGTTAGCCTTGACTTTGTGAAGTAACATATTAGTACACGAGTCGTTGTAATTGCGGATGTATTAGTCGATAATTTATAGCTTATAGTACTGCTATCAAAAGTGCGCAAACCCATACTGCATATACATCAATAAAAGTATCAAAATGACAAATATACAACCATTGACTATTTAAAACTCTGGGAAAAATTCATGCCCCCTCTCAATAAAACGGCTAAAAATACTCGTTTTCCGTCGATTTCCTTACTGTAAGAAACACCAGTATTGCTTGAACCTGGAAGCAATTATTATGCAAAAACAAGCCGAGATTGTTGTTCGGGGTGAGCTCCGTCTTTAAGGCCGTACTTTGACCTATAATGATATACATTAAATACATTGTGACCGCGGATTTTTTTCTCAATAAAAGCAGTGGCTAAAAATGACCCGTTTTCCTTCGATTTCCTTTCTTTAAGAAACATTAGTATTGCTGGATCCTGGAATCAATTTTATGCAGACAATTATTATCTGTTTATAAAGATATTTCTGTAAGAAATCAAATTGTAAGTTAAAAAAACCCATAAAAAGCAAGTTTATAGAACGTTTTTTTTTATCGAGGACCTTGGATTTCAATATTGTTGAAAACTGAACAGTCATGTATATATCTACAATCAGGAACTTCGTATACTTATATACGTACTATAGTAGAAATTCCCTGCTACAACGAATGGGAGTGTTAACTACTAAGGCATTGGCCATAATGTTCTCGTACGATCGGGAGACGTTAATAAATTGATTCAACAGCTGATTCAGCCGGTTAGACTAACGAATTCCAATATTATAATAAAATATTCAATACAAGGGAACTTCCCCTGCTTATTTGAGTCCCTATATAAATAGTTCAGTTTTATTCAAAAATGTTGGTGTAGTTACGTCCCTGGACTCTCTAATGTTTTAATCTCTCATGTAGGGATTAGGATTAAGCTACCAGTTTAAATCTTTTTCACCCGTTGTTGTGTTTTTTACGTGTCATTATTGTTCGCCCTGACCTTTTAGGAGTGATATATTTGGACTTGGATATTAAGGATTAAGTACCACTTGATTTGTTTACCAATAAAGATAAAGTTAATTCCACTCTGTTTTGAATTTCCAGCTGTTTTCTACGTGACTTTATTGTTAGCTCTGAGTCCTTAACTTTTTTGCAAGGCAAATATAAGAACTCGTCGAGATTAACGATGAAGAACTGCGTAATAAATAACCAATACAAATTAAATAAACTCAACAATTACATGAATGAAAAATCTGTATAATAGTTTGTGTACATAATTCAAATCAATCGAGAAAATTTTGACCAATAAAGGAGACGAATTCAGCGAGTATTTTTGTTCTCTCTGTTTCTAAACTATTCTAAAATGTTCCCACACTGTACGCATTTTGAAATAAGTATAGTTCTATCGTTATAAAATCGCAATTGTTAGCGTGTAAATGAAAATACTTAGTTCTTAACCAATTAGCATTAACTCTGGATTCGAAAATGTAGATCGACTTTATGTTAAATGTGCCAACCCAACCAAGCTGCTGATAAAACTTTACTCAAACAAGTTTATTAAAGCCACAGAGAAGATCTTTGCACACATAATATATGTTTTGAATCGGACATCAATGTTTCTGGTGTTTTGTGGGAAAACCGGCTTTTTGAAATTGTTCTGACAATTATTTTTTAATGTTTTGAGTCAAATGATCGCCAAAGGAAAGTATATCAAACTTTCACCCGTCAAAGGTTGACCTTTCCTGGAAGGGTTGCTAGCTACTTCTAAATAATCTTTAATAAAGAATCAAATAAGCCTTAAATTATATTCCTCTTTCCTTTTTTTCGTTATTGTTGTTGTGTTATTTAAGTGCCTTTATTCTTTACCTTGACTTTCACAAAGTCGAATTTTGGTACTCGTCGATATTGAGGATTAAGTATCCTTTGATTTTCAAGCACTACAGATTAAATAAATTCGATAATGATAATGAATATTTTTTTGTCTCCTTCTTTCCCGTGCGTTGTTTTGCATTCTTAGTACATTCATTTTTAACCATGGTCCTTTTTCAAGCCAAATACCTCGTTCAGATTATGTACAGTTGTGTAATACGGTAATATATAACAATAAAATTTCAATAAATTTCACTTGATGCTTGATTTAAGGTTTTCAATATCTGTTACTTTTATTTTCAAAACAAATAAGGTACTGTAATGCATATAAATAGTTATCAAAGGTACCAGGATTATAATTTAGTACGCCAGACGGGCGTTTCGTCTACATAAGACTCATTAGTGACGCTCAAATCGAAATGATTATAAAGCCAAACATGTGCAAAGTTGAAGAGCAGTGATGATCCAAAATTCCAAAATGTTGTGCCAAATACGAGAAAGGTAATGCATGCCTGGGATAAGAAAATTCTTAGTTTTTCGAAAAATCCAAAGTTTTGTATACAGGAAATTTATAAAAAATTACCACATTATTGGTATTCATGTCAACACCGAAGCGTTGACTACTGGGCTGGTGATACCATCGGGGACGAAACGTCCACCAGCAGTGGCATCGATCCAGTGGTGTAAATAGTTAACAAAGGTACCAGGATTATAATTTAGTACTCCAGACGCGCGTTTCGTCTACATAACACTCATCAGTGACGCTCAAATCAAAATATTTATAAAGCCAAATTTGTACAAAGTTGAAGAGCATTGAGAATCCAAAATTCCAAAAAGTTGTGTCAAATACAGTGAAATAAGAAGATATTATATGATTACCAATGAGACACTAATTTAAAGACTAAAAACAGATAGGTGTCAAATCACATTCAGTTATTGCATACATCAGAATACAGGAAGTATTAGCTGTAAAAATAAGACTTTTTGATAAGTCTGGATTGGACTTTTAAATTTAATAACTGCGAGTACTTAATTCTGTGTAGGTTTTTGATCCACGTCTTTGTTGAAATATAAGACAAACGTAACATTCTGCCGACCAGACAAGCCAATATAAAAGTCACACATGTTCAAATAAAACATAAACTAAAACAAAATCCGACCAATTACTTCTGTTAAACTATAGGTATGATTTCCTAGTAAGAACTCTTGACTTATCGATTGATGTAACTCTTCCGGCTTTTGATACTATATTTGTATATATCGTGTTTGATAATAACGCCAATGTAATGCACTACGAAGCAGGGAAATTAGTTAGTAGCTGTCTTCGGTGTGTGTTAATAATGTTAATGATGTTAATTCATTTATTGATTCAAAGAATTGATTGTTTTTGAAAAATCAATATTTTTTTCATTTTCAATCGCTTTTTTAAATAATTTGAAATTGAATGAAAAGACTAGTAGCGATCAACATCTCAAATTTTACCGCTTGTGAAGACGTCCAAAATATGAAAGATACTACGAGCAGCGCGCATCTTCTCAAAATTCATTGGATGAAGCCGGAAATCATAAATTAGACAGATGCAATGATACGTTAAACGTTTAAATATAGAATCTGGTACGATAAAAACTATTATAATTTCACGTTTTTATAGTTTGTATACAAAACAAGTAGTTTCATAAATGTTTATAGGTCCTCGTGTAATAATAAAAAAATGTGTTATGCTTGACAATGATACAAAGATCCACCGGATTAACAAATAACGTCATCGTTCGGCCTTCAACTACATTGTAAGAGCAAAGCTAAATCTGCATAGTCAACAACAAGGAAATTGAAATGACAAATGTATAAACAATTCAAACGAAACAAATAACGACTCATACATAGTCTTTTTGTGTATAAATCAACAATTGTTACTCGTATTATTTGTTTCAAAGGCTAATGAACTTTTATAGATTATAAACCTTACAGTGAATGACATGTATTTGTTAACGTATTTGGCAAAACTTTTAGGACTTTTGGTCCTCAATGCTCTTTAACTTCGTACTGATTTTGGCCTTTTTAACTTTTTTAGATTCGAGAGTCACTGATGAATCTTTTGTAGACGAAACGCGCGTCTGGTGTATATACTAGATTTAGTCCTGGTATCTATGATGAGTTTATTCATAAGTCATCAAGGTATTGATCTACGATCATTGACATTTTTCTTCTTCTTACCACAGCTTCTTGTTTTATTCCAAAATAAAAATGAGAATGGAAATGGGGAATGTGTCAAAGAGACAACAACCCGACCATAGAAAAAACAACAGCAGAAGGTCACCAACAGGTCTTCACTGTAATGAGAAAATCCCGCACCCAGAGTCGTCTTTCAGCTGGCTCCTAAACAAATATATACTAGTTCAGTGATAATGAATGCATAGAAGTTCGATTCAGGAGTTTGACTGAGAAGCTTTATATAAATGTCACGTATTCATCAAATAATTATGAACAAAATTAATTTAACCATTGTATTAGCATTATATATAGGGTATAGTTTGATTTGGATGGGTTGGTGTTTATTTTTTACTCTTTAATAGCTTATTTTTATTTCCTTTATTCATTGTTTTGCAATTATCATTAATCCTTAGCATCGTAGTATCTCATTATTCTCTAGTTATATTCTACATTTTGCAATTACATGTATCTATGGCAAACTTTTGCAATTAAATAGTTTGTAAGATAGTTGGAGAAAGGGGAAGGCACGACATTTTTATTCATCACTTAAATAGCCAATAATTAAATGTCCAAAATTGTGTCAACTGTTTCCATAGACATCTTAATATAATCTTATGTTTCCTAACACCTGCGTATTTTACTTGTCTTTTGTGTTGATTTCTTGTATTAAATTCAAAGTCATGTTTATTCTGAACTGGACATTTAGTGTTTGAAATTGTTCTAAATTTACATTTGAAATAAGGTAAAACTATGTTTGTTATTTCAAATCATACAAAATCCCTTTTCCTTAATTTGAAGAAAATACATGTACGTTAACCAGAATGTTTATTTTCTTTAAATTTAAATCATGTTTAATTTTAAAAGTAATATTTTAAAGACAAGAGCAAAAATTGTTAAACAGTCTAAATCTTATTGTTGAAGAAATATTCGTCTGACAAATATTGTTATTTTAAAGTTTTCTAATACATGTAATATTAGCTTTGACATTTGTTGATCTCTATTGTTGATATATAAATAATCCTACTTTGTTCCCCTTATCGGACATTATCCTACATGATAGTGTTATTCGTGAGTCATTTACAAGGCGTTTAAAATACAATTGAAAATTCGTTATCAAATTTTTGGTTAGTCTAGTATCATTCTTTAGAACAAAACAATTGTAAATTCGTTTCTACTGTTCTCGGTTTATCAGCTGATGATCCATCGACATCCGTTTCCCGTGGCTAGAAAAAACATCTCTTATGCAATCAGATACATGTGCATGTCAACAGATGAGCATCGCTGGAAGTCGTTTAACGTAACTGGTCGGTTTAACAGCTGATAATTAATTATCATGATCCATATAAAATTCGTTTCAAACATTGCCTCTTCATATCGATCGCTTTTTTGTGTCATAATGGATGTGTGTGCGTTTTGTTGTGGTCTGTTAGATTGCGTTGTTTGGCCCTATTTGTCGTAAAAATGCAGTTTTCAAGTTATGTTTGTACAAGTGAATCATTTCAAGGAATTAAAAGGCAAAATAACGACATAGAAGATATTTTTTTAATAACCGAAAATTTAGCGATCGGTTCTCATTGTAAACTTCATTCCATAGTCAATATCAGGTTTTTTTTTGTCATGCCTTCAAAATCATTTATTTGTTGACGGAAATTGACACTGGAAACGCTATTATATCATAAATATGGAATTAGTTGTCAAATAGAAAGGCTTCACCAGCCCAGTAGTCAGCATTTCGGTGTTGACATGAATATCAATTATATGGTCATTTTTATAAATTTTCGGTTTACAAAACTTTGAATTTTTCGAAATACTAAGGATTTTCTTACCCCAGGAGTAGATTACCTTAGCCGTATTTGGTACAACTTTTTGGAATTTTGGATCCTCAATGCTCTTCAACTTTGTATTTATTTGGCTTTTTAACTATTTTGATCTGAGCGTCACTGATGAGTCTTATGAAGACGAAACGCGCGTCTGGCGTATAAAATTATAATCCTGGTACTTTTGATAACTATTTACACAATTTCAGCTACTTTTATTTTTCCGTACATTAGAACTTATTGATTTTTGGAAATGTAGTTCAAAGTATTTTGAAAGCTGAAAAGTAAAAGTCATCTTGCAAACCGTTAGTTTTCTTGGGTGAATATCTGGTCCTAATTTGTGAATTGTTTTGACATTGACATTGTTTACAATTTGCATTATTCTTTCAATTCAAGTAACATATTGATATGTGTTAAAAGACCATATAGCTTTAGTTATAATTCATCAATACGTAAAATAAATATAGAAATCAAATCGATGTTAATTATCTTAATATCTATAGAAAATATTATTCAAAAGTCTATTTGTTTTTATTTCAACATATCTGGCGAGTATCAACTTTAAACTTCGTTTAATTTTGGCCCTTTCTAACTTTCTTTTTAGTAAAGCGTCACTAAAAACACGCGCGTCTGCATATACACATTTAGTTTCAAATGGACTGTTAGAGATTCATGAGAACATATTTAAGTCATCAAACGCAAAAATTAGAACGGTTATGGCTAAAATCAGATAAGCTTAGTCACTATGATGTTGTCAAGCAAATACCGTTTGCCTTAATTTTTTTCACTTAGTATTCTTGATCGGCTGCAATAAGAAAAAACGAATATTCAAAGAACAAGCATGTAAAGCGTATCAAGAGTTTAATTACTTAATTTAGCGATATTTCGAATTCTTTTTTTATACGAATGCAAAGATGATATCGCTCTAATATATCTACCAAAATCAAAATGAAATAAACAACAAGCATTTAAGTGTTTAAACGGTCGCAATTATTAACTTAACAAAAATAAAGTACTCGGTGTTATCTCGGTTCATTTATAATTACTAGCATGACTTTACATTTTCATTTTGATCACTCCCCCGAAGAGTGGGAAATGTGCTGTCACAAATTGGCGTTATCAACGAGGTCTAGGTCAATATATTTTAAATTTTCGTTTTGTTAACATTCCGTCGATGAATGGAAATATTTTGTCCACACGTTTGCGCAATCACACTTTGTATATGTAATTGTCGTAATTTGCCATTTACAAATTGTAATTTGTGAAATAGATTTGTGACAAATGTAAAGCAGAAATAATTAAGATTGTTGTCTAGTGCACCTACCACGTGCGAGAATAGAACTCTCAACCTCATTGCTGATAAGCTAGTGGTACAGTAATTCTAAAAGACAGCATTCGTGACTACTGTTCTATTTGATTTTGCTGGTATATCATATTTACTTTGAGTTTAATTTTGTGTTTGTGTTTGTTTTTGAAATACATACAATGCCGTGCAATATATATTTCAGCTTTCAATCGTATTTTATCTTTTAAATTCTGTCCCTTTCCCAATATTTTAAAAATAAAGCGATATAATTAGAATAAATATTGAATTACATTGCGATGTTATCTCACTGAACCTATCATAAAAGGCATTTCATTATTTACCAGTATTTTGACTCGGCAGTTTTCCAAATGTCAATGAACTGCTCGTCAATCTCGTTTTCAATAGAAAATGATATTTTCATTGAAATGAATGCTCTTTTCACTTCATTAATGTATGATAAGACAAAGAACATATAGTATCTATTTGTAATATAAACTTATGTTTACTCGTTTGAATTGTTTTACATTGTCTTATTGGGGCCTTGTATAGCTGACTATGCTGTATGGGCTTTGCTCATTATTGAAGGCCGTACGGTGACCTATAGTTGTAAATGTCTGTGTCTTGTTTGGATAGTTGTCTCATTGGTAATCATACCACTTCTTCTTTTTTATATATTATGTTGAACCTCGAATCCAATGTATTATACATTTTCATTAAAATTAATGATTTCATGTACCTCAAAATTCACTTCATTAAAGTTTGATTATAAAAACCGATGTACAATGTATTTATTTGTAACTTTTTTATGCTACTTTTTTTTATTGGCAAATAGTATTTTTATCTATCCAACAAGCAGAGCTGCTGTACCTATTTTTTTTTCAACAAACTTTTCTTAAATACTCTGTTGATTATTTCAGAAATTGTTCATGGTTACACAGGCGCACAGGTGACCTTTGCAATTTGACTTGTTTACAATATGTGTCCTTTTCCATACAGCTCTTCATGTCTTCAGGCCATTAAGTTAAACATGTAACATATTACTGCAACCAGTCCATCTCTCTTTCAATCTTTTTATCATTTATCAAATTGAATGCAGATTTTGTTTGTCAATAACAAGACTCAATAAATGCTAAAACGTACTTAGAAACCACCCCATAGTATTTCATTTACAACGAAGTATTTTATAAAACCCAAATAGCTGCAGTTACGATTTAAACAGAAAATTATATAATTATGTTTGCATTACACATTGTTTACCGTATGGTAATATGGCTTGCTTGAAATTTAAACATTTGACACACAAGAATAACTTTCAAAATGTACCAGGCTATAAAATTTGTTTTATTCGACAAAGTAATCATCAGTGGCCTCAAACACAACAGTTGAAGAACCAAATTTGTTTCAAACTTGAAGATTATTTGACCCGAAAATTCCGAAAAATAGTGACAAAATCGGTACTAGAGCCAGCACAGAGAAACACCTTGGCAAATAATTCTTGTGTTCGTCAATGATTGATAATCTTGGATTTAATCACAATTATATGAGGAACAGAAAGCTACAGTGTAATATATGTATTGTACTTTTACATACAATTAAAGTTCGCAAGGTACTTAATTCTCTACTGACATTTATGAATGACATTAAATTATTGACATTATAAAATTTAATGTTTAGGATCTGATAGATACTTATGATAACCACTTTAAATTATGATTGTATATTGCTGTCAATCAATCTGTCAATTCATATACGATTAAATACATAATCGAACGTACAAGTACTTAGCTAAAGTATACATCAACATTTCCAACATATTTATTTAAAGATATTTGAAAATCTCTTAAAAAGAAATTAAAGTACATTTAACATCCAGTAAACTCAAAATCAGACGTTTATGAAGCAATGGTCACGTACTGTATGACATACTTTCAAGAGGTCTGCGATCCAAAAAAGTGTATGAAAAGTCCCTCTGAACCGAAAAAGAGATGGAAACGCATCTTAATCAACATTATTGTTACAGTTTCATTTAGTATAGTGTGAACACGGTCCTGAACATGCATGGCATATTTGTCACTGGGTGTAAAGCAAACGAAAATCTGCCCAAAAAAAACTTTGGCAATACGTAAGTTTGCACAACTTACGGTTATTGTAGAGATTGATGATTTTATAATAAAGCAGGAGGTTTGGCAAGCCATGCACAAAACCAGGTTTAACCAACAATTTGTTTTCTTAAAATGTCCCGTACCAAGTCAGAAAAAATTCCTTTGTTTAATTATAATTGTTCGTTTCTGTGTGTGTTACATTTTAGTGTTGTATTTCTGTTGTGTCGTAGTTTTCCTTTTATATTTCGTGTTTTCGCCCACTTTTAGTTTGTAACTCGCATATGTTTTTTTTTTCTCAGTCGATTTATGAATTTTAAACAGCGGTATACTAGTGTTGCCTTTTTTTTATAAAACAAAGTAAGTGAAAATGTTTGCTTAACCCATATTAGCTTTAACTTTAGTTTTACAAGCTTAAGGATATTAATACAGTTATATGTACCATAAGCTTGCACATCCTAAAATGTTTAACCTCCTTTATGGACCATTGATTTGAGTTTGAATGACTTACATATGTTTGTTTACAACAAGTTTGGCATAAACTACATTTTTTTGTTTCACCGTCGACGGATAGTAACCCGTAAGCTACAGACGGAACAAAACATTGTCAAATATATGAGTTCAATTATATACTAAGTAATCAAGTATACTCTCGTACTATCCATGTAGTGGCAGTACTAGATTATGTGTGTTATATGCATTGCAATACCCGGGTGACTTCTATTGATGAAGAAGATACTTGTAAGTTGAGGTTTAATTTTGTTAAGAAAGAAATGAAAGTGATGAAAACTTACTGATCATTTGGAAATTCTACGCCAAAAAACATATATCATATTAACGAATTGATTAAATTTAAAAAAAATATATATATCTGCTTAATTAACAGTGCAGTCAAATAGTTGGATTACTTTTTAATGTGTTTGATTATTAAGAAACATCTCTGTACATTTGAAATTTTTAATTAATGCACATAGACTTTTGATGAAGACATGTTTGCTAATAGGGATGAAAAGTACTTTAACTGTTTATGTTAATTACAAAAAATTATTAATACGCATGCATAAGTGCTTTGACTATTGAATGTGCTTTATTTGTCAAATAAACCTAAAATAATTGAAAACAAAAACAATCTGTATTGAATATTTACAATCGCCTTTTACAAATATGAACTATAGGGAGCTGTTGAGGGGTATGTACGTCAATGATACAGAGACTCAAGGACACACATTTTTCGAAGGACACTTTGAGAGCATAATACATCTTTTGTAAAAAAAAATGGTAAATTTGAGTCCCTAGAAATTATACTGATAATATATATATGAATAATACAAACCGTCTTACCAAAACGTCACTGTAATGTTGGGAGCACTAGACCACATAATGTTAGAAAACTTGAAATATATCCTGCCATTCCATGACCTTTTATTGTAAGCTTTATCACTTTTATGCGTTTAATTTTTAAGTCGCTGGGATGCTAATTCTTTTATTGATGCAGACAATCCACGAAATCTCCTTTGAATCGTGTCATGAACTACAAAACCATATCTTTATCGAATTCTCTTTAATATTTCATTCATAGGCAATTTATTGCATGACTTTTGAAAGCATTCACATTTTCTTTTTTGCTGTGGTTTATACGTTAAAGAGGGAATGATTTAAGAAACCAACGACACAAATATCAATTAATTCATCGTTTGTTTTCAATTCTGTAAAATAAATGTATTCGCACTTGGACTCCTTAGAGAACCACGGATTGTCTTAACATAAATAGTTTGTATAAACCTCTTTTGCGCACTTAATTGCAAATGGATGCCAGGTCTTTTTTGTTAACGATAGTTTATAAATTTCTAAAATATGCACTGTATAGAATGCATTGTCAAAGAACTACAGTACAGATAGGTTTATTATTTTATGGATTAACCATTTATACCTTTCCAATCTGAATTATGTTTTCAGATGTGCAGTACTTGCTCATGTCTGCACAATGGTCTCCTTATCTTTTGTAATGAACATTACTTTCGCATAAGTTTCAAGTGATCATTTTACTTTTCATGTTTATTCATGGTTTTGGTAAGATTTCACTCAGTTCTGTGATATTCATGAGTATTTCCAGCCGGACGTATATAATATATAAAATTATTTTACATAAAAAGAAAATCACAAAAATACTGAACTCAGAGGAAAATCAATTTGAAAAGTCCATAATCACATGGCAAAATCAAAAAACAAAACGCATCAAAAACGAATGGACAAGAACTGTCATATTCCTGACTTGGTACAGGCATTTTCAAATGTAGAAAATGGTGGATTAAACCTGGTTCTATAGCGCTAACCCTCTCACCTTTATAACAGTCTCATCAAATTCATAAGCGGCAGATAAAGATGAACTTTAAGCCATAGTTTTGGTATCGCATTGAAGGGTTGATATCATGACGAATTTAACGTAACACAGGGCAATGGCTTTAATATACAGATCTAGATAAGACAAGGAAATGAATGAGAAACAAAACAATAATGGTTTACAATAAATATGCAAAATTAAATTTTATGATTTTGTTACCAAAGAAACTAATGGGAAAAGAAATTTGAAATTAGAAACTTCATTTTAAAAGATCTATCCAACTGAACACCCATACTTTGATAACACATCGTTAAATTTACGAGTTATTTGAGAAAGTCCTTCTGGAGCTCATGAGGTCGTCCTAGAATTTTGCATAATATAATTTGTGTTGACCAGTCTTTAGTTTCTATGGTGTGATTTGTCTTTTGTTTATAGTTTTGTCATAGCTTTGTCCGTTGTCGTCAAGGAATTCTATTTTTAACACTTGTCATGTTATGACCGGACTTATTACAGCTATAATATGCGGTATGGTTATCGCTCATTATTTCATGCTGTACTCGAACCTAGTGTATTATTGTTTGTATAACCAACTTCAAAGATGTTTCATTGACAAGACTACCACATCTCCTTCTAATATCATTATCAATTTTACTGATGCCACCTGCTTTCAACGATTTATAATCATAGTGTCAGGTTCAATTGAATAATGAGTCACGACTATTGTTTGCAACCTATATTAGATATGACAGTGTGTTGAACGTTTGGCATAGGCTTCAAAGTGTGATTGGTAGACTATTAGATTAAAATCGGTGGACAAAATCTTTTGATTGTATCTGATTTACAGACTGTTAAGATACAGGTCACATCCGCAGGATGTTATTGGAAGAATATTCTCAGTCATCAATTGTAAACACAACAATTTCCCATATAAATCATCTGTGTGACTTTATTTCCAAAACATTACAGTGGTCGTTGCTCTAGTAAGATAATAAGCCAATCAAAGTTATCACCGGAACTAAGGGATCTATTATTTTATTGCCGATTCTTTGATTCATAGTATTAAACTAGCAGATAACTATTCAAAGATGTCACTCATGATTTATTCCAACATTGATTTTTGAACGGAGAGAGCCTAACATATAACATTTGCTATGCGCATAATTATAATATATACAACATAACTGTGATTACTTTTATCTTAAATCAAGACAACTAAAATGTCTCATAACTAACATAGGAGAGAAACATTACGGCATGGCCGTACCATGCAGCATCAAGCATCTTACGCATACATTTTGTCGTGAATATTTATAATTAAAAACCTGAGAAATGTGCACTTGGATAATCGTTAACTGACTTAAATTTTTAACACAATATCAAACATTTTTTCCCAGGATATTTTAAACGTCTTGTAATAGTCATTTAATTTTTTTGTAAATTGAAAAGTATGTTCAGTTTCTTGCAACTATTATAAAATATATATCCTGACTTAAAATGTTTATTATCATATGAATACTGTATTGCGTTCATTAGCACTGAACTAGTATATTTGTTTTCGCTGCATTAAAGATCTATTGGTGACCTTCTGCTTTGGTTTGTTCTATGGTGGAATTGTTGTCTCTTTAACACATTCTCCATTTCTATTCTCAATTGTATAGTCTACTTTTAGTTTACCCTCCAGTGTATAAAACGACGATAAACATGCTACTCCATTGCTTAACAAATGCACTGGCATTAGTATGAACAATGTTTACATGTCTTTCTTCTTCAATTACACCCGTCGCATGTAATTGGAATATTCATTGAATTAGTGTACTAAACAATTAATAAAACTACATTCGAAAAACATCAACATTTAAAAAACTTTAAACGTCAATGATGTCATCGTTTATAGACGCTAGGGGTTGGTTTGTTTTAATGTGGCTTTAAGAATTTGAAAGTTATTCCCTTATCCTTAGGTCCAGCGAGCAGGATGTTAGAGTTAGACGAAATACTATTCGTCATGCTTATGGGTCCGGATATAGACTTTATATATCTCAACTTGTACGATTCGCTCGTGTATGTAACAATGTTTTAGATTTTAACGAGAGAAATTTATGTATTACTGAAAAATTATTACACCAGGGTTTTCGATATCACAAACTAGTCAAAACATTTACTAAATTTTATCATCGGTATACAGACATCATTCGTAAATATAGCTCAACATGCAGACTTTTTATACGTTCAGGTATTTCACATCCAATTTTTTATGGAAATATTCTTTATAAAGCACAAAGGTGTCAGTATTCACCTCATAAACTTACAAACCCTTTGAATAGACTTATTAAGAAGGGATATAATTACGATACTGTTGTCAAGTCATTAAAGATTGCATATTTTGGCGTTAATATTGAGTCACTGATAAGGTCTTTGCGTCGGAACTAAACACATTTATTCTAAAAACAGTTGTTGGCATGACACGGGTTATGTTCTTCTCATATATGTTATGATGGTATGATACTAAACCCCTTACGGGAAGGATTGTGCCTGATGTTCATATGATGAAATCATAATCTTTCAGTCAGTTTAATTGAAGTCTGGAGCTGGCATGTCAGTTAACTGCTAGTAGTCTGTTGTTATTTATGTATTATTGTCATTTTGTTTATTTTCTTTGGTTACATCTTCTGACATCAGACTCGGACTTCTCTTGAACTGAATTTTAATGTGCGTATTGTTATGCTTTTACTTTTCTACACTGGTTAGAGGTATAGGGGGAGGGTTGAGATCTCACAAACATGTTTAACCCCGCCGCATTTTTGCGCCTGTCCCAAGTCAGGAGCCTCTGGCCTTTGTTAGTCTTGTATTATTTAAATTTTAGTTTCTTGTGTACAATTTGGAAATTAGTATGGCGTTCATTATCACTGAACTAGTATATATTTGTTTAGGGGCCAGCTGAAGGACGCCTCCGGGTGCGGGAATTTCTCGCTACATTGAAGACCTGTTGGTGACCTTCTGCTGTTGTGTTTTTTTATTTTGGTCGGGTTGTTGTCTCTTTGACACATTCCCCATTTCCATTCTCAATTTTATTCGTCTTAACTCATAAATATTTTTACAAAGCAGGGCTCATAATCATTTATCATATCCCCTTAATGTACTGACTCCTTAAGGATCATCATTATCAATATCTGTGTCGTCCTCTACCCCCCTCCCCCTTGCTCCCTTCCTTCTCATCAATTCAAAATAAATGAAGCATTTAAGACGTCATTTTGAGTAAAACTCATTGAGGTGAACATATTTTTCAATACTCTAATTGTTCACAAACATTAAATAGAAATATTTTTATTTCATTGAAATTCATTTTAATTTACCCAATATTCATATTAATGAAATTTGTACCACAAAACGTTAAATGTTGTCCATTTGACAAGCAAATATATTTATATATAGGAGGAGGAATGGGAACTAAAAAAAAATGTTTAACCCCGCTGCAATTTTGCGCCTGTCCTTAGTCAGAAGCCTCTAACCTTTGTTAGTCTTGTATCATTTTTATTTGTAGTTTCTTGTGTATAATTCGGAGTTTAGTGTGACGTCAATTATCACTGAACTAGTATTCATTTTATTTATTGGTCAGCTGAAGGATGCCGCCAGTTGTGGAAGTTTATCGCTGCATTGCTCCTCATTCAGGATATCTTTATTGCTTTACGAAAAAAAATTATTGAATTTATTTCTGAAAATGTCTTTAAAACATTTGAACTTCCCACATTAACAAACGTGTGAAATTGACAATATTCCTCCTTGTTAAGAGAACAATTATATTTAATCTTAAGTAGATAAGAAGTATTGGTAATCAGTATTGAAAACGAATTGATTCTTTACACATAAAGTATCTTATTTTATATATCTAACATGTTTATTTAGCAATAACCACAAAAAGAGTAAATTTAAAATTTTGGCATTCAATAGATAATTACATATCATCGATAAACTTTTTCACATCAATGATAAACAAATATTTCATTAAATTAAATACGATTTTTATAATAAATTTACAAAAACGATTAAACGTTCAAACAAACTAGTTTCCTTATTTTTATTTTCTCGTGTGACCTTACCATTTAGAACGGAAGTAAACGTAATATTCAATTGTCATTGTATAAAATTCCCCTAGATAGATCCGTCAATATCTAATATTTGGACAATGCCAAAGACAATTGTTTTTGAAGATCATATGTCAACACAATATCAACAATATAAGATAATGTGATTGAGAATTGGTCTAATTTTTCTACGAGAAATATATATTGTCCATATGTATATGCTAATTCATGAAGTAATTTAAACTTAAAGTCTCCCACGTAGTAGAAGTTTCATGAAATGTTTAATTTTGTATCAATTTTTTTGTGTGGTTGCAGTCGGAACGGTTGAATGTGAACGAGAAGACAGGAAGTCGTGCAGACCGTTATATCTGCAGGACATGTGTATGTTAGAACTTCATATTAAAAATATCTGGAGGAAAATGTCAACATGACAAGCAAAACCCCAACACACACTAAGTGGCCAACAACCTAAAAAATTATCTATCGGTGAACCTTTACATAGTAAACGTCCTGTACAAGACATTCTTTACCCATACAATTTACATATAATGGAAGACTAAACAATCAATAAGCAAATGTCCAGAAAAATCCAAATATCGAAGAAAAAAAGCAAGAACATAGCTTTAATAATAGACAAATAACACCACATAACTCATAAAACCGATGATTCAGCAACTGCGTTATGCATACAAATAAATGGAAATGTGTAGAATATACTAACTAGACAACAATTTTAACACTACACCATAAAGCGATAAGATTTCGAAATGTCAATTTTCACATCAACTGAAAGAAAAGTAACCATGAAGCAATAAGAATCGAAATTCAGCTAAACTTGAGCGTACAAGTCAAAATTCTAAACACATTTGATTAATGAAATTCCTCATGTACACTCTGTTAGTTTAACTTGAAACGATTTTGTATCAATTGTTATCTTGTTTAAATATTAAAAATTAAACAATCACCAAATTGATAGCAAAGATATTTAGACAATAACTGTTTAGTGTCTTTGAATATCAGTTGTATTTGTAGGAGGCTCAGACACAATGTAGAAGAATAAGTATATTAACAAGAAATATTTCGATATCCGGGCTTATGGTTATACCATATCCGTTCATTGTTCTCACAATGTTCAATCGTAAATCAAACACAGACTGAAACAATTTTACCAAATTTCGTGCAGATTTTATGAAAAAAGTAATATATATTATGTTAACAGTGCAATTCATAGTTCATACACGTGTGAAGTTAACAACTTAGTACATATGTGCCAACAATTAACATGTACTATTCTACTTCATTTTAAATCATGGGGATAGTTTCTCATATAAAATCGTTTCCAATCTTCTAATTTTAATATGAAATATGACTGGTTTCTCTTTGAGGTGTTTCTGAGATGCTACATTCTATACAGACGATAAGAGGAAATCCTTGCTTTATCCTAGTTTTATCTGTAAAATATATTTCGTCAGTAGGCAGCTTTGGCAAAGTGGGAAGCCTGGACCCCAGTCTGTATTAACCGATAAAACAATATCGATTTCTATAGCAAACTGCTAAAATACTTTATTCATACTATTCTTAGTGACATTTCTATGAGAATAAAAATATGTTGTACAATATGCTTTTCTTTAAATACAATGTTTTGTACTGAAAACTTCTCTTTACATACACTATAAAAGTTGATAGGATTTCAACATACATGGTATAATAATTCAAACCTGCAAAATCATACCACATCTTCTCTTTATATAGAAATATACGTATCTAAATCCTTTAGGATTGCTAACACAATTTAACAAAGAGATGTAATATATTTAACATTACGATAAGTAGATCAAGGCGACCGTGACCTATATTGTTGTATGTAATGAAACTTGTAAAGGGGGTATTATGTTATTATAATGCCTTACTTCAATAAGCCGTAATGATTTTGTTCAATAGTATATGTAAACGTATCCTCATACATACATACGATTGTATATTTAATAAAGAGCCATATTGTTAAAAAGAAATTTGTGTTTTTGAATAGTAAATCGGCATGATAGAAATATATCTATTCTTACTTTTATTTATAGATAACCTTTTTAAGTCAGTTTTTATATTAAAAAAAATGTTACTGATAAAACATAAATTTGCTCTGAAATATGATAGATTCTCAAATTAAACGATTGAAATAACTTTTTCTATATCAAGTACTTTAAAAAGAAATGATGTCAAATTTAAGTTAAGAAAAGCTGCATGATAGCTATATAGTTATCCTCACTTTTATTTACATAAAACATGTATGTACCAGATTCCAAAATTTTGAAATAACAAAACGGACATAAATTTGATGTGGCACATGGCAGTTTATAAAATACGACTAAACAAATGCTCTCATATTTGTGTCACTTTTGTCTGCTATGTGTGTTTAAAATGATTATTTGTGTCGGTTCTTATTCAATCATAAGATTTAGCTTTTAGTGTTTCTGATGATGATAAATCAAGAAAAGTGATTGGGACGTATGAAATTCAGAAAAAGCTTGTTTTCCACTTTTTAATTACGGATTAATGTGTTGGTGTTTATCATACTGTTTTTCATCCCAAAACGAAGCTTTGCTAAAATTTAATTGTCAAATGACACAAAATTCGTCTATAAAAGAATGCAAAGAAGATAAAGTTATAAGAAGGAGCAATATGTAATAATCTAAATAACCTCAAACAATTAGCAATCTTTTGGTGAATTTGTTTCCCTGAATCGGCCGAGTTGAGGCCTGTGCTCCTTAATTCCAGTCTTCATAAGAGTTTTTTTGTTGTATTGACGTTTCTTTTTTTTTCTTTTTTTTTGTTTATTCACGTATCTGTTATTTCATTGCATTTCCTAACGGTCATTGACAGAAATGATTATTCAATAAAATAAAGATTTAAACTTTAGACGACGCAAATATTATTGTTTTTGATGAATAATTCCAAACATTTCAACAGTACACTTATCAGAGGTCTTAAATCTGTCGGTCTATGTACAAATGTATATCTTTATATCATCTATATTTTATAGTTCAATGGTATGATCTTTTTGTAAAGTCCAAAAAGTAGACCAGTAATTGTTATTAATTAAACTTGGCAAGAAAAACAAATCATTCCTATTGAATGCAATTAACAAGGCAAATGTCCATTAAATATGGCAAGATCTTAATCTTAAACTGTTTCATTCATTTATACATGTTCACCATATCTAATCCATTTGGGTTGATACAATGTACTAATTATAATGCTTGTTGGGTTTATTGTACTTTTAAAGTTCTGAGCAAATTGCCGTTTTGAATAACAATGCTCTGAAACTTCTTTTTAGGAATTTAAAGTGTTTTCGACTGCATAAGAATTTAGTGTTTAGAACCAACCTCAGAATTCAGACTAAAGGTTGAAAGGTTTCCGTGTTTTAGATAATTCTTCCACAAAGCTTATTAATTGTCTTGGTATCTTTAGTATCAATTCGAATAAATGTACTCTAATATAAAATAAAAAGTTTTTTTTATCATTTGGAAGCAGAGTTTTTGACGATATATTTACTTTCAAGTTCAAGCAAATTTGAATGCATACTACTTAAAGCATGATAGATAACTTAACGTTTGAATATTAAGATATAAGATATAATAGTCAGCCAACTAGAACAATAAACCAAGATAGGGAAAAGATGTCAAGAGATTTGAAAAATCATAAGTGATTAAAAATAGATACCATGATCATACGACAAACCGGCTAAAGGACAAACAACACCTTCAGAGAAAAAAAGTTAACACAGAAAAATAAAGTCTTAGCAACACGAACCCCTCCAAAAGCCAGAATTTAAATCTAGTGCACCGGAAGGGTACGCAATAATATTGACATCAATGTGATTACCAGCTGACCTAATTCTAGATTAAAATTAATAATCCTTTTCCTATATTGAATAATACCTACTTGATTATATAAATCAATAAAAGTATGTAAATAATGGTTACATGGTCCACTTGCAAGAGTATAAAATAATATTTAATCTATAATAACAAAGATTTGCATAGTGTTCATTCATGTAAGTTATGCCAGTGCTGAAGTGTTTAGAGCCTTGAGCTTACAAATAAAGGGAAAAAGTCAAATAGATACACCAAATAACAGTAAGAATGGTTGATTTAAAAAATCGATTTATTTCCGTTATCAAAACGTGAATAAAACACGTGTATTATAGCACCAATTATATAAACCAAATACAAGGGTTGGGTATTTTGAAAATGAAAAGCCTGGTATGAACAAAAAGTAAATATATTTGCATTCCCATCTGTGCCACATTCTGTAATTAACACTTTACATTTTTAATTACTTATCTTTTTGTAGAAATGTTTCTTAAATGCCTAGGATGAAATGAAGTTTCTCTTCTGAAAAGGCAGGAAATAAATGTAATTTGATGACGATATGCATATACGTATATATATCCACGAAAACGTTTCAATATACAATAATTGTAACATTGGCCACCTAACCAATCAAGATCACAACACGTAGTTGTAAACCTCATCTTTTAATTCAGATTATCATGAATGAAATTCTTAAAAAACGATCCTTCACAAAATCCTAATTCTTAATCTCTAAATTTGGTTGTCTTACATGTTAAGCTTAACCTATGTGAACGCGTGGTGTGAATATATTTTACAAGGACATTGCTTGACATTTATAAATAAAATTTGGCGAAGAAAATATTAAGAAAATATTAAACTAAAGGTATTGTATTGGTATTACTTATTAAGATGGATACGCTGTATATATGAATAAAGAATCGGAACGGACTATTCGTGTGATAATATTTCTAATTGAAATTTAATTGCAAGGTGTATAGATAAAAACGGCAATTTTTCTCCCGTTGATCAAACATGCTTTCGATTTAATGTATCGGGGGAGTAATATAACGTATAACATGTAAAGAAGATCAAGATTTAGTATGAAAACGATTTGAATGAAATACCACTAAATATAACCCCATTTTCAATTATTGCACAACATTACATCAATTTATTAAAAAATAGATTTGAAGACCTCCACATAGTACTTTGATGCGTGATAGAATGTAACTTAAAACCTTAGATTCTTAGAACCTGTCAATAACACTACCTGCTTGAGGATTAATGAATGCTGGGTAATATTTTAAAAAGTGTATACCAAAACGCTGAGATTGTTTTCAAACGTTCAAAAACCATGGAAATTGAACAATGACACACCGTTATTTTCATTATGGTGTACGGACATTGAGATTACCCATAACCCTTAAGATAATGATGAGGCAAATTAATAATATCGTTCAGGTTCAGTGTACCCTCCATACTAAAAGTTTTAGGAGCAAATGAAAAGTTTGGAGATGCGAAGTGGACTTTTGTTTATATTCGTTTATTGAAATGGAGAGGGGGCATACACAAATCTTGCCAAGTGTATTTGAGCTGGAAAACAACTTGCACGAAACAAGACTAATATTCATACTTCGCAACACAACTGCAAAAAGTAACATATGATAATGAATAGTCAAGCAGCAAAAAAAACCCAACACCAAACAATCCCTTCAAATATTAAACGGTCGTCTCTAAATAACGAAGTAACAAATATAGATGAACATCACGACTGCTAATAAAACAACGTTATGAGAAATGTTCTTATAACATCCTCATTTAGTTTATATGACATTATATTCCTTAACCTATGTGACTGTACAGTAGGTGAATTTGAAGTGAATTCCTTTATTTCAACTGATCGTGTACAATTATTATTGTATAACTCTTTTGCTATTTAACACGTATTTGTAATACATATGTATTTATTGTATATCAGAAATTAATATGATTGAATGAATTTGATCTTGTAATCTGATTGCCAGCTGCAAGACGGAAATATGTATGCGTTGTTCTTCCGTAGATCAAAGATGCTTAAAATTATACGATTACGCATGGACAGCGTAGGATGGATACAATTTTGTGATAATAAAAATTCAGTGTGAAAATAATATTTATACAATAACACGAGTGCAACATTTTCAATCACTGCATATAACTGCGTATGCTACATTGCACCAAACAATAATAGATATCTACAAATCCACGCATTATCTTTATATCCTATTATTAAACTTAAATATAACCTAGACAAAAAGATTTGAATGCAGGAAACATATAAAATTTTAGAACAGTAAACAAATTAGACTTCTATCCTTGATATCATAATTGCTTATCTACGTTATGAGAAATGTTATTGAAAAGTCCATATTTGGTTATGCAACGTTCTTTTTCTACAACTATGGATGACTGTTCTGTACGAAGATGTATATTAAATACATTTAATTGAACAAATCGTGTTATGCTTCAGATTCTAATACTTCCGATATTAAACAAGAATTGGTAATCCATATATACAAATTCATAGATATAAAAGATTAATCTGATAGTTAATATTTCCAAGTTTAAAGATTTAACAGGACAATTGCATTATCCCTTGACGATCAGAGAGGAGTTGGGTATTTTAAATGACTATAGAATAGTGAATGTGTTAATGCTGAGATTTATACTTTACATTTTAGGGTCATTCGATCTTTATTGGGGAGGTGCTGTAAAAACGACCAAGTGATACCTTATTGAAATGCCCCATGAGAAGCTCAAGAATGTTTAGAAGATTTTCGTGATCAAACACAATAAACGGGTTTCAAAGTACTTTTAATTCATTTAAATGTAAAGTATCAAGTATAACTGCCGATCAAGCAAAATGGATATATTGAACAAGTTGGTAATTGAAACAATTAAAATAAATTGAATACCATAAAAAAACACGTATATAACATGTATAACTGTTTGTCAAGTACAATGAAAACATTTAACGGATTTGTAATTAAAATAATATTTTTTTCACTTACCTTTCACTCACAAATGGGGGTACAATACAAAGTATACGTGTTGATTTTTCTATTGAATATCAAATAAATTAACTTTTAAACAAAACAAACAGAGAAGCAAAAGAAGCAAACCAATTGATGGTATAATTTTTGTCTTTTTTCTCGTAACTTCTGATCAAAGGTAATCACTTCTATGTTGAGTTGGAAAAAGATAACATGTTCGTCGATCAATAATTCATCGTTTGTTATATGTGATGAGTGAATAAAACAATATGAAACCTTTGTATCTCTTTCCTTAGCATTATCGAAGCTTTAAAATCGTTATAACCATATGCCATACATTGATGTTAATCATCACTGTCATATACAGGGGGAATCGTGGGAATTTAAACCTTAAAATATTGCATAGACACCTAGCTACTGAAGACGACAGTACGTTTTTTGTTTGTTGCTGTCTTTTTGACTTATACGTGCCTCTTCTATCTTCTATACGCTCGTTTACGAAATGTATGATTCAGTGTTTATCATTTTCTGACCATCCATCGTCAACATGTCGGACAGTTTCTCAAAAACTCTTTCACCATATTTTATGAAAGTTGTGGAACTTATCGATAACTGACCAGTTGGTGACAGGTCTCATACGACAATGGAGAAGCTCTTTATTTTAGTTCGAAGAGAAATGAAAATTTTGATTTTTAATGTGATTGTTTTGTGTATTTTAACGCCACTTTTAAGCACTGCTTTAGTGTAGCTCTTTGATAAAATCTCCACGAGGCTGGAAAGTAGTAAAAGCATTCAAACGTTCGATGAACTCAAGACGAACCACAAACACGTCAATACATGAAAAACTAACCAAAATGCACTAACTAACAGAACACCAAAAATGCTTTAATATATCATATTCTTTTTTTTTTTAATCACATGTTTACGTCTAAATTCAGTTAATGCATATATTTTTTGTCCCTGCTGTTATGTTTTTTCTTTGTAATTTGATTTTGAAACTTGACCTTTTCGAGGTCAAATATTGGACCCTTTTTAAGTCATTTTTTTAAATACGTGTCCACATTTTAATGAGAGTCTTCCCCAATCAGTTATCAAAGGTACTAGGATTATTATTTAGTACGCCAGACATGCGTTTCGTCTCCATAAGACTCATCAGTGACGCTCATATCAAAACATTTATAAAGCTAAATGAGTACAAAGTTGTAGAGCAAAGTGGATTTAAAAAACCATTAAATTACCTTTTGTTGTTTTGTTTTTTACATAATTTCATTGTAAGCTGTGACCTTTTCAAGTTAAAATATTGGCGCATGTAGCCTTCGAGAATGCTGATATGAATGAACAATCTGCTAGCTTTTAAAAATAAGAAGAAGTGGAATGGTTTCTTATTTTATTAAATGACATATACATATAAGTTAACAATTGTACGTTACCTTACAGCCATCAAAAGGTGCACAATTGTGATACTGCATATGCATGCAGTCATATTAATATAAGACGTGTCACGGTACTTATCTATCCCAAATTCAGGTATTTGGTTTTGATGCTATATTTGTTGTCTAATGCTTAGTCCGTGTGTGTTACATTTTAATGTTTTGCGTTGTTCTCCTCTTATATTTAATGCGTCTCGTTCAGTTTTAATTTGTTACCCCGATTTAGTTTTTTGTCCATGGATGTATGAGTTTTGAACAGCGGTATACTACTGTTGACTTTATAATAGGTCATAAACCAATAAAGGTAAACTGATTGGCCGTTTACAAATTTACTCATTTGAATAACTCTTATCATGTGATTACTGAGCTTTCTGTATGCATGCTTTTGTATTTTGTATTGCATACAGAAAGCTCAGTAATCACATGACTATGGTATACAAATGCAAAAATGCAAAGAGTTCTGATCCAATAAATTATGATATGCCACTGAAAAGATGTTTGCTCTAACAGTTTGTATAGCCAAACAAGGACCTTTGGTGTAACATGTTATGCTAAGTCATTGAGAAAAAAGTTACATGCACGTTAGCCCATTGAATAGACATTTGCTGTAGCAAGGTATGTTATTGGCGTATGTTAGGACTTGTAACAAGACAGTTATTTTCTAAACCTTATAAACATGATAAAAAATACTTTTTCTTTCAATTACTTTTTTTCTTTTCTGGTCCCTTTTTTTCAAATGAAAATGCACATGACTAAAAACGAAACGATTCCTCACATTATTGATCGAGAAAATAGCATGAAATGGACATCAATTTGAGTGTTTTGGTTTTGAAAGCCGTTTAAACATGAACCCGCCTTAATGTGTACCGCTGGTTTTAAGCAAGGATACACAATTTTGTAACTACGTATCATTAGTCTCTACTATATAATATCTAAAGAAGGGAATAAGCTTCAACCTTTACCTTTCTTTCAGTTCCTGTTGATCGTTTGTGTTCTACGTGCCTTTTTCTTATCAGCCTTGACTTATTCAAAGTCAAAATATTGATATTCGTGGATATTGAAGATTAAGTACCCTTTGTTATTTAACAAATACAGATTAAATAGAATTCATCAATGACATTAAATTGATTTTTTTGTCTCATTTTTCATCTGTTTTCTTCGTAGCATTATTGTTAGCCTTGAGAACTTGACTCTTTTCAAGGCAAATACAAGGACTCGTCGAGATTAATGATAAAGTGCAGTGTAATGTCATGAATTTTAAACCAATGGACACATATTTGTAAACCAAAATGTTATGAATGAACCATCTTGCATGCTAGTTTTTATAGGTAATGGCTACAAAATTATTTTTTTTGTCTCTGTTTTTGAAGCTTGCCCCTATGTATTTTACAAGATTTCTATAATGTATGAATTTTGTATATGTCAAAACAAGTTTAACCTTGTAGATAAGTCAATTTGAAGCGTGTAAATCAAAATATTTAGGTCTTATCCAACACATTGTGACACTCACTGGGTACGAACATGTAGATCGCATGCATTATAAAATCGACTAAATAATTTATTCAAGTTTGATATGATTGAGCTTTTGATTTTGGCCCCATTTTATAAGTTACAATCCTTTTTTGTCGGAGTTCAGTATTTTTGTGATTGTACTTTTTTCTCATGTTTTACAAATAACGTAAATAAAAATTGTGTATGATTACATGCTTACTTTTCATTATTAAGGAAGTACTAAATAGATTAGATTGGGAAAAAATAGATTTTAGAATTGAAAGTATTATTCGGAAAAGCATTGTTCGTGGAATACAAAGAGGTAAAAACATCGAGAGTTATGAAACTTCTTTTGGATATATTTGAGTTTAAGAAATGGCGGGGAACGGATGACTTAAACTTTTACTTTATATATTCGTTGGTACCACTGGGTCCAATTTCAAAAGGAAAGAAATCTAGAATTTGATCACATTCAGATAAATGAACTTTTGTGACCAATTGAAGTCTTACATGAAAAGACAAATTGGGTGTTATTGGGCAAGATAGATTACCCCTTAACATAGGATAAAACAAAGAAAGAGGTCCGAACATCAAGCACAAAATCCTAAACCTCACTTGAGGTCGTCCTTATTTGAAAAGCTGAGCAATTTATGTTATTTGAAGAGACATTTATGTTTTTCTTTTTCAAGCAAAAATCTTTGAAAGATCATGCCATTGAAAAACTTTTTCCATTACAAATTACGTTATGTCATCGAAAATACCTTTGCTCTAACAGTTATAACTTACAAGGTATTGTATGACATCGAAAATAACTTGCTCTAACAAATTGTATGTTGACATGTAAGATTCTTGTTCTAACAAATTATGTTATTCCTTGGAATATACCTTTGTTCTTACAAATTATAATTTATACCAGTTATGATATGATAGTGGAAATACCATTTGCTCTAACACGTTACAATTTACCATTGAAAAGTCGTTTGTTCTATCAAGTTGTGTTACGCCATTCAAAAGATATTGTCTCTAACAAAGTATGATATGTCATTGAACAGACCTTTCTGGAATAAGTAGTTTTATATCATTGAAAAAAACTTTGCTCTGACAAGGTATGTTAAACCACTGAAAAAGGAATACATTATATAAGGTTTGATTTTTTTTATTCTTATGTTTTTCTTTTTGTTGTAGTGTTGTCTACGTGCCCCTTGTAAGCCTTGACCTTTACGGAGTCAAATGTTGGAACTCGTCGGAATTGATCACGTGAAACTTAAAGTATGTAATTTACAACCAATAAGTAGTCAATAGATTCCACAATGATATTAAATTCATATTTGTCTATTGTTTCCCTTCTGTTGTTTACTATCTATGTGCATTTATTGCTCACCTTGACCTTTATCAAGTCAAAAATGAGGATTCATCGAGCACACAACTACGCAAAACTGAGTAATTCATAACCAATAACATTTCAATAAATTCCACAATGATGTGACTGAATAATCTGTAAGCAAGTGTGTGCAAATATAATAAATTTAATATTTGTTTGGGTCAATTTTAACTTGATTTTTGATTTAAGCATGTTACATATTTATTGCTTACCTTTCAAATACGTTTCTGTTATTAATGTATAGTAAAAATATGTAATATGATAACCAATGAGAGAATTATTAAGCTAATCAATTTTAAAACTAAAGAACAAATATAAAAAATCATATTAAGTTATTGAAGTCTATTAAGATAGGACTTTTTTTAATACGTCTGAATCGGAATTTTCAATTAACTTATTGCATTTAGATGTAGGTTTCATTATAATACGTTATTCTGATTGGCTGATTGCAATTTTGCGTTATTCCTTAATCACAGGTAAATTATATAAAGACTTGATAAAAAGTTGTGTTTTCATGATTTTAGCTTTAACATGTAATTGTCTGTCTTGAATGCTTCTTTATGTGACTTCTTAGGGTTGTAAAAACGGTGACCGTGCGCACATTTTTAGAAAGACGCACTAACGTGCTTCCTACAAAATGTAATTTGGTCAACACTTTTACAACCGAAGGAAGTTACAAAAAGAAGCATTTAATTCTTAAATACATGCGAGTACACAACTTTTGTGGGGTTTTAATTCAATCCATAAAAATATTGGTTACTTTAATTGTAAGAAATACATGAAATACAATTTCCATTCTCAATTTTATATGATAATTCCGCAGACCACAAACAAACAAAAATTAACACAAATAAATAACAAACAACAAAAAAACACGAACGATGTCACCTGTTGAACTGGAAACATACCATAATCGATTGATGAAGCAACAATTTCCGGCCTTTGGTACTATACTTGTTTATATCGTGTTTGATAGTAATCACAATTTAATGCAGCACCAAGTAGAAAAATATATATTTGTATCTGTCATCGATGTGTGTCAGTGATGCTACAAATGCAATGCTGATGTTGTAAATAAATTAATTAATTTGAAGATTTGATTGTTTAAGGGAAAGAAATTTTTTGTTCTCTTACATTTTTTTTAGGAACGACTGCTTAATAAAATGAAAATATATCGAAATTTAACCAAACAGCGCGCAAAATAGTAAGATTGATTTAACGACGTCAAAATTTAGAAAGATACTACGAGCAGCTTGCAACATCTCACAATTCAGTGGAAGACGTCCGTAATACGAAAGTAATTATGTTACATCGGTAATTGTGATAGTTTCATGTATATTCGGTCCTCAATTGAAAATAAAAAAAATGAGGTACGATTTCCAATTGGACAACTCTCCACCGGATACCTAATTACATGGAAGTTAAGAATTACAATGTGAAGATGCCCGTGCGGCCTTCGCCAATAACCAAAACCCACATACCATAGTCAGTTATAAAAAAGGCCTCGGAATAACCAACGGAAATCAAGTAAACGAGAAATCTAACGACTCATACATGTCATACATAGTCTGTCTATGTACAATTTAACAATGGTGTTCTCTTTATAATTGTCTCACATGCTATTGCTCTTTTGTAGCTTATTAAAACGTATACGGCGAATGACATGTATTTGTTCACGTCTTTTCTACATTGTCATCAATAGATTGATTTTCGATCAATGACATTCTTACCACACCTTCTTGTTTTTATATCAGAACTGATAATTTGATTCCGAATTTTGATTGAGATACTTGTTTTGATTCTCACGTGTTTATCAATCAATTATGAACAAATAAAATGAACACCGTGGTGAAAAATTACATAGAGTCTGGACTGATTTGGATAGGGCGAGTCTATTTTTTGTATTCCTCAAATATGTAAACCATTTCCTTTTGATTTTTTTTAACCATTATTCTTTATTAATTTTATTGTTATAGTAGCACCTCATTGTATATATGAATATTCTGGTATTAGCAATTAGCAAAATCGTACTGTAGACCAATTTAATTGATATAATGAGCATCCATCCATGGAAACTTTTTGCATTATATCATTGATATTGAAATTAAATAGTTTGGTCAGTTATTTGATTACAGAGAACAACATAAAATTCCAATTTCTCTGTAGACGACCAAGAATTTGTTGTACAAAATAGTTTCATCTGTTCCTTGTTTATCTTAACATTTTCTTACAGTTCTTTACACCTACATTTTATTTTCATTTTATGTTGATTTAAGAGTGAGTCACAATTATGTTTATTTTGACTGGTCATCAAGTGTTTGAAAATTATTCTAAATTTACATTTGAAATAAGGTTGAATATGTTGTTATTCCAAATCATATAAAAATCACTGTTTTGTTCATGTGAAGAAAATATGTTGACCCGAAAGATTGTTTTCTTTAAAGATAAATCATGTCCAATTCTAAATGTAATATTTTTATAAGAAGAGAAATATTATTAAATAGTCTCAATCTTATTGTTGTAGGACTACTCATCTGTAAAATATTATTATTTTTTTTTATTTTCAACTAGACATGAAAGCTTTAACATAAATTTGCTGATCTCGATGGTGAACAAACAATCATAGTTTACCCTTCCAGACGTTATGCTACTATTCGTTAGCCATTTATAACGCGTTTAGAATACAGTTGAAAATTTGTTATCTGATTTTTCTAGTAATATTGTTTATACATAAAACAATAAAGCATCTGAAATCACCCCTAGATTTTGATGGGATCTCTGTTGTTTTTGTGCCTTTGTTTGTATTTTTTTTTTTGAAATTCATGCCACTGTCCTTTAAGTGGGCGACATAGCGCTTTAAAACCAGCTTCAAGTCAGGAATATGACAAATGGTATCCATTCGTTTGATATGTTTTGTCATATGATTTTGCCATATGATTAGGGACTTTTCTATTGAATTTTCCTTGGAGTTCAGTTTTTTTGTGATTTTACTTTTTATAAAAAGTTAGTTTTGACTGTGATGTTATTGAGATCCATTTTCCGTGGCCAGAACAGAATGTATCATGCAATCAAATGATTGAACATGTATTTAATTTAACTGGTCTGAAAAACATTTGTCAATTATCTATCATGATCCATATAAAAAACCTAGATCTTCTTCTTCGTATTTTTCTCCATTTGTGTTTAAATTGCTGATTGTGTTTAATGGTGTGGTCTGTTAGGATGAGCTGTGTGGCCCTAACTGACTCGAATATTTACAAGAATTACGAACAAAGACAAACATGAAATAATGTTATGAGAACATTCAGATGAAATTGATTTTTAATCTTAAAACTAAGTTGCAATTTCTTAAACTTTATGTATGTTCAAAGGGGTGGACATAATTTTGATTATTTGATGTTGTGATTGCTAAAACAACAATCCAATAGAATATATGTTTCAAAATAATTGAGTTCGGCTATCTTTATAATGAATGCTCCCTG
Source organism: Mytilus trossulus (assembly GCF_036588685.1). NCBI lineage: Eukaryota > Metazoa > Mollusca > Bivalvia > Mytilida > Mytilidae > Mytilus > Mytilus trossulus. The sequence continues at coordinate 55,110,308 of NC_086386.1, read as the reverse complement.
TGTAAATGTAGTTGTTTTAAGAGTTATGTTTGTACAATTATACCAATTAAAGGAATGGCAACTCAACGACACAAAAAACAAAAGATATTTTTACAATTACCGTAAAAGCGTCGGTCCTTAGTTTAATCTCTATTTGATAGTCAATATTCGGATTTTACTTTTTGTCATGTCTTCGAAAACATTTAGGTGTTCAAAGAAATCGACTTTAGAAACGCTACCATATGACAGTAAAGTAAGTTGTGAAACAAAAAGGCTATACTGAACTTAAGCTACTTTTTTTTGGTTTTCGAACATTTTAGAATTTACTGTTTTCAGAAATGAAGTTTAAATATTTATATGCTGAAAAGGAAAGTTATCTTGCAAACCTGTTGATATCCTTGGGTTAATATATGATCTTATTTTGTAAATAGTTTCGACATTGACAATGTTTACAATTTGCATTTTGATCTCATGTAAAATATTGGAATTCATTTATAGGCCATATTGCTTTGGATATAATATAATAAGTCTAACTTAAGGTTTTTGACGCTTCTGAAAATATTTTTTTTTTAATACTAAAATTGAGTAATCTTATTTCATTTTATTATTCACAATATTTTATATTACCCACTCATGTATGTACGTTACTCTAGAATACTTAATCCTTCACAAGACGTTTTAAAGTACCAAAGATTTAAGTGTTCATACTCTGGTTATAAATCGGAATAGACATTTTTCTTCCAAGCAATTAAACTTTAGAAAATGAAAATTTCCTCCAAAACAAAGATGGCTGAGACAGGCGAAATTTAAAAGATTTACAATTTGTTGTTTTTGACGTCGGTTTAGGTTTGGTTTTAAATCTTTAATTTCGATTTTGCTTTGATTTTTCAACTGTTTTTGTTTGACCGTATCTATGTAGGCGCAACCCACGCCTTTGCACTATGAACTTCAACTTCGTACCTAATTTGGCCTGTTTAAATCTTCTTTTATTTGGCGTTTTTAGTAACTCATTTGTACACGAAATGTGCGTCTGAGTAGACACTTTTAATTAATGTGTTCTTAATTATATACTTTATTAATAGTCCAATTTAGTTTTGATATAATAAATTATGTGTGTACAGTTGCGCTTGTTGCAAACCAAAGTTTCATCTGCGCTGCTTTATTTACGTAAAGAATAATGAAAAACATGAAGCCATTTAGAATTACAGAAAAGAACATTTGTTGCTACAATCTGATTAGTGTCATTACTATGATGTTGTCAAACCAATACCTTTTGCCTTATTTATTATCAATTACTTTGCATTATTGCAATTGAGAGAAAAAAGTAAACATTCAGATAACCAGTATTTAACGCGTGTCAGAAGTTTAATTGCATAATTCAGCGATATTTGAATTGCATATTTTGGTATAAAAATACAAAGATTATATCTACCAATAATCTAAATGAAAAATACAAGTATAATTGAATTTTTAAACGATAGCAATTAAGTAAACAAAGATAAAGTACTCGGTATTATCTCGGTACATTTATAATTACTAGCATTATTTTATTTCTTGATCACTCCCCCGATGAATATATTGTTCACAACTTCGCGTAATCGTCGAGTTCTTTGTGATAAACATGTTTATTATGTTTTCATCCTCCCGACGAATGGTAGAATTTTGTCCACAAATTGACGTTGAATTACTGAGGTCTTTGTAACTATGTGCATATTTCATTAAAGCTTTACAAAATATTCATATTTTTTCTTAATAATTATACATATTTGTATGACAAGAAATCTTAAGTATTTTTGTAATCAATCAAACGCTAAAAGTTGAATAAATAATGTTTCAACTATTGCTTTTAATTTCTTTTTTCATATTTTTTTTAAAAAATAAATTCATAACTCCAATGAATGGTCAATACCAACACTAAGGTTGTTAGTTCAAGTTCCGCAAATGCGTTCTACTCACATTGTATTTGACAAGGATTGTCATTTTATATTGTACTATTTTGATTCGTGGTTTCGATTGTCGGAAGAAGCTGGAGAGAAACACCAAAATCAGTTGTGAAAAATGAATATCCTAGTCAATTAAGATTGGTGGCAATCGCGACACGCCTGTCACGTTTGAGGTTAGGACCCACCACCTCAATGTTGACTGGGTAGTGATACAGTAAGTCGATAAAACAGCGTCCAATGAATAATGCACTATTTGATTTTCCTAATATAACATATTTACTCGAGCTTAATTATGTTTTCGATATATATCATATGTATCTAATTTAACATTTCTTTCATTTTATTTTTATTTTGTCCCATTCAAAATATTTCAAAAATATCTAAAGAATGCAAATAAATGTCGAAATACATTTGGATATAATCTCCTTGCATTTATCATCAATGGCATTTCGTTATCTACATACACACTGACTCGGCACTTTTCCAAATGGCAATGACCTGCTGTTCAACCTCGAAAGAACCATATGTATACATTTTATAATATAAACTGCTGTTGAACTTGGAATCCAATTTAATATATTTCCATTTAAATGAATGATCATGTCATGTACCTCGATTTCACTTCATTAAAGTTTGATAACAAAATCAGATGTATATATTTGTAACATTAACTACTGTTGAACCTCAAATTCAATTTAATATATATGTTTATTAAAATGAATGACTTCTTTGAATACACTTTATTGAAGTTTTATAAAAAGAAACAGATGTATATATGTGTTACTTGCTTACGCTTACTTTATTGAAAATGGTGCTCTTTTCATCAACTCAAATGCCAGTGCTTCAACACTTACTTGATTTAACGAACTTTTCCTTAATTTCCCTGGCCGTTGATAATTTCAGAACTGATTATAAAACCAAGTCTTCAAGTCAGTCAAAGTTGATCATTTAAATGCTGCTAATGAATGTCATTTTACATATACCTCTTCATGTAGTGAGGTCTTATCTATCCATAGTTATTTCAAATGTAATGTTTTTTTGTGTAAATGATGATGTTACTTTTTTCGTTTGAGGTGCATTGTTTTAAACATAAACTTTTTACCTAGGTAATTGTAAAGCTCGCTAACTTTGCGTTTTAAGATTTCTTAAGTCAGAAGTGTCTTTGTGTCTTTGTGTATTCATTTTATTTAGTAGCATACACTATTATTGTTTTTTTTTTTCATTTATTTTCCTTTTCCTATCACATCCTTTGTTGCAGTTGGTGACTGTGATCACGTGAAAAGACTTGTTGACAAGGTGAAATAGATATCTGTAAAACAATCGACAAACAAATTTTAATTAGCACAGCGTTCTATTGCACTGCGTACATTTGTCGTTGTAATGTAATAAGCTAATTTCTAAACCTAGTGAGTTAACTTAACAGAACTATGCACAAAGAATGTTCCTGTACCCGGCTTTCAACTGACATCCCAATCTTTAAACTAAAAGGAGATGTCTGTATGGTGGTGAGATATAATACTGGAACCCAACATTTTACCAATTTCAGCAGTTCTCTGCCAATAGCTAAAATGAGAGCGGAGTAGAGGGATATTGGGTTATATTCCCAGATGGATCAAATCCAAGACGTTTAAATTGGTGTATGCAGCTTGTTGACTCACTACAAATTAACTTTAAGACCACAATGGCTGCAGTTAAAACTGTAAATGATATGACTTATGTACGCATTACCTATGGGCCAACCGTAGGGCCACGTGGTAAGCTTGAGACGCACTTAAAGATTGGAAAGATAAAAAATAGACCTTACTATATGACTCAGCCTCAACAAATTAGTTAGAGAGCCAAATTAATGCGGAGTTGAAGAACATCGTATCAAAAATATCCTCCAAACAGTGATCAGTATAGTTCAAAAATCTGCAGGTAGAAAAATCGTGATTTTTTTATTTTCCTCAATGGTTAATCAATAGTGGTTATTATCACATAATTATATGATTGCATAAGCAGGACGTGTCTATGTTTTTATTTCATGGTATAAATTTACTTTTGTATATACATGTAATAGAACTCCGTAGTTCGGAAGGTACTGAATTCCGCAATGACATTTATGAAAAACCTTAAATTATTGACTTTACAAATATATTTGTATGGAGATCTTATAAATACTTATTTTAAGCACTTTACATTTTGATTGTTTATTGCTGTCAATCAATCTGCCTTTTCATATAAAATTAAGTACCTAATCGAGGGTACAATTACTAAGTTAAAGTCTACATCATCATGTTCAATACATTTATTAATCTCTGACAACATTTAATGTACAGTTTACATCCAGTCCAATTAAAATTTTACGTTTATAAATTATTGGTTACGAAATGAAGAGGTGAGCGGTACGTTAAATTTGATCAAGACAAAGTCCACCCTGAAACTAGAGACAACACAAAACCAGTATATACTTGTGCAAAATACATATTTTCAGCTGATGCAATTTTTTACTACCTTTGCACAAAATTCGTACAGAGTTATGATTTTTGTTTTGAGCAAAATTCAAAAGTGAGAGGTTTAGCGCTATAAAAACAGGTTCAAACCACCATTTTCTACATTTGAAATGTCTGTACCAAGTCCGGACAGTTGTTGTTCATACATTTGATGTATTCTGTCATTTGATTTTACCATGTAATTAGGGACTTTCCGATTGAATTTTCTTCGGAATTTATTTATTTTTTTTATTTTACTTTTTACGTTTCTAACTTTTAGTGTTTTAAGTCTTATTATTTGGGCAAACCTTAATACCGTACAGTATTTATTATATTTATATATTATGTAGCTGTATTGTCGTACAGTCCCAGTACTAAATAGTGTTTGTCACATACATGATATACCAGGGATTGCTTCTATGATAAAGCGGAGACTCATTGGCACTCACACCACATCTGCCTATATCTACATAATATATTTTAATACTTAATTTATCATGTGTATTGATTACCAATTTGATTCTGTTATTACATACGTTTTTAACAATCTACGTCCCTTTGTCAATCAAAGACTGTTTTTTTGCCCAAACTGCTTTCCTTTGACTGGTTAAACGCCGGACAAAATTGGCATGTGCCATATAAAAGCATGAAAACCTCTGGTATCAGAAGTTTTTAGCTTTAAAACAGAATTAATGAAATGATATTGAATTAAAAATCTTAAAGATTACACAGATTACGCACAGATACATTTGGTTTTTCCTCTAGTTCTCCATTGTCAATAGAAATTAATGTCCTCCTAAGGGAGACAATCAAAACAGGGATCTATAATTACAGAATCAATAGCAAACAGACTTTGCAGTCCACTTAAACGAACCAAACTAATGAATTTTCTGCGATTGACAAATCTTGCTTGACATACAGGAGGGTTTGAAAACATGTTGATCATTTTTTAATGTCACTGTAAAGATCATATATTCGATTCAATGAGAAAAGTCAGAGAGAAAACATTTTTTGTTAAATTAAAAGTGCATTGAATGTGTCGGATTCATTTTGAATTTGTTTGATTATCAAGAAATAGTTTCATATATAGTTATCAAAGGCCTAGGTACACAGATTATAATTTAGTACGCCAGACGCGCCTTTCGTCTACATAAGACTCATCAGTGACGCTCATATCAAAATATTTATAAAGCCAAACAAGTACAAAGTTGAAGAGCATTGAGGATCCAAAATTCCAAAAAGTTATGCTAAATACGGCTTAGGTAATCTATTCATACATTTTTGATTTATACTTTATAAACAGTATACAGTTTTGATGATGACATGTTTGCTAACAGGGGTGGGAATAAGATCTTTCATGGCTTATGCTAATAACCATATGACGTAAAACGCATGTTTAAGTAGTTTGGCTATTGAAGGCGAGTTTTTGTTTTCATCAAGTACACTTATATTCATTAAACAAAAAATGTTGCATTAAATATTTCTTATAGAAGATATAAGTTATATATGTCAATGAAACCAAAATCCAAGCACATAAAAGCCATAGAGACTACAAGTGTTATGATGATATTTTAGGCTGGACATATTGCATGAGACAGTCCTCTACAGATATTGTGGTATTAACCACATGTCGCCTTTACATTTATAATAACGAAAAACATGTATCATAATGGGAAATAAACTGTACAAATTAAAAACAAACAAACAAGATGTTCAGTACACGTTAAATATAAAATGTGAAAAAAAACAACGACACTCTTACGTACAAATCATCGTGGTCCTATATTCCCAAAATTACTTTGAGTCCTTTCAGAACCACTGAGGAGTTGTCACATTGTACCTGTTCGGTTCATTAAACTACAACTGTTTTCCCAGGCCTTTTCCTTGTAACGACAATTAATTTTCTTATTCCTTATACAAGCATTTTCTATATGGCCCTTGCAATTGCAGTTCCATAATTAAAAATAAGATATATCTTATTTTAAATCTACTAACGGCAGTATGAACTTCTTAAAATGTGCTTTTAAATAAATACGCGAACGACAATTAATCAAAAAGAGTAACAATATAAAGATGTATTATGTTTTATGGATTAACCATTTATATTTTATTTCCAATCTGATCCATTTGTCTTATTGGCAGTACTTGGTCATGTCAGTACAATGTTCGAGCATCGTCTCGTTATCTTTTGTAATGAAAATAGTTTTTCTCATCAAGTCATCGTTTTTTATTCCTTTATGCTGGTCTAGTAAGATAGATGTCCTATGATATTTATAATTACTTCCGGCAGGAAGAAGGTACCTATAAGTTGATAAGACTCTTTTACATCAGCGGCAGATACGTGAGTAACTTGTTATAAAGCTGTCATCAATATTGCATGGCATGATTGATTGATTAAAAGGCGAAATTAGGGTAACACAGGACAATGGCCATAGTGTTCAGCTAAAAGAGAGAGATAAAAAAGATAAAAAAAACAATGATACCATAAATTTGCAGTATAAAGTCTGTAAAGCGGCTTTTGAGAAATAAACGTGAAAAGAATTTTGAAATTAAATGTCATGTGAATGGATTATTCATGCTTACCCTCATTTTTAATATTGTAAACTCCAATCCAGCAAAAAAACAACACTTGGAGGACACAGCATTGAGTAAAAGCACATTAGATCATCCTCGGATTTTGCATAATGGGATTTGTGTTGTTCAGCCTTGAGTTTCTATGTAGAGTTTTGTCTTTTGGCCATTTTTTTGTGCATAGCATTGTTTGTTTGTGTCCATTTAGAGTTTTTGAAAATACAGTCTGTTATGCGGTATGGTTGTTTGCTCATTGTTGAATGCCGTATTCGAACCAATAGTTGTTATAAACAACTTAAAAGTTGTCTCTTTAGCACGCATACCACATCTACTTTTTTATATCAATATAAATTTTACTTGGAAAAGTTAGAAGATGTGGTATGATTGCCTAATAGACAACTCTCCGCAAAAGTTCAAATGACTTAGAAATTCACAACTAGCATGGATTAGTATACAGACTTCAACAATTAGTAAAACTGGTACCGTATAGTCAAATTTGCAAATTTCACTATAAAAGAGTTATACTCAATATTTCCTTGCAAGTCCATCTGAAAAATTAATCAAAACCATTGCGTGCAACAAAGGTTAGATAAGACAATTTGTCGCAAAAGCATAAACATATTACCATTATGCTATAAAAATGGAAACGTTGTACAGAATCTTTATGTTTCATCTGAATAAACAAAATTGTGAAAGATAAATGATCACGTCCGCAGAATGTTATTGGCAGACAAATCTCAGTCATCAATTGTAAACAAAATAATTTCCCATATAATTCATCTCTGCGACTTTATTTACAAAACATTACAGTGGTCTAGTAATATAATAAGCCAATCGAAGCAATAACCGGAACTAAGGTAATTTCATTGTCGATTCATTGACTCGTGATACAAGCAGCAGATAATTACTCCTCCATTTTGAAACGGACATTGGTAACCTAGAAAAATATACTATGCACGTACGCTTAATTAAAACATATACACCATGACTGGGATAGTTTAAATCGAAATCACAAAAGGCCTCATAACTAATACATAAAACGATACAATAAAACAGGTCAATGGAATGGATGCAACTCAAAGCAACAGATAAAAATGTTCAAAACAGACAACAACCAACTTAATCTGAATATCATCAACGTTTTGTGAAGATATACATGAAATACAAACATATTTATTCAGTTTTCAATACAACTTGGTATATAAATCAGTAAATCTTACCCATATATTTTGTTATGAAAATTAAAGAGCCCTCAAAAACAGAACTTATGAAAACATTATCTGACACACATATCCTAAATCAAAACGTCGTCCTGTTTCTATTGAAAAGGGTAACTTTATGAATTGATTATAATAACTTTAAGGCAACGTATGATAAAATACTCATTATGATTTAATTTTTTTAATATGTCAGAAAATACCAGATTCCACAAGAATGTGTCCATTGTAAACGGATGCCCCACTTGCATCATTGGATAATTTTATGAGTCCAGTGGACCTTTCAATTTGGCGTAAAAACTCTTATTTGGCATTTGAATTAAAGATCATATCATAGAAAACATGAGTAATACATGTAATAAGTGTAAAAAGGGTACTCAGATTTGTTTCTGTAGAAAAATGGTTGATTGAACCTAGTTTTATAACTAGTTATAAAACCTCTCACTTGTATGGTAGTAGCATTACATTTTATCATATTGACATTTTGTATATTGTGTAAATCTGATTCGATGTCATATTCATACTAAAATCGCCTGAAGCGGGAAGATCAACAAACAAACGGACGTACGGACCGCAAAACATAATTCCTCTCTACTATCACATGCGAGGCATTTATATGTTTGGGTCTTCTCAATCTACATTAAATTAACAAAAGACTCTATCATGGCCCCAATAAAACATAAGTATGCAAGTGCCTGCTCTCTAGTGACAGCCGTCATATACAAATGGGCCGTTTGAACATATATTCGCTACTTACCATTCCATAAAAACATAAAACGTTTTCAAAATAGGTTTTGTAAAATATGAACGAAGTATCCATTTAAACACGCCGCAACCTTTTGTTTTTTTTGTAATTTGAAATTACCTAGTGTTGTTGCTAGGAATTTAAGTTATTTGGGTTTTTAGGGACTTTAATTGATCTTCAACTTAGGTTATTTGTCTAAAATCTTTTACTGTTTTGAACATTTTTTTTTATTCCATACCTTATCATTCTTTCTATACATGAACTTCATCTGAACTCTGTGAATACGACTTTTATATATGAGCTCTCACCATATTAAATCTTTATGGAGGATATTAATTAATCAACTGCCCATTGAAAAAGCATTTATATGATAAATGGACATTTTTATTGTATTTAATCAATACGTAACAACTATGATAAACCATTTCACAGTATATAAAAGAGGTCCTGCCAATAGAGACACAACATTAAAAAGGGATTAAACATGGCATTGACTTTTAAATTGATCAATGATAGAACTAAAATATTTTAACGTTTGTATTGCTCGCGATATACATTATTCAATTGTTAAGGTTATTGTGTCTACAACGACTAAAATGTTTTGGAATTAACCATCAGTAAGACAGTAACCCAGTTAACACAAAAACATCTTTTAAATGTTAACAAAATATTTTGTCAAATGTTATAAAGATATCGCAGAAAATATCATAATCATGTTACAAAGTATGGCATCAAAAATGTTTTCCAAATATTTTCCAAAACATTTCAATAATATGATAACGTCATTAAAATGTTATTAAATTTTGAAGCCAATGTTTTAAAATGTTTTTGAAATGTTTTTAATTCTTGTTTTATGGGGTATGTTTAAGGAATATCATTAAAATATTTAATAAAAATTAAAAAAAACATTTTTAGAACATAATTCAAACATTTTCCTGATTTAAATGTTCAGAAAATGTTAAAAAAAAACATTTCATATAACATTGAATAATGTTTGATAAATGTTATATTCTAAAAACATCTTTGAAATATTTTCCAAAACATGTCAATATCTTTAAAACATCTTTATAATGTTTCAGAAATTGTAGCCAATGTTTTAAAAATGTTTTGTATCAATGTTTTATGTGTATGTTCATATAATATCATTAAATGTTTGACACTGGTTGTACTGTTCAGAAAATATAATTGGAACATTATAATTAAATAAAATGTTTGATAAATGTTTTCACAAGTAATCTGCACATCTAGATTGTAATAATTTTTCAATATCTTTTAAGTGTTTTAAAATTTATTTGTTGAAGAAGACTGTCCAGTTACCTATCAGAGTTAACTTCTATGCCGTTTGGTTCTTAGTGGTTAATTGTCTCAGTTGTCAATGATAGCAATTCTTCTCTTTCATGAAATTTAAAAAAAAAATAAACTCAAAACATCTGCTTTTGTCAGTTGTCTTGTTTGTTTTAATGTTGTTGTTGTTGTTGGATTGATGTCTCCTTTTACTGATTTTTTTTCTGTTTTGAATTAACTGCCATTTAACTTGTTGTGCATTCAAATAGTATCCCCCTCCCAAAGATTTTAAATTTTCTGTTGGTTTTACAGCTGATATCAATAAGTATATAGCTAAAGGTAATATCTTTGGTTAGCTTGCTTGCTAGTTGAACTGTGAATTCATTGTAAGGCAATATATACCACCCTCCTTTCGAAGTAACTTGTACTACAGACAGTCAGATCGGCAGGAGGGTGGTATATCTTACCTTACACTTACTTCAAAGTTCAGCTAGCAAGCAAGGTAACCAAAGATATTACCTTAAGCTACATATTTATTGAAATTGGCTGTATTACTGAACTTATTTTCCTTCTTTAGACCTTTAGTTTTCATTATGTTTGGCATGTCATTGTTTCTTAGATGACACAATCAACAAAATGAAAGATTGCAACAATAATTAAGGGAAGATATTGATTTATTTCATTGCATGATAATCAGTTTTCTTTTTCCTCCTCAACCATTCCTCTTTTCCTTTTGCCAGCTACATTCTTCTGAAATTTAAATATATTATATAAATATCATTCCTGCAAAAACTATTGAACATTTGCTAAATTTCTTATTAAACCCAATAGACCAGTTATGTTCATATATATTAGAAAACATCTAATCAGTTTCAATCAGTGGCACCTCACAATATCAACCATTATTTTAAACAATTGAAGTGTCAAACATATACAGTGGGCATAGGATATTTGGGGAAATAAAATATAAACATGTGGTCATTTGAGTGCTGACATCAAAAGCCATTTGCCTGAATATAACCTTAATATTTTTAAAAAAGGTCTTGAACAGAGACAATTTTAAGTTTAATGACAGTTCTTTTTTTTAACACTTACAAAGATGTTCAAAATTGTGTTATGAACTCAACATTTTATTAACTACATCAACAGGGGTTACAGATTAGATCTCATGAATTCTTTCTCATACTATTTTTTTTCATCAAATGCCCTTAATGAGTTTATGCTGCTCCTTACAAATTTACACTTTGTCGATACATGACATACATGTATGTGCCAAACAAAAGTCCATTATATATAAGAAGTCATACCTTCACATAATTTGCTCCTCCAGGATGGTTTGGAGCATTTCTCAATACTTCTGCTACTTCATATTCCAGGTCTTTTATCTTAAATCGATCATTTGTTGCTCTTCTTATTGATCCTGTAACAGATATTAAAGTCCATTAGAAATATTACATTCAATACAAGAAACAATGAAATATACATATTTTCATATAAATGCAGAATTCAGGGTCATCAAAGTTTTATTAATGATTACGCACATCAGAAGGAGAGAATAGTTTAAGAGGGTGTTTTATTGCTATAAAAATCTATTTAAACATAATTGTTCCAATATTTTCAGGAATTAAAGATAGCAATAACTTACTAATTGAGATAATAACAAAAATACCTTTTTCAACTTACTTAATATAGTTTTGTATGAACTTGTTTCCAAAAAGCACAGTTTTCCCTTTTGACCAGTCAAACTCTACTTGGACATAAGTCCATTTGTAAAAACGGACCTCATTTGGCCTCTGACCACGGACGCCAAGTCCACCCCTCCTCTTAGTTTGGATAGTATGTTGATCTGAAATAAAGAGACATTTGATCAAAAAGAGTTTTATTTATAATTCTCTTTATTTAACCAATTTTTTCATAAGGCCATGGAAAATAAATTGTTGGTTTCCTCTAACATTGGAAAATTCTAAAGACCTGGCAGGCTTTTTTTTTGTTACCATGCATAATTTTATATCTTTATGTTTTATTTCTATAGTGGAAGTATCAACTTGCATATATTTATCACTTTAAGTTGTCTCTGCAAAAAAAAAAAAAAAAATATTTCATAGAAATTGATCCAATATCCACCCATTTAGGTGCGAATCATATCTCTGGCCTTACATTGATACTGTGCTATGTACGCAATGTTTCAGGTTATTTCGGAAATGTTTTTATTCCAGGGAAACCTTCATCAGAGACCACCCCTATTGTTTTTGTTTTGATTTGTTTTGATTTTTTGATTTTTGATTTTTAATTTTTTTTTTTTTTTTTTTTTTTTTTAATTTTTTTTTTTTTTTTTATTACTATTTTACTTTAATTTTTTTTTAATTTTAAATATTTTAAACCGTTTCTGAATTGTGTGTTTTTTTTTTTTTTAAATAATTCCACTTTTTGATTTGTTTTTTGTTTTTCTTAACTTTTTCAATCAATGTTGAATTAATTAATTAAGCGTTTCAGAGTACGAATTGGTCCTCAGAAGAATATCAGTTTACATGTGTTGTTTACATGATGGTCATTAATTAGTTCCGCACAGTTAAATGTTTAGTAGGAACTGTGAGGATTAGATAAATAATTTTATAGTTCGTTTAACTAATTCACCAATGTTTCTCTTTCTTTTGAAACCTATTGATAGGTTTTTATGGAACTTAGCACCTATTGTAGAATCCGTTTTAATAAGATGCCAGTATTTCCTGAATACTTTTTGAAGTTTTTCTGCTTGAGGATGATAATTTGTAATGAATGATACATTGTATTTATTTTCAACTTTGTTCTTTTTCTTTAATTTAATTTGTCTGTCTTGGAATTTGATTTTTGATAGAATTTGTTCAACCAATTTCCGTTTATATCCTCTTACTAACAGTTTTTCAATAAAGAGATTTTTTCTGTTTTGAAATTCACTTTCATTGTTGGTGTTTCTAAGTATACGAATGCCTTCGCCTTTAATAAAAGATTTAAAGTTTGAGATGGGATGGTTTGAGTTTTTATGAAGATATTGGAATTTTTATAGAAATTGATCCAATATCCACCCAATTTGATTGAAATAACAAAACTCATCCTTTCCAATAATGAATTTACCTTTCATATCGACAAATCATTGGAGCATCAATGGGAGCAACAGCTTCCCCTGAAATATGTGACATTGCTATTTACAATCACATAAACTCAATCCTAATAAACTCTCCAGTCTCTGAAAAAATAATTTTTCATAAAAGAATGAGAGATGATGGACTTCTAATGGTGAAAGCAAAAGAGTCTGAAATTTACTTTATGTTTGAAAATGCAAATAAACAACATGACCTGCTAAAGTTCACTTACGAATGCAATAAACAGTCCATAAAATTTCTAGACCTAGAAATCTTCAAGGGCGAACGCTTCAAAAATACTGGTGTTTTAGACCTGAAATGTTTTACGAAGAAAACTGAAAAATTCCAATATCTTCATAAAAACTCAAACCATCCCACCTCAAACTTTAAATCTTTTATTAAAGGATTAAAGGCGAAGGCATTCGTATACTTAGAAACACCAACAATGAAAGTGAATTTCAAAACAGAAAAAATCTCTTTATTGAAAAACTGTTAGTAAGAGGATATAAACGGAAATTGGTAGAACAAATTCTATCAAAAATCAAATTCCAAGACAGACAAATTAAATTAAAGAAAAAGAACAAAGTTGAAAATAAATACAATGTATCATTCATTACAAATTATCATCCTCAAGCAGAAAAACTTCAAAAAGTATTCAGGAAATACTGGCATCTTATTAAAACGGATTCTACAATAGGTGCTAAGTTCCATAAAAACCTATCAATAGGTTTCAAAAGAAACAGAAACATTGGTGAATTAGTTAAACGAACTATAAAATAATTTATTTAATCCTCACAGTTCCTACTAAACATTTAACTGTGCGGAACTAATTAATGACCATCATGTAAACAACACATGTAAACTGATATTCTTCTGAGGACCAATTCGTACTCTGAAACGCTTAATTAATTAATTCAACATTGATTGAAAAAGTTAAGAAAAACAAAAAACAAATCAAAAAGTCGAATTATTAAAAAAAACAAAAAAACACACACAATTCAGAAACGGTTTGAAATATTTAGAATTAAAAAAAAAATAAAAGTAAAATAGTAATAAAAAAAAAAAAAAAAAAAAAAAAAAAAAAAAAAAAAATTAAAAAAAAATTAAAAATCAAAAATCAAAAAATCAAAACAAATCAAAACAAAAACAATAGGGGTGGTCTCTGATGAAGGTTTCCCTGGAATAAAAACATTTCCGAAATAACCCGAAACATTGCGTACATAGCACAGTATCAATGTAAGGCCAGAGATATGATTCGCATCTAAATGGGTGGATATTGGATCAATTTCTATGAAATTATGCCTTAATAAAACGTTGAAACTATCGACAATAGGCATGCATCCCATTTTTTATGATGTAAGTGGGCACGATTCAGTCTTTTTATATTCTATATTTAAAGTATGACTACCAGGGAATTATGACAACGACAATGGCCAAGAAGTCTACGTACTATGTAGCCCATTTTCTGTATCACTAGCATGTTAATACTGAGGCCGCTAACAATGGTCAAAGAGATTAAGAAGCGGCTAGCTACAACACAATTAATTAGTCAATTATTAAAGTTTTAATCGCTTACTTTATCCAAATTCTAGTTGTTGTCAATTGTAATCAAGTGAAGGCTTCAAAAGTATAAAGACATTTACGCTGGCAATACCATTGTTTTAATCTTCCGTAATGGCATGTACATGATCTTGTTTTTTGTAAACAAACAAAAGTTGCATATCAGTTTTGTTACACTCCCCTTTCCCCACAAAAAAAAACAACAACAAAATCAAAGCAAAAACAAAACACAATTAAATGATACTTATGACTTTTCATTTTTTTTAGCTGTTGCTGTTACCTGATGTTGCAATTGGTATGGTGGTCTTAGTATGAAGGATTGTTACCAAAAGCCTGCTGGTTTGGTGATCTGTTTTTTTTCTTTTGATTTTTTTGCCTAATCATTTCTCCGCACACCACGATGTTATATCTGCTATCATGCGTATACATATAATCAAGGTACCCCAGTGTATCACCACCCCAGAGGTCAGCACTTCGGTGTTGACATGAATATCAACTATGTTGTCATTTAATATAAATTTCCTGTTACAAAACCTTGAATTTTTCGAAAAACTCAGGATTTTCTTTTGGAATTATGGGTCCTCAGTGCTCTTCAACTTTGTACTGGTTTGTTTATATAAACATTTTTATGCACAAAAAATCAAACTCCTGTATGTCATTAGAAAACAAAAACTGCTTTGAATTTTGGTAAAAAATTGAAGGAGAAAATCACTTGTCAGTCCCGAAAAAAATCCAACTCCTCATAAAAAAAAGATAAACTGCCGGTCTGTAAGCAAAGCAAATATATATAGTAACGAAGTCACGAGGGAAAAAACAATAAATATAACAATGTTGACCTAGATCCTGAAAAATAAAGCCGAACAGACTATGTATATTGAGTATCGGTTACTGTCTTGAGCAAGTTTATTTTCAGATTTATCTTCAAAGATAATATATATCCAACCTACGCGATGATTTAATGAAAAGCCTTTAGTAATTTTACTTTTATTTTTAAAACCATACACTTTAAATTAGTATATTAGTATGATTAGTACTATCCACAATTTAACCTAGCATTGATCTCAGTTCCGGGATTTTCAAATTACAACACCCGAAATCAGGATTTCTACATTTCATTTATAAATGTTCTGTAACGTAATAGAAATAGTATGCAAATTAATCAGTGTTTTCGAAATTTATCAATTGATTTATGATAATTTTAATAGCCCATATGTATAATTATCAATGTAAGAAGATGACAACCCTCCCCGAAATACCATAACAATAACATGTTACAACTTTAGGTCATGGTACGGCCTTCAACATTTTGAAATTGCGTTAAATACAAACAAATCAAGCAGTCAGAAAAGTGAGCTGCATCATCGACAAAAAAATTCCAGACTACCACAAATTGAACACTTAGTATGCTCCGTGCACTCTGTGTCAACGACGTGTTAGACAGATCGACTAGTATAATGGCTTTTTTGAAGAAATTTAATTTACCACAAGAAAAGTCTTGGTTCGGTAGCTTCCTTTTCTAGGAATGCTCTGTTAAGAAACTAATGAACACACTTCGATGGTGACATGAAAATCAATTAAGTGGTAATTTTTTATGAATTTCCTGTTTACAAAACTTTGAACGTTGACAACTATTTTTATTAATTCTTTTTCGAAAATCTAAGGATCTCCTACCCAGACATAGATTACATTGGCCGTATTGGTACAACTTTTGGGGAATTTTGGATCCTCAATGCTTTTCAACTTTGTATTTGTTTGGCTTTATAACTATTTTGATATGAGCGTCACTGATGAGTCTTATGTAGACGAAACGCGCGTCTGCGTACTTAATTATATTCCTGGTACCTTTGACAACTATTTACACCACTGGATCGAAGCCTCTGCTGGTAGACGTTCCGTTCCCGAGTTTATCACCATTCAGTTGTCAGCACTTCGGTGTTGACACGAATATCAATTATGTGGTCATTTTTATACATTTCCTGTTTACAAAACTTTTAACTTTGACAACTATTTTTTATTAATTCTTGAAGCAACGTCTTACCATAACAAATTTGGACTCCAAAGTTTCACCAGACGGACGGCCGCAAAGACTGAAGCGTTATTGCTGTTGTTAGATTTTCTGCGAATAAAGATAACGCTAAACATGTTTCGTAAAATCGAACATTTTTTTTTCCGAATAACCTTCATCAGGAACGTTAAAACCGTAAACATTGAAACCCATGCAGTAATACAAAAATAGTTAAAAACGGAAAACGCTATAGAAACACTGGGTAATTAAGAAAAACAATATCAGATGTTACATGTTGATAGCTCAATATAAGGAAATCACCTTAATTTTTTCCCTTGAATTCCGGGCTAAATATAACAAAAAATCATTTAAATCAATGTCACCCACCACAACATACGTTTAAAAATAGCGTTTAAAATATCCATAAAAGAACTTCAGTAATTCGTAGCTTATTATCCAAAACAAATCATACGGTATTGTATTTTTCTATTCTTTCTCAAATTACCTTGTATTATATCGAAATCAATTATCAACGTTAAATAATTAGTTGACAACAATGCAAACAGTTCTTTTTATGAGACTTTAAATACTCTTTCCATGGTAAACAACTTAAATTAAAAACAATTTATCTCCACCACTGTTGTTGCTAATGAAACTAGGCGTTTAAACAACGAGTACATACAGTACATTTAGATCTATATCTCTTTAAGTTTGAGCCACGCGATTTCAAAAGGAGCAATTTTTTTCCTTTTATTAGGTATCCCTTTTTTTATTCTTCAATATTTAGACAATTTTTCTTTATTCTGTATCGTCCTGTATTCCAATGAGATAAGCAACCAACAATCAATAAAATAATATTATTCTTTATTTATGTTGCCCATTTATCTCTCTACTCTTTAGTGTTTTGCACATTTCCCACTGCCCAACACCTTTTTTTTTTCGTTGCCCATTATTCTCCATTACGTGTATGTAAACGCGATCCAACCTTTGTTGATGCTACAGGAAAATATTTTATAACAATCGTTTTTCGGCTTTTATCCTGTTCAAACCAAACCATTCAAAAGCCATCAGGGATGCGTAAAGATACGGCAATGTAATGATAGCATTTTACATTTATATTTGAAATAGAGATGAAATAAACTGTACATGAATTGCGCGCGACCGAATCTCTTTTTGAATCTATTTTCAACGCTCCGACAAAACATCATACGGGAAAACGTAAATATGCTGCATCGTAATGCTAGGATATCACAGTTTGGTTTCTTGTTGTATGGAGATGAAATAAATTCCTCTTAAGTTTCTTACGTCATTATCTCTTTTTTTGGGGTAAGTGTTCGCCAGAAACGCACATGCAGGAAAGCAATCATACGTTGCAAAGTTAGGAGTGCCTTTCACATTCATATTTTGAAATGTAATAAACTCTTCTTGAGTGGCTATCGGAGAGGCAAAACATATACTTATTATAAGTGTTCGCTTATTTATTGTTTAATGTGGTTCCAACAGCACAACCATATGACAGGTTCCGTTGCATGGAAGTACATGGCTAAATACTATGTCAATTTAACATGCTTGAGGGTCTAAAAAGGTTTAAAAGATGTAAAAGAAAAATAAAGGGACAAAAATATAAATAAAGAATACATCATCAATGATGGTAATAGGGTGCTAACATATATAGAAATATAGAGAACTTAAGAGCAAAATATATTAGGAATTAAGAAAAATATGGCATAAACAAATATAAAATACAGAAAGAAATGCGGTAGCACATCCCCTTTCACCAACATACTAGACCCTCTTGTTTGACTTCTATGAATACATTTATGGCAAAACGAGATGCTTTTGTGAAATTTATCATCTACATTGTGTATGTAAACAGAAATAAAAGTAAATGAAAGTAAACACACGTTGTTGAATAAATGATACTATATTGAACGACTCAATTGCACATGAATGGCTCGCAAAATGTTTACAGGTGTAATACCACCATTGATTTTCCCCTATTAGTCTTTGTTAAATTTGCACTTTTCAAAAAATTGTGCAGAATTTGTCTTTGTTTTGAAATAAAGAAATACTTGGCATGAGTAAAGTTTTATCCTGTACAGTCCTATAGAAAACTTTTCACATAACATTTCATTGCATATAAGAAAATAACCATCATTGGAAGTTAACCAATCAAATTTCTCCCCTTATTCTATCTCTTCACAAGGTTTAGTCACCATGTAACCTCAAGATTACAAAATTTTCTATAGAAATCACAAATGAAAAATACTGGTGTTTTGAAATACCCAAGACATATGTTTATGACACAGAAATAGTTTTACTGCAATGAAATGTAGGATTAATAACCTACAACGGTCAAATTCAAGGGAATATTTTTTTAGACCTACTTTCGTATGCAACCGGATGTGACATACCATGATTTGGTGGTATTACACCTACAGCGTGTCTTTGTTAATAATGTACAAAATAATTAAAATTGTATTTGTCTTTAATATTTTTCGTCAATTTCATTAAAAAGATATCAATAGCGTTCACTTACAATTAAAGTATTTTTTAAGTGTTTAATTCCAATAAATACATTGTCTGCTGTTTTAAATAAAACAATTAACCCCCAGCAGTAATGTTAGAAATGGAATGGTACTTTTATATTCAAATTCATGTTTAACTTTAATTAAGTGCTTTGTTTTATCACGTGCTTGAAATTAACGGATAGTGTTTAAATAAAAGAAGGTACAAAACATGTAGGAGAAAATGTCATTAGTTTTATGAGCCGATGTAAACAGACTTTTCAGTTATATTAGAGAATGAACAAGAGAAGCCCATCTTTTCTCTGTTTTTATAAATTAGTGGTAATAGGCGAAAAAATGTATATGCTAATTATATCTAGATTGGGAATTTTCAATTGCGATTTTAGACTCGTTATAAGTATGAACCAGAAAAACTACCATTTAGAATTGTACTTTACGTTAATGCACATTCACAAATATAACTTTATTCAACTAAAACTTAAATGAAATGAAATCCTTATCAGAATGATGTAATGATATTAGGTTGATTAAATGTCGTCGTTTGACTGAATGACGTAAAGTCCAACAAACTTTGGAATATATTTCTTAATTAAATGATCTTAAATAGAATACTTCTTTTATGAATTAAATCATTTTCCATTTACATAAATCTAAAATCACAAATAAGAAAGTAGTACGTAAATGTTTTCAATTAAATATTTGAATATGATTTATGTTCAATTTGTTTAAATGCATTTAAATGGTTAAATGCCACACTCTTGAAGCCATCTGAACTCATATTATTAAGGAGGTTGCCTGGTATTTACTTTGATTTTAACAAATAAACGTTGTCTTTTCTATAGTTTCTGTCACATATCTTCTTAAAGAAAATTAAAGGATTTTCGCCATAGTTAGGTGTGATCATACGGGGTCAACCGCCGCAAAAATGATTCAAATATATGGCTACCATCATGTATTGTAAAAAGCAACAAATAGAACACTGTGGTTAACTTTTATTTACATTAAGCAAGCTGTATAAAAGAGAATAAAGGAAAACTCGTCGCCATGATCGTATGTCCTTATACATGTGGCATATCTTCCTGTGAACATTTACACAGTTTTATTTCACTCACATCAATTTCATATGAATTGTTATATTGCAATTTTTAAAGTTGTTATCTCTGTCTTATATTTGTCATTTTATTCAGTTCTGCCTTCTTTTTTTTTGGTTTATCCTGACTTGTTTTCACCTAAATTGTCATCCTCTTAGTTTTTTTTTGGCAAAGTGTCTCTTCTTGCTTTTTTCTAATTTCATCTTAGCTCTCCCCTCCTCCATTTACCCTTCCTACCCACAACAAGAACTGTAGCTCCTTAATTGAATGGCGAAGAACACGACTTGGAGAAATTTAATGCTGCCTTTAAACGTGAAAGAATCATGTTCATGTCCACAGTTTTAAGTAATAATTTGTTACCGGTTTGGATATGCACGAAATATGACATTGGACATTGAGTAACATCGCAGTCAACGTTTCATTTTAATTGCACTTTTATATTATCTTTTACCTAAATTCATGTTTTATATTTCTTTAATACGTGTTGGGTGAAGTTTTATATATTGCAATTTTGGAACTACGTAATAACGTTTTTCAAATGATTATAATATTCGTAATAAATATAGACACTTCTAATTGCCATTTAAAATTCAATTAATGTTTCATATAAATATGAATTCTTAAGATTTGGTCTACATATACATACAAATACAATAACTTCCTTAAACATGATAATTATCTAAAATTATTTCAAAAGACTTTTGAGAACGAAATGATTTTGATACCAGTACGTTTATTTCCATACAAAATGAATGAAAGCATTTAGTACGTCATATTGAAGTAAAACTAATTGAAGTGAAAAGAGTTCTCAATACAAAGATTCATGTATGATATTTTTTATTCTGTTGCAATCAATTTTAATTCACTTAACATTGATGTTAATAAAAGTTTATTACAAGGCGTCATTGTGCTGGCCAAATGACAAATGAACATATGTATACATGTAAATTAAAATATAAACTAGTATTTAAATGAGATACATACATGTAAATAAGAAGATGAAGTTTAATTACCAATGAGACTCCTATCCAACAAAGACCGATTGGCGTGGATGTTAGCAACTTTTACAGTTCCTCGTCTGGTCTTTGAAAATGAGCAAATACGTGATTTATAGTAAATTAAAAACGTTTCAAGTTCTGCCAAATCTACATGAGGAATTTTGATCACAAGATCACCTAATGCATACTTGTAGGTATACATGTAAATAGTGTACTTATTTAGAACATCTATCATGGTTTTAAATGAGTGTACAGGTTTTAAGATATTCTTTTATTCCCCTGGACGGCTTTTTATAAGAAATACGTCTAATTGCTTGATCACAATTAGGGTAAGGTAAACATTTCTCTTGGAGATACTCATATAACAGGGAACAGTTCTGCACTACATGACAAAAGTTAAAATAAATAAGTTAATTTTCGAACAGTATAATTATCTAACGGTTTCTAAGGTGAATCTTGAAATATATGAACTTTGAATATTTGCACAAATAGTTTATTTTTTAAGACAAATCTATATAATGTGTCACTAAAACGTTCCTCCGCACATCGGTAGGTCTTCGTGTGTTCCTTTGCTTTTCAATCGGGATAGTTGTATAACTATACGGAAAGATATTCAATAAATCTAAATACAAAACTGTCTTGTATACACTTGAACTTCCCACGATATCAGATATGCGATTACGACAATATTCAGCCTTGAAGAGAAAACAATTGTATTTAAAGGAAAACGTAAGCAAAAATATGGAATATAAGTACATGTATTGAGCACGAATATAAATATTTACACATGAAAGTATCTTATATTATACATTTGAACTATTCTATTCAGCAATAACCACAAAAGATGGAATTTAAAATTCTGGCATTAAGTAGATAATTACATATCATCGATAAACTTTTTCACATCAATGATAAACACATACGATTTTTATAATAACAAAAGAAAAACGATTAAACGTTCAAACAAACTTGTTTCCTGATTTTTATTTTCTCGTGTGACCTTTATATTTAGAACGGAAGTAAACCTAAAATTCAAATGTCATTGGATAAAATTACCCTAAGATAGATTCATCAATATCTAATATTTGGACATTGTCAAAGACAATCGTTTTTGAACATCATATGTCAACACAATGTCAGCAATGTAACATAATGTTATTGATTATCGGCCCGATTGTTCTACTAGACATATATATTGTCAATATGTATATTGCTCATTCATAAATTAATTTAGATATCAAGTCTCCCACGTAGTAGAACAACATGTAGAAGATTCATCCTTTTTTTCGTTATTATTTCTATCTGTAATCCGGACTGTTCAAGGTAAATGAGTGGACAGGGTTTCGTGCAGACCGCAATGTATGCAAGAATTTAGCGTGTACGAATTCTGTCATGTGTTTGTCTAGATAAAAAAACAACCACAAGACAAGCAACATCCCTAATATATTTAGTGGACAACAACAACATATTGATCAATCGCAGAAACCTAACATAGAAGAAATAGTAAACAATATTCAATTTATTATTTTGTAAAGGAGAAGACTGAAAACCAATAAGAAAATGTGGGCATGACAAAACATAAATCGAATAAAACAAACAGGGACCGGTTTCACAAAGCTATCCTAAGACATGTCAAAAAATATATCTTAGGACATGTCTTATGATCCTCTTATGACTATCCAAGGACATATCTCAGACCTAGTCTCGAAGCTGTCTTATGATGATCTTAGCGAAGACATCCTAAACTTGTCGCAAAAAACACGTAATTGTAGTATGTCATACCATAAATTATTGTCAACGTATTGAATAATATAATGACATAATTTGCAAAATAAATATAAAAAATAAAAGTAATTTGTATATACATTATCTTTAAACAATACATCAATATAAATATGAAAATATTAATGCAAATTTAAGAAAAAAAGAATATAAAATGATAACATTGTTTGGTACACGTGAGTTGAATTCAATTTCGACTTTATTGGTTATAAAAGGTTAAGAGATAAAATCGTGCAATCTTGATATCAATACATCGATTTTTCATTGCTCACAAATCATGATATTCCGTCAATCTAGAAAGATAACGTTATAAGCAGGAACAAGAGAATAGATACTTAGATGATAATAAGATATTTTTTTTCAAATTTAATATTAAAAATGAGTGTGAAATAAACGTATTACTTTCCTAAGACCATCATAAGACACTTCTCGCGTTGTCCTAACTTTATGACCAACTTTAAGAGATGTCATATATTAGGGCCACTGTGTGAAACCCACTTAGGACTAAGATATGTCGTAAGACCATCCTAAGACATGTCTTAGTCCTACGACAGCTTCGTGAAACTAGGTCCAGGATTATGGCGAAAGTAAAGATATCTGTCTGTTTGTTTTTTTTTTTTATTTTTAGCTTGGCGTTGTCAGTTTTTTTTTCGAATTATGAGTTTGACTATCCCTCTGGTATCGTTCGTCCCTCTTTCAAAATGTAACAGGCAACTTCAATTCAACTCATAGGGTTAGTTGTCTCATTAGCAATTCCCAATATCTTATACATTGTAACAGTAGCCTTGCATTATGTTCTAATAGTTACTCCATCGATATGCAGCGATACCATGCAGTAAGCCAGAACCATGTCTACACATTGTATAATAACAGCTAAAACTTTACATCGCTTTCTTTACTTTACTCTATATCAATCAAATGTGTTTTTATGAGAATAAGGATATTTTGTTGAGAATACTTTTCGTTTTAAAGTATTCAATTTGATAGGATTTCAACGTACATGGTTAACTTATTCTTAACTGTAAAAATATACCTATCAAAATCCTTTAAGACTGCTTACACAACATTTAACAAAGAGATGTAATATACCTAACATTACAATAAGTAGATCAAGGTGACTGTGACCTACATTGTTGTTTGTGATGACATACTTATAAAGGGGGTATTATGTTATTATAATGCCTTTACTACAATAAGCCTTAATGGTTTGATTCGGTAGTATATGTAAACGTGTATACATACATACAATAGATATAGAGTCATATTATTGAAAAGAAATTATGATATAGTATTAAAGTATTTCCACAAAACCATTACTGATAAAATGAAAATATGACCAGTTTGTAAATAGTAAATATGCGTTATAGAAATTTATTTATTTTGACTTTATCTATAAATAACATTTTGAAAATATAAGTGATTACACATAAATTTACTCTGACATATGATACATTATCATATTATACGATTCAAATAACTATTTTCATAGCACGTGCTGTGAAAATAAATTATGTCAAATTTATATAAGGAAACGCTGCATGCAAGCATTATATCTATCCTCATTTTTTTTTTTTTTTAAACGCGCATGTACCAGTTTCTTTTTTCAAAATTTAAATTAAAACTAAACGTACAAAAAATTGATGTGGCACATAGCAGTTGATAAGTTACGACTAAATTAACTGTTTTTATATTTGTATCACTCGTGTCCAATATGTGATCTAAAAAGATTATGCACTACGGATAAACGTTTGTGTCAGTATAGGTGTTTCGGTATACTAGTATATACAATCATCATATTTAGCTTGAAGTGTTTGTGATGATGATAAATCAAGATAAGCGATTCGGACATTTTCAAATGATATTCAGAAAAGGTTATTATCATTTTTTAATGACGGATAAATCGGTTGGCGTTTGACGTTTAGCGACTGATATACCATAAACTTCAGAATGAGAATAATCATAATTGATATGAACCCTGCTATTTCGCGACAGCTTTTTTTCATTTTTTTTCAATATATAATCGACATTAATTAAATAGAAGGTTAAATAGGACAAACAATTCTGACTGTCCTTCAACTTTAACTAATGTACTTTTTTAGTTGAAAAGAGCATTGCAATGAACATAACATTCGGCTGTAAAAGAATACAAAACGTGGAAAGTATACAAGAGGATGCAGTATGGTAATCTAATGTAAATCTCAATAACCTCACGCAATCGGCAGTCTTTTAGTGAATCTCTTCCCCTGAATCGGCCGAGTTTAGACGTGTGCTTCCTCAATTTCAGTCTCCCGAAGAGTGTTTTTTTCCATTTCTTTTTTTGATTCAGTTTATTCAATTATCTGTAATTTCATTGCATTTCATAAAAAAAATATTTATAGAACTGATTTTGCAACAAAATAAAGATTTAAACAGATTAAGGAGACGCAAATATTATTGTTTTTGATGAATAAATTAAAACATTTCAACAGTAGATTTATCAGAGGTCTTAAATCTGTCTGTCTGTGTATATCTTTTTATTATCATATACAATAGTTCAAGGGTATGCTAGTTTGTAAAGATCAAATACAAGACTAGTAATAATTATAAATTAAATTTGGCAATTAAACAATGTCGTTTGTTCTTGCATTGTCACTTAAAAGTCATATGTTCATTTAATATGACAAGGTCTTACAATTGAATTGTTTCATTCATATAAACGTGTGCATGTACACTACTACATTTTGGTTGTTACAATGTACTAATGCATAATGCTTATTGGGTTTTGTTTTAATTTACAGTTCCAAGAAAACATTGTCAACTTTGTATGACAATGATTTGAAACTAACACTATAATCTTTGTTAAGAATTTAAAGAGTTTTTTCGACTACATATTGCATGGTAAAAATTAGAGAATTTAGTGTGTTGAGCCTTAACTCTGAATAATGACTTAAATTTGAGTACCTCCCGTCAAGCCATTTTGAAGTGATTTGATATTATTCATACCACTTGTTTGCAAATAACTTTTTTCCTATATAAAACAAAAACATTTGTCATTTTTAAGAACAATATATCAAGTTGTGTAAACTTTGTGAAAAGACACATCGAATGCATTTTCAAGAAAATTGGAACGAATGCAAATAAATGCATTATTTAGAACTCAAACTCTTTTTGATTTAGATATAAAAAAAAAGCTCCGAGAAGTCAGCAATTCGGAACAATAAAATAGAGAGAACATGACTAGGTCGAATTCATAAATCATAAGTTATAAAAAATTAATACCATGCATGACCAGACTTAACACCGCATAAGGACAAACAACACCAACAACGATAAAAACAAAATGTAACATCGAAAACTAAAGTCTGAGCAACATAAACCCCACCAGAAGCCAAAGTTAAAATATTGTGCACCGGAAGGGTATGTAATACTATTGACACTAATTTGACCTTATTCAATGTTAAGAATAATAATACTTTTCCTATATCGACTTATATATCTATTTATAAATTACAATTTATAAAACTATGTGGACGATATTTATATGGTCCACTTTCAAGATTATAATATAATAGTTACTCTATACTAACAAATAGTATGCATAGTTTTCATTCATGTTAGTTATGAAAAGTATTTTTTTAGAAACGTGAGCAAATAAATAAAGGAAAAAGTCAAATAGATTCACCGACGATCAATAAGAATGCTTGATTAAAAAATCAATTTATTTCACTTATCAATACGTGAACAAAAAACACACGTATAATATGACCCGTTATATAAAACACATTTTAGAACAAGAAGGTTTCTATCGTTCACTGTAACTAGTAAGAGGACGATCATTCAATGTCTGGAGATGAATAGCCTGGTAGAAACAAAAACTAAATAACATTGCATAGAATGAGCACGAAAATTCTGCAACACAAGAGGCAGGAGACAAATATGTATAAAGCGGCAAAAAAAAATATGGAAAGCAATAGATGAAAAATAAATAGTCAATCCGAAAAAAAATCCGACTATCACCGCGCCTATTATACAATGAATCAAATGGTCTTCTCTTGCAGTTTTAAAAGTTTAGGACACTGATTTAGATCACCCACAGTGTAATATTATACACCTGTTGACTTGTGTTAGGGTAATAGCAAGTTTGTTGTCCCTGAGGTACCAACTGTTGCTCGAGGCAAAGCCGAGAGCAATAGTTGGAATGCGAAGGACAACAAACTTGCTATTACCCGCACAACCAGTCATTAGGTATTTTTTCATACTGAAGAGCACAATCAATATAGTAGTTTGAAGTTACCCAGCAAAATAGTCAATGACATCATTATTGTCAAATGAAAACTAAGCATGAAGAAGTACGGAAAAGATTATTATGAAACTATTAGCCGGGGAAATAGTCTTAACTATTAACTGGCAAACAGTCGTAAAATAAAATTTCATTATTTTTTATATAGAAAAAAGCATACTGAGGTATAGTAATGTGTTTAAAGATGAATTGACGTGATTTCAATAGATAAGAAATGATATCATAAAATGACAGATTTTTTTATTCAATGGTTAAAAAGGCAATATAAGAAAGAAGATGTGGTATGACTGCCAATGAGACAACTTTAAAGTTATCCACAGAAAACCAAAATGACACAGACATTAACAACTATAGGTCACCGTACGGCCTTCAACAATGAGCAAAGTCCATACCGCATAGTCATCTATACAAGGCCCCATTAAGACAATGTAAAACAATTCAAACGAGAAAACCAACGGCCTTATTTATGTAAAAAAAATAAACGAAAAACAAATATGTAACTCATAAACAAACGACAACCACTGAATTACAGGTTCCTGACTTGAGAGAAGCATATACATAAATAAAGTGGCTGGGTTAAACATGTTAGCGGGATCCCAACCCTCCTTCTAACCTGAGACAGGTATACTATGTATAATGACTCTTTTAGGCACAGAAAACATATCCCATTTGTTTTAGTCTAAAACTTGAACTGCACTATTTATATGCTGAGTATCATAAAACCAATTTCAATTCTTGTATTATAAATTGATCTTGGCATGCGACTACGTAAATTTTTTTTAAAATTCAATAGAGGACACGTCAGAAAAAAACCGCATATAAAATATTTTAGAGGACTAAATCCCAAAAGGACGTCTGCAATGAGGTTGATGAGTTCGACTTCCATCTTATTTGATTTATATGTGCAGTGTTCCTGTTGAATGTCGGTTGCTTAATCCAGATAAATCAGCTTTATCCACAAATAAAACTACCATGATATAGCACATATTGCTAAAACCTTTGGCACACACAATTATTCTTGAATTTCTTTGATAACAAATGTAAGAAATTTGACAAATTAGTGAGGTTCGTATAATTGAAAATAACTCTTTATACGTTTCGCTTGAATGTAGCGTTTTTTTTTTAGATCTACCTTCAAGAACGTCAACCGGAAAAAAGGGAAATAGAATTAGCGGAAAAGTTTGGGAATTTTATGAATAAAAGCAGTTACAAAAAGTCGCCAAAAAAGAAACGTGTTTAACTTATTTAACTAAAATAAATATAAAACTGGTACATTATTGTCCTCGAGAACTGGCCAAATATCAGGTGATTTTAAGGTCGACACTCTAAGGCCGTTACACAAGTTATTCACATTATTCGTTATAATAATATGTATATTCAATCTACCTACAGGATACATGAAAAGGTTTCCATATTTGTACTTTAAATAAGTATATTTTAAATCTCTGGCTTTTGATAGTTGTGTAAGCGACATTTTTGAATGAGGTTTATACAATTAAAGTATATACTGGAGATATTTAAAACTTATTTTACGACCACTTTGGCAGGTTGAATGTTTGTTTGTGACAGCTTTAATCTTGTTATATATATATGACAGCAAATCAAATTGAAATAATTATAAAGAGTGAAAACATACAAGGTCTTATACCTTTATCCGTCGCACCGCAGTTTTATCAAGTTGCTAGTTTCTCTTCAATTTTTCATTTGCACCTATGAAAGTTCTTTGATTAAAATCACTAATCATAGTCGCAATGCTTTCTATATTATATTCTGCAAGAATCATAGTTACATGTTTATTGTATTTAGTTCAATTAAATGACAGTTATTTCATTCAAAACTTCTGATTATTGGTGAAAAAAAATCAGCAAAATAGTACCTGTAACTGTATTTTAACTATATTGCTGGCTCATCTTCATGTTCCACTAAAGAATTGTCTATTAGATTGACTAAAATTCTGTCCGAAGTGAAAGAGGGTCTTCAGAAATACTGTGAAACTGTTTACTCGCGTAGTGGTATTAACCATATGTGGATTCTTAAAAATTCTAAAGAACTTCTAGACAATTTCAAATCTCGGTCTCTTTCTGAAATAAGTTCCACCAAAACTTTTGATTTTTCAACCCTGTATACCACCATTCCCAATGTAAATTTGAAAAATGGCCTAAAAGAAATTATCCACAATGCCTTTCAACATAAAAATGGTAGCATACGCTATAAATGTATTACTTTGGGATTTCATAAAGCATATTTCGTTAATAGTGACAAACAAAAAGGTAAATCATGCTACACAGAAGAACAAGTAGTCAGTATGCTGGAGTTTCTTATCGACAACATATTTGTTGAGTTTGGAGGTAGACTTTTGCAACAAATTGTCGGCATTCCTATGGGAACAAACTGTGCGCCTCTTCTTGCCGACCTCTTCTTATTTTCATATGAATCGGAGTTCCTCCAGACACTTGTAAAAACAAGAGGATCAAAGAAGCCAGATTATTTAATTTCACTTTCAGATATATTGATGATGTTCTTTCCTTAAACAATCCGAACCTTTCTGATTGGGTTCCATTAATATATCCCCCAGAACTCGAGATTAAAGAAACAACAGACACGGCTTCCTCCGCCTCATTTTTAGACTTATATCTCGAATTTGACTTACACAGTCATCTCAGTACCAGAATCTGTGACAAACAAGACGATTTTAATTTCGAAATTATAAATTTCCCCCACCTGAGTAGCAATATACCAACTTCACCTGCATATGGAATATATATTTCCCAACTTATTCGATATTCAAGAGCTTGCAGCTCCTACTCAGACTTTGTAAAACGTCATCAGTGTCTGAGTAGAAAGTTGATGAACCAGGGGTATGTCAAAGAACGTCTCGTCCTTTTTCTAAAAAAGTTCATCGGAAGGTACCAAGACCTTGTTGATAAATATTCCGTATCAACTTCTCAAATAATACACGATGGTCTTGATGTATAGATTCTGCGTACTGATGTTGTGTATCATCTTAACAACATGTTTTATTGTTCTTTTATTTGTTTTTGTTCTATTATTAAGATTACTTTTACTGTTGAATGGTTTTATGTGATATCCGTTTGACGTGGCTCGGTACTTATACATCCCGTCAATGTGTTTGTATTGGCTTTGATTTTTTGGTGATTTGCCTTGTATATGTGACTCTTTGTGTTTCTTGTGTGCTTATAACGTGACTCTGTATTTTAAAAGATCCCGTCAGTATGATATTTGTCTATAATATGTCATTATGATATATTTCTATTATGACTTACTATATACGTTGAACCACAAACGTCAAAATCAATCAATGGCGTAGTGGAATTAACAATTTTTGGATTCTCATAAATTCTATGTATAACTTTTGGACTAGTTAGAATCTCGGTCTATTTCTGTAATGTATTCTTACATACTTTTGATTGTTTAACCCTGTATGCGTACATTGTCTATGTAAATTTTAAAATTGTTTGTATGCACATTGAACGACAAATTTATGTGACGTATATAATTTTTCTGACGTCAGACACTCAAATCAATCCATGTGTTCGTAGATAGTAGATGTTTTTGTGTCCTGTTAAATTGTTCCTTTTAAAAGTTTTGGATTCTCATAAATTATATGTATAACTTTTGGACTAGTTTGAATCTCGGTCTATTTCTGTAATTTATTCTTACATACTTTTGATTTTTTAACCCTGTATGCGTACATTGCCTAGTATGTAAATTTTAAAATTGTTTGTATGCACATTGAACGACAAATGTATGTGACGTATATAATTTTTCTGACGTCAGACACTCAAATCAATCCATGTGTTCGTAGATAGTAGATGTTTTTGTGTCCTGTTAAATTGTTCCTTTTAGAATTGTTATACGATGATGACTGATGAACCCATATTTTGACTATTTTATTAATTGTGACTGTTTATTTAACGCATCATGTAAATGTAGCGGAATTTGATGAGACTGTTATTAAAGTAAGAGGGTTAGCGCTATAGAACCAGGTTTAATCCACCATTTTCTACATTTGAAAATGCCTGTACCAAGTCAGGAATATGACAGTTCTTGTCCATTTGTTTTTGATGCGTTTTGTTTTTTGATTTTGCCATGTGATTATGGACTTTCCAAATTGATTTTCCTCTGAGTTCAGTATTTTTGTGATTTTACTTTTTATGGCGAACTGGTTCTTAAAAGTTTAGTGGTACCTCTGATTTTTACGACAAAGCAAACATACCATCCTATATTTTAATATCATACATTTGGATTTTAATCATTAAAAACTTTCTATAATCATGATAATGATTACAAATCCCAAAACTTTTATTTGAATACCCGGCACACATTTTACTTTTTGTCAATTAAAGTAACCGCTAGAATGAACAATTTAGTTTAGAATATATACTACATGTTACAAATAATTAATCTGGAGCACAACTCGTAGTAATTAACCTCCTCTTTTTATTCAGATTATCATGAATGAAGCTCTTAAAAACCGATCCGTCACCAATACGGTCTATGTAGCTAATTATCTCCATATTTGGCTAGTATACATTTGCAGCTTAACCTATGTTAACGCATGGTGTGAAGATATTATACAAGGGCATTGCTTGACATTTATAAATACAAGTTGGCGTAAAAAAATGTTAAATGTTTGGTGTTCTACTGGTATCTTATATTAATATGAACACGCTGTATACATTAATAAAACAATCTCAACGGATAAACTGCTGAATAATAGTTCATATTGACATTTAATTGCAAGGTGTAAAAGAAAATATTGCGGTTGTTCTTCCGTTGATCAAAGATGCTTTCGATTTAATATATGACTTAGGCACAACAGCGGGGGAGTAATATAACGTATAAAATGTTGAGAAGATCAAGATTTGGTACGAAAATGATAAAAGTAAAATACCACTAATATTACCACATTTTCAAATACTGCGTGTGCAATATTGCTTGAATTTATTGAAATATAGATTTGAACACCTCCACACTGTACTTTGATACGTGATAGAATGTAATTTAAAAACTTAGATTCTTAGAACCTATCAATAACACTAGGAAGTAGCCGTTTGAGGATTATTGAGTTCTGGATAATATTTTCAAAAGTGTATACCAAAACCCTGTGTTTGTTTACAAACTTTCCAAAATAATGGAATTTGAACAATGACACAACGTAATTTTCATAATGGTGTACGAACATTGAGATTCTGATATGGCAAATTGTGAATCTAGCTCAGGAACAATGTATCCTCAATGCGAAAAAAAAACGTTTTGAGATGTGCAAGAAGACTTCTTTTTAAATTTCCCCATGCGAGTGCGTTACATGCAACAAATGATTTGATTTAAGACTATTCTAAAAAATAAATGTATTAAATAACTAAGGTCTACTTACTTTAATTATTTTCAATATAGCGAGGATAATTCATATCTCAATTTTCCGAAGATTGTTTAGAATTCAATGATATAAGATTTCCGTTTACATGCTGATAATTGAAGTAAGTTTTACTCTTGTAATGCTGGATACCACATATAACAAATAAATCAAAATACATTATTTTTCAAAACTATTTAATTTATCTTTTTTGTATAAATATCAATCATACAAAAGAAATAGTTTTAAGCATTTGACGTATTATTTTATTATAATATTTCAAGGATGTTAATAGTGAAAAAAATAGATGATAGTTTAATAGTATAACGATTTAGAATCAAAATAATATGAGACAAATGGTTAGATCACATTCTTGTTTTATCCATAATGATCTGAATTAAACAAACGTTATGTCCACACTAAGGATTTATATCCAGTAATTTTATACCTTAATATTGGAAACAGAGAATGCATTCATATTTGTCATGTTTGTTGAAATATGTATCCTTTTAAAAGTTGGTAGAAATATGTTAACTATTTGACGCCGTTACAAGAGGCTTAGGAACAGATTCCCATGCAGATCCAATAGGCCGCCGTACAAGACTAAGTAAGGAGTAGAACATACAAAATGATTATGCTTTATTATATATGTAGCTGAATTAAGAGAAGCCCGGTCCACATGCCTCCCCAATAAAAGAAACATCTGTTTTTCAATATAAACATCAACAGAATATTTGCTGATAACTAAATAAATCCATTTACGTTACTTTTTTCAAATCGTAAAATACAGTTTTTATGAAATTATTGCACCTAGAGTTTTAAATGGTGAACTTGAAATCATCCCTTCGTGAATTTAACAGACGCCATTACGAGTTGGTTGACCGTTATGGAATATCCGTTTCACAGGTGGTATCGTATATGGTCCTTCTGTCGTTACGACAATCCCGTTCCCTATTCATGAATGTGCCATACCGAATTAGATTATTTACTGGTTTTGTTATAACATGAGCAACACGACGGGTGTCACATGTAAAGCAGGATCTGCTTACCCTTCCGGAGCACCTGAGACCACCCAAGCTGGTGATGGGGCTCGTGTTGATTATTCTTTAGTTCTCAGTGTTATGTCCTGTGTACTATTATAAGTCTGTCTGTCTTTTTTCTAGTTTAGTATTGGCTATTTTCAACCAATGAGTTTGACTGTCCCTATGATATCTTTCACCCCATTTATACAGATTTTTGAAAGCTGACCCGGTTTTGTTTCTTATCTTTACCTATTTGACATGTTTCATTAAAACATCGTTAGTAATTCATAATGTTTTCAATGCAATACGGTTGTTCTCATGAGTTTTTATTAATAGAAATAGAAAAATTAGAATAAAATGAATTTACATTCTGAAAATCTGAAACCTCATACTGTCATCAATTTGAAGCATAATTTGTCTGAGATCCTTCAAACATGTCAAAGTGCAAACGTCAGAACCATTTTTAGGACGTCACAAAAAAGTAAGGGGGTTTGATAGCGTTAACAGTAAAGAGAAAAATGGACCAATATTGCCGCAAATAAAGAATGAAGAGAAAAAAAGGCAAAGAAAAAAAAAGAAAAATAAGAATAAATATGTTTCAAAAAAAAAGAATAGAGAATAATAGGCAAAAATATAAAAAATAGAGAAAAATACCTTAACA
Source organism: Mytilus trossulus (assembly GCF_036588685.1). NCBI lineage: Eukaryota > Metazoa > Mollusca > Bivalvia > Mytilida > Mytilidae > Mytilus > Mytilus trossulus. The sequence goes on along the minus strand of NC_086386.1, from coordinate 55,075,676 downwards.
AGTAGAGAATATACATTAAATAACCTCATATAGATTCCATAAGAAATCATATACACGTGTTTAATACTATGCACTGACCTCTTGGTTGTGATTCGTTTAAAATTGAAATGACCTACTCAACATTATTTAAATATTTGACTTTATACTTTGTTCTAAATATGAAAACTCTTTTCAAACAGTACCTATATTAAAAATGTTAATCCCGACTTAGTTGTCCTCAATACCATTGAGCCCACTGAAGGTGAGATATAGGTCATTGAGTTTATAAATTGTCTACCAAACAATGTAAAATACTGAAATTCTATTGCTGAACTGGGCATTAAAAAACATATTCGAAATTCGAACTCTAACGCCAACGAGTTTAACATGTATGGGCCTTTTGTAGCCAACTATACTTTAACAGTTTTTGTTTCATTGTTGAAAGTTCCCGATTGCATCACGTAGCTAGCATCCTCTTCATTTGAAATTTGGTAGATAGATGTATCGTTGGCAATCATACTACATCTCCTTATTTTTATCATTTACATAAAGAAAATCCATTGAGACTCACATAAGGAACACAACTTCATTGGAATTATATAGCCTTATAATTTGCAATTACAATTGTATCTCATCTCCTTCTTTTATTTGAGTTACTATAACAAAACCAAACATCTTCAAAGATTCGAAGTTTAAATTTTGGTTCGCTAAACATGCTAAACATAATATTATTTATCAATCTATACATTTGTATGAACAAATATATAGTATGGATGAAACGCTTTGAAAACGAAAATGTACAAATAGAAAAAATGCCTGTATAATAGTCCAAACCAGATTTCAGACCTTCACTTTAGTTGCCATAGAAGTGAAACATTGATACATTGAAGTTTACGTGTTTTGAGCATATCAATCCATATCTATTTTGTTATTCAAACATAATCGCATATCAACCATGCAAAGAAGCAAGTAGCTTTCGATTCACGGCCGTTGTTAAGAGCTTGCTAATGGATTTGTAAAGAGTTCGATTTGTATTGTTGATTGCAAATTAGACAACAGTGCCTTTACTCTGTTGTATTTTGTACAATGTATAGTTTATTCCTGATGTTGGTTTAAATCTAATGAAAAAAAAACTATTCTTAATTGCTTTGTACATAATTCAGGACTTTGGTTTTGTGGTTTGAATTGTTTTATATTGGCATGTCGGGGGCCTTTTACAGCTTGCGTTTGTGCTTTACTAGACGGGATATGTGATATCGGGTTTTATGTATTGTGCTGACTTGGATATATTCTTGGTAAAATTTGAGAGAAATATCTTACAGACGGTATGAGCAAGTGTTCCTTCTTGAATATAAAATTCCTTCTTTCTGATATCATGAACTGTTTGAGAAAATTTTAGTTTTAAAGATTGTATGTATTATAGAAACTAGACATTATGTGTGATAAATGTACATATGAGATAGATGTTGCAGTAAATGATTTAACAACAAAACGAATGCCAAGTTAGATATTTGAAACATATATATAATGTTGATTGTTTACATTGTGTTTTAATTACGTACACTTGCCCGGCTTTGTAAAGGGGTACAATATACAAAGAGAGCGTCACGACATGTTCACGACATATCTTAACGACATCTTTAGGTCAATTGGATGAAATAAGCTTTGAAATAGCTTTCAGTAACTATGTTACCACTGCGAAAGGAAGGTAATAGATTTTGACTAACCTCGATTTTGATGGTTTCTAATTATTTTTATAAGTACTTAGCATTGAATATACATTTTTTTTATTATTTTAGCATTGCTTTCGTCCATGAGGGTCTGCATGGAGGGTCCATCACTTCAGTATTCTTTAATTTGTATGTTGTTTTACTCTATTCCGTATATTTTTTGTCCATCATATTCTATTCTTTATATTATAGCACCTCATTTTTTTGTAATCTTGATAGTTTTGTTCATTATTCTCTTTCACGTATTCCTCATCCTTACCTTTTATGTTTTAAGTGTCATTGAATTTCAATTTTAACTTACGACGACATTATAGGATGTTAATTAGGCTCTCGAAATGCTAATTTCTGTTCTACTTTATATATAGATAACATGTTGGAATTGAAAAGATTTTAATTGATGCAAAAAGGAAAATGAACTTCAAGATAGTTAGTTAAACATTCTTGGCCCAGTTTAATTGATACACTTGTATTCATTTTTTTTAAACACTTAAATCTTTTCAATTTTTTTATAATTGGTTCATTTAAAAAAACTTAAATAACTTTCAAATTGGTGGAATGATTTATGTAAGGTATTTAACACTTCTATTACCAATACGACAGATTAAATGTACTATTATAAGATTTTAGTTTTTGCTATATAATGAAGATATCTAGCGGCAGGCGATATGTTAAATAAATATAAGTCTTTGCATATTTTATAATATATAAATGTAGACACAAGAGATGAAATTGTAGTAAAGTGAAAATTCATTTTTTTTTTGATTGGAAATCAGATTGTTGTTTGTTTTCTTGTATGTTGTTTTAGTGGATAAATCGAAATTTCATGGTGTAATTTAAAACTGAATTTTTCACTTTAGTCAGAATGAATTTTCAAATGTATCTTTTAAAACACAATCCAGTTTTTCAGTGGAGTATATTGACGTCTAGGCTACTTGTTGTGCTTTTTTGTTTTTTGGTGCTTTTAACAATTTTGTTGAGTTGCACATTTGGCATTTTGAAGTAGTTAATGTGAATCTTGAACATAATCATAAACAAGATACTGTGCAAGGTAATTATAAGTACCCCTGATTGATAACGAGCGTCGTCTTGGGAGAACAAAGATTATAATACGTATCCTAACTAGGCACAGAATCTTGCCAAACAACGTTCGTTTTAAAGGAGTACTGTATTGGAAAGACATAATCCTCCATCAATATGCCTTTTGTGTGGTTTTTTGTTTGGTTGCTGTCGTATATTATACATCTCATTTTATTCTTATATATTGTAGATCAAAAAAGAAATGGATACTCAAACTAATAAGTAGAAAACAAAGTGACAATGGCAAAAACGAAAAACAACCAAAAGACAAAGAACAGTCCACAAACCACAACATGGCTGATAAAAGAATGAGGAACAAGAATACAGTTAAAGAACGCGCAGACTCATGTGTATGTTTATAAAACCAGCTTTTCATCTGCATTCATTTTATGATGTCTAATCCTAATTATCGTCAAACTTGATCGTATATGGTTATAAGATAAATAAAGTTTGAATTTTGACTTTGGGAAATAAACATGATGTTTATTTAATTGTTTGGTATTTTGTAACGTTACAAAATGTATGTCAGGTCGGTTTGTTCTTTCATAGCTTTCTATGTAATATGTGCTTTGTTCTTTGACGATGGTTGTTCGGTGGTCGTGTGGTCTAGCGGGACGGCTGCAGTGCAGGCGATTTGGTGTCACGATATCACAGTAGCATGGGTTCGAATCCCGGCGAGGGAAGAACCAAAAATTCGCAATCGTAAGAAATTATGAGAATTTTCAAGAACAATCTAGTGACTAATTAATCCATTGTATTCCTTTAATAATTTAATTTTCAACTTCATTCGTTCATTTGTAACAATAAATAGATAATATAAATGTCACTCTTCCAATATTATACAGTTGCTTATGCATACAATATTTAAAATGATTAAATAGAGCATTACACTATTTATATGACTAACTCACACTATTCAATTATAAGAATTAAAAATCCTTTTTATCACAGATATACTTATAAATAAGATCTTATCAAATAAACGGAAATAGGAAATCACATGTAAATTTGGTTAATGTACATCAACAAAAAGTTGTGTGAAAATATAAATACAAAAATATCACAGTTATTGATCACATAAAAAAAGGATAACAAAATAATAAAAATCCATAAATATATATATATATATAATATGATATATAAACAAAAGAAGGGAAAAAACAGGTAACACACTGTTATGACGTTTACAAATAGAATAGCACTAGCTTTTTTTTGGCTGTTTTTTTTATCAAAAAAATCCTTTTTTCATATCCGAAGAAGTTGTGGATACATTCCACTTTTTTTTTTACTTCAAAAATAAAACAAGTTGTATAAAAAGTGGGATGATTTCTTCAATTTGTTTCTAAAAACTACGATAGTCGTTGAACGAAAAATATAACATACCAGAATGAAATAGGAATCCATTGAAATCACAAATTCACAATGTTTGAAAGACCGTTCGAACAAAAAAGCATATATCCATATTGTCACTACATGGTAATTTGTTTAAAGTCAACTGTATTGCAAATCAGGAAAGGTAGAATTCGTTTTGTTTGTTTGTGATTCTAAAGTTGCAATCAGGTTCTATGATTCTGGTTGACAAGTCCAAAAAACACAAGATATACAGAAACATCGACACAACGAAAAATATTTGGCACACTGAAATATTAGCACTAATATTCTCCAAAGGAGGAATGTTCCGTATTCTTTCTTCTATACTTATTAATGTCTATATGAGTGTCGTATAAGTTCTTTCACAGTTTCTTGGTAGGAACTGTCTGTTGCGTCTGCAAAATATGCTGTTCTAAAAACTGCGTAGCACTCAACATTGCATAGCCCAATCATTTTGTAAAGCAACAACCGTCTTATGAACACTGTTCATGAAACTAGAAACAGTCTAGTTCCACTTAAAAAATCTTCGGAAGTCTCGAGTATATTTCAAAATTGCACTTCAAAATACAATCGCATTTCATTTTGTTAAAATTGCCGCTCATTTCCTCATGAGAAATGTACCGAGTTCAAGATGTTGCTGGATCTAATATATGAAGTCCTGAAAACTTTATAGGCAAGTCATTCATCCATTTCATACATTTTTCAATAGCTCCTTTTTTCTCTTCATCATATTCATAGTCAAGTACATTTTGTTGCTCTGAAGACGATGATGATGTATGCAAAGACTCGTCGGAATTTCCACTGATTACATCCGACTTTGGTCTGGACGACGTACTTTTTGGATAAGTTTGTTTCTTCAATCGATTTAACAGAGATCTGCTCCAATTTTTCACTTGGTCACTTCGTATCCACTGTTGTTGTCTCTTAATGTGATGTCTGGCATGGTCGTTTGCAGCCATGTCATGGCGGTTATCCAGTCGTAGAGAAGACATGTTAGTATACAATTTTGATATTACAGTAGGTTCCTTTAAGCATCGATTAAGTTATGGTGATAGTCTTTGCTTCACCTGAGTTTTAGATTTAAATGATTCAATACAGGTAGACTGGTTATTTATATAGCCTCGTTGTAGTGTCGAGTGATTGATCAATCGGTTTCTGTTGTTCTCGAGATTCCAGATGTCCCTAGTATTTCCTGTGATGTCATGACCTTTAAATTATGTTCATTCTCCCAAACAAACGACTCAAACGAGTAGTTGACAAAGGTTTATGAAATACTTAAATGAACTTTCGTATTGCACTTATTATTGGCAACTAATTTAATTCAAACTTATATTTTAAATTTCAAGGAATAATTATACTTCTCGGTAAACCTCTTTAATTCCTAAAACTTTTGATTGATGGCTTTTATTTCAACAAATGCGGTTTTACCAAGGAACACCGTTTAAATATATAGACTGATTTAAAAACATTATACATGTTTTATCATAAACGAATACCACCGAATTACATACCCCTGGCTTGTGACAGACACATACGTACATACTGTGGCGATGTTAAACATGTTCCTGATGTTACAGACTGTATGTTGCCCTCTTTATTGTCAATTAACTTGTTCGACAAAATATGGTGCTTTTTAGATTGTTCGGGACTCGACGATATGCCACACTCTAGACTATACCAGCTGTTTGTTATCCTTTATATGTCATTTGGTTGTTACATTTCTTTCTCATTGACATATATACCGCACATCCGTTTGACCATAGTGTTCCTGCCAAAAATATTGACGGTTTACACAATAAGTTAAACAGTACCACAAACGCATCGAGGTGAAAGGGTTTTGTTATTTTGCTTTGACAAGGCTTATTGTGCCTGGTTCTTATGATAGAATTTAAAGTATTTACCATATCCATCCATGCTAAGTAAAATATTCTAGGCTAATCCATGTCAGTTTAAATATAACCTGTTAAATTTGGTCTTACGTTGAAGTATAGAGCATTTTAAAAAATCTGAATCAAGATACATTATGAAAAACACTGTTTGCATGGTATGTGTTGTCGATGAGCTGTTGAGACCAAAATAGAATAATCCTTAAAATATCTATTATTTCAAAAACATGTTAATTTATACTTTTCAAGAATTCAAATTGAGGCAAAATATTCAACGAAAAATAGCATTTTATGTTCCAAAAAAATATTGTTTTTACGTTTCGCATGTTCGTTAAAAATGGTAAGTTTATAAGTTATTCGCGGCTTTAACTTCGAAATTATATGGATCTTTGAGACATTGTTTCTTTATCGCAAGTTTTTAACGAATAATGTTTTCGCAGTTTTTGGATTTTGTTTTCAGTCTACAATTTAATCCGTGGATCTGAAACTGATGTATACGAACCAAAACAAACACAAAGAACTGACCGAATTGTTAATGTAAATCAGGTCACTCTGTAAATTTTATACATTAAGCAACAAATATGAATCCTCCTCTGCAAACAATGAAATCAATTATAATCAAGTCAACACTCTATCACAATTAATTACAAATCAACACTGTACTACTATTAAACGGAAACATGCAATTTCCGAATTGTTCTTTCATCTTATAATTGTTTTTGCTTTATTCTCATCCTCCAAGCTGTGAATGGAATTCGAACAACAACCGCTAAAGTAGTGACCGACTTGTGTTCGACTTTTATGCTCTGTCTTTAACAACAGACAACACAGGAAAAACAATGGTATCATTCATCACGGGTCTATATATCTATATAATGATCGGAAGCATGTCAATGTCGTTTGTTCATTCCTTCTCAATGTTTTGTTTCCATTGTAACCATCCCAGTTGGTAAATGGAATTATACTATTACCCATTAAAATAGTGACCGAGTTGTTAGATCCTGAACCTCTGCATTTGACGACATGCAACGCATCATCTTCTACTTTGAATTAAACAATCGTATCTTTCATTATGTGTTATCAATTAAACATCAGATCAACACTTTGTTTCATGGGAACATTTTCAGTTGTTCTTTTTCTTCAAATTGTTTTCTTTAATATTAATCATCATAGTCAGTAAATCGAATTAGAACATCACCAAAGTTTTTTTTAGATTCACTAGCTCAGACAACGGGCAACATAAATGGAGCCGTCTTTCCTTTAAAATTACACAAAGGGATGTTTTCGTATGATGGTTACATGTGATTGTCTGAGAACAATGTCGAGACTTGAGACTAGTTTACGACTGTTTCGGAGTTTAATAGACACAATAGTGTCAGATTATTTTTATCTTGAGTATATATGTCATTTTAACACTTATTACAAGTAATCCATTGGCTGCATGAAACAGAGATCGTACACACTATGTGGTACAGTTCAAAACATAAACAAAGATTGTTAATGCGTTGATTACTTTCACAAAATTATTTGAATAAATTATAATTAAGATTGCATGTTTTTGAATTCTGAATATACAAATAGACTTCAGACAAGGAAGAATTTATTTTGTTTGTGGTTTGGCAGCCTTTACAAAATGTTTTTCGATGGTTTTTTTACCTTGTTATTTCGAATCGGTCAATACGATTATATATAGTATTAACTCAACTGTTGTCTGTTGCAATGAAAACATGTTTTAAAACGTTTAAATAGTTAAATCACTAAAATACTGAACTCAGAGGAAAATCAATTTGGAAAGTCCATAATCACATGGCAAAATCAAAAAAACAAAACGCATCAAAAACGAATGGACAAGAACTGTCATATTCCTGACTTGGTACAGGCATTTTCAAATGTAGAAAAACCCACTTCATTTTTTGCACCTGTCCTAAGTCAGTAATCTGATGTTTAGTAGTTGTCGTTTGTTGATGCAGTACATACTTTAAAACATATTTAAAAAAAAACGTTAGGAGGCACATCAACGTTAAGAAAATATATGTGAATGTACTTTTCATTTCAATAAATGTATAAAAATCAAACATAGTTGCTGATCAAACATAATAAACATATTGAACAGGTTATAAAGTGGAACAATTAAAATATGTCGGATACCATTTACAAAAATGATATGGTATATAACTGATTGTCAAGTACATGTAAAATGAAAACATTGAACAGATTTGTAATTAAAACAATTAATTTGTCATTAATCTTTCACTCAAACAAATGGAGATAAATATTAAATGATATGTGTTAATTTTTCTATTGAATATTAGATACTCAAACTTGTAAACAAGACAAACTGACAAGCGAAGACAATTGATGATATTACTTTTGTCTTTTTCTCGTCATTCTGTTATAGTAAGTTGAAAAAATAAAACCTGTTTATCGATCAATAAAACCTCTTTCTATACATAATGAGTGAATGAAAACTTCTGAATCTCTTTTTTTGCCATTATCTAAGCGTTATCCTTGTTACAAGATTCTGACATAACTTAATGTTTATTATTATACTCAGAGAATTGCGTTTTAATGACAGATCTTTGCTATTTTGTGTTGAAGGATTGAAGGGAATCGTGATGATTTATTATATCTAAATTGAACAGACACCTGGTTACTGAAAACGACTGTACGTTATTTTTTTTAATATACACGCAGTTTTGTTTATACGGTTCCTCAAAAACAATTTCACCAAACTTTAAATAATCAAACTTTTCTGAATTGTTGATACCTAATTTTTGAATTTCTGTTTCCGGGTTATGTTATTTCATTCATAGAAAATGAATGTTTTTTTTCATTTTTCTGTCTAGAAAATATGATGCGTAGAACAAGTTCCCTATCGATTTTGTAAATTTTCTGATCTTACGTTTTAAAGTATTAGTATTGCGACTTATTTATAAAAATTAGTATATTTTTCAGTATGTCGGATAATAACTACAAAATTTTAAGCAACGTTATTTTAATCTTGGTTGACCAGTTAATGTCTATCGAAATATTTGTATATGTAAATTTCTGACGAGAAATAGCGGAGTAATGAGACTTTATAAGTCAAATATGTCAAAAACTGTCTAGTTGGCGACAAGCGTTTCATGCGCTCATGTAACATTTCAAGTAAAGAAATGTGTCGAATATACACTCAGAAAACAATAAACAATCAATACAAACTCGAACAAAAATGTAATAGCTCATAGCTCTGAAACAATAAAGAAATGAAATAAAATGTGCAGCTGTAATTCTCCACGAAGCTTAACGTTCGATGAACTCTAGACGAATCACACACACATCAATACAAAAAAACTAACTAAACTGCACTTACTAAAAGAACACGATAAACGCTTTAAATTATCAATTAAATAACAGTTTTGTTTTGGTAGGTATTTGCTTCTATTAATTCGATGATGTCATATTTGAAAAGCCAACAAAAATATGAATGACAATTTACAAAAGAGCGGAAATTGGCTACCTTTTCCACTATCGAGTGAATAATTTTATTCACTAATATTTAGCAATCATGTTGACGGTGGCTATGTTTTGATTAATATATAGATAAGATTTTTACTAAATGGCCTTTTGAAATTCAATAAAAAATAGGAATTTTATTTGTTTGCTAATGGATAATTAAATGCTTAATTTGAAGGACGTTATCTTTTTTACGTCAGCTATCTATCTATATTATGGTTTTTACTCAATGTGTTTGAATATACCATTGTAATGCTTTTATTTGATATAAGTGTATTTAATATGGGATAAACGCAAGGAGTGGACTCTATTGTTTTAAATAATGGCCTTCATGAGCTCAATAAATTACATACAATGTACCTATGTAGACAAAAAATATATACAATAACCACATTTTGACATGTAATATTGTACAAATCTCGACACGGTAAAAAACTGTTTAAATACCTATCAAAATAAGTATGCATTTTACTGGTTACAACAACATAAAGACCATACACTTAAACTTTATACGCTTCGTCCAAAAGTGGGAAGAGTACGAATTAGTATTCGCATGCGAGGTAACAATTATCTTGCAGTCTTACATGTATTGCGTTGGAAACATACGCATACCAAAAATGTTACATAACCTAGCAAGTTCGATTGTGTTCGTTTAAATTTGCATTACAAATACATATTTTTATTGTGAGCCTTCAAATTTTTTAAGTTAAATATTGGAACACATCGAGATTGAAGATTTAGTGCTATGTAATTTATAACCAATCTAGATTGATGAATTTCAAAATGATATCATGATATAATGATATTGAATTTATATTTGTCTCTTTTCCCCTTTTGTTGTATTATTTTTTACGTGACTTAAATGTTAGCTTTACCCTTTTTCATGTCAAATATTGGTACTCGTCGAGATCGTCGATATAGTACTCTGTAATATATAACCTATAAAGATTCAACAAATCAAAAAATGATATTCAATTTAAATTTCGTCTCTTTGGTTTTTTATCTACGTTTTTTTGTTTGTCAGCCTTTCCCTTTTTGAAGTCAATTACTGGTACTCGTAAAGGTTAAGATAAACGATCAAATACTACATAATTTTAACCCTTAAAAAGTTCAATAAATTATTCTACTGATATAAACGAACAACCTGTGTGTGTGTATGTGCAAATAATGTAAACTCCCCAATTAATAAATTCAACTTCTGAAACGATCTTTATATATGTTAAAATTATTAGAGTTCTGGAATTACAAAAGGGTAATGTTAAGCCTGTTAATGAAAATACGTATAGTTGTTAACCTTTTAATACCTTTATCAAGTTAACTCGGATCGGGGTTTCCGTTGAATTTAGTTCCCAAGGAAGCATACTACATGGGGTAAATACTTATCATTCGTCATTATTTAATATCTCAAGCGGAAAATACGCTTCAATCTTTATTATCATTTTTGTTCTATTGTTCTTGAGTTTTTTTAATTCCTAACTTGTTAGCCTTAACCTTTTGAAGTCAAATAGTTGTGCTTGTCAATTGAAAATCTATCGAAATTTAACCAATAAAGATAAGATACATTCTACAATGACATTGAATTTATAACTGTCTCCTTTTTTTGCATCTGTCGTCTTATTTTCGATGTGACTTTTGGCATTGGCCTTTTTTCAAGTCAGAAATTAGGACTCGTCGAAACTATGACTATGAAGAGCTGGGTGATATATAAAATTTCAATAAATTCCACAATGATATGAATAAGCAATCTATTAGCTAGTTTGTGTAAATATAATGAATTAAATTTCTTTTGCGAGTCCATTTGTACTTGATTTGAGGTTATAAATATGTGTTACTTTTATTTTCACAACAAATAATATACTGAAATCTATATCAAATATGGAGTTGTGATATAATAACAAATGAGAAAAATATCTAACTAACACATTAAAAATTAGAGTATATGTATACCAAGATATAAACAATTGGATCACATTTAGTCAATGGATAGCTGTGAATACAGGAAGTGGTGTGTAAGTCTGTGAAAATATGACTTTTTATTATGAATTAGTTAAAACTTTACATTAAATACGCTTTCAGTATAACTGCGAGTACTCATACTATGTTCGTTGTCTTTTTTTGTTGTTGTTGTAAGCCGTGTGTAATAATACCTTGGAATAGACAAGTAAACAACGAAACTGAAAAATTACATACACGCACAAACATTATACAAAACAAAACAAAAACCGGACATTGACACCTGTTGAACTAGTAATAAAATGTACTAGCAATCTTCAACACAGTCGATTAATAACTCTTCCGGGTTTTAATACTATATATATATCTTGTTTGATAATAACGCCAATTTAATGCATCACCAAGCAGAAAGCTGTGTTTGTATCTGTCATCGCTATGTGTCAGTGATGCTCAAGTTGTAAATAGACTTATTGATTTGAAGAACTGTTTGATAATGACACAATATATATTTTCTTCTTTTACATTATTGCTATTTAACAGAATGCCTGTTTAATGATTGAAAGAACGTCGAAATTAAAACAAGCAGCATTCACCATCTCAAAATCAAATTATGTGGATGATGTCCTAAACATGAAACACATTACGAGCAGATCGCAACATCTAATGTTAGAGAAGACTACAGTGCTCATAAAACATGTCTCACCCCGCCACTTGTTTGTTTCCAAGTTAGAGGCACGTACATTGTAGTTCATTGGTAGTCGTTGGTATGCCTCTCATATTTTTTTTCGTAAACTGTTCTGTTATAAATTATACCGTTTGTTTTCTCCATGAACTGGTTCGTATTGTTAATGTGGGTGATGTTTTATCACACAAAACGGTGTGGATTTTCTCATTGCTAAAGGCATTATTGCTACCTTAGACGATTTACATTCACTTCTTTTAAACTTTGTCTCATTTTCAAAAATACCAAATCTCCTTATTTTTATAACAAAAATTGTCTAAATGTTTCCTTACATAATTCAGTGACCGAAATGTTGATTTCTCAGATTTAAGATTTGAATCACAGTAATGGATTATTACGTGTTTGCAATTGTTCTAGCTTTACATTTGAAATAAGGTAAAATATGTTTGATATTCGAAATCATATAAAAATTAATTTACTTCCATTTCATATGTTGAACTGAATGTTTATTTTCTTAAAATGAAATCATGTTCAATTTCAAATGTAATACTTTAATAAAATATAAGTCAAAGTAATGTTTATTTTGACTGGACATTAGCTGATTGATGTTGTTTTAAATTTACATTTAAAATATGGTGAAAATGTGTTTGTTATTATAAATCATATAAAAATCACTGTTATTTCATGTGAAAAAATATGTTGACCGGCATGTTTATTTCTTTAAATTTAAATTATGTACAATTTTAAATGTAATATTGTAATAACAAGAGAAAATATTAGTAAACAGTCTAAATATTATTGTTGTCGAACTTCTCTTCTGAAAATTTTAAAAATATAAGCTTGACGTTTGTTGATCTCGAATGTTGATGAACAACCCTTGTTTGTTTCCCATTTTGGACAATACCCTACATGGTGACGCTTGTCGTTAGTCAATTACAACGCGTTTTAAGATACAATTGAAAGTTCGATTACTGATTTTTTGTTATTCTTGTATTATTCATAGACACAAAACAACAGTTAATTTATTTCAACTGTTATCAGTTGATTAAAATTAATAATGTTCTATTGGAATCAGTTTCACGTGGCTAGATTGGCTGATTGATTGTTGGTTCGTTATCGTCCAATGGTAAATATATAACATGAATGTTCAAGACGATAACAAATTAACAATGCATACCATATATAGGTTTCTAATAGAGGTCGTCCAGGATAACGACTAAGGTCATTTGTACTTACACGGGCACATGAGTGAAAACTGTATTTAACAGGCGCAGAAATCTAGCCTTTGCACTAAATCCTCAACTTATTGCTGCGAATGTTTAAAAGTAAATTAAGTATAATACTCTCTCGAATAAAAAATGTAAAATCCCTATTCTGACTGGATGGGGCTGCATACTTGTATACATGGTTAGTAAAGCTATTTTTTAATGTCTTTGTTATTAGACTTGGTGTTTTCGTCTATGTTACAGTTTGATATTCACAAGTTTAAAACTGATGAGAGTAGTTGTAAAAGAAGGACGAAAGATACCAAAGCAACAGTCAAACTCAAAAATCTTAAACAAACTGACAACGCCATGGCTAAGCATGAAAAAGACAAACAGAAAAACAATAGTACACAAGACACAACATAGAAAACTATAACGTAAAACGTGTTTCAAGATTTTGGTTATAAATATACATGGACAATATATGCACGCAAAATACTTTGGCGGTTTAAATGGTGGGGTGTCGTTATAGTATAAAAAGAAAATTTGAAGGTGTCATTTCATCGAAAGTGCTCATAGTAACTACGACAGTCAGTTTTCAGTTTTGTCACATTATGATGTATGATCACAATATCAAGTTTAAATTCATTCTATTTAAATGTATTATATTAGACAATTATGTTTGTGTCGTAAATATTGTAGTTATAATATGTTGATTTATAATGTAATTAAACCTTGCTTGCTGAAAAAGAGAAAAATTATTTCGAGAAACTAAACATATACCTAGAGTTTTGTTAAATTCATTATACCAAGTAGTTTAGTAAAGACATGTTTTAAATTCGGACGAGCATGGTGAGGGAGAATGTGATTTAATCAAATATGTGTATCAGCTAGACTTCGATAAAGAATATTGTTATACAGTTGTACATCAATAACAAACTAACCGTGAAAATTCAAAGTAATTGGTCAAGAGTACAGTTCTAGTCCTTTCGTTTTTTATGCGTTTTTCTATTTGATTTTGCCATGTGATTATGGACTTTCCGAATTGATTTTCCTCCAATTCCAGTATTTTTGTGATTTTCTTTTTTTTTCAAATAATAAAATACCTGATCTTCAATAGTTTTAAACTAAACGAATTTTAAATGGATGGAAAGAACATAGTTAACAATTTATTATTTTATTACCTGTTGAGCCAAGTACATTAACCCTAATTCATTATAATATATGTGTTATATTACTAGTCTCTCGGTGGCCGAGTATACTGAGTAATCCAACAACTGTATCAATAGACTGTCAAATTTGAGGTACTATGAACAATCCTGCACGTGGCGGGTGCGCTCGATTTCTATCTTGATTGACTGGGATTGTCGGTTTTCTTGATGAAGTCATAAGTTCTGATTTGGCATTCTCCCTCACCATGCTCGTCCGAATTTAAAACATGTCTTTACTAAACTACTTGGTATAATGAATTTAACAAAACTCTAGGCATTCAGACTTCCTCACCCAATAAAAACTTACCTGCAGGAAATAGCATAATAACGCTGAAATTGGTGTTAAACGCCAATCAATCAATTGATACAGTAGTCTTATTCGGCTGTCACGATATATTTACACCTGCTGTTTAAATGTATTTTTTTTCAATAGATATGCATGTGACGATATATATTGTTCAAGGAAGGCAAATAAACTCATCATAGATACCTGGATAAAAATTTTATATTTAAGCCAGACGCAGGTTTCGTCTACTAAAGACTCATCAGTGACGTTCGAATAAAAAAATGTTAAAAATGCCAAATAGAGTACGAAGTTAAAGAGCATTGAGGACAAACAATTCCTAAAGTTTTGCCAAATACAGCTAAGGTAATCTATTCCAGAGAATGAAAAGCCTAAGCCTAAACCAATACCTGGTTGTTCTTCTTACGTTTGAAGTTTACAAATGAACTTCAAATTTTTGACATAAATTGATTTAACCCCTAAACTAGAGATGGACAACGCATGCTTTGTACGTGTACTGTTTATTCAAAGGAAAGGAATGTCAACATTGAAAGTGAAACAAAGGTAAATCATTTGATGACTGATTCGATCAACTAAAAATCTTTCTTCTACATGTGAAAAAGACGAGAAGAATATAGTTTTAATCTATAAAATAACAGACCTATAAAAATTCAAATGCACTTGTTGGCGTAATCTAATTATATCTAACCATTAGTATATTTATGTTTACATCGCTTATATGGTCATTTGAGGTCAACTCGATATTTAATTATATGGAGTCTAGACTAAAATACACACGAAACGAAACTACATATTATTGACTCTATGCTCTGTAAATTCTTTATTTCACACTTTTGATAGTTTGGATAAATGTTTTACATTGTTGTAAATAAAATACGAAAATTTGAGTCAAATCGGTGACCATGAATTTGACAGCTAAAGCCCGTTTAACAATGTTTAAAGAATATGTTGTTGTCGAGCTAAACCTGTTGCCTTAGTTAATTAAAATAAGTTTCTTTATCGGCTGTCATTGCATTTAAGATAGAAATCAAACAAACAAAAAACATCGAACATGCAAAACAAAAAGCATTTTTAAGCGTGTCAAAACTTTAATTTCATAATTTAGCGATATTGCATTTTTTATGCGAATGCAAAATGATATCCCTTAATCATATCAACCTAAATTTAAATGAAATATACATGTCATTTGAGTGATTAACGTTTTTAAACAGTACCAATATCTTAGCAAAGATAAAGTACTGAGCGTTATCTTGGTACATTTATAATTACTAGCATGTCTTTACATTTTAATTTTGTATCACTCCCCCATAGAGCGTCAATATTTCGTGCACAGCTTGGCGTATCAAGGATTTTGAATGTGTAGTTGTCGTACTTAGCCATTTATAAATCAAAATTTGAAAAGTTAAAATATTATGACAAAATCAAAGTTTAAATTATGGTCTATATATAACATGATATGTTGGGTAACCCCCATTGCGACAACAGTCGAATAATAAAAAGTTGTGATTAGATTCCAATGAAATAATGGTTTGCGTTTATACCTCAAATAAATGGTCAATGTCAAAACTGATGTTATGAGTTCAAATTCCAAATAAGGCAAATGCGCTCGACTCCAAAAAGGAAAATTGATAATCCAAGTCAATTAGAATTGGTGTCGATCGCACCTGCCAAGTGCGATGTTTGAACTCAAAACCTCAATGTTTTTTACAAGCTAGTGCTACACTAGTTTGTTGAGACAACAGTCAATGAGTTATGTCATGTATGTACGATTTTATTTTTGTGATCTAACATACAAATTATTTACTTAACTAATTCTGTTTTTGATATATAAATATATATCATGAAATATCTTTTTTCAATTTTATTTCATCTTTTTGTTATTTTGTTCTATTGGGAATATTGATATGATTGTAATTAATTTTGAAAAAACATTAATATATAATCTCCATGCACTTCTCATCAATGGTATTTCGATATTTAATAATACACAGACTCTCCCATTTTTTAAATGACAATGAACTGCTAGTCAACCTCGTTTTCAATCGAATATATATTTTCAATGAAATGAATGCTTATTTCACTTCATTAATGCTTAAGAAAAAACAAAACATATGTATGCATTTGTAATAATAACTGCTGTTGAACTTCGCAATTTAATATATTTTCATGTACCTCGATTTTACTTCATAAAAGTTTGATAAGAAAAACGGATGTATATATAAGTAACATAAACTGCTGTTGAACCTCCAATTCAATTTGATATATATATTTATTAAAATGAATGACTTCTTCGAATACACTTCATTACAGTTTGATAAGAAAAACAGATGTATATATTTGTAGCTTGTTTACGCTTACTTTATTGTCTTTTTCAAACTTCATTCAAATGTAGCTCTTTTCATCAACTCATTTGCCAGTGCTTCAGTACCGACCGTTGATAATTTTAAAACGTATTTAGAAGGTTCACTTAGAAAAAGTTGACCCTTCAAATGCTGCAAATGAATGTTCCTTTACAGACACATGGTGCTCTTTATGTAGTGAGGTATTATGCATCCACAATTTGATTTTAAATGCTATGGTTTTTGTGTGAATGATGATGACAAATAAAAAATATAAAAAAACTTCTACTGCCAGAAGTTATGTAGTATTGTTTTCGTTTTGGGTACATAAACATTTTACCTAGAATATTGTAGGTAGAAAAAAACAGCTAAAATATTTTTAAATATCCTGAAGGATACATTGTAGGCAATCATGGATTTGATCACAATTTTATGATTTCATAAACTGGACGTTTCTACATGTTGTTTATAATATAAATGTACTTGTGCATATACATGTAATAAAACTCCGGAGTTCGCATGGTACTGAATTCCATACTGACATTTATGAAAGACCTTTAATCAATGACTTTACAAAATTAAATGTTTGGAATATTATTAATACTAATGATACCCACTATAAGTTTATTGAATTCAATCAATCTGTCAATTCATATAAGCTTGAGTATACTTAATCGAACGTACAAGTACTTAGTTAAAGTCTACAACAACATGTTCCACATATTTATACAAAGATATTTGAAAATATATGATATAATTTAAAGTACATTTTACATTTTAAAATCTAACGTTAACTTTATGATAGATCAATTGTCACGCAATGCGAAATTATGTGTAAGAGGTTTGCAGTACGCACATTTAAACGTCAGGGAAAAGTCTATCCTAGCTGAACTTATAAAGGAAGCTGGAAACGCACAAACATGTAGATACCGACATTCTAGTTACAGCTACAGAGTTTAATCAGGCCATAGTCCTGGACATGCTCGATATATTTGGACATTAATAACACGACAATAATTAAAAAAAGATATCTGTTAAATTAAAGGTGCATATAAAGAGCTGTATCTTTTAAGAAACATCTCTCACTGTATGTGAGGATTTCTGGCCGGAAGTAATAAAATATAAGGTTCTTTTACATAAGCGGCAGATAACGATACTTTTATCTACGCATTGATTGATTGATTTCATGACGGAATAAGGGTAACACAGGTCAATGACTCTACTTTTCAGGTACATGTAATAGAAGAAAATAATTGAAACAAAAACAATTATCATATACAATAAATTTGCAGGATTAAGTTTTAAAATATTTTAGCAAAGAAATTAATGGGAAAAAAATGCAATTGGAAACTTCATTTTAATAGGTCACATCAATGTTTTCTTAAACACTGACATTGACTGCCATCCAGCAGAACCCTCACTCTTTGAGAAAACATCGTTTAATTTGCGAGTTATTTAAAATTGGAGCACATGAGGTCGTTCTGGATTTTGCATTATGTAGTTTGTGTTGCTTATTCTTTAGTTTCTATAGTGTCTTTTGGTGACATTGTGATAATAGCATTGTCCGTTGTCGTCCTGGAAGTCTTTTTTTTCTTTAACATTTTGTCGTGTCATGCCCCGACTGATTACAGCTATTCAATGCGGTATGGTTTTCGATCATTATTGAATGCTGTAATCTGAAATAATGTTTTATAGTTTGTATAACCAACTTCATAGATGTATCATTGGCAAGCCTACCAAATCTCCGTTTAATATCAATAAAATTTGAATTATGACAGTTGCTTTCAACGATTTATCATCAAAGTATCAGACCCCATTGAATAAGGAATCACAACTTTTGTTTGCAACCGATCTTGGATTTGACACTGTGTTGCAAGTGTGGCATGAGCATCAGAGTATAATTGTTATGTTCTCAAATTAGAAACAGTTGACGAAATCTTAAGATTTTATCTGATTAACAAACGGTTGATATAAATTACCACGTCCGCAGATTGTTATTCGGAGAAAATCATCAGCCATCAATAATGAAAAAAACAATTTACCATATAAATCATCTGTGTGACTTTATTTTCAAAATATTACAGTGGTCGTTGCTCTAGTGAGATAAAAAAGCTAATCAAAAAAGACGAAAGACACCAAAGGGACAGTTATCACCGGAACTAAGGTATCTGAAATTTATTGACGATTTCCTGACTCACGGTACAAGCAGCAGATAACTGGTCTAATATGTCATTGATCGATTTTTGACCGGAAATAAGGTAATCTAGAAAATTTGCTATGCATTTACGCTTAATTAAAACATGTACACCATGACCGTGATTATTCCAATTAAGATTCCTCAATCAAGATAGTGTATATGTGGAACAATACAACAGAAAAAAGCATCTGAATTGTTGCAAGTTATAGCCTCAAAGGCAAATATGTAATAAGGACATAACCAACTTAATATATATGTTCCAGACCTACCTGCCATCCTTTATGGAAATAAAAGTAAAAATGTCTGAATCGATGGGTCACTGTGAAAGCTTACATAAATGATGAGATAAATAAAAGATGATCAAATTAATACCCAATTTGAATAATTCCCAAGCTATTTGTTGGCACCAGAAGCGACGAAGCAGCGAATCTATTTTGGATTGGCACATATGGGACGAGCTCTGACTACCCAAAGCCCCAACTTGTCTGGCAAAACAGCCTATTTACGTCAGAGTAACTCGGACTAGTAACTGGAATATTCTAAAAAACCGTCTTCTACTATCCAGCCAAAAACAACATAAACCGTTTTCAAAACACATTTCGTAAAATATTTTTTGCTTTCTTCTTTATTTAAAATTTTTCACTGTTGTTGCTCGGGTTTTTAAAGAAAATATTTTCAATTGTTGTTTGTGTTTCTTCAACTTAAGTTATTTGTCTCATATCTTTTATCATGATTTTTGATATGTGGTGGTGAACTGTCCCTTTCTACTCTCCGAATCGCATAAACTTTGATACAATTCGGCATGTTGTAAAAGATGACATTTACTATTTGAACATTTTTTTCTTTTATTCTATACGCTACCAATTTTTCTATACACGAACTTCATCTGAACTCTGTGATAAAATAGTTTATGTATCAGCTCTCTTACAATATAAAATCTGTATGGAGGATATTAATTACTCAACTTCTGATTCAAAAAGAAATATATATGATAAAAAGCCAATTTTTATTGTATTTTATCAATACATATCAACTATTATAAATCATTTCAAAGTATATAAAAACAGGTTCTGCCAATCGAAACACAACATTAAAGGGAGGTGATATATGGCAATGACTTTTAATCTGGTCTTTGATAGGAACGGAATATTTTGATGTTTTATTTGCTTGCCATGTACTTCATTTATTTGATCAGGTTATTGTGTTTACAACGAATAGACATGTTTGCGAGTTAATCATCAATAAGTCAGAAATAAGATTTACAGGTTGCTGTATGTTCAATCTGTTTTCGTTGATTGTTTTGTTATTCATAAGACCAGTTATTTTTAGCTGGTATGTTGTTCTTTTTTTAATGTAACCTATGATTGCTTTCGCGCTCGTTAGGACTATGTTTGGTAGTTGTCTCATTGAAAAGCACGCAATATTTCATTATGTTATTATGACATCATATAAATAATCCTTATACGACTATTAAGTGATGTATTCGTTTATTGATAATCATACTGTGTAATTAATATTTTATATACAATTTAGAACTTAAGACGAAGAGCATTGAATGGACATCACATAATATCCCTGTATCATATATTTGATACACAATAACAATTAAAAAAGTATAATATTGGATACAATTAAAAATTTTACTCATCACCAAAGAACCTATACAATTTTGAAATCGATTTAAAATTGAAACCCACCAGCAGACCACATTTCAAAGAGTAGCTTCAAAATTGATATGCTCAACACAACGACTTATAACTTTGTTTTTTTTTTAATTATTAGAAAATGACTAGGCATGTTTGTATAACTCTATATTTATAATAAACCTGTAAAAGTTTTGATTCCATTGACATTTAAAGAGAAAAAATATAGATATCGTGAAATATAACAAAAACTATTTAAGAATCAAATCTTTCTCCTGAATGCAAGGTTTTATAGAGTGAGATACAAATTATTGATGTGTCAATGGAAAAAAAACAGTTTTTGATTTTTGATAAAATCGTGAGAAAAAAATAGTTGTTACGAGAGAAAAGAAAGAAGAAAAATTCCTATTCCTTCTTAAAAAAAGCAAAAAAAGAATAGTTGTTTTCTTATCAGAAACCCATATATTAAATAACGTACTGACGAAAGTAAACCCACACAAACATAACTATAATGACCTAGATCCTGCTAGATAAACCAGACCATACTTTAAAATTACATTGAGTATCGGTTACTGTCTTGTGAAAGTTTATTAACAGATTTATCTTCAAAGATAATATATATTCAACCTACCCGACGTTTTAATGAAAAGCCTTTAGTAATTTCACTTTTTAAATGGTTTATTTTTAAAACCATACAATTTACTCTAGTAAATTACTATTAGTACTATGCACAATTAGACAAATCTTACATTTATCTCAGTTCAAGGATTTCAAATTATAACATATGAAATCTCTAATTTTAATATCATTTCAAAAAATATTATTCATCTTATAATGTGACATCCAAATACATATCATGAAAATTCCTCAGCAATTTGAAACTTTGCAAATTATGTTTAATAATTTGAATCAACTATTTCTATAATTATGAAAGTCAGAAGATGTGGTATGTGGTATGTTGGCCAATGACAACTCTCCTAAAAATGACAAAGTAGTAAACAACTATAGGTAACGGTTCGACCTTCAAAAATGAGCAAAATCAATACTTCTAAGTCAGATATACAAGGCTTCAAACGACAAAAGTAACAATTAAAACTAATGAATATATCATAAAAAGTGTACATGTACACTATCAACAAACGACACAGGTTTCTTCTGGACCAAACCTTAGTGTTGATATCATTTTATAAAATCGATTATGAATAGTTGGTAAGAAATATAAGCCTCTTTTTTCATGTTTATATTCAAAATAAATAGGTTGTATCCTTCGTTAAGACTACGTAGGAATATATAATTTATTATCTTATTTTCTATTTTTGAATGATCTTTCACTGGATTGATTCAATAACTATTATCAAGTAGATATCTGCGTAATTAGTTCTAAAAATAACACCCTTAGTATTTTAAATTTCTTTTCATATCTTTCATGTCTAAGGTCACCTGAAATGTATCCCTATAACGGTTGCTGGCTATTTGGGGAGTGATATATTATTAATTTCAACGGTGGGAGTTTTATCTTTTTTATCTACATTCTTAAGAATTCAATTTATCTTATGCAATTAAACCAAACATAGCTATATATAAAAAAACAGATTTGAGATAAGTGTAAATATATTTACTTTAAATATTGTGTAGAAATCAAACACAGATTTAAGTTGTCAAAACATGGTCGAAATGGGGACACTTAATCTAAATGCAGGCGGATCGAGTGTGTAACTTGCATTATCTCTACGTGTAAATTAACGAATTTCAACAATGCTTTCGACGTTCAAAAGTATTAAATCAGATTTTTAGTGAAAGAAGATTGCAATTTTCTTTGAATGTAAAAACAAATGTGTGCTTATCCAATGTATATAATTACATGTATATTAACTGGTTTGAGGCAAAAACGAAACCCGGGCCCAGTACGCTAAAAATTATCACTATTCAAGAAAGTTTTCGAAATATGCTTTCTTAGTTTAGTTTATGTCCTGGATATGCTGAAATATTTGCAATTTGACATCTTCGTTGAAATAAGCCAAACGTCATGTTTTAATGCTTTAACAAAGGAAGATACATATGCTCGTGCGCATGGAGATCTTGTGTCCTATATTCGAAAAGAAACACTTCCAATTTTGCGTATGTGTTAATCACAATCAACATCAATAATTGTACAAGAGAAGGTTTCCAAACACGACATGAATTATATATTGTGGCACTCAAAGTACGCGCAAATACCGTCTTATTTATGGCAAAATTCCAGTGCCATTTCTTAATACTTTTCACCCACAATGTAATTTATTGCATCAATTTTTACAATACTAATTTTTTTTCCAATCATGCTTATATATAAATACTTTGAAGAAGCAATCGTCGAATATATATAAATTGCTATAAGTACTGTCAAATACTGTCAATTCCGTCATCATGAAAACCCAGACGCATGTGAAAGCCTGTCACAGCCTCTGTTAGTCTTGTATGTTTTATAATGATATTTCATTATTTTGGAGCTTAATATGACGTCCATTTTCAATGAACTAGTACACAGGTTTATGTAGGGACCAGCTATGGACCTACTCTGGGTGCAGGATTTTCTCCCTGCATTGAAGACCTATTGATTGTTCTCTGCTTTTATCTTCTCTTTGGTCAATTTGTAGTCTTTTTCACATATTCCTTAGTTCCAATCTCAGTTCTATAGTCTGGATTTAGGGGAATGGAGTCCATTATTTCTTTGTTCTTTATACGCCTTTTAAATGTCAATAACACGACCCTAAAGCATGTTTAAATGCATATAATAAATCAGTATCATGTATAAAGAAAAATAAATGGACCAAACGAAAAGTACTCCATCCCCCGAGAAATGAAGGATGATAAGATAGTGCTAAAATAGAGAATATAGAGAGAATAAAGGGCAAAAAAGAGATTTACAGTTTAAAAAAATAAAGAATACAGAAATAAGTGCCGTATCGCATCCCATACAATCCCACAGACCCTGAAATCAAGACAGTTTGTTCGACTATCAGATTTATCGCATGACAATATGCTATTTGTGAATTTATCAGGTACATTTTTGTATGGAAACAGAACTAAAATTAAATAAGAGTAAACACACGAGTAAATGGTACTTTTTTGTTTGACTGAAAAGGCTCGTAAAATGTCTCCAGAAATATGTTTATTTTTCTTTGTTAATTTTATACATCAAATGATATAAAATGTTATTTGTCTTTAATACTTTTCTAATTGCATTCAAAAGATATCAATAGCGTTCGTTATCAATTAAAGAAGTCCATTAAATAGACTTTCCGATGTTTTCAATAAAATTATTTACACCCAGCAGTGATGTTTGAAATGGAATTGTTCTTTTAGGAACAACAATAAGATCAATTTTGATTGGATGATTTGTTTTATCAGGTGTTCAAAATTAACAGTAAATGTTAGAATAAACAGAGAACATGTAGGGGGGAATTCAAATTGGTTAGCGAACATTGACAGACTCTTCAGCCATTTTAGTGAATGGACAAGAGAAGCTTAAGCCCAGTGGCACTCTATTTTTTAGTAGCACCGCCACGAGACGAAAAGTTCAAGTACATGCACACGTGCTGTTGATAACTAGGAAGTGCTTTTCCAATGGTTATTGAAGGCTTGCTATAAGTATGAAGCTTATAAAATACTATATATTTAATCAACCTTATGAAAAGAAATGAGCTATTAGAAATCCTAATACGAATGATTTAATGATATTTTATTGATTAAATGCCGTCTTTTGACTGAATGATGGAAGGCGATAAAAAAAACTCCTGAAAGCATATTACTTTATTATATGATCTCAAATAGAAATGTCCTCTAAGGTCTACTTATAAATAAAAGTGCAATAACTTCCTTAAACATGATAATTATCTAAAATGAATTCAATGGCATATTTAGGAATAATAATTTTGATACCAATGCGTGTATATCAATACAAAATGGTGAAAGCATTTGAGACGTCATATTGAAGTTAAATTAATTGAGTTAAAAAGAGTTCTCGATTCTCTTAAAAGTTCAAAAAGATAAATTTATGATATTCTTAGTTTATTCCAATCAATTTTAATTCACTTAATATTTATATCAACAAAATTTCACCACAAGACGTCATTTGATGGCCACATGACAAACGAACATATGTATAGATTTACGTAAGCCGATGTACCGGTTTCAGATAAAATATATAAAAAGAATGTAAGAATTATATAGTTTGATTCACAATGCGACAAAAATTCACCACATACGAACTGACGTTGATAAAAGTAACTATTATTGTTCACCTATGGCCTTCAACAATGAACAATCACGTACTACAGAGAGAGCTAAACAAGAACCCTATCATTTAACTGCAAACTTTTAAAAATCTCTTTGGGGGATTTTGAGCTCAAGAGGACCTAATGCATCCCTATACATATTATCAGTGTACTTATTTAGAACATCTTTGGTTTTAAATGAGTATAAGTGGTTTTAGTTCTTTTGTATTCCCTGAACATGTTATTAAGTGTTTTGTCTAATTTATTGAGTATCAAAAGGGAAGGTCAACATCTCTCATGGAGATATCCCCCACCACGGGGGATAGTTGCCAGATCTGCGCTACATCACAAAAGCAAAAATTATTTAGTAAATGTTCGAATGGCATTATTATCTTTTCGGTTTTGATAACGTGAGATATATGAATTTTGAAAATTCGGAATAAATTTATTTATTTTTGAAGACAAGTATATTTAATCAGTCTGTCACACATCTCTAGGCACACAGGTTGGTCTTCGTCTGTCTTTTTGCCCTTTTGTCTTGATAGCTTTATTGCCATATTAAAAGATATGCAACTGTCTTGTATACACTTGAACTTCTCGCATGTGAAATTGACAATATTCAGCCTTTTAGAGAGAAAATTAATATTTATACAAAAAGTAAACAAATATATAGGTTATTAAAATTCAACACGAATATAATTATTAACACATGAAAGTATCGCATATTATATATTAAAATGTTTATTTAGCAACCACAAAAAATGGAATTTTAAATTCCGGCATTCAATAGATAATTATATATTATCGATAAACTTGTTCACATTAATGATAAAAAATAAATACGATTTTTATAATAACTAGACAGCAACGATAAAACTTCCAAATCAAATTTATTTCCTGATTTGTATCTCGTGTGACCTTGATATTTAGGACGGAAGTGAATGAAATTGTCAATTATCATTGGGTTAAATTCCGCAAAGATAGATCTATCAATATCTAATATTTGAATAATGTCAAAGACAATTGTTTTTGAACATCATATGTCAACAAAATATCAGCAATATAAGATAATGTTATTGATCATGGGTCCAATTGTTCAACTAGACATATATATTGTCAATATGTATATTGCTCATTCATAAAGTAATTGAGATCTCAAGTCTCCCACGTTGTCGAATTTTCATCAAATGTTTTGTTTTTATTTTCTAGGGGATTTTGTTGTCTGGACAGTTGAATGTTAATGAGGTTAGGGCTCAATGCATCCTGTTATTCATGCAGGAAATGTGTATATAGGAATTTCTTTACAACTTTTTACAAATGTCTGGATAAAATGTTAACCAGACAAGCAAGAACCCAAAACAATTTATGTGAAGAACAAAAATATATTGATCAATCGCAGAAACTTTATATATGCATAGTAAAATTCGTATTCAAGACATCTGTTTTGGTATCAATCCAATTAAAACTGAGGAAGTTGAACATTAATATATACATGAAACTGAAGACGTCTACATGCAACAGACAAAAAACACCACTTAAACATATGAAACTGAAGACCTCCAACAGACATATAACACCATAAAACACATTCAACTAAAGACGTCGAACAAACAAATAACAACACAAAACACATGAAACTGAAGACATTAAACAGACAAAACACATTACAAAACACTAAATCTGCAGATGTAGAACAGACAAACAAAACCACATAAAACATGCAATTGAAGACGTCGAACTGAAAAATTACACAACAAAACTGAAGCTTGAGTATGACAGAGATATGAATATTCATAAAAGGAGTTGTGTGAAATATACCAACTCGACAATAACACAACAACACGACACCATACAACTTCAATCATGTAGAGTATTGATGATCATCAATTAAAACGTTTTAGACAGAACGTCAATTTTCAAATGAACCCCAGTTTAGAAAAGTATCGTGTGTATTTTATATCAAAGGACAAGCCCTGATGATGATTCTGGCTAAGAAAAAAAAGTCATGTGCCATTTTTTTTCTTTCTCAACCTAACCTCAAAATTATTAACATAACGTTTTGCATTGTGGTATTTTTAATCTTAAAATAGTCTGACATGTAGCTTAAAAGTTTAGTAAGTTAATTTTCTTTGCGTTTTTTATGATTATATAAATTGCTGATACATGATTCGGTCATTCATATTTTAAGTAAGTTTAATTTATAAGAATTTTTAATATTGTATCAGTTCGGGATGTTAAATTGATACAAGTGGAGACAAAGTACCAAGGAGGAAATCAAGAACCAAAATTCAGCCAAGAGGGCTGCAAGGTCCCCCGATTTTTTTTACAGGACTCATATGATGGTGCTACAGATGGGTGCGGTCCTAACCTTGACAAAAGTTAACTTAGAGTTAACTTGTTGACTGCTTTCTAAGTTAACTTGAGAATTTTTAAGCAGTCAAGCAAGTTAACTTCGTCGTTGGTGGACCAGACCTACGGTCTGCTTTTTTAGGACAGCTGCAGACCTATCGACAAGTCCGCTCCAGACCAGACCTGTGGACAAGTCTGCTTTTGACCAGTCCTGAGGACAGGTCTGCCTCAGACCAGACCTGTGGACAGGTCTGCTCCTTACCAGACCTGAGGACAGGTCTGCTTTTGACCAGACCTGTGGACAAGTCTGCTATTGACCAGACCTGAGGATAGGTCTGCTTATGACAGATTATCGTTATAAGAGTTTTCATATCAGACTTGAGCTTTCATTAAAATATGTAAACAGCATTCGCATTGTTTTTCCACAGATATCATTTATTATTTACCTGTCCCTTCCTAAATTTTATTTTATGCATAAATTTATTCTTGCATGGATATTTCATTGATATTCAACTTGTTTGCGTTGGATTTACTATTCTATTTCCCGCAGAATATTCTAACAGAAATTGTACAGTGTCCGTAAGCATACAGTGTGGTAAAACTATCAACAATCTCGTCAAATTCGTCAGATTTATCGAGAGATTTGTCATTGCCGATATTTATACGGGACGTCCTAAAATTATACTCAATGCGCACTTTAATGAAATAGTTACCACTTGACGTTTAACTATAAACAAAATCAATCAACCGACATAATAGATTCCAAGAAGAGAACCTCGTATACTTTTTTTTTATTAAATCATTGTAAATAGTACAAAGGAATTCAGACATGTCAGTGTTGGTACTTTGATGATGTGGCATAATAGTTTTGTTTTACACGTACACCATCATGAACTCCTATATATGATGTGACTGTTATTATGAATAAAGAGATGAAATTCTGACATTCTCAATTTATTCAGAATATTTTTTGCATTAATAGTTTTCCAATATTATTGATTACGTGTACATTTACGGTCCTACTAAAATGTGAACAGGAGCGCCAGGAGAAGACGTTAAGGCGCACAGTACAATGGTATGCGGGTATATAGATTTGCAAATAAAAGTGCACATATGATCAGTTTTGGTCAAATAGTTTTGTTATTCAAGTCAGCATGAGGTATTAAAACTACTGAAATTTTGTTACGTATCAATATTTTGAATAAAAGGAGGACACGCTGGTATCCTAAATTTATGCGACAAAAATTTGTTGTTACAAAATTGCAATATTGCTGTCCATTGTCATGATTATATTATACATTGATTCCTGACATAAAAAATATGGCTGATTAATACTATGCGGGTACGTCATGGTGATATAGATTTACAAATTAAAGTGCACAAATGGTCAGTTTTGGTAATGCGGTCAAATAATTTTGTTGTACAAGTCAGCCGGAGGTATCAAAACTACTGAAATTTTGTTACGTATCAATATTTTGAATAAAATGAAGACATGCTGGTATCCTAAATTTATGCGAACAAAAATGTGTTGTTGTTATATTGCAATATTGCTGTCCATTGTCATGATTATATTACAATGTATTATACATTGATTCCTGACATGAAAAATATGGCTGATTAAAACTATGCGGGTACGTCATGGTGTATATAGATTTACAAATTAAAGTGCACAAATGGTGAGTTTTGGTAATGCGGTCAAATAATTTTGTTGTACAAGTCAGCCGGAGGTATCAAAACTACTGAAATTTTGTTACGTAACAATATTTTGAATAAAATGAGGACATGCTGGTATCCTAAATTTTTGCGAACAAAAATTTGTTGTTGTTATATTGCAATATTGCTGTCCATTGTCATGATTGTATTATACATTAAATCCTGACATAAAAAAAAATGACTGATTAACTGTCTGGGTATATAGATTTTCAAATTAAAGTGCACATATGGTCAGTTTTGGTAATGCGGTCAAATAATTTTATTGTACAAGTCAACTGGAGGTATCAAAACACTACTGAAATTTTGTTACGTATCAATATTTTGAATAAAATGAGGACATGCTGGTATCCTTAATTGATGCGAACCAAAATTCGTTGTTATTATATTGCAATATTGCTGTCCATTGTCATGATTGTATTATACATTGAATCCTGATATAAAAAATATGGCTGATTTACTATGCTGGTATATAGATTTACAAATTAAAGTGCATAAATGGTAAGTTTTGGTGGATGTGGTCAAATAATTTTGTTGTACAAGTCAACTGGAGGCATCAAAACTACTGAAATTTGGTTACGTATCAGTATTTTAAGTAAAAAGAGGACATGCTGGCACCCTTAATTTAGGCGAACAAAAATTTGTTGTTATTATATTGCAATATTGCTGTCCATTGTCATGATTGTATTATACATTAAATCCTGACATAAAAAAAATGACTGATTTACTGTCTGGGTATATAGATTTTCAAATTAAAGTGCACATATGGTCAGTTTTGGTGATGGGGTCAAATAATTTTGTTGTACAAGTCAACTGGAGGTATCAAGAC
Organism: Mytilus trossulus; assembly: GCF_036588685.1. NCBI lineage: Eukaryota > Metazoa > Mollusca > Bivalvia > Mytilida > Mytilidae > Mytilus > Mytilus trossulus. Next base: position 55,045,460 of record NC_086386.1, on the reverse strand, counting down.
TACTGAAATTTTGTTACGGATCAGTATTTTAAGTAAAAAGAGGACATGCTGGTATCCTAAATTTAGGCAAACAAAAATTTGTTGTTATTATATTGCAATATTGCTGTCCATTGTCATGATTGTATTATACATTAAATCCTGACATAAAAAAAATGACTGATTTGCTGTCTGGGTATATAGATTTTCAAATTAAAGTGCACATATGGTCAGTTTTGGTGATGCGGTCAAATAATTTTGTTGTACAAGTCAACTGGAGGTATCAAAACTACTGAAATTTTGTTACGTATCAATATTTTGAATAAAATGAGGACATGCTGGTATCCTAAATTTATGCGAACAAAGATTTGTTGTTATTATATTGCAATATTGCTGTCCATTGTCATGATTGTATTATACATTAAATCCTGACATAAAAAAAATGACTGATTTGCTGTCTGGGTATATAGATTTTCAAATTAAAGTGCACATATGGTCAGTTTTGGTGATGCGGTCAAATAATTTTGTTGTACAAGTCAACTGGAGGTATCAAAACTACTGAAATTTTGTTACGTATCAATATTTTGAATAAAATGAGGACATGCTGGTATCCTAAATTTATGCGAACAAAGATTTGTTGTTATTATATTGCAATATTGCTGTCCATTGTCATGATTGTATTATACATTGAATCCTCGCATAAAAAATATGGCTGATTTACTATGCGTGTATACATGGTATATAGATTTACAAATTAAAGTGCACATATGGTCAGTTTTGGTGGATGCAGTCAACTAATTTTGTTGTACAACTCAGCTGGAGGTATCAAAACTACTGAAATTTTGTTACGTATCAATATTTTGAATAAAATGAGGACATGCTGGTATCCTAAATTGATGTGAACAAAAATTTGTTGTTATTATATTGCAATATTGCAGTTCATTGTCATGATTGTATTATACATTGATTCTGGCATAAAAAATATTGCTGATTAACTATGCAGGTATCTAGATTTACAAATTAAAGTGCACATATGGTCAGTTTTGGTGGATGCGGTCAAATAATTTTGTTGTACAAGTCAACTGGAGGTATCAAAACTACTGAAATTGTGTTACGTATCAATATTTTGAATAAAATGAGGACATGCTGGTATCCTAAATTTATGCGAACAAAAATTTGTTGTTATTATATTGTAATATTGCTGTCCATTGTCATGATTGTATTATACATTGAATCCTGACATAAAAAATATGGCTGATTTACTATGCGGGTATATAGATTTACAAATTAAAGTGCACATATGGTCAGTTTTGGCTGATGCGGTCAAATAATTTTGTTGTACAAGTCAACTGGAGGTATCAAAACTACTGAAATTTTGTTACGTATCAATATTTTGAATAAAATGAGGACATGCTGGTATCCTAAATTTATGCGAACAAAAATTTGTTGTTATTATATTGCAATATTGCTGTCCATTGTCATGATTGTATTATACATTGATTCTGGCATAAAAAATATGGCTGATTAACTATGCGGGTATATAGATTTACAAATTAAAGTGCACATATGGTCAGTTTTGGTGGATGCGGTCAAATAATTTTGTTGTACAAGTCAACTGGAGGTATCAAAACTACTGAAATTTTGTTACGTATCAATATTTTGAATAAAATGAGGACATGCTGGTATCCTAAATTTATGCGAACAAAAATTTGTTGTTATTATATTGCAATATTACTGTCCATTGTCATGATTGTATTATACATTGAATCCTGACATAAAAAAATATGGCTGATTTACTATGCGGGTATATAGATTTACAAATTAAAGTGCATATATGGTTAGTTTTGGTGGATGCGGTCAAATAATTTTGTTGTACAGGTCAACTGGAGGCATCAAAACTACTGAAATTTTGTTACGTATCAGTATTTTGAGTAAAAAGAGGACATGTTGGCACCCTTAATTTAGGCGAGCAAAAATTTGTAGTCATTATTTAAATGAATTAAACTATTGCTGATTGTGGCTGCATAGTTCAAGGATGTATAACTAACAAGGACGTATACACCTAACATCAAATATACTTCTTTTCAAAAATATAAATAATATGATTGATTTTGATCTCGGAATATAATATATATATTCAGTGCCTGTTATCATTGTAACCGAGATCGTTTTTATTATAGATAGATTGTCGGATCACAGATAAATTTGTGTTACGTTCTGTGCGTACTTATTCAAATATTTGTATTTAATCCTGTTCATAAAACGGAATTATTAATTTTCATATTACTTTATTTTCGATGTTTATACTACGAAAAAAATGATATTATTTTTTTTTTGTTAAATCAACGAAGAGCGGTCCTGGTTACAAGTTAACTTAGTGTAGAGCAGACCAGGTCTGGTTTTGATCGGATTTGTCCAAGCAGAAGTTAACTTTTTGGCAGGACCGGTTTCCAAGTTAACTTATGTTAACTTTATGACAGGACTGGTTCCGAAGTTAACTTATGTTAACTTATGACAGGACTGGTTCGAAGTTAACTTATATCAATAGCGGACCTGTTTCCAAGTTAACTTTTTGGCAGACATAAAAACAGTCCTAGGAGCAAGTCTGCTTTCCAAGTTAACTAGATTTTGGTCCTAGGACTGGTCAGAACAGTCCTATATTCGGTCACAGGTTAACTTTGACCAGTCCAAATGACTGGTTATCAAGTTAACTTGCTGTACAGGTTAGGAGTGCACCCATCTGTAGATGAAGTCTTAAGCATACCGAAAGGAAATCCAGAAAATTTGTCGAACACATTGTTCAATCGTAATTCCTATACTGTCAGTTTATACGATTTTGTATTGGTTTTTAATCTACTGCAAAAATCTAAAATGTATCACATGTAAAATCCAAAACTTGACAGTAAAGATATTATTAAATAATAGTATGTGGAATTATGTCATGATTTATTCCCTCCAATAATAGGGTCTGATTAAGAAATCTCACTTCCCAATCTCCACTTCATCGATATTCAGGGTTAATAAGCAATATTAAGAGAAGACTCGGGCTATATATCCTTAAAACTAAAATTACAACGCTGTTTGTCTTACTAAAATGTTTTATACCATATCTTAGTAATATGTTAACGTATTAGAATAGGAAAATCTTGTATGTAGTATTTTTCTTTCCACACAGTATTTAATTAGGTCTGAATGCAACGTACATGGTATACTTATGCATGACACCGAAAATATGTTTTCATTTAAAACCTATAAGATTGCTAAACACACCATTTAACAAAGAGATGTAATATACTTAACATTACAATATGTAGATCAAGGTGACTGTGACCTACATTGTTGTATGTAATGGCATACTTACAAAGGGGGTATTATGTTATTATAATGCCTTTACTACAATAATCCTTAATAGTTTGATTCAATATTATATTTTAACGTGTTTTCATATATACAATTGATAAAGCCATTACTGTTATAAAGAACTTGTATAAATAGTAAATATTGTGCATGATAGAAATCTGTTTATCATCTTTTATTTACAAACATTTTTGTTGTAGTCTGTTTCTATAATTGAAAAAAACATTGTTAATACTTAAACATAAATTTGGTCTGACACATGACAGTTTATAATAAGTCACGATTAAAAATAATTGTATTCATATTTCGCACTGTTTAAAAGAAATTATATTAATTTATATAAAGAAAAACTACATGATAGCAATATATCTGTGCTTGTTTTTATTTAAAAATAACGGGGTGGTACCAGTTTTTATTTCTATTTTAGATAATTGAACGTACATATATTTGATATAACTTATAACAGTTAATAGGTTGCTACTAAAATTTCTTTTCCTATTAGTGTCCTATATGTGTGTCTGAAAAGACTTTGCAAAACGACTAAACGTTACTGTCTCTTTATGTGTGTCGGTACTTATACAATCATCATACTATCATTATACTTAACTGTAAATCCAGAAATGTTATTTGGACGCATACAATTCACAAATATCATTATATTTGTATGAACAGATGGAGGGGCTGGTGGTTAACGTCGAGTGGCAAATGTCCTCTTTATAAGACTTTTTCTTCTTTCTGAAACGACAAACTTTTCATTGTGGTATTGTAATAAAGTTTTTAATATCAACCAACTTCAGCAACCCGCAATCTTTTGGTATCATTGTCTCTGATTCGGCCAAGTTCACATGAGTGTATCTCTCCTCCATTGCAGTTTGAACTAGAGTTCTTTCCATTTTCGTTCTATTCAAAAACAGTTTTGATTATGTTTTTTCACATATTAATTATTTCATACCATTATATTAAAGTCAATGACAAAATGGTTAAACAACAAAGTAAAAATGTGTCCTGATTCATGCAAAAGCTTTAGACGACGCAAATATTATTGTCTTTGATGAATTTATCAAAACATTTCAACAGTAGACTTATAAGATGTCTTTAATCTGTCTGTTTATGTATATCTTTATATCATCTTTTTTCTATAGTTCAAGGGTATGATCTTTTTGTAAGACTACATAGTAGACCAGTAATTATTATTCATTAAACTTGGCAATTAAACAATGTAATTTTTATTGAATAGCAGTTTACAAGGCAAATGTCCATTAAATATGGCAAGGTTTTATTTTTGACCTTTTTCATTCATATATACATGTACATCATATTTACATTTGAGATAATACAATGTACTAATGTAAAGAGGGTGTTTGGTTTTTTTGTACTTTAATGTTCCGCGAAAAAATGTCTGCTTTATATGAAAATGATTTAAACCTGAAGTAATTATCTATTATAAGAATGTGTGGTCTTGTTCATTTACATATTATATATTCTGAATTCTGAAAATTTAGTGTTTTGAACTTAAGCTCAGAATTCAGACTAAAGGCGGAACACTTCCCGAGTTTTCAATAACTTTTCCGCAAAGCCTTGAATTGTACCACAACTATCAGTGGTATACCCTAGCTAAATATTCCATATGTTATTTTGAACACAAAATATATGAAGTGTATTACTTTTTTAAAACAACAATCGAAAACTTTTATGAAAATTGGATCAAATACAACTAAATGCATCATAGCGAGTTTTTTTAATAAGTTGAAGAACAAAAACACATACACTGAAAAGACGTCAAGCAGTCAACAACAGAATTAGAAAGATGCCAAGGACGAATGGAAAATTATAAATGTAATAAAAAGACACAATATCACAGGTAAAAAGACGGAATGAAGAACAACAGAAAGAAACATTTCGTTCCATTTAAAATTGTTATACGATGATGACTGATGTACCCATATTTTGACTATTTTATTAATTGTGACTCTTTATTTAACGCATCATGTAAATGTAGCGGAATTTGATGAGACTGTTATTAAAGTTAGAGGGTTAGCGCTATAGAACCAGGTTTAATCCACCATTTTCTACATTTGAAAATGCCTGTACCAAGTCAGGAATATGACAGTTCTTGTCCATTCGTTTTTGATGCGTTTTGTTTTTTGATTTTGCCATGTGATTATGGACTTTCCAAATTGATTTTCCTCTGAGTTCAGTATTTTTGTGATTTTAATTTTTATTTTTTTCAAAGGAAACTTTAAACTGAGCGACAAAAAAATACTGATATAATGTGTTCCGGATGGGTAAACGATAAAATTCACATTAAATTGATGACCAACTGACCAAATTATATATTAAGATTAAAAATACTTTCCTTATATTGAATAATATCTACTTAAAAAATATAATCTATAAAAAGTATGTGAAAAGTGGTTATATGGTCCACTTGCAAGATTATCATATAATATGTAATCTATTAACAAAGCTTTGCATAGTTTTTTATTCATGTAAATTATGTCAGTACTTAAATGTTTATTTTTTTAATAAACGTGAGCACATAAACAAAGAGAAAAGTCAAAAAGATGCACCGAATATCACTGAGAATGGTTGATTAAAAAGTCGATGTATTTCCGTTATTAAAACATAAACAAACAAAAACGGTATCGGGATATTAAGGAGCCAATGTATCTAATTGAAAGACGATCATTAATGTTTTGGAAAGAAACGATTCTGAAAAAAATAGCGTAGTAAGAGCTTATAATAAATAGCATAATCAATCCGCAAATACCCCCACTGCATTCGTCTACATTAAGCATATCAAATTATCTTCTTTTGCAGTTTTAAAAGTTTGGGAACACTGTTTCAGATGTCATAATGTTGTGTATTTAGGCAAATTAGTGCGAATCAATAGATAAGCATTAAAAATATTAAGAATTTCCAGGAACATATAAATGATTGTGACAGCAGTCACTATAACATCAACACTGCGGTTGTGAAACTCGACTCTGATCGTATTCGATGTCGTGACTTGCAGTGTCCCTGTTGATGGTCGAAGTTTCAATCCAAATATTCCAGCTGTATACACCAATTAAAGTACCAACACATAGCAAATATTGCGAAAAATTGAGGCTCATAATTTTTCATAAATTACTTATGAAATCGTTGGAAGAAATTTGACATATTAGTGAGGTTCTTATAACTTCAAATAGGAACATGTAAATGATTGTGACAGCAGTCACTATAACATCAACACTGCGGTTGTGAAACTCGACTCTGATCGTATTCGATGTCGTGACTTGCAGTGTCCCTGTTGATGGTCGATGATTCAATCCAAATATTCCAGCTGTATACACCAATTAAAGTACCAACACATAGCAAATATTGCGAAAAATTGAGGCTCATAATTTTTCATAAATTACTTATGAAATCGTTGGAAGAAATTTGACATATTAGTGAGGTTCTTATAACTTCAAATAGCTTTTTATACATTTTGCGTGATTGAAGGGCTTTTTTAAATTTACCCTTGCGAGCATCGCCCAAACTTAATTATTCGAAAACAAGGGAAGTTGTTATAAAAAGAAACGTTTAGAAGTTATATTTATAAAAAGGATTTATAATAAATCGCCAGGAAAGAAGAATTTTATCAAATTCAACTTATTTCAAAATGGTACATGAATGTACTCGAGAACTGGCAAAATATCAGGTGATTTTAAGGTCGACACTCTTAAGCCGTTACACAAGTAATCCACATTATTCATTAGAATAATATATATATTCAATCTACCTACAGGGTACATGAAAAGGTTTTCATATTTGTACTTTTAAATAAGTGTATTTTAAATCTCTAGCTTTTGACAGTTGTGTAAACGACATTCTTGAATGAGGTTTATACAATTACTTCACAAATTGAAGTATATATTGGAGATATTTATTACTTACTTTACGACCACTTTGGCAGATTGAATGTTTGTTTGTGACAGCTTTAATCTGGTAATAAATAAAACCAAACCAAATGGAAAATATTTTTACTTTCTAAAAGAATGAAAACCTTTCGATACAATCTTTTTTTATCAATACGCTAATTTCTCTTCAATTTTTGAAAATTATGAATCTTCAATGATTTAAAGTCACAAGACCTGAACTTGATTACTGTGCACATTCACCTTTTGTCAATTAAAATTACAGCTAGGCGAATGATCTATTAAGTATAGAATATGTGCTTTTTTCTTTATTGAAAGCCGTTTATGTGGGTGTCCGAATTAGCTGTTATTTACCAACTAAATATTCAATAATCATGTTAATTTGTAATATATTTTGTGCTTTTTTTCTCGTCGAGTTTACACCATAGGATAGTATTTCGTCCCTTACCATTCACATGGGTACCTATATTTCAAAATATACTCATGTTTTTCATATATAATTCCCACTCTCAATCTTCTTGTATCGGTTCAATTTCTACTCCTGGCTAGGTAATCATTGAATCCGAATAGATCTTCAATTTTCTTCTCTTCTTGAAAGTTGAAATGTTTCTAAACTTTTTCGGAAACTGATCGATAAGAAGTCATCAAGAGTGTCCCTTTCTAGATTTGCCAATGTACTAAGCCTGCCATAAACGATTAAGGAATAAATGTGCCTAGTGAACGGTTTGATGTCCTGGAATCTTCTTGTACCAGACTCCCTCCATTCACACCTGTGCTACATTCTGTAATTTACACTTTACATTTTTAATAAATTATTTTTAGAAATGTTTCTTCAATGCTTAGGATGAAATGAAGTTTCTGTTCTGAAAAGGCAGAACAGAAATGTAGTTTGATGACAGCATGCATATACGGAGATATATGTACGAAAAAATTTAAATATACAACAGTTGTTACATTGGCCTTAACTTATGTGAACACATGGTGTGAATATATTTTAAATGCATTGCTTGACATTTATATATAAAAGTTGACGTAAGAAATGTTGAATTTTCGGTATTGTATCGGTTCATCGTATTTGTTATTAATATGAATAAGATGTATATATGAATAAAGGATCTGAATGGATAATCCCTTGAATAATATTTCCTATTGAAATTTTATTGCAATGTGTAAGAGAAAAAATGCAGTTGTTCTTCCGTTGATCACAGATGCTTTCGGTTTATTCTATGATCTAAGCACAACAGCGGGGGTGTAATGTAACGTATAAAATGTTAAGACGATCAGGATTTGGTATGAAAATGATTTAAATAAAATACCACTAATATGTTACATTAAACCACATTTTCAATTACCGCGTGCTACATTACACATATTGATAAAAGCATGGGTTCGACGCATTACCTCGATACGTTTGAGAATGCAACGACAACGACGGCGGTTGTCAACGATATTGACTCTTCATGAAGGTCTTGCACAAGGAAAATTATTATCAAACTAAACAGCATTTTCCTATACTGTTATACTTAAGAACACTTCAATTTTTAATTGTACGCATCTTTCTGTACCCTTAACACCAAACAAATTGAACACAGGAGATACAGTGGAGAGCTTACATGTAATAACCAAAGGGTACGGGTTTGTCACGCTTTTTTATGTTGGGATTAGGGGTAATTATGTGGAGATTTTGGGATGCGGGATAAAGGTGATAAAAACAGTAATCTTGGAAATAATTCTCCACTTGAGACAGTGAAATTTTGATACTGAAAGCGTGAGGCTTTTTTTAATTATTGCATTCTAAATGCTGAGAGTGGAGAAATTTCGTTACACTCGAGTTATAATTATGGAATCTTTTTCTCTAATGATTTGTAATATTCCTTTTCAAAGGTTACAACAAAATTGTTTTTTTTAGATTTGTCGTCACCAGGCATGGTCGTCTTTTTTATGACGTCACAATAGCAAACTCAGAAGGTATCAAAACAAATAAACGTCCTAATAAAAGGACAAGGTATAAGAGCCGTTTCTGACCCCTCCAATATTTTTACAGAATTTTGAAATTTTTGAAGTTGGAACTCGTCCCGCCGTCGGATTGAACTGCAGTATCTGATCGGCCACATAGCACCTTCTGTTATCGTGATATGTGCTCAAATTTGTGCAAACTACGACCTTGAAGAGATTGAAAGACGAAAAGTGTAACAAAATACAATTTGATCATGTTTGAAGATGAAATTTGACATCACCACCAAAGTAGACCATCCTGACATTTTCAACCATCATTTCTACTCTTATGTATTTTTCATTAGATAACATATCATGGTGGTCAACGCTGGTGCTCATGTTTTAAATTAAGAAAAATGTTAAATTATAGACCTCATATATTGCAGAAATTACAAAGTTTTGAACCGTTGCTAGGCACTATTTTTGTTGCTAGGTTGTTGCTAAGAATTTGTTAAACTGATATTGAATTGACTTTTCCTTTGCAACTCGAAGTTATTGTTAAACAAAACATTATGTCTTAAGCAATGCATACGTGATGGTTTGGCTATTAATCAAACCGTTGCTTATCAACCTTCCTTTCAACGGAACAATAAAAAAATCATTATTTTGTCTAGTTTTGATACGAATCCTATCAATGATCCATATATAAACTTATTCCTGAATGGGCCAAAAACGCACCATATCAAACCTTGTCTCTCGGCCAATCATTTGCTTAGAACAGACTTTCACCGCTCAGGAAATGTGAAAATAGTACGAAAATTAGAGAATAAGGCAGAAACAAAGTTGGAAGTTGAAAACATATTAAAAAAATTGGGCATAACCACCACGGTGTCACAGCCTTAAAAGGGTTTTGAAGGGACTGGCATGACTGCATGCTTATAGTAATATATACTTGCAAATACATTACAAGAATTATTCTTGGTAACTTCCATATTTGGTTAATAACATTATTTATATTCTTAACACACGTGGCTGACATGCAGTAGGTGCTATATTTAAGGTGTATTACTTTGCTTTATTGTGTAAAGATATTTTTGTATAAAGCTACATAATTATGTATTTAATGCATATGGGAGAATAATCGGATTAAATGCATTATCTATTGGTATCTGATTGCCAGATTTAAAACGGAAATATGTATGTTTTGTTCTTTTGAAGTTCAAAGACTCTGACGATTTATTCCATTGCTTTTGAACAGCAGAGGAAGGATATAATGTTGAGAAAATAAAAATTTAGTAGGAAAACTATTTCAAAAAAATACTACCACACATGTTATATTTTCTATCACTGCATATAACTGCGTATGCTACATTGCATCACATTATTGATAGATTTCAACATATCCACATAATCGTAATATCTAAGTTTAAACTTAAATAGAACATAGAACAAAAGATTGCAAGTTATGACGTTGTAGACCAATAACCAAAAATGTATAATCGAAACAATCTAGACGTCTTTCCTTGATATCATGACTGCTTATCTTTACGCTATGAGAAATATTCTTGCAAATTTCCATATTTGGTTTTAAAAATACTTATCATACAACTATGTGTGACTGTACACTATGATGATACATATTTGATACATCCCTTTATTGAAGTATTCACAGTTTGTGTAACGCTTAAGATTTAATTGTATTTCACGTTCGCTTTTAAACATTCATTAGACAAGTATTTGGTATATACATTTATATACAAATTCACAATATATGAAAGATTAATCTTACAATTATTATTTCCTAGTTTCAAGATTTAACAGGACAATTGTACGTATACCTTGACGAGCAGGGAGGCGTTGGATAAATTGAATGACTTTATAGCAGCGAAGTATAAATGTTGAGATTTCTATTTTACTATTTAGGGAGCGGCCAATCTATTGTCATGGGGGAGGGGCGGGGGGCTGGAATGAAAAATTGTGTCCTCTTCTTTTTCTTGTTGTACATGATATCCCGCCTTTTTTTATTTCACTTATTCGAACCTGCCTTTATTTTCTATAGTTTATCCTTTTTTTAAGGAAATGACACCATGCTTTTTTTGTTGGCAGAGTGTTTCATCCTGCCATTGTTGTTATTCAAAACTCCTGTCCTGCCTTTTTATTTAATGTTATCCTATGTAATAAATTTATGTATATACACTTAAAGATTGGAATTACAAGTCACAAATTAAGTGGCATAGTGTCGCAGAATCAAACTTTGGTTTAGAAAAGAGTTTAAATTCCTATTTTGTAAATAGAAAATGGTCTCACTAAACTTGGATCTGAAACAAGTATATTCGACCCTTTTGCAGCTCCATGTTACTCTTACCATTGATCTCCCTTGGCTGTTGCCAGGAAATATTTGAAATTATGCCAAATTTGAAGAATACGTTTGTACAACGTAATATCATATATTCCACTGTATCAATATCATGTCGTCACTGAGTTTGCGAGTATAGGTTGGATTCCAATCTTATTTGACATTAATCGCTAGGTTTTTTTCAGATGGTCGATGAAATTATCTCGGGGCAGTTCGGCTTTCTTCACTTTAAACACAGGCCATGATCACGATATTGCCAAGCATGCTTAAAGTATCGTTCTTTACCGACAACCAATCAATAGGATATATTTTGAATCCTAGTAATTCCATATTTTTTTTGTTGACTCTCTAATTTAAAGCATATGAATGAACAGTGTGATGCAATCAATGATAAGTGCATGCTTCCATATATATAAATCTTGGAAGAATCTATGTGTACGCCTATATAATTTTCTATTGTAAGGGTATATGTTATCGATATATCTGAATAATATATGAAAGCATTCATTTCCAAATGTAATTTAATATCAATGTACACGTGGAAAATTTTAGTTGTTCTTCCGTATATCAAAGATTCTCTCAACTAAGTCGATGACTTAGACATAGTGGGGGAGTAATATAATTGTATAAGCCTTCGACTTGGCAAAATTAATATGTTGCTTGAAATTGTTTTAAAAATACCGCAAACTGTATAACTCTTTTTACTAGTAAACATTTAATGATACAGCGCCTATGTATTCATTCCTTTTGATTTTTAGAATAGTCTTGCTTGCTTTGCTCTGAAAGATATGAAATAGATGAAAACAACGTGGTAGCATAATTTTAATTACACCCTGTTAAATAACTCCTTGTTTTATTGTTCTATTTGTTGAGATTTATGGTGTTGTTTTTTTGGTGATTTCAAAATTCAATTGGGTTAGTAATACGTTCATGATGTTTCAATTTCATTTTTAGAATGAAAGATTTTATGCTAAACAGATATATATATGTTAAATTTAAAATAACCAATATACTCAGAGCTGATGACCCAATGGAAAATTTTCAGCTCTAAGAAACGACAAAGTACCGAAAAGTTTTAAGGAAGTATACTTGACATTTCAATGTGGATGTGCCTAGTGACAACTTTTCAGTGTCAGTTCTATAATGGTCAATATTTAAACAAAATGCAATAAATTACACTATTTCAATACGTATCGATTGTTGCACATGTCGTACAAAGAATAGTCTCACGAATTCACAGTTTGTAGTCCCATTAAGATGTTACAATATTTGATAAATGATGACATCTCTTTTCATCTTGATATTTTAAATATTTGTTCTAGCTACCATATCATTTCTATTAAAGTTTACAATACACTTGTTATTCTTTCTTATCTATTACAATAAGAAGAAGGAGAAAAGGGTCGGGTTTCTTGTTTGATCATTTGTTAAAAACGTATTTTAGAAAATTCAACACTGGTCTTTCAACTTTTTTTAATTTTCCCATGCGAGTGCGTTACTTGCAGCACATGATTTGATTTAAAACTATTCTTATAATATGAATTGAATAACCAGGGTCTACTTACATTTACAATTTTCAATATAGCGACAACAATTCATATCTCATTTTCCCGAGGATTGTTTTGTATTCAATGATATAAGATATCCGTTTACATGCTGAGAATTGAAGTAACTCGTGTAATTCTGGATACAACAAATAACAAATAGATCAAAATACATTATTTTCAATACTATTTTATTACATCTATTTTGTATATATATATTTATATAAAAATCATAAAAAATAAAGTAAAAATGTCCATTGATTATAAGCATTTGATGCATTATTTAAAAATAATGTTTTAACGATGTTTACTTTTAAAGAAACGTGTTATTTTAATGGTATAACGATTTAGAATCAAAACAAATATTAAACACATGGTTAGATCACAATCTTGTTTTATCCGAAATAAACAAATGGTATGTCCACACCGAGGATTTATATGCAGTAATTTTATACTTTAATGTTGCTGAAGTGCTTTAAAACAAGTCCAAAGAATATTGAAATAAATTTAAGCAGCATGACGTCACAAATGTCCTACTTTTAATTCTATTTTGGGTATTGCATTCACTTGTTGTGCTGTTTCTTGAACAAATCAATTGCTTAAATTACGACTAGATTTGCGAACAGAGAATGCAGTCATATTTGTTGAAATATTTATCCTTTTAAACGTTGTAAAGAGGCAAAATGTTAACTATTTGACGTCGTTAAAAAAAAAGGCGTAGAAATAAAATCTGATACAGATCAAGAAGTTAAAAAAAGGGACCACCGTACGGATGCCACATGAAGAGCAGGATCTGATTACCCTTCTGGTGCACGCGAGACCATCCCAAGCTTTTGATCGGGCTCGTGTTGCTTGGTATTTAGTTTTCAATGTTGTGTCCTGTGTACAGTACTATTATTTGTCTGTCTGCCTTTTCTTGTTAAGTATTGGCTTTTGTCGATCAATGTGTTTGACTGTCCCTCTGGTATCTTTCGCCTCATTTTTACAGATTTTATTTAGCTTACCCGGTGTTGTTTCAAACTTTTTCCTATTTGATCAAAACACCGTTAATTATTCATAATGTTTTGAATGCAATACGGCTGTTTTAATGAATTATCATTTATAGAAATAGAAAAAAAAGAGTATCTGAAACCTCAAACTGTCATGACGTTCAAGCTTATTTTTTCTGAGATACTTCAAAGTTCAAACGTCAGAACCATGTTTATGTTAACAGAGTAGAGGATAGTTGACCAATTCTGCCGAAAATAAAGAATAAAGAGATTAAAAAAGGCAAAGAAATAAAGAATTAAGAATAAATATGTTCAAAAAATAAAGAATAGAGAATAATGGGCAGAAATATAAAAAATAGAGAAACCTTATTATTGGAGAATATATATACATTAAATAACCCCCATATAGAATCCATAAGAGATCAAATACACGTGTTTGATACCAAGCAATGCCCATTTGGTTGTGATTCATTTTAAATTGAAATGACCTACTTAACATTATTTCAATATTTGACTTTATACTTTGTTCTAAATATGGAAGCTCTTTTCAAACGATACCTATATTTAAAATGTTAATCCCGACTTAATTGTCCTTACTACAATTTGGCCCACTGAAGGTGTGATATAGGACATTGAGTTCATAATTTGTCTACCAAACAATATATATAAGATATTGAAATTCTATTGCTGAACTGTGCATTCGAAGACATATTCGATATTCGAACTATTACGTCAACGAGCAAAATATGTCGGGGCCTTTAATAGCCAACTAATTTGAATGTTGGTGGATAGATGTATCATTGGCAATCATACCACATTTCCTTAATTTTATCATTTGAATAAAGAAAGTCCATTGAAACTCACCTGAGGAACACATGTTCATTGGAATTGTTAAGCCTTGGAATTTACAATTACAATTGTACCTCATCTCCTCTTTTTTATTTGAGTTACTATAACAAAACAAAACTTCTTTTAAAGATTCCTAGCTTAAAATTTGATTCGCTAAATTTGCTAAACATAATAATATATATCGGGAATCAATACCTTTGTATGAACAAATATATTGTATAGATGAAACTCTTTGAAAACGAACATGCACAAATAGCAAAAACGCATGCATTATAGACAAAACAGATTTCAGACCTTCGCTATAGTTGCCATAGAAGTGAAACACTGATATATTGAAGTTGACGTGCTTTGAACAGATCAATCCATATCTATTTTGTTATTCAAACATAATCGCAAATCAACCATTCAAAGAAACAATTTGCCTTCGATTCACGGCCGTTGTTAAGAGCTTGCTAATGGATTCAAAAAGAGTTCGATTTATATTTTTTTATTGCAAATTAGGCAAAAGTGCTTTTAATGTGTTGTATTTTGTATAGTGTATTCATGATGTTGGTTTAAATCTAATGAAAAACAAACTAATCTTTATTGCTTCGTACATAAATCAGGACGTTAGTTTTGTCGTTTGAATTGTCTTATATTGGCATGTCAGGGGCCTTTTACAGCTTGCTTTTGTACTTTACTAGACATGACAGGAGATAAGAGTTTTTTTATATTGTTCTCACTTGGATAAAGTCTTGATAAGATTTAAGAGAAATATCTTACAGACAGTATGAACGAACGTTCTTTCTTGAATATAAAATTTCTCATTTCTGATATCAACTGTTTGAGAAAGTTTTAGTTCTTTTTTTTTATGTTTAACGACATGTATAAGACATTGTTTGATATATATGAGGTAGGTTTTTCAATGCCTACTTTGACAACAAAATCAATGTGCTATGATGCTATTTAGGCGAACTATGAAATTATAAGACACTGGACTGATATCCTCAGACTTCAAGTTAGATATGTGAAACATCTATAAAATGTTGCTGGTTTATATTGTGTTCTAATTATGCACGTGTCTCCCCTAGCGCTTGTCCGGCGCTGTAAAAGGAAACCATATACAAAAAGATCGAGACGGCATCTTTAAGTCAATTAGTTAAAATTGGCTTTGAACTAGCTTTTAGTAACGTTTTCACTTAGAAAGGAAAGTAATAGATTTTGATCAACCTCGTTCTAGATGGTTTCTAATCATTTTATTAATACTTATCATTGTATATACTTTGTCTTATTATTTATTTAGCTTTGATTTGTCTGTGAGGGTGATCATGGAGGGTCCATCATTTATGAATTCTTTAATATGTATGGTATTTCTCTATTCAGTATAATTTTGTTCATGATTTTCTATTCTTTATATTATAGCACCTCATTTTTGTCTATTCTATAATAGTTTTGTTTATTATTCTCTTTCCTGTAATCTTCATACAGACCCTTTATGTATTAAGTGTCATTGAATTTTAATTTTAACTTACGACGACAATATGACATGTGAATTAAGCACTCGAAACGCTGATTTTTGGTCTACTTATATAGATAACAGGTTCTAATTGGATAGGTGTCAAATGATGCAAAAAGGAAAATGAACTTCAAGATAGTTTATTAAACATTTGTGGCCCGTTTAAATTGATACACTTGTATCATTTTTTTAAAACACTCTTGAATCTTTTCAAATTTTTCATATACGGTCCATTTAAAAAAAACTTAAATAACTTTGGTGGAATGATTTATGTAAGGTATTTAACACTTCTATTACCAATACGACAGATTAAATGTATTAATATAGCAATGCATATTATGATATTAGATTTTGCTGTATAATGAATATATCTAGTTGCAGGCGAGATGAAAATCAATATACTTCTTTGAATATTTTATAATGTAGACACTAGAGATGAAATTGTAATAAAGTGGTATTTCATTTTTTTATAATGGAAATCAGATTGATGTTCGTTTTCTTGTATGTTGTTTTAGTGGATAAATCTAGTTTGAAAATACCATCGAAATTTCATGTTCTTATCTAAAGCTGCTGTACATTTTGCTTTACTCCTATAATGAAGTTTCAATTGTATTTAGACATGTTATTAACGGAATGCAATTGTCTTAAATGCATATTCAAGATTTCTGTATGTAGCAAACTGTTATGATACAAATTTAACTGTTTTGTAGTAGATTTGTTTAAAAACAATAATACAGATCGGGGCACATGCAAGACGACCTGAAACTTGTCTGGTAAATTTCTAAAGAAATAAAAGCGTCGTAACTGGTGAAACATGTTCATGAGTGTATCATTCATCTCCTCGCTAAGCTTAAACTCTTGTCAATATTGTCAATGGACTTGTTACTGTACTGGAAAATAAGGATCCCCGTCTATAGGGGGTCTTATTAATATCTTATCATTGGGTTGTTGTCTCGTTGACACAAATTTCTCCACATATCCCTTTTTTTTTATATAGTGTATGTCACGAGAGACCGAATATATATACAAAAGAGAAATTCAAACTCGCAGGAAGAATACAAAATGACAACGTCATGGCCAAAAAAGACCAACGACCAAAAGTCTAACAACAATACACAAAACATAACATAGCAAACTAAAGACTATAGACATGTACATGTACATATACATTTGTGTACCAAGAACTCCGCAATTAACACCGGACTGAAAAAAGAGGGAGGAAAGATACCAAAAGGGACAGTCAAACTCATAAGTCTAAAACAAACTGACAACGCCATGGCTAAAAATGAAAAAGACAAAGACAAACAGACAAACAATATTACACATGACACAACATAGAAAACTAAAGAATAAACAACACAAACCCCACCAAAAACTAGTGGTGATCTCATGTGGTCCGGAAGGTTAATCTGCTCCTGCTCCACATGTGGCACCCGTCGTGTTGCTTATGTGATAGCGAATCCGGTAAATAGTCTAATTCGGTAGGTCACATTCATGAAAGGGAAGGGAATTGTAGTTACGACGTAAGGAACATATCCGATATCATTTGTGAAACGGTTATTCCATAACGGTCAACCAACTCGTGATGGCGTCCGTAAAATTTACGAAGGGATGATTTCAACTTCACCATTGTGAACTCTTGGTTTAATAGCTTAATTGAACCGAGAACACAAATCACTACACGCGATTTTCCTCTCGCTTAGTCGTTTATGGTCATCAGCTAAATTCAATTTGCATTTTCACATTGGGAAAGAAACAAGATGTTTTATTAAATTGTTTAAAATCTGTTATGCTTCAGATTGCTAGGTAATAAACAAAAGTGTACATGTAGGTTTTTTTCATTGACCAAGGCCGTACGGTGACCCATACAATTGCTATCATCTACGTCATTTGTAGTTTCTGGTTGACATATATTGTATTTATAAAGTTGTCGCATTGGCAATTGTACCACAATAAATTATTTAGTAAGGGATTTTTTTTCAAACATAACTGTTGACTGCTCTATGGTCGGGTTGTTGTCGCTTTGACACATTCCCCATTTCCTTTCTCAATTGTATAAATAATTAATCAGTTGTATTCCTTTAATAATTTAATATTCAACTTCATTCGTACATTTGTAACAATAAATAGATAATATATAAATGCCACTCATCCAGAATTACACAGTCAAATTATGCATACAATATTTAACAGCTTGTATTAAATAGAGCATTACCTAATTTCAATGACACATACACTATTCAATTGCAAGAATTAAAAGATCTTTTTATCACAGATATACATATAAATCAGATCTTATCAAATGGACGGAAAATGGAAATTACATGTAAATGTGGTTGAATTACAGTAACAAAAATTGTATGAAAATGAAAACAAAAATATCACAGTTATTGATCACAGAAAAATACGATAACAAAATAATAAATAAATCCCATAAATATATTAGTACACATTAATATGATATGTAAACAAAAGAAGGACAAACTTAGAAAACATATTCTTTTGAAGAAAACAAATAGATTAACATTAACTTTTTGGGCTATTTTCTGGTCAACATTTTTTTTTTTCAAATCCAAAGAAGTTTTCAACTTTTTTTCTCATTCGAAAATAAAACAAGCTGTATGAATAAAAAGGGGGATAATTCTTTGCTTCCAAAAACTACAATAGTCAATAAACAAAAAAGACGACATACCAGATTGAAAAGAAATCCATTAAAATAACAAATTTGCAATGTTTGAAAGACTGTATGAACGGAAATGCATATATCCATATTATCACTACGAAGTAATGTTTTTAAAGTCAGCTAGTATATTGAAAATCAGGAAACATTAAATTCGTTTTAATTGTTTGTGATTCTAAAGTTGCAATCACGGTCAGGTTTCTATGATTCTGGTAAACAAGTCCACAAACACACAAGATAGACATAAAAAGTCGATACGACGAAATACATTTGGCACACTGAAATATTGGCACTTATATTCCTCCACTGGAGAAATGTCCCGTATTCTTGCTTCTATAATTATGAATGTCTATACGAGTGTTGTTCTAGTTCTAACAGTAACACTACAGTTCTTTCACAGTTTCTTGCGAAGAACTGTTTGTTGCGTCTGTAAAATTTGCTGTTCTAAAATCTGCGTAGCACTCAGCATTGCTTAGCCCAGTCCTTTTGTAAAGCACCAACTGTCTTATGAACACGGTTCATGGAACTAGAACCAGTCCAGTTCCACTGAAAAAATCTTCGGAAGTCTCGAGTATATTTCAAAATTGCACTTCAAAATACAAATGCATTTTTTTGGTTAAAAATGCCGCTCATTTCCTTTGGAGAAATATACCGAGTTCAAGATTTTGCTGGATCTAATATATGAAGTCCTGAAAACTTTGTAGGCAAGTCATTCATCCATTTCATACATTTTTCAATAGCTTCTTTTCTCTCTTCATCATATTCATAGTCAATAACATTGTGTTGCTCCGACGAGGAGGATGCTGTGTGCAAAGACTCGTCGGAATTTCCACTTATCACATCCGACTTTTGTCCGGACGACGTACTGTTTGGATAAGTTTGTTTCTTCACGCGATTTAATGGAGATCTGCTCCAATTTTTCACTTGGTCACTTCGTATCCACTGTTGTTGTCTCTTAATGTGATGTCTTACATGATCGTTTGCAGCCATGTCGTGTCGGTTATCAAGTCGTAGAGAAGACATGCTATTATACAATTTTGATATCAAAGTAGGTTCCTTTAAATGTCGATTAAGTTGTGATGATAGTTGTTGCTTCACCTGAGTTTTAGGTTTAAATGATTCAATACAGGTAGACTGTTTGTTTATATAGCCTCCTTTCAGTGTCGAGTGATTGATCAATCGATTTCTGTCGTTCTCGAGATTCCGGATGTCCCAAGTATTTTCTGTGACGTCATGACCTTTGAATGGCAAGCGATTAGGTGGGTTTAATTTATTAATTTTCGTACCTTCCAACGGGGGAAGCCTAATGTCAGTACATGATTTAGCTTGCAAACCCATTAAAAATTGTAAAGATTTATTTCTTGAAATCTGATTCTGATTAATTCCTCCTTTATTATTTATCGATATAATTTGTTTGTTTGACACTGGATGAATATCCCATGAAAAAGTTATTGAAGTTTTATTTCTTTTTTGATTTATTCTCAAGTTCGTTTCTTCGTGAATCATTTTCAGTTTTTTATAACTACCTTCAACAGTTAATGGTGCCGATAATTGTATCTTCTCGTTGCTTTGTTTTTGTTTTCTGTTAGGAGTTGTTATTTCCTTCGTCTTGTAGTTGCCATTGGTTTGTAGAGTTGCGATCGTTAAAATGTCTTCAAGTCGGTCTGAGAATGAAAAAATATTTATTAGTAACAAAATATATAACATTTGAAAGAAAAAGAAAAAGGCAAATCGATTGGACGCAAACATTTTGGATTTATTTTTATACTATTGCGGTTCTTGGTAAATAAAGGCACAGTTTGTCTAAGTACACAATAAATATAACATAAGAAAAGAAGAAAGTCTTTGTCCTTTAAATGAAGAGTTATTTTCAGTCAATTAAAAATGTCGTAAACATGTTAAGTGTTGCTATTTTAAGTTCGCTCGTTCCTCTTCCTATATGCTCAACAATTTTATTTCATTTTCATTCATGTAACATTTAACCAGGATATAGTTTGAATACGAATAATCAAGTTTAATGCACCTGTGTTTAATGTATATGTTTTTAATGAAAAATCATAAACAAGGCAATATATTGTAAAAGTATTTAAATTTAACTCTTTAGTTAGGTTCAAGTGGAAATTGAAGACCTTCCTTGTCAAAGATAGTCAACATGACCATATATTTTCTGTGAAAATCGCAAATCATCTGTTTGGCATGGCTTGAAATAGAATTAAATGCGTTTTGTATACATTTTATACACTTAATGGTCCATTAAGAATAATATTAACGGACTAAGTTTAAATAAGTTTGAATAGCAAGTATTAACAAATAAAAAAGTTCATTGTAATCAAGTATTTTTAGATATCATAACGGAATTATTTAATGCCTGTCGGATATCGAAAAAGGGAAGGCCTGTGGGTTATATCAGTAATCTACAACATAACATTTACAAATCAACATATTGAGCAACACGAACACAAGAACTTGTATATGGATGTTTAGAAGAAAAAAAGGGGGTGTATTTAAAGAAGGGATACTAATAACGATATATGCACCAATAATTTCACTCCCAGACTAGAATTTAAATAATCATTGTCTCGTCAGTAATGCTCGAAGATGAAGTATTTCAAATTTAAACATTAATTCCAGAGAGTCTAGTATATTTGTCAGATTTAGTGTTATTTTACATAAATCTTCTAGATGTTTCTTTTGATTCGTCAGCTACAAGAATATTAAGTTACAGTTTGTAAAATACTCACATTGAGCTGAAGAGAAAGTGCACTTTCACAATAGGAAACAAATACTTGAAAATTCCCGAATAGTTGAATGTACTTGTACTGATTATTGGCAACTTATTTAATGCACCTCTCAGATTTTAAATTTCAACGAATAAATATACTTCTCTGTCACCCTCTTTAATTCCAAGAACTTGTTATTTATTTCGTGGATTATAATTTAACGGATCCGGCTGTACCAAGGAGCACCGTTTTAATTATTTTAATTATTTTAATTGATAGATTAATGTATAAACAGTGTACTTGTACATGTTTTAACATAAATTTACATTTTAATGTATAATACACCATATAAACAGTATCATTCAGTATAATGCATGGAGATGCGTGATATTGAACGTGTTTAATAATTCAAATACTCAAATAATTGATAAAAGACTTATATAATAAAAAGTATCAAAGTGTTTGAATTTTAGAATGTTCATTTTCAGAGGCGGAATTAAAAGTGCGGCCTTATGGAGATTTATTTGTGGTTAATGTAGACTTTTGACATGTACCACTTAAAAAAAAATTCTAGTTTGGGGCCGGCGCCCCTCCCTATCCCTTTTTCAGAATCCGGAATCCGTAACTGACTTTCCTGATACTTGTGATACTAGTCGGACGTTATTTTTTTAACAACTTTCGATTTCTTATGTTGTTTATGGCAAATCCCGAGTTTACAAACCTGGGTTCAACTTCTGTAAGATTTGTTTTATTCGTAAATATATTGCGGTAATGAAAAATAACAGGACATGTGAATAATACATATTCAATAAGACAGCAACCTAAATGGACAACGTGGATATGTTAAATTATTTATTACAAATTAACTTAATATGTTAAATGTGCATAGATAGATTTATGTTCTTTTCCCTGTCAGTTTCACAATTGTGCTGATACAGGGATCTATGACAATGAAACACCCACATAGAATAGCCTCTTCTTGTTCTAAGCTTATTGTTTTTGTAATTTATTTATTCATTTCTGTAAGTGCATTATGTAACCTGCTTTTTAAGTGGAAATTGATGTATTGGGATTAGAGAGAAGTTTCTCGTCCATTTACATTAACTTTAACGTATCATTCAATGTAATCAAAACATGTCAAATGGAATATGATGAATATCTATATTCACACTATTGACAAATTCTGATTACACGCGAAAACATTCCGGAATGTAATGTAAAATCCCCTTTACTATTGTTGGATTAAATTTAAATCTTCTTCTTATTATAATCCCGATTATTGGTAACGGCATCTACATTCGTCAATGGAAAAATCATTGTGTCACACCAAAGGCTATACTAAGCAGTTTAAATGGGCGATCCAGAAAATTCTCTGACATTAAAACGTGTAATTTTAAAACGTGTCAATATTGATAATTATAATTAAATATTTAAATGTCTACCTTAAGGATGAGCTATATGAGAATGGTCAATTTATGTACATACTAGTATTCGAGAAGTGGTTGACTTTTTGAAGATATAATTGCTCATGTAGAACTTTTGTTCATATTCAAACACTTTTTGATGAAAGGTATGTCACCTCTTAATATAAATGTTCGAATTGTACATTAACCAAAGTATAAAGTACAAATAAAAAAATATATTATACTAATACAAAATATGAAAAAAAATAGTCTTTCCTTTTATATTTTGGTGCTTTTTTGTATGAAAAATACCTACTAAAT
The DNA here is from genome assembly GCF_036588685.1 of Mytilus trossulus. Lineage (NCBI taxonomy): Eukaryota > Metazoa > Mollusca > Bivalvia > Mytilida > Mytilidae > Mytilus > Mytilus trossulus. The sequence goes on along the minus strand of NC_086386.1, from coordinate 55,021,933 downwards.
TACTTTTGAAAGGTCTGTCACCTCTAAAGACAACTTTTCAAATTATAAACCTATGTTTGCTTTCGTGTTCAAAAGAGTTCTGGTATAAAATGTAAACCCTTTTAAGAAGAATATCTTAAATTCAAATATGCAAATCATAATTGGAAATGAAACAGAAAGATAGAACAAAGTGGTAAATCAATCTCAAAATTTAAGCTCTGAAAATTACAAACAAAATTTTTGATGATTGAAACTTATATTATTTATTTTGATCATTATACAGATGTATATATAATTAAACTTTCCAAACCAGATAATTTCCCATATATTCCAAAGATACGTTTATGTGATCTATGAAGCAGAAGTCCAATTTGTATCAAGATACCAGTCGATGAAATGAATGAGGGTATGAATGGGGAGTCCTTCATTTCTGGTTTTTTTTTTAGTCGTTTTCTTCATTTTTAATCTTTTAGCCAATTATGCGTTATTTAGATATAGGAAGATGTGGTATGGGTGGCAACGAGACAACTCTCCATCCAAGTAACAATAAAAGTAAACAATTATAGCTCAAGGTACAGCCTTCTACACGGAGCCTTGGCTCACACAGAACAGCAAGCTATTATAAAGGGCACCACAAATTACGGCTAATTCTCATTTCGCCTTAGCTGTCAAAATTTATATATAAAATTAATCCCAGTTTGCCTTAGTACAAATTTTCAGTGTAATGTAAAGCCATTTTATCATTATTATTTTATAAATGTGGAGAATAATTTTTTTTTCTAATTGATTTTAGTTAGAACACTAATTTCTATTTTCAATTTTTATCATCAAAAAATTCAGATGAGTTAGGCAGTCACTATTTGAATTTCGGGGGGGGGGGGGGGGGGGGTTCTATGGATTTTTTTTGGAAAAAAAAGTTTGTTTCCAGTTTTTGGAGAACAAAAAAACAAAAAAAATGTTTTTGAATTTGAGAAAAAAAATTGTTTGTTTCACCCTCAGCTGCCACTATATGTAATGCTAAAATTGAAAGAAAAAAAATGCTTTTGATGTGTCGCTAAAAAAATAGACTGTTTTTCGCCAAAGACGAAAAAAATGTTTGTCTGGGGAAAAAAAAACATCCAGAAGAGCAAATGGTTGCTGCCTTATACTATATACTGAAATTGATATTAACATGTGTATGTGCATTATATCGTAAATATTAATGTTTTCGATAATATCAACCATCAAACATAAAAATATATTTTTTTGATTTTTAAATATATTATTTATTTTATAAATTTTATATTTCAATAACATATCTCGGTATAAAGACAAAACATTCCTTTTCAATTCTGTGAATACAAAAATAAATTCTTTGCCTTAGACATTAAACACAATTCGTTTAAAATCTATAAATCGAAACAGCATGGTTTATTTTGTTCCACTGACCTACATGTACCTATATGGCGGATTTAAATGGCACGCACTGAAATAAACACGCCAATAACGAATGTTCATTACAATTAGTTACATGATTGTATTTCCGTAATTTGGATTTACGATAATCCATAAATCTTATTCTTTATTCTATCTGATGTCATCTAAGATGTTTATTTTTCTAATTATATAACAGTATTTGTCATTTAAATGCGTATTTTCTATAGTAAACAAACACGAGGGTTGACAACGGTTTAATGGGGTAAACAATGATTGTAAGAAATTCTAATGTTATTGATGGTTCAAGATCTAATGTTCCGTGTTAAAATGTATAATAAGAAAGTAGAACGGTGAAAAATTGAAAGAAACATTAATTAGTTGTGAAAAAAGGTTAAATGTACTAATATTTGCCGATCTCAATTGTCTCAATTTGTTTTATATTTGTCTTCTGATCCATGGAGACGAGAATGATGCCAAATATATCAAAACTGCAATTCAATGAAATTGAGAATGGAAATGGCGGATGTGCCAAAGAGACAACAACCCGACCATAGAGCAGACAACAACAGAAGGTCACCAACAGATCTTTAATGCAACGAGAAATTCCCGCACCTGGAGGCGTCCTTCAGCTGGACCCTAAACAAATATATTCTAGTTCAGTGATAATGAACGCCATACTCATTTCCAAATTGTACACAAGAAACTAAAATTAAAATAATACATATCATGATACAAGACTAACAAAGGATAGAAGCTCCTGACTTTGGACAGGCGCAAAAATGCGGAAGGGTTAAATATGTTTGTGAGATCTCAACCCTCCCCTATACATAAAACACAACATATAAAAACTAAAGACTGAGCAACACTAACCACACTTAAAACTGGGGTTGATGTGAGTTGCCTCAGGAAGATAAAGAGATCCTGTTCCACACGTGGCACCCGTCGTGTTTCTCGTGAAAGTATGCTTCAAATCCGACAAAATTCTACCGTAAGCAGAACGGTCGTAAGCAGTTGTCTATTGTACAGAGTTCCACATGATATAGTAAACAGTTGCACGGGACACGTATGCAACCCTGGATATTTACTTTAGCATCATAATATCAAAATTTAAGGGTCAAAAAGACTAGTTGAAAGGTATATAGTCCGAAATCATAGATTTCTTGTACTTCCTTAATTTGTTTTCCAAAAGATTGATCAGTGATGCGCACATAGATAACTCTTACAGTCGCGGAACCCGATTTTGATGAGTAGGGTGGGTGGAGAGGGGGTTTTATTCTAGGAATTAGGTATAAGAGAACCGTTAGTTAATTTGATGGAAAATTGGTTGAAATGTTACCTTTGATTCTTTTTCTTTTTTTTGTTCTATATAGAAAATGTAAGTGGTGTTCTCACATAACAAACAATATAACGCCAACACAATTTTAAAAGTTCAGTTTTAAATTCCATTTAATGATTTACAGTGTATGTTATTCAACCAGATTTTATCTTCCCTTTCTGCATGAAGTACAGATTAAGTAAGACTCGAAATACTTCGACACAAGAAAATTCTTCGAGGGGTTTACTGCCCTGGATCGACTTCTATAACATTCCGGTGGGCAAGATCAATATGTTTAGTAAAAGTATTAACAACCCTTAAGATAAACATAGGAATGTATATGTCCAGTCAGTGTTAATTGACCGCTTTGAGTTAATTCTAATCCAACACGTGGGTTACAAGTCCGTGGTGAACCGCATTATTGATATTTACGGTCAGGATTTGTTTATCTTTTGGATATATAATTCATAATCGTACTTTAACTTAAGATTTAATGGGAAGATTTAAAAAAAAATTAACTCGCACGTTTCCCATAATAAAAAGTAAAAATTCCAGGGAATTTTCCCTCGCTTTCTAATTGTTGAGGCTTCTTAATTTTAACCTTTATTTTGATTTAAACACCGTGATATATTGCTACTAAAAGTGTAAGGGTCAAACAAACTTAAGTGGAATGTATTAAAATAAAAATATGTTAAGAACATACCAAGGGGAGGAAATTCTAAAAACAAATGTCTAAGAAAAAACATCAAAATATTATACGAATTTTGAAGTCGATAAGGTTCTCTGAGTTGTTTGCAAATTGTCTCAATGGTACAAAATGTAGTTATATAGATACTTAAAAGTTTTAGCATTCCTTTTCATAAGAAATGTGAGAAACTCGCAGACTCACATGTATTTAATTAGCTTGACGTACATGTATATATACCAGGCATAGGGTAATGCAAATTTGCAATTCATTTTGTAGCAAAGCACGGTAATGAATTACAATCTTCCAAGTAATTGCATGTAACGTGTAATGCAGTAAATTTTGCATTACATTTAATTGTAATTTAGTGCATTGCTTGAACAAAAAATTGTGTAATCCCATGCATTAACTTTTTTTTCAAATACTATATATTATAACTAAACAGATTGTTGGAGATTTAAAAAAAAAACACAGAAATTAATATTTCTTAATTATCTAACAACCTAATCATTTTAAAATTAATTTTCTATTTTCTATTTATTTTTCACACTTCACACAAATCACTTGACAGAATAACACAACACTATAAATATCATGTTTCTTTCCTATTGTAATTTCATTTGATTTCATACAAGTTCCTTAAAAAAAGATTGGTATTTGAAAAGCGTTACTGTAAAAATGTTCCATTGTTGTCAAAAGATCAATGTATACATTTACCTACTAAATTGTCATGATTATACATGTAGACGATAATTGAACATTGTCATAAAACACTAATTAGTTGGATTTACAATTAATATTAAGCTTTTCCCCATTTTGACACTTGCCCATAGATCATATTAAGCTCAATATATTCGTAATATTATAATAACTAAGAAAGTAATTCCGAGTAAATACTTTGATTCGCATATACCCATTTGCTACTTTTACTGTAAACTCTAAATGCTCCTGATTTCTTTGCCTATAATGCAGAACATACATGTACTTGTCTTGCACCAATAAGGAAAAAATGTTCCGGAATATACACGAAATATTTGCCACTGAAATTAAGCAACAAATCTTACGTTAAAAGAAATCAGTTACTTGAAGATCTTTTTCAATTTCGGAATCTTTTACAATCATGAAACTTATATCACCTATTCAACAAACTATCGACCTTTTTCTACGGAGGTTTACAGGAATCTTTCGAACGCAGATAATTTCAGTATAGATATGACCTGTAGTATAAAGTTCATATCAATAAAAAGTAAGGCCAGGTACAGACTTATCGATGTCCAGTGAGGTTGTGTTTATTTTAGCCATATGTGGTCGAATCAAAATATTTCTCAACTACGTGCGAAAAGTCACAGTTAGGGCCATTCATTAAGTTCGACAGGTACTTGTATAGAGTTATGAAACGTATTTTATATCTTATCAAACAAGTTCAACTTGAAAGTATATAACTTTGCTCAAGGTTAAATATCTGTTTTATATAATATCTTTCAAGTTCAAGGCGCCAATAATTAATCTTGTTTCCTAGCCTTGACGGTCTTGTGACAGCTAAATGTTTTTGTTTTCAAATACTAGCTTGTCAAACAAAAACGTCAAAAGGCCATTGCTGTACTGTTCCCACTATTCCGTGGCAATAAAGAGCTCGGGAAACGACTTTAAAGAGTGCTGGTTGATTTTTTTTAAAACAAAGTAAGAATGAGTCTTAAGTACACGGATGCCCTATCAGCACTTTCATTTTTTTATGTTCAGTGAACCGTGAAAATTGGGTATATCTCTAATTTGGCATTAAAATGAGAAGGATAATATCAGAAGGAACATGTGAACTACATGTAAGTGTCCAGTTGATTGGACTTCAAATTCATCAAAAAACAACTCGACCAAAAACTTTAACCTGAAGCGGGATGAACGGACGGACGGACGAACGAACGAACGAACGGTACGACAAGCGAACGAACGGACGGACGGACGAACGGACGCACATACCAGAAAACAGAATGCCCATAAATGAGGCATAAAAATAAAAACAAAAAAGAGACTACATTTATACCAAATATTACAAACTGATGAATGTATTTAACAATTAGACACCAATCAAAAGCCGAAGATGAACTCCTACGCCCGATTAAAATCCACAGTTTCATGTAGTGCCAATGAGACAACTCTTCGTCAATACAGTATCAATGATGGTGATACATGGCTGTGTTACCTTTCCACGTCAGTTTTAATCTAGCGGCGTACTACAGTACATGATATATAAGACATATATATAGATATATAATTAACAATCATAGGTCAAAATGCAAGGCCTTCAATACGGAGCATTAGCTATAAACCGAACAGCAAGCTAGAGTATAAACAAACGACAACCACAGTGACTGAATGCAATAGCTTAAGTGGAATTAGTGTATGTTACAGTTGATGGGAAATGTTATTAGGTTATTAATATTGTCCATTTTATAACCATATGTTAATTAAAAATACAAATATATAGTTTCAATTTACTAACAATTAGTAAATTAATTGCATGGCCCGACGATGGCAAAGTCTAATATACTCGATACCATTTCATTCATCCATCTGTCCTGCTCCTAAGTTATGATGGTCAGTATGGAGTTTACAGAGTAGAAAATATTAAGACCATACATAATAATTGTGAAAATTAACCAAAACATTACAAAATAGAGAATAATTATGGGATGCTATATAACATATAGCGAATAAAGGGCCAACACTTAAAGAATAGAGAGAATGGCTTTTCTTTAAAGAAATAAGAATAAAGACCCCCCGAGGCGACACCACCTACCACAGACAGACTCTTGGTTATCATATAAGTTACGGAAACGGAAAACAAATATTTGAGATCGCTTAAGATATACTTCTTGTAAAATATGTTGTAATTCAGATTCGTTGGAGATATAAGATGAGTATGTTTTATCTATAGGCGGTGAATTTAGATTGGTTTATTCTTTATCAAAACAGTAAATCCCTAAAAGACCTCTGCTTATAATTTTGAAACTATTAGTAAATAGTAACCGTTTTCATCCGCGTTTCTATCTGATGTCACGTTTCTAAAACAAATTTGAAGTCGTTACTCCTACAATGTAAATTTTGTTAAGACTTTCAAATTGATACTTTGTTGGTATAGCTAAACATCCAGTGCAAAATAGTCATAATAATTATGTAAATAATGTTCTTTTGAATGATCATTTGACAACACTCTTAGATCATTTGTCATGGATATCAAATCAAACAGATTACTAGTATATTGTAGGCTCCCATACCAAAATACATTAAGATAAATCAAGTGTAATTTCTACAATACGTGTATATGTATATAGATACAGTTGTTAAAAAGATTTTTTTAATGTAGGTCTTCCAAATATTTAGTGGCGAGAAGGGGTCCGAGGGTTTGAATTTGCATTTTTCTTACAACCAATACTTTTGAATGGGGACATAGGCATGGGACACTCCCCTGAAATTGGTAGCCTATATAATGTAAATGTGTCTGCATTGTATTCATACAGAGAAGCGTTTACCTTTTGGAATACAGAGCCATGCCAAATCATAGGGACATTGATCGACCCCAAATGCAAGATGACACATAGTTACATTGACGCAGAAAGTTTTGGATACTAAACAGCGCCAAACATTTGATATTATGTTGAATCAAGGTATCATGTGGAGAAAACTTAGAATAGAACAGAAATTGTCCAATTTTCTCCATCTGAGAACTATAATGTTCGATATTGTACCCCATTTGCAAGTACTTTTAAAAGTTCACAATACATTGCACTCCATAAAAAAGTGGTTCTGTTCCTTTTTGACACTTATTTCTGTGGTAAGATTGCTCGTTATTCGGTGGCATGAACATCTGTAAAACTCAATATCACGTGACGAAGTACCAGTCAATCACTCACAGACAGAATGAACAATTATACAATTTGTTATAATGAACTTATATCGTAAACAATTTTTCAACTGTATTTTCAAGCTCTTTGTAAATAATTGCGAAACATATTAATTTGACTATAATTTCTGGGTAGAGTTACATGCCAGTCGGGTCGACAGAAATAAACAAATTATTGAAATACAGAATAGAATAACAGAGGCTGCTCTTCGCTTTTTAAAATTGACGATATTTACTGCATCAGCTGCACCTTTCGTCCATAAATGTTTCTTTAGTGCAGTTTTATTGCAGTGTTTCTCAAGGCCAAAATATTTTTAAATCCAAGCCAATTAAAAAAATGATGAACTAATAATGAAAAAAAAGGACAAGAATTGCAGCCAATGTACATTGTATGTCAGTTTTTTATAGAATTGTATCATTGTTGTCAAAGATACAGGAAATTAATATTCAGTGTTCGTGCTTTGCAATTAATAAAAGGAGTGCGGTGAAAAATCTACGTAGAATAGAAAGGGCAACCAGTACTACTGCATTCACACATTAGTGTCTAGTATCTAAATTGTATATGTTTTGAGATTAAGTTAAAAGTCTTTTATTTATCTAAAAGATAACAAAATGCAATAAAGGCTGATAATCACGGTTCTTTCCAGACGGAAGCACAATGTTTGTTTATGTTTTACAAGAATTGTGACAACAATTAAGCACCAGGAAGTACTACTATAACGTTGGGGTTCTAGAATTAGAAAAAAGTGATCCAGAATCATCTGTCAAATGAAATCTTTTCAATAGTTTTGTGGGTACGCTTGAAAGCGTAACTTATCGTTCAATTTTGCATTGTTTAAATATTCCATGAAAAGTTTATCCTTTGAATCGATGTTTTGTTACGTTTGTTTGCTGCACAACTACTTGGCTTATTTCAGGAACCATTGTTTTGGGTCGAGCTAATGGAAATACTCAGAAAAAAACACCGAACCTCGGTAAGAAAACTGACGATTAAAGTCAATTTTGATAAAGATGCAGGCACGTCTTTTTTAATGAGACGTTAAGTTTAACTCCTGGTAGCATGTTGAATTCGAGCATGTTGCAGCAACTTCGATGGACCATAAGCTGTTTATCTACTTATATTGAAGACCAATATGTAATGCAATCGTTTGGAAATATGTTAATGTTATTATAAAAAGAAGATGTGATATGATTACAATTGAGATAAATATTCGCAGGAGACCAAATGACACAGAAATATAAAATCAACGGTCATCGTACGGTCCTAAACAATGAGCAAAGTCCATACTGCATAGTAAGCTATATTATAAAGTCCCCAAAATGACAAATGTCAAACAATTAAAACTACAATACCATTGTATTAAGTATAAAAATGAACTAAACACAAATATGTAAAACAGCAACAAACGACAACCACTGATAAGCCGTTGCCTTCTTATTTTTTATTTAATAAAATTAATACAAATATATATAAAATATGGTGTACAAGTTTGTATACAGCGATTGCCATTAACATCTTATATACCACATACCAAATTATAATGATGTAGAGAACTAACGTAAAGGATCACCGTACGGCCTTCAACAATAAGAAAACCTAGCTACTATATCGTAAACAGTAAGCTATGAAAGGCTCCTGGTTGGCTAAAATATGAACTTTATCTATACAAATGTAATCATTACGACGACATTCCAGTTAGATCAATATATTTATTTCACAGATTGACAGCTAAAAGATATAGAGGAATTTGTGCGACCAACATTTGCTCCTTCGTCATTGTTTTGACAGATTTGTAAACTCATAAGTCAGAAAGTGTTAAAGGTACATGTATCTTAACAGTTTGTGATAAATGGTATATACTAACTAATACTTCGTAGAGTCAATAACACCTGATATAACACTTAATAATACCAAAATACTAGAGACTATTATAGTATAATCTTAATTTTTTTTATATGAGTTCATTTGGTCCGCTAAAACCAGGCATCTTAAATTATAAATACGAGAACATTGCATACATTTTCATCTTCCATACCAATTTTCATGAAATTTAAATGTAAATTGATAAAAGTACATTGATTTTTAAAATTCAGAGAAATTCGTGATCATCAAATTGAAAATACGACTGACATTCATTATAAACATATAAAACATGAATTAAATAATTCACAGGTTTTATCATGTAACAGTGTAAGACAAAGTTCGTTTTAGTATGACTTAGCTACAGATCTAAATTTAATACGTTTTTATCCTTAAACAAGATAATGAAACGTGAAATAAGTGACAAATACGGTAGGGTACGAATGGCTTCGAAGGTACAATGATGATCTACATCATCAATTATAACAAGGTTTTTGATTGGATAAAATTGTGACGAATGCCTTGCGCTCTTTCTTTTATTTTGTAAACACTTTTGCATGTTATGGTTATGTATATCATCCGGTTATGGGGACATTATCAAAATGCATTTAATACTATGATTTTATAGATCAGTGTATGTTTGTTTACTACTCTTAAGGGATCAACCATGTGTGATCTGACTGAGGACAGGGTTTGTTTTGGTTCTTTTTAAAATAATTGTTTTTAAAAATTGGAAAACAAATCTTGTTGGAAAGTTGATTAGGTTTCTAGATTGACAAGACTGGCTTACAATGTAGTATTCATTTTGGCTTAATAAAATTTATGTCCAATGATAAATTTTAAATCATAATTTACTCTATTCACCAGTTACACTTACCACGTGTCGATATTGAGTAACCAATAAGAAGTTATATATACTATATATACAGGCTTATTGCTAACAAACAATGAACTTTTAACATCATTTTCAAACTCAATATTAACTTCAGACATAGCAATAAATTACTAATGTTATGCGTAATTGATATGCGCAGAAACATGCTAGCACTCAAGTGTCACCTTATCATTCATTCCAGAAGATTTAGTTCTAGCCACATTCAGGAGCCTTTGTCAATTGATATCGGCAATTTTCTGCCAAATGAATGCCTTCTTTAGTGTTCATTGGATACATGTCGGTTGGTCACGTTCTGCCGTTGTTTTTTCTATGGTCGGGTTGTTGTCTCTTTGACACATACCTTATTTCCATTCTCAACACCCTTTTGCCCAAACTAAGGGATCATTGTAGTTTGTTCAGATGCTTTGAATGTGATGACAATCATCTTTGACCTAACTTTTTTTTTCATAAACTGGTGAAACATGTATTGGTTTGCTGTGCCATAGACCATGGCAGATTTTAGCTTTAAATTTTGTTTGCATTATGTTTCTTACGAGATGTTTTAGGTATGAAAATGAGATAAACGCGTGCTACTTAATTCAGTTCTCTAGACTAATATATCCTTTGGATAAGTCTTGTAAATTACGTGTTAGTATCTTGAAAATCAAAAGTTTGAGATACCGAATACAAGAAAACATCATAATCGGAAGCCGAGTGGTCTTAGAAGAGGGGTGTAAGTACACATACATTGATCACGAGTACGTCTGACAATTGTAAGGTTTTGAGTCTAATCCCCGCACGTGTCGAAGTGTGTTCGATTCAAATCTTTAAAGACAAAGAATGCTAGTTTATAACTCAAAGGCTGGACTTCTTTCCGACTGATATGTCTTGAACGCATTCGTTTTAGTTCGTAACAGATTCCTACGGATCGGGAAGGGTCCGAATAGTTCGGCAATGCATCCCGACAGTTAGGTGCGTCCCGTAACATTCGGGGCAACTCAGCCGATTTTGTCTAATCGGATTACAATCGTGGCTATGTCGTGACAGATTCTGCTGTATCGGATCGAATTCCGAACACTGTCTTGTGTATTCTGGACGGTGTCCTGTGGAACGGGAATGATCCGGAGTAATTTTTCATAGCTGTTTTTCTGCCGATTGAGTCCAGATTGCATCCAGATCTTGTCGATTGCGAACCGTTTTTTGCCGAAACCGTTCCGAAACAGTCCCGTTATTAATGCGAAATTTGTCAATGATACCCACGTCAGAGTCCCGACAACTACAGAATACAATACGACTGAGACCAGACAAAGCCGTTTGCAATGCGATAGAGCGGACCGTGATAGGATTACGTTCCGACAGTACCTGATCATCCCGAACATGCCGACAGTTTTCGAACAAATAACTTCCGTCAGCGTCGGTTCCTTGTCTGGTCACTGTCTGATCTCAGTCGGATTACATTCGGTACAGTCGGGACGCAGTCGTGACAGACTCGGTCGATTTTTACCTGGCGAAAAATTCAAATCGGATTAGAAGCGGATTCAGAACGGGATTATCGGGACTTATTCGCTTAGAAACGGTTGAATATCGGTGCTTCCTGAACACTATCTGATTGTTGTCGTGATCAAATTATTTTTTTCACAAATTTTAATTTAAGTTTGAATTTCCATCCACGATTCACAGGATCTTGATCAGACTTTTAATAAATTTTAATCGGGAATGGTCCTGTCAAGAACGGTAGTAAAAATCGTGAATGTGTGACCCCAGCTTTAACCCAAAATCTCTAACTGTTCTCCAAAATTAAAACAATTACATTATGTACTAGCATCTCGATTTAATAATAAAAACAACTTACAGTTCATTTCCCTCCTGCAGTTCTTCGACTCCATCTTGAATTTTGTCGGAAACGATTTAACAAGATGACAAGCAAAAATCCTTATACTATATTATTTGAATAATAATAATAGTATTTTGTTTTAGTATGACATTGACAAAACCTAGAGTCAATTAGACAAAGATGTTGAAATTCAATACTGATGAATGCATAGATTAGAACATCGACAACATGACAAAGAGAGCCGTTAAAATTATGATGAAATTTATTAAAAATGCATCTTAATTATTTAATTTGAGACTTAATGGTCTTTTGAGAGATTATTTGATTGTTAAAGCGAACAATTACATTCATTTACTACTACTTCGAATTTCCATAATAAGTGTACTTTTACTCGTATTGCATAATATTCTTAAGCTTCTATCGTGTCATCTGAAATCTTTTAACTTTAAAATCGAAAGTCATTTTTTGTAAAATTCCAAATGTAAATAAATCTCAGAATTTCTGCATTTTTTCGTAAAACTTGATACAATGTATATCAAACCTTTACCCTAATATTGTTCTTGCTTTAACTTTAATAATAATCTCTACTACATGTATGTATCGAGTTTTTATTTTTAACAGTAGCCGAGTTTTCAAAGTTCTTTACTGACTATTAGTACTTCCACAGTCAACACTAATACCGTTTGTGGCAGGTGTGTTAGGCTCCTATTTAATTGACTGAAATTGTCAGTGTTCTTATCGAAGATCTGTGGTTCCCTCAGTATACATCAACTTCCAGCAACATTGAAAACTGCAGGGTCGCCATGATGTATAGGCGTGGTGGTACTGCAGGGTCGCCATGATGTATGGGTGTGGTGGTACTGCAGGGTCGCCATGATGTATGGGCGTGGTGGTACTGCAGGGTCGCCATGATGTATGGGCGTGGTGGTTCTGCATAGTCGCCATGATGTATGGGTGTGGTGGTACTGCAGGGTCGCCCTGATGTATGGGCATGGTGGTACTGCCAAGTCGCCATGATGTATGGGTGTGGTGGTACTGCAAGGTCGCCATGATGTATGGGTGTGGTGGTACTGCATGGTTGCCATGATGTATGGGTGTGGTGGTACTTCAGGGTCGCCATGATGTATGGGTGTGGTGGTACTGCATGGTCGCCATGATGTATGGGTGTGGTGGTACTTCAGGGTCGCCATGATGTATAGGTGTGGTGGTACTGCAGGGTCGCCATGATGTATGGGTGTGGTGGTACTTCAGGGTCGTCATGATGTATGGGCGTGGTGGTACTGCATGGTCGCCATGATGTATGGGTGTGGTGGTACTGCATGGTCGCCATGATGTGTGGGTGTGGTGGTACTTCAGGGTCGCCATGATGTATGGGCGTGGTGGTACTTCAGGGTCGCCATGATGTATGGGTGTGGTGGTACTTCAGGGTCGCCATGATGTATGGGTGTGATGGTACTGCCGGGTCGCAATTATGTATGGGTGTGATGGTACTGCATGGTCGCCATGATGTATGGGTGTGGTGGTACTTCAGGGTCGCCATGATGTATAGGTCTGGTGGTACTGCAGGGTCGCCATGATGTATGGGTGTGGTGGTACTTCAGGGTCGTCATGATGTATGGGCGTGGTGGTACTGCATGGTCGCCATGGTGTATGGGTGTGGTGGTACTGCATGGTCGCCATGATGTATGGGTGTGGTGGTACTTCAGGGTCGCCATGATGTATGGGCGTGGTGGTACTGCATGGTCGCCATGATGTATAGGTGTGGTGGTACTGCATGGTCGCCATGATGTATGGGTGTGGTGGTACTTCAGGGTCGCCATGATGTATGGATGTGGTGGTACTGCATGGTCGCCATAATGTATGGGTGTGGTGGTACTTCAGGGTCGCCATGATGTATGGGCGTGGTGGTACTGCATGGTCGCCATGATGTATTGGTGTGGTGGTACTGCATGGTCGCCATGATGTATGGGTGTGGTGGTACTTCAGGGTCGCCATGATGTATGGGTGTGGTGGTACTGCGGGGTCACAATGATGTATGGGTGTGGTGGTACTGCATGGTCGCCATGATGTATGGGTGTGGTGGTACTGCATGGTCGCCATGGTGTATGGGTGTGGTGGTACTTCAGGGTCGCCATGATGTATGGATGTGGTGGTACTTCAGGGTCGCCATGATGTATGGGTGTGGTGGTACTTCAGGGTCGCCATGATGTATGGGCGTGGTGGTACTGCAGGGTCGCCATGATGTATGGGTGTGGTGGTACTGCATGGTCGCCATGATGTATGGGTGTGGTGGTACTTCAGGGTCGCCATGATGTATGGGCGTGGTGGTACTGCGGGGTCACCATGATGTATGGGTGTGGTGGTACTGCATGGTCGCCATGATGTATGGGCATGGTGGTACTGCATGGTCGCCATGGTGTATGGGTGTGGTGGTACTTCAGGGTCGCCACGATGTATGGGCGTGGTGGTACTTCAGGGTCGCCATGATGTATGGGTGTGGTGGTACTTCAGGGTCGCCATGATGTATGGGTGTAGGTGTACTGCCGGGTCGCAATTTTGTATGGGTGTGATGGTACTGCCGGGTCGCCATAATGTATGGGTGTGGTGGTACTTCAGGGTCGCCATGATGTATTGGTGTGGTGGTACCGCCGGGTCGCCACGCTGTATAGGTGTGGTGGTACTGCAGGGTCTCCATGATGTATGGGTGTGGTGGTACTGCAGGGTCTCCATGATGTATGAGTGTTGTGGTAACACCAACAACAAATCAAACCAAAGGATTGAGAACATTCACTTTTATATATTCTTTTGTAAGTATTTTTTTTTTTAATATTTTTTTCTGAAATATTTGTTTGTCTTTGTTTTTTATTCCATTAAATTTGTTTCTTATACCACCTACAATGAATTGGAAAAATACCCATTGTGCCCTCTCTTGATTTTGGTGAGATTTAAGACGGTGTTATAATTATACCTATTGTTCAGAGGTGTTTTCAAATGGAACCCGATACTTGTGTGAATAAGATAAAGAAGATGATCGACAAGATTGCGTTCGGAAAACATTTGATATTTACCTGATAATTAGGTATCGTAATTTAAATGACAAAATTAAATAAAGTGTGTTTTGATTTAAATTACAAATTTAGCAAATCACACAAGAAGATATAGAAGTCATTCACTAATAAAACATTTGTGTTTAATTATATCAAATATATCTAATGTGTAACTGCATGGTACTATAATGACGTAGCTATTCTTATTTCCAATGGGGTGGCTTTTTGATGAAATTGTAAGATTTTGAACTCTATACACTGTGCTGTCCATAAATTGGTTCAGACAAACAATAACGAGTTAAAAATCTGCTAATATCTTTAAAAGTTAGTTTCTTTTAAATATGTGAATAGCAATTACATTATTTATAAGTTTTTAAATATGTGACAGGCGTGTGCCTGCATTTTAATAGTTCTGCTTTGAATAACTTTGTTCGTATTACGACAAAACCCGTATGTGTTGACGCAGCGGTAATCCACATTCAATGCTATACCAAAATATTCTTGTAACTTTACTTAATATTTAATAAAATGATTTTAGATATGAAGTTAGAAATAACAGTGAAGGTAGACCAGTTAATTTTCGGGTAGGAGGTTACACGTTAGAGAGAGTTATTATAATTTTTCGCGGAGTTGGGTTGATTGATAATTGTTTGCGTAAGGGATCAACCATTTCACTTCAAGGGGGAGGTTGAATTATTTGTCTTAGCCGAAAATTTTGAATTATATGCATATTAAGGTATGTAGATAATCTTGATTCGGAAATGTTTTTGTTGTCATCTCCCTGACCACAATATTTTACCTGTCAAATTTGGGATCAGAATATTTTTTAAGGTTAAAAAGACATAATCCCCCCCAACCCCATTCCTCCCCAAGAAGTTAAATAATCGTTCACTAATAGCGCGGAATTTGGTTGATTGATAACTGTTTGCGTAACGTCAGATGGCAATCTGGGGAGGGTGTGTACATGTGCAAGCAATGTTTGCGTAACGTCTGGTTGCAGCATTGGGGGAATGGCGTGTTCATGTACAGTTATGCCCATTTTCACATCATACACAATATGGAGTACACAAGTTGAGTACATTATCGTAAAACCTTCGATGTTCTACATATAAACTTACCTAATGCATATCTTATTATAACTGTGAAGTCAAAACTCCCCATACCCGAACAATTGTATCCAATGGTATTTATTTCAGTATATTCTTTTTTCAATTGCATGAAATTTGCAATTTGTAAATATTTCATTTATATAACCTAAAGTCGCCATGCAGATATTTTCACTAGCCAATATGTTAACACGCACAATAACCCATACCCTTCTCTATTTTTATAGAAGCAGATCATAGTTAACTTACATTACTTACCAAAGAAAAGCAAAGTCCCATAAGTACTATCCTAATCGAACTGTGTTACAACTGAGGAATATATTCTTTTTAAACCAAACTTCATGATAGGATTTATATGTTAATTGGACATTAAATTGACAACTTCAAGGATAAAGACTTAAAAGGTTTTTGATAGTTGCAATTATTTAATGCAGATTGGTATCGATTTTGTGAGAGGCTCGGTAGGGGTTGATTAATTTTATTTACGTTTATTTTTCGATATATTATTTTTACATAACTTTCATAAATGCCTCCATTACAATTTCGAAGAGTTCAAGGTAATCATGGATGAAGGTAACGAAAAGATTATAACTTTCGCATCAGCTACCACATGTAGAATTGCCCCAGTGCATTGTACGGATATGATTAGCCTTTTCAATTTGATTTCTCTACCTTCAATTGGCAATTACATACTTGACAGTCTAACTGAAAGAGTTGATTGACACAAGGAAATCCAGAACCTTGTCCTTATAATTGTATACAAAATGTACAACTGAGACCTCGTAATGTGTCTATATGTCTGTGTGGTAATCACTTTTTTTTGTATTATAAAAGTTGAAGTTTTTCTCTGTCCTTATAGAGAGTCTGGATAAGGTCTACAGAAAAAAGAATAATGGACCAAGTCTACAGGAAAAAAGGACAAACAATTTAAACAAAATTGAACACTTAAATATAAAAAAAAGTATAGAATTGTGTGTGTGTGTGGGGGGTGGGGGGGGGGGGGGGGGCTTAAAAATAAAGAATAGAGAATGATGGGTTGCTAAAATATATATAAAAAAACAACAACAAACAAACGAAAAAAAGAAAGAAAAGAAAGATATGACAAATTTAAAAAATAAAAATCAAGGACCCTTAATCAGAACATCTTATAGTTCCAATACGTCAAATTCAAAGATACTATGCTCATTGGAAGCAAGTCACCAATAACAGTAAAAATGACAGGGTATGACTGAAACTTTATTTAAAATAAATGAATATCAACGTTAATTCGTGAACTATTAAAGTAAAAACACGTTGACGACATCTTTATAAGTCAGTGACAAACATTACAGGATATAACATGTATACTAAATGACCTAGTCCATAGTTTTTGATTACTAGTGATATCTATTCCTTTTTCATTTGTCTTTCTTCTCGATATTTCATTTGTTATATATGTAACACACCTACAAATACACCTATAACACCAAAAGTTTATTATCATTCTCAACGTGCTTATGTGAGTCTTTGAGAGAGTACTATAGTTTAGTTTATACAAGATAAACGTCCCATATTTTAATCCAGTTTAAGTCATGAAATGTTCATATATTGACTAAATTGTCAATTTTGATGGATTGAGACAACCCATCAAACGCACCCATAAATCCACAAAGGACAAAAAAAATCGAACCTGATTGACTTTCTTTGTAGAGTAAAATACATGTACTAAGCTTTGAACAGGTGTAGAAGTGCATATTGATCTTATCTGTTCAGGTTTAAATTTAAACACTTTAACTGAGAGTAGCATCAGTTCTAAACTTACTATAGTGTAATTTTTTTATTGGTATGTACACGTACACGGCGACGTCTACTCTGTGTGTTTTTTAA
This sequence comes from Mytilus trossulus, assembly GCF_036588685.1. NCBI lineage: Eukaryota > Metazoa > Mollusca > Bivalvia > Mytilida > Mytilidae > Mytilus > Mytilus trossulus. The sequence goes on along the minus strand of NC_086386.1, from coordinate 55,004,052 downwards.
TCGATGTATTTCTAGTTTAATTCATCTGATGAGTTAAACCATTTTCACCTGCTTTTTATAGTTTGTCAGTATGTTGCACAGTTACACCACTTTGATACAGAAGGGTTTGGCGCTCGCTTACATATTTAACTCATCAGGTCGATACAAAGCAGGGGAAAACAACATCTAACAAAAACACAGACCGGACGTGATAGTGTATTAATAAATACCTTTAAAAAAAAAAGACACAATATACAGATATAAGAGTACTAGCTTGCAGCTTTACTTTGAAAAAAGGGGGGGGGGGGGGGGGGGGTCCAAACTCAGGATAAAGGTGGGGGGTCATCCACATGTCCCCATTCAGATGCATTGACGTCCAAAAAAAGAGGGGGTTCAACCCCCGGACCCCTCTCATCATGGATCTGCCATTAATATGCTAGGTGCACGAGGGTTTTGCTCGTACTAATATTTTCAACACGCCTTATTCTATATGTGCTTGTCCCAAGTCAGGAGCCTGCAGTACAACTGTTGAGAATTGAATGGTTCTTTTTGTAACTTCATTGGGGTGTAAAAGCGTTGACCGAAGTACATTTTGTATGAGGCACGGAAGCGCTTCATTCTAAAAATGTGCACAAGGTCAACGCTTTTACATAATGAACTGTTAAAAAAAGAAATGTAAAATATATCATTAACATGTCAGACGCTGGACAAAGGGGGGTAATTCATATGAAATAAAAGGTATTTATTTAACTTGCATAATACGTCAACCTATTTTAATAGTTTTTTTTCGTATATTTATTTAGCAAGAAGCAACGATGAACCGCCCTCCCCTTAATAAAGAAACAAAGTGTAATTTATCAGAAGTGTTTAAAAAACGTAATATGTTTGGACTAATAGTAATACGGATATTTCTCAATTGCCCAAATGATGATGGACTCTTGTTGGTTGAATGTTTTAAAGTCAATTACTGCCACTAACGAACTACATAACAGTTTTCGTTGACCTTTTTCTTTAACATAATTCAACGTTGTTGAGTAAATGACATGCAAGACATGATTTGCTAAAAGATAAGTGCACTACTGAATGAGCTTGGGCAATAATTTTACGTTATACATTTGTAAATGGATGCTGCAGTTCAACTAAATGTAAGGCTATATTTTAACTTCATTCTCCACAATGAAGATGATGTTCTCTCACTAAATAATTCAATGTTGGTGATTATCCCAAACTTGAAATGAAAAGTACAAACGATCTAGTTTAGTCTGCCCAAAATATTTACTTACATCTAGAAATTGACAATGAGGTTTGGTCCAATACAGTTTATATGTTACGAATATGCCATAATAAAATTGTCAAGTAGAGTACCTGCAACAATACAATAGTCAAGTAGAGTACCTGCCACAATACAATAGTCAAGTAGAGTACCTGCCTTGATGCAATAGTCAAGTAGAGTACCTGCCACAATACAATAGTCAAGTAGAGTACCTGCCACAATACAATAGTCAAGTAGAGTACCTGCCTTGATGCAATAGTCAAGTAGAGTACCTGCCTTGATGCAATAGTCAAGTAGAGTACCAATCCTGCCTTGATGCAATAGTCAAGTAGAGAACCTGCCACAATACAATAGTCAAGTAGAGTACCTGCCACAATACAATAGTCAAGTAGAGTACCTGCCTTGATACAATATTTAAGTAGACAACCTGCCTTGATACAATATTCAAGTAGAGTACCTGCCTTGATACAATAGTCAAGTAGAGTACCTGCCTTTGATACAATATTCAAGTAGAGTACCTGCCTTGATACAATATTCAAGTAGAGTATCTGCTTCAATACAATATCCAAGTAGAGTATCTATCTCAATACAATATTCAAGACAAGTAGGGTATCTATCTTAATAAAGTATGCAAGTAGAGTATATGCCACAATACAATATTCAGGTAGATTATTTGCCTCGATACACTATCAAAAAGAGTATATGTACATGCATATCTCAATTCAGTATTCAAGAAGAGTTTCTGCCTCTTCAAAAGTTATTTTTGTTCATATTGAAAGGATGTATAACAAAAGGATTATTTTGTTTTCAGAATAATTATTGATTTTTAAGATTTTTCTTATATTCCTGATAGCCGGTTGCATGATTCAGACCTTCATCTTTTTTTGTGGGACCTAGGTTTTTGGCAACAGATTTTACAACTTGCACAATTTGCGTTAGTATGTTAACGTATTTTACTTTAAAACCATTCAATCTCACTATGACATTCTTAAATATGGTTTCATTATTGGTATTCATATTTCCGTTGAAAATTCGTTATTTCAATCTACAATATTGAGGGTATTGATGAGTGTTCATAATCTTGTTATCCTTTCCTATAGACTTGCATCGTGCCAAGTTAGCACTTCTTTTATGCCATTATAAATGTTTCACTCAGTGACACATGTACTTTCTATTTCCCATGCAGAGTTGTCGGTCCTTGCTCTCTCTCACAGAGAGCAAGGACCGACAACTCTGCATGGGAGATTGATGTACTTTGTCTTCACACAGTGTACGAGTGATGCTGACAATTGCGTACATCCACTTCATATGAACCGTTTTTGTCAGATAGTTGTATCATTGGCAAGTGGCAATCATACCACATTTTCCTATGTTTATACAAGTTACAAAGCCTTCTAAATTTACATATTAAGATCCGGACCCGGTCATTTTTAAAAGAGGGGTTCAAACCCAGGATAAAAAAAGAGGGTTCAAACCCAGGATAAAAAAAGAGGGTTCAAACCTATGACCCCATTCAAAGTATTGATCGTGAAAAAGGGTGGGTTCTAATCCTTGGATCCGCCACTTAACCGAAATCAATTATAATCCAATATATATAAATCATTATTATTTATTATTAGAAATACCCGTTGCATTTCAGTTACTGCAATGGTTTCAATTCTTCTTGTACATGTAGTAGCAGTTTCATTTGTTATTTTGACCATTCCAATAATAAAAGGTAAGTCGGTTTTTGTTTATATTTTCGAGGCAAAACAAAAAAAGTCTCTATTTTTTTTTCGAAGAAACTCAAACATCAGAAATAGAAGATAATGAAATTAATAATAATCAGAATGTGAGCAGTTATCTCCTTAACGTCCAATGGCAGATTTTTACAGTGGCAGAATCGGCCATGAAAGAAAAATATGTAGGTTGTTTGGAACTTGTTCCATCGAGATACTATGCCGTTACGGCAAGATGCTACATGTATGTCGTTCCTTTAAGTAAGTATGTCATTCTCACAGCAAAACAATCAAATCATATTGATACATTCTTTATTTCCCATTTAAAGATAACTATCATGTGGAAAGTATATAATATCTTGAGGGAACGACATATTATCTTTTCGTCACGACGTAGCATCATAACATTTTCAAGGAACATGATACATATCTCGTAGAAACAACAGATGCATTTTGGAGGAACATGATACCATATTTTGAAGGAACAAGATACCATGTCTTGTGGAAACAACATAAATCTTGAGGGAACGACTTAGTTCTTGAGGGAACGACACAGCATCTTGAGGGAACGACATATCATCGACATAGCTTCTTGAGGGAACGACATAGCATCAACATAGCATCTTGAGGGAACGAGATAGCATCTTTAGGGAACGAAATAGCATATTGAACGAATGATGTAGCATCTTGAGGGAACGAAATAGCATCTTGAGGGAACGACATAGCATCTTGAGGAACTACATAGCACCTTGAGAGAACGAGATAGCATCTTGAGGGAACGAGATAACTGTTTTGTGGGAGTGGCATAGCAGCTTTCATTTCCGCATTCTGCCACCGTAGATTTTGCATAAAAAACAAAATGATGTAGTTTCTTATTTAATTATATAGCTATAAAACAAAATGATAAATAAACGAAAAACAATGGTAAATTCAGCATCACGACCGTTCACATGATCATAATAAACAGACGAGGAGCCTCCCGGCCAGACCACCTCTTGTATTATATACATGTATATATTTTGTTTATACAGTCATTCCTTAATTCTCTATTTCATTGTGAAGGTGCAAATCATTCAAAAAAATTTGTCTATGAGCTGAAAGACAGAAAACTTTCAGTCAATCAGAAGACGTTTTACATCCAATAGTAAGTTATTAATTAATTTATATTCAATTTTATAGCTGAATCAACTTGTCGGAGATTCTGGATTAATGCGATAATTGTTACTAAAGCAAACAAAGATGAACTCAAGGCAAATATAACCGGTAATCAAGAAACTTTACCGGAAAGAACTGTTGTGAAGCTTGATTGTGTGAGTGAGTCAAACAGGATTAATGGTTCCAGTACATCTAAATGTTTAGCAAATGGAACATGGAATATGTGTTCTTCGTCCAAGCTTTAGTCGTACGTACAATTTTGTTTTGATTTTTGTTTAGTTTTGATTTTTGTTTTGTTTTGATTTTTGATTTTGTTTTGTTTTGTTTTGATTTTTGTTTTGTTTTTAAGTGTAATACAAAACATTATTACACAAATGAAACGATTAATTCTTAGGTCTTTTTATTGCAGTATGATAAACAAGTTGTACGATATCAGACAATAGACTACATGTTTATTCATATTACCGATTTTTGACTACGGGGTATGTGATTTTTCGACATATTACCTACTTGCTGATAGGATATTATGTCTGGTACTCGTCCAGGTTCGTTCAACTAAAAAGAAGTTGAGTTAGTCGGTGCAATCTGGAAACGTGTTATTAATGATTGTTTTCGTGTATAGAAAACATAAATGAAATAAGGTCTCTTTTTTATATAGATCAGACCGTTTGTTTTTCAGCTTGAATTGTTAACACTCTTGTCATTTTGTGGACTTGTGTAGTTAGCTGTTCGGTGTGGTCAAAGGCCTTCTTCTTTGACATATAATTGTAAATCTTTTATGAAGCGTGACTTGGATGATGAGTTGTCTCGTTGACACTTATACACTTTTTCATATTTGTAGTTCATTTTCTCCATATTGCACCAATTATCTCTTTGGGTTATTGTGAGCCTGACCTCAAGATTGATTGGGGAATTGAAGTATGGTCACTTAGTTTTCTAACAAACAGCAGTAAGACGTTTTCAAAAGCAGGGACCGGCGTCCGTTTGGTTGTGCGGGATGTATCAAGTTTGCAGCCACGTCCGGCCAGAATTGGGACGTTTAATCCGATGCCGCGTGTAAAGAGAGTGTCACGCTCTATTCACCTTAAGAACCTTTGCAACAACTCTTTGAGGGGTCCGTAGGTGGCCTGTTGTAAGGCCAAATTGCTGTTCCTATCTAAAATCCCGTCATTTTCCAGTGGCAGTCCAGATGTCCCCGACCATCAACCCGAATGGCCTGTGTTATAAAAACCTACCTATTGTATTACTTGTTGACTTGTTCACGTCTTGTTCACGTCCTTAAAATGCAAGGAATATTTGCCACTGGACACTAAGCAACCAACAATCAATCAATCATTGAGGTCACTTAACTGAAAAATGATATGTCCGTAGTTAAAAATCTGTCATGTGAAAATAATCTATATTGTCATTGATAAATAAATCAGCACTTGCAAATGCCCTTGGGATTCATACTATAGAAACAAAAATTATTTCTTTCCATAGAAAAGCAACATTAAGGAAATACAGATAAAAAAATTGTAATTAGACACAAAAAAATCAAACAAAGTAAGAGGTTACACGCTTTGTATTCAGAGCCGCACTTCATTTTCTGTGTTGCTTCTGCCTAAATAGAGAACTGACAATAACTCGGAATGAAACATACTTTTGTGAAAGATAAAAGGATACAAATATTGCATCAGAAATGTTAACTTCAGAGAAACAAGCAACTTAAAATATAAAATAAAAAGCACTAGGACGAATACTCCACGAACCGTAAAACGGAAATATAGATATTTCAACTAACCCAGATCATCAGGTTAAAACGGTAAGCTAAATTTCTAAAATGCAAAAATGAATAAAGTATTATTGCTCAAAGAGTGTGTAGATGTTACCTTTATACTTGTGTGTACTTCTAAAATCTTGTCATTTTGTTCATTTATTTCATTTATTTCAATCATTTCACTTGCTCTTTCATCATACTCATTATGACGTTTGACAACGACTGACGATAGTTTATATATACATGTACGTCACTGCACAATTTCAGATACACATCTCTTCGCAAATGAATGTTTCAGTTGGAATAATAATGTTCTGGAAAATAAATGTATGCCATATATGCTTTTAACAAATCATTAACTGCTTAACTGACTTTCTTAGCCGACGCTTATCTAACCTGCAACAACATTTACAGGACGGTAAGTTAATTTTGTAATTTTGTAGATGTAACAGTTTCCCGATAAACATTTATTGATTCAGTAAAAGTTGTATTGATCATTATTAATGATAGTTTTAGTTTGAAAATCTATGAGAAGATAGTACTATAAAACTTTTAATACTTTTCACAACAAAGTTCACTTCATTTTGTAGTATCCAAATGACTGAACTACAGCTATACATGTACATGTACCTTATCTTATTTGCATTATCATTTCACGGCGTAATTGTGTTGTGCTTTGTTGATTTAAGCAGTCCGTTAGTTCTTGATCTCTACTTACACAATGTAGCTTGATGTGTAATATTGTGGTTGTAGCTGCATTACTGTATTTCCTCTTCAAATTTGTCGAAAAAATGTATATATTGAAATAATTGTATTAATATGTTGAAATAAATGATGTATTCACAGCTATAACTTAATAAAATTGAACCGAATCACTGTCTGCAATATTGGTTGGCAGGAAATGTCAATCGACACATATTTTTAAACTACATACCATAATGCTTATCTGTGGCCAAGTTTGATTAAATTCGTCTCAATTGTTACAAAAGAAGACTTTTTTAAAAGATTCTTTTTTTATGAAAAATGGTTAAATTTGACAAAGGTTAACCTATTTAGCCTACGTCAGATACAAACTGACTGAAACTTTTAATCGCAGTAGAATCAATCAATCTACCTCAAGAATAGGTTTACCTAAGCTGTATTTGGCAAGACTTTTTTTGGAATTTTTGGTCCTCAATGCTCTTCAACTTCGTACTTTATTTGGCCTTTTAAACATTCATTTTTTTTATTCGATCGTCGCTGATGAGTCTTTTGTAGACGCGTCATGGCGTTTTTTTTTTAAATCCTGGTATCTATGATGAGTTTATTCACACTATCTGTATATACATGTATAGTCACGTTTTGATCAAACATGTATTTCTTTTAAGGGGTTCTGAAATATAGATAATTGGTTAACATAAAATCTTAGGCATAAAAATACTATTTAACAGTAAATATACTCTCCGGAGTCAAAATTAATCGGTCACAGTGAAGTGTCAAATAATATAATATTTCAAGTCAATTTAACCTCGAACAAAAGAGGACAACCCATATAAATTAAACCCTATTCATGCCTTTATCCTTTAAACCATCAAAAGAAAGATTTCTTCTGTAGTGTATGATTAAATATCAACTGATGTTTAAATTTCTAAAGATTATGAAATGAACTATATGCCGTTGACCTCTCCGTAGACATATTCGAAACAGTAAAATGGCAGGTACGTTCTATTTAATTCTATTTTTCTGCTCTTGAATAATATTTGTATTACTGTCCTAAAAGTTTTAAAACAGACATATATTGGAAAATAATTTATAGAAAAAAAAATCAGAGCATAGTGCTAAACAATTCACGTTAGTTACTAACGACGTTCAGCTTTGTTAATTTATTATTTCTCATTGATTCAAAAATATTATGCTGTATGATGTCAAGCAACATTTGCAATGATGATAATGCAAACTATGGAATTTGATATTCCAATATCGCAGTATTGACTTCATTTGCACTATATATAATAAATAGAACACAAACCGGTTTGAAAAGAAATGCATTGATGTATGTATCCAGGTAAGCCAAACGTCATCAACAAAATGGCTGGTAAGTTATAGTTAATAACAATGTTCTGATCTTTAATGTGTATTTTAAAAGAGACAAAAAGACACCGAAGGGACTAAAAGACAACTGCAGAAAACAAAACACAACAAAGAAAGCATATGCATGTTTCATTATATTTAATCTATAACAACATAGATGTGTTAAGGCGATATAACACATAAGGTCGTTCAAGCGTTTTGCAAATAATTTCAATTTGTAAATAGATATAGGAAGATGTGGTGTGAGTGCCAATGAGACAACTCTCCATCCAAACAACAATTCAAAAATTAAACCATTATAGATTAAAGTACGGCCTTCAACACGGAGCCTTGGCTCACACCGAACAACAAGCTATAAAGGGCCCCAAAATAACTAGTGTAAAACCATTCAAACGGGAAAACCAACGGTCTAATACTTGTTTACTTCAACCATTTCAACAGTTCAGGTGCTATAGTCATTGATTTATTTTATTTGAGTGCAGCTGATGAAGCATTTGAACATGTTGAAGGCGAATCGCCAGTACGGCGAACAAACTATTTAAGCTTTGTATCTTTGACGAGTTTTGTTTACACTAAGACATTGATATAGACTTGTGCATATTCTCAAGAGCTTCTGACACATGGAAAAAGACTGAATAACGAATATTTAGGTTGTTTAGTATGGCAGTATGTGTCCGAAGTTTTGATGCATCGACAAACATGACAGCTATGGCAAAAATAGAACAGAGTGATCAAATACAGTTTTCGGCTTACATCTCAAAAACTAAAGCTTTTAGAGTTGATCTGACAATGGTTTAAATTGTTCAATTGGTTATGATTTATCAGTCCTGAAAATACAGACAAATTTCACAATTCATTATTAGGTTGATGCCACGAAATTGGTTGTTTAAAGGAAATTTTGCAGTTTTTTGTTATTATCTTGAATATTAGTACAGATATATATAAACTGTACATTGAAATAATGTTCAAAAAAGTAAGATCTATAACAAAAGTTGATGTGTTCATGTTTTTTCATGGGAACATTCATATTACGCTTTTAAGAGATCTGTGTAGATACATGTAGCATGTCGACATACATTCTAGATTATTTTATAAAATGCTGTTGGTGTGTTACTTTTCCCACAACATTCAATATTGTAATAAAAACTCAGGTGTACTTAGGGTGAACGTAGATGCTCAATTCATAAAATATTAGACTTTCAAAAGAAAAAAAAATGCATTTAAATGAACGTATATATCATGTATGCATAGCATTAATATGTTGTATATACATGTACGTATTCTTGTAGGTTTTCAAAGGAGGTATGATTTCAAACATAACACGGCAATATATATTGCAATTTGACAAACTTTAAAATGAAAATAAAAATCTGAACGAAGGTAGTATTATAAATGATGTAAAAAGCACTTAAACTAAAACACTTCTTTTTAAAATTAATAGTATTACCTGTGTACAATTTTTATTATACTTAAGATCCCACCACAATGTGTAAATATCTGTGTAAATATTTGTGTTGATTTTAAAAGCATTTAACCCATATGTCCTCTAATATATAACGAAGGAAAATACCTGTACAGAACAGGAAAAAACAAACACTGACTTTGAAAAATTAGAATGTATCAAATGAACGTGATTAATACACTTTAAAAATGTTTGCAAAGTTATCTCCCTGTATTGTCCTATACCACCTTTATTATAAGTTGTACATGCTGCACACCCACAAAATAATTCAAAACATCAGAAAACAAGAAGAATTGATCAACAGATCTGAAAATAAACTTATTACCAGGATTTTTTTTTTATTTGCACCAGACGCGCGTTTCGTCTTCACATACTCATTAGTGACGCGCGCATCTAAACAAAGTGTAAAGAGGAAAAAACCATCCACAAATTACAAGTCACTACTGCCAAACGTGTCAAAAAGATGTAGAGCAAATGTAAACAAATCCTGTACATTTGTTGCTGAAACAGACAAACCTATATATAGAGACCCTTATTATATTTGCTGCGTCACAAATCACTGGGGAAAATAAACACAAATGAAATGATACTATTTGTATATGAGCATGCGCAGGAGCTCTATTTTCAGAAACTCCTACGCATTTTTTTTTGTCATAAGTAATCAATCAAGTACATTTACATAATTGTATATGCCGTCACAATGATAATATGAGCAATGTAGCTAACCTAGACAGTATAGTAAAGGCGCACACAAGTTGTAAAATTCAAAATCAAAAAGTTGAGGAGTGTTTATTAAGTTGAAGTTATCCAGTAATGATTGTTTTCTCTTTTGGTCTGCTTTAACTTCCAGGGTCAATTTTTTTTTTCGTAAGATAAAAAAAACTAATTTTGTTGTTATGGTTTCTATAAGTAATTTTCAATGATGATTTTTAAGATTGGCTGATAATTTCTTCCTAATTGTTTCAATATTGCACTATTAATGCTATTATCGTTCCTTTAACTTTCACAATACAGTATAAAAACAAGAATATACTGCAAAGTAAACAACAATACTTTGTACAACAAGCATTTTATTCACAAATAATGCAGTCGCCATTATCAAGTTCGGGAAAAAAATCAATTGTGTGACTTTTTAAGAGTAGTTACTAACTAAATGTCAAATTACCCAACTGGAAACACAAAGGGAAAAAAGCAACAAAACAAACATGTAATTGAATATAATTTTCAACTTTAATTATATATATTTGCCTCCGCTTGATCGACTTTAATGTGCAAGTTATTATCTTTTTATTTCAAAATAAATATCATTTCAGAACCAGCAACGCACCAATCATCATTAGCTCTATATCAATACATGTGCAATCATATCGTTGGGACCGAGAAGCATGTTCAATCACTTCGAATGATCAACACTGTCAGAGATAATTTATCACGCAATGAAATTGAAACAACAATCACAAGTGGAAGTTTTGGAGAAGGCCTTGATATGCGAGGAAGTGACGTTGATCTTGTGAAAGTGATATCATTTATTGAGGTTTGTGAAAGCTTAGACATTCCTTTCAACCCAAATAGAACATATTTTACCATGGAAACATGCGAAGCACAACCAGGATCTACCCAATTACGTCTGGTTCATAGTAAGAACTTGAAAATATATGAACTTTGTAATGAAATTGAAGGCGAATACTATTTTTCAAACCTTAAAATAAAACAACTATTCTTGCACAAGTTTTCCTCGATCATCCATGGACCATGTGTTTCTGACAATGATGGATTCATGGATAATGCATACACCTTACACAGCAGATCATGGATAAAACAAGCAGAAGATTGGAAAACACGATCAAAGAATGCATGGCCGGAATACGATGTTAAACAGTCAATTATAAAACACGGTGTTCTGTTTGTACCAAAAGGTGTTCAAGGATCGCAGAAAGAAGAATTAGAATGGCGAATATCGTTTTCCGTTGGAGAAAAGTTTCTTATCTATTCTTTCACACATACACAAGTAGTGTGCTATGCTCTCATGAAAATTCTTCTAAAAGACGTGATAGATACTGACTTAGAATGTAAAGAATTACTTAGCTCATACTTCATGAAAACAATTTTATTTTGGATATCTGAGGAATGTCCACTTTCGATATGGAGGCCAGAAAACCTGATATCTAATTTTATGAGGTGTGTGAAGAGACTAATATACTGTGTTGAAAACTCAGTTTGCCCACAGTACTTCATTCCTGAAAATAATTTATTTAGAAATAAGATTGAAGGACACGCACAGGAAACACTCTTACAAAAACTGAACATTCTATATAGTTATGGGTGGCGAAGTGTCTTATTTTCAGATCAAATGTCGAATTTCAATGAATTATCTTTTCAAAAAGAAGTGCATCTTATGTACGGTGAAAATCTTCGATTACTAATGTCGCCATCTATGTGTTTACGAGACCGTTCAATCCCAAGTGAGAGTGATAATTTGTTATGGAGGAAAGGAATGCACATGGTTTTGTCCAATAAAAGTTCCAAAATAAGAGACTTTTATTCGTTCTATACGTCAATGATCTTATTCAATAGTGACAATTTTCTTACAATTGATGATAAACCCGATAATAAATCTTCCTATAAACAGTACAAAACTAGTATAAGTACTGTGTTATTGAATGCACGACATGATGCTGTGTCTGGATGGCTAAAGTTAGCTTCGCTTTTCTATAGGACAAAACAGTACAAACTAGCTCTCGACATTCTGCAGTATTCACTTTTAAAATGTTCACCCGAAAAACTTTACTTTGGCATTCGTTTGTCGCCCATACAGAATGAATTGTTAAGTTCGCAGTGTGTAAAGCGGTTGACTGTTTCTCGGTTGAAGAAAATGCTGCTTTTCAGCTATTTAAGGTTTACTAAAAACTGTACGTTGTTACCAGATGAATTACAAATTAATGGAGATTTGTCATATTACCAAATACCACCGGAGGTATATGCTCATTTTATTTCTTTTCTGTGTCATTATAAAATGAAAAATACCGATCAATGTTTTGATTCTCTCCAAGATTTACAATTGACTATAGAGGAAGAGCATTTCATTGCAAGTGACTCAGAGATAGCTATGTCCTACAACATCCTCGGTATAGCTTTTAAGGTTTTTGGAGACGTAGAATCAGCTAGATATGCTTTTATAAGATCTATAGAACTCGAATCAGATCCAGATTTAAATACTGCTTTTCGGAATTTGTTATCAATTGGTGGAATGTAATGCAGATAGTGTAATAAAACCGAAGATTTTACTTATTCTTTTAATGATTAAAGTTTTTTTTACTCACATGGTATTGATTATATTATTTGTGCTTTATATGTTGTGTACAAGTTGTAATGTTGTACAGATTATAATTTGTACATATTTTTTTTACAAGTTATCAGTGTTTTATGTACCGCTAAACACAAATGGATGATGCAATCCCACAATGTTTTATTTCGCAAATTTTTGTCATATTTCCACAACTGCATAATACAGTCTAAAACTGAGCATTGATACAAACACATTATAAGACCACACAAACAATTTTTTATGGATATGATTTTGGTATAAGAAGAAAATTAAAATTAGAATTTAAACCATTCAGGTGTCCTCCTTTCCAGTTTAAGGACAAAGAGAATAGCACTAAATGTTAAGTCGAATTATATGCCAGCTTTAGCTGGCACTTATGGTAGAAGCATCGTTTTGGGACAAAGAACGATAACTCTTGCTAGACGACCCATCTGAAAAGTTTCGTCACTCTCGTTAAATCTCGTATGATTATTTTTTATTAATGGCTGCCAAAATTCTCGTTTAATCGCGATCTTGTAAAAACAGGCAGAACGGAACAAATTCGATGTTAAATACGACATGAATTTTTATTTGTTTGCAAAAACAAGAATTCAGAAATGTTGGCTACTTGTGTAGCTTATTTAAATTTTATTGTTCCACGGAAATTACCGAAGAAATGACAACAACATCCGACGCCATGTTTCGTCTGCTTCAACATTCCATTATCAGTGAGGTCAAAGCAAATTAACTGTCCTAAATAATCACAGGTACTTCATTCAAAAGTCACAAAATCATAGTTAACGAAAACATATTTAGCGTAAAAGTTCCGTCCAGCCATGGGAACACAGAAAAAAAACTCTGCAAGCAATATATTTCGCATTTCTTTTTACAAATTGACCATGTCGGGCATGCGGGGTAAACTCCGGTGCACTGGTTGACCATGACTCCTTATGTTCATCTGCCACATATCATTATTCCCCACACCAAGGAACAGTGATAATTATACAGTTGAATGTGATCACGGTTATTCATGTAGTCAATGGCGAATCCAGCATTTTTCATAAAAAAGGGGGGGGGGTCTGACGGTGCGCTCCAGTCATGCTTCAGTTATTTCCTATATAATCATCATTTTTTCCCTAAAGAAAAGGGTCTCCCTCTGGATCCTTTGGTAGTCCACAGACTAATTCAAAACTTAACAAAAGTTAAAACATTCAAATAATTCACAATCTTCTTATTCTGTACTTTCTAAATGGCAAACTCTCAAGACATCTTTTCATTGATTATGTCAAACCTTATACAGTCCCAGGAAATGGAAACTGTTTTGTTTTCTCTCTCTAAGTTTAATCATAAAAGGAGACTTGAGTCTGAGTAGTACATTTAGAACTGACTACTGTATATATTGTATGCTTCAATATTGTCCAAAATTGGATTTTATGGGAAGATGGAGTTATTATGATAACCCATGAGAATAAACCATGATGTGTATATAGGGCATGTTACTTGGAAGAATGTGGGCTACATCCTTTAAAATTCAAGCTGCAGCAGTCGCCTGCATATTTTATGCATCAGTTTATCCCTGATCAAAACATTTTCACTCTACCAAGTACTTTATGACTATATCACTATCAGGTTCACATTTCAACCTATTTAGCAATACACACTTATGATATAACATCACAGTACAAAAATTGTACTCAGTAACCAAATTGCACCTATTCAACAAAAAATACCTGCAAAAAACTTACAAGTTTTGTTTCACCATGTGAAATTATCTTATTATCATCTTTTTACTCTGGTACATTAATTAATAAGTGATAGATTTCTCTTAGAAGAAATTTAAAGGTCTGAGTGACTATAAACTATACAGAGAACAATACCTGTTGTATTTGTTCAATGGGACAAAAGAACTGCAAAAAGTTTAAATGGACAGGTAACTACCAGGTGAATCTATGGAAAGGTTCAATTGGGTTCCAATAAAATAAGCAAATTAAATGTGTTACCATGAACATCCTTTTCTTCCAAAAATAATAGTTACAGCATGAAATAAAACAAAATCTCTTTTTATATCCCAGTTTAAAGGATTTGAAATTAACCATAAATGTAAAGATGTATGGAATTTGGGTTCCTGTCTCATTACAGGATCATGGATTGTTTGGATGTTATTTCAAACTAATTTTTCAATGACTGTACATGGACTCAAAATTAAATTGGTATAACTCTATTGTAAACAAAGGAAGTCTACAAAATAAGCACAGAATAAACTTTTGTCTGGTACATAAAAAAAAGTTTGTTAAAAAAAACTGACAATTTAGGTAAAATTAGGGTATTCTAATGTTAGAAAATTTATTTTCATGACCAAAAAAAAAAAGTGCAAACCTAAAGGCAATAAAATGCTTTGCCATGCACAGCCTGATACGACTGCAGATGTATATTGAGCATATAAATAACACCATTTTTTTTTTTATGTCAGTTGAAATCAAACATATTTTAATTTTAGATCCTTTAGATCAATATGGACTAATTTGAAAACAGGCACAGGTAGACCCACATATTTCTATTCAGCAGAAGTCTCCAACTACATGTACATATCTCCTTAATTCCATATGATAGTAAGTCCTACTAACTATTGAAAATGTGTACATTTATTTTTTTTCTAGCTCCTCTCGTGTGAAAGCAGAACCTTTTTGGTCACTATTTATGTGTTGCGTCTAAATAAGAATTGTAACACTTTATAGTGACTGAACAGGTTAAACAAATACTTCTTAGGAAACAGAAAAAGAAGACAACTTGAAACAGCACAGCCATGCCAGTATATGTATGTATAAAACTCAGATCAGAATAGCATAGACAATGTGTTAGTTCTATGTCCTTGTGAATTTATTGTGAGGAAAGTTATCAATAATTCTGCAGATAATGAAATTTATTCAAGTGTTTTGTACATTGCTGTTAAAATTTTCACACAATCAGTGAAACATTCAAACAAGCTAAACTGAATTTTTATTACTGAAAGTTTCAAACATTGACAAATGTTTTATTTACCAAATAACTCATGTGTTTCTGTGAGAGAAAAAAATCATGTTCAATTTTTGGAATTAAAGGGAAAGATGATCCTTTTCTCGCTCTGGTGCATGTCAATTGTGAATATATACTTACGGTTACCAAATATATTTTCTTTATCATGATACTCACATCAACATTATCAAGAAGTACATGTACATCATAGGAAAAATGCACAGACTACAGATAAAATGTTTAAAACACCATATTTTGAGTGCATCTCCTGCCAAATCTGTAGTAGATGAGTATAATTGATGTAAATAAGGTAATTTTTGGAAGAAAAACCCAAAATATAAAAATAAAAATACCTCCAATAATGTACTATAACCCCAAAATCAATTCTTATCTTCCTTTTGAGTTTTGTGTATGAACCTCCTGGTAAAATTTCATGGAATTCCATTTACTTAACTCAAGTTATTGTCTGAAACCAAATGTGGTTTTTTTTAACATGCTTGTATTTCCCATTTCCATTCTCATTTTTTTTTTGCTATCATATAAGAACTTGAAAAGTAAGCTACATTATGTACATGTAACAAAAAAAATATATGCAAGAAATGACATAAAACTGACTCTGAATTAAATAGTACATGTCAGATATTGATGTAGAACTCACAAACTGAAGATGATCAGAAATACAAATGTTTTTATTCGAGTCAGATTTTTTTTTTACCGAAGCCCTTCAGCGCTATCATTTAAAATTATTTAGTCAAAATTTAACACTAGTATTAAGGTTTATCATAACAAATTGGCAAATACAGTCTTATTATCACCTAAAAAATACTGTGTACAGACTGACATGTGCGGTTTGGGAAGTTTTTATGTTTTTAGATATTATATAAAAGTTAAATTTAATTTGCATATCTGAAAGATAAAATCATTTTTGGCAAAGATCTGGATTCAAAATATTTTTTTGTCCTATGCTTTTTTATTCATCAATTTGGGAATCAGAATATTTTTTTCAAGAAAAATAGCATTTTCCATCTGAACTTATAATTTTATTTTAGATATAAACAAAACGTTATTGTAGCCTTGGACATTCGTTCTGAACATGCATGAAATATTTGCCACTGAACGTTAAACCACCAACAACCAATCAATATCTAGGACATTATAAAGCTGGCATTTAAGGTAGCGCCTTCCTCATATTATAAATTTGAATTTAAGACATTAAACTGATACATTTTAGAAGATATATGAGTTTAAAACATATAATAAATTATTTGCAATAACAAAAAGAAAACAAATACAAACATATTTTTGATCTGTTGTTTTTTTTCAAAACTTCAATACCTACAAGTTTTTTTGTTCTTTCAAAAGATATAATATTGATCTCTTAACGTTCTGCACAGTTTGGAGTCTTAACATTAGACAAGTCAAAGGTAATCAATAAGCAGAACAAATAGTTTTCTTATTCTTTAAATATAAGTATACGTATAGGCGTTGATTATTTTGATAGCGCCGGGGAAGATATTTGTCTAGCACTTCAGTGTTTATGTTATTCAATTGTTTTCATTTTGTAGTTGGTGTGTTTCCCTATGTTTTGGTTATTGACCCTGGTTTGTTTTTCTTTAATCGATTGATAATAATCGAACACGGTTATATACTACTGGTGTACTGGTGTATTTTTTGTTGTTGATAGGTAACAATCGGCCAGCAGGACTAATTTTAAATGATGATTTAGATGCAATCGATGTTTACAAACTCAATTTTAGATACTTAGTAGATTATTTAGATGTTACATATCGTATAAAATTGAGAATGGAAATGGGGAATGTGTCAAAGAGACAACAACTAATAATCGTGTATAGTTAACTGTTAATTGTAATACCATTTTCTTTCATGTACAGATTTAGTTTCTTGTTTAATGCTCCATTTATAGGCATTATGTTTTTGGACCTGTGTTTCCGTCTGTTCGTTCGTTCGTCTGTTCGTTCGCTTCAGATTAAATATTTTGGTCAAGGTAGTTTTTGATAACGTTGATGTCCAATCAACTTGAAACTTAGTAAACGTGTTCCCTATAATATGATCTTTCTAATTTTAATGCCAAATTAAAGATTGTTCCTTATTTTCATGGTTCATTGAACATAGAAAATGATAATGCGGATAGAGCATCCGTACACTTGGGACACATTCTTGTTTATGAGTAATAAGAAAAACTAGAAATATTGATCATTGGTTGAATAATCATTTGTTCAGACCAAAACAATGTTATAGTTTTCTTTTTTCATTACTACAGTTATAAAAACTGAAACACAACGTTACAAAGATAAACAAGATCATTAGTTTTCTCGTTTAAATTGTTTCACATTGTCATTTCGGGGCCGTTTATAGCTGAGTGTGCAATATAGGATTTTCACATTGTTAAAAGTTGAACTCCTATACTTGTTTAGGAATATGATTGGTTAAACGCAATTATTGGAGGTAGGTTCTTCTTATTTTCTTCTTGTGCACTTTCATGTACTTCACTCTTCTTATTTTTTATTTTATCGTAATCCCCATTGGAAGGCACCTGACACACATGGTGAACTTAAAACCACTGTTATCGATAGCCAATGACAAACCAGGAACAGGTAAACGATCCAGTATTATTTCCTACATAAGTATTGCGGTTGTCCACGCTGTTATGAAAATGATTCATAATTCGTTGTACAGTGCACGTGTTTGAGTGAACTATATATTTGGTTTGTAAATTGCATATTGCGATTTAAGCTTTGCTCTAAACCAATATGGCATTATGTTTTTGGACCTGTGTTTCCGTCTGTTCGTTCGTTCGTCTGTTCGTTCGCTTCAGGTTAAATATTTTGGTCAAGGAAGTTTTTGATAACGTTGATGTCCAATCAACTTGAAACTTAGTAAACGTGTTCCCTATAATATGATCTTTCTAATTGTAATGCCAAATTAAAGATTGTTCCTTATTTTCATGGTTCATTGAACATAGAAAATGATAATGCGGATAGAGCATCCGTGCACTTGGGACACATTCTTGTTTATGAGTAATAAGAAAAACTAGAAATATTGATCATTGGTTGAATAATCAGAATTAAAAGACCCCATATATATTTTTTTAGTTCACTATATCACTATATAACTAATAATGTCACACTTATATATTTAGGTGGCAGTTGTTTGCTTATAATTTAACAGTCATATTGTCCAATATTGTACAGAAACTAGGCGAATAAGTTAACAGTCTTTAAACTTCGTCATGTGGAAGATTATTGAGCAAATAATATATAATTTGAACCATTTCTGAAACAAAATATACCTGGTTTTGTGTAGTTATCCGGTAACAGATTTAAGGTTCTTTATTAACAAAAACATCATTATAATACAATACTTCGTAAAGAACTACGTAGACTAAAGCAACATCATGTTTCAGAACCATATATCAGAAAATTGGTGCTTCTGATGAGGTATTGTATTATAATTCGTTTAACCTCGTTAAAAAAACATGCAAAAAGAAATGGTGATGTTTATTCACTCGAATATGGTTTACAATGCTTACACATTTCAATTTTTGACGAAAAAATTAAAAAAACAATGACGTACTTGTACCAACGACATCTACTGCACAAGAGGCCCCCGACGATGGACAGCAACAAAAAGAATGTTTCAAGGTAACACATATTTGTGAGCGCCCTCCTCTTTTCTAACCTCAGACAGTATCCCTCATTTATCAAATGAGAATATTTTTTAAAATAAATTACATTTGTTTTGCTCAACAGATATTCCCGTGGCACCGACATGAATTCGTGTTGCCCATTCATTAGTTTTCCTGATTTTTTGTGTACCGCGTGTCTAGTTGTTTGTTGATTCCGTCATGACATTGTTAACCCGTTCACAAAACTTTGAATTTTTAAAAAAACGTTTTGGAATTTTTGGTCCTCAGTGCTCTTCAACTTTGTTCCTGTTAGGCTCTATAACTATTTTGAACTGAACGTCACTGATGAGTCTTATTTAGACGAAACCCGCGTTTGGCGTTTTAGATTATAATCTTTGTACCTTTGATAGCTATTCTGCCATAACATTGTCAATTAGTTGTCGACTCATTCATTTGAATATTCGTTTGTTATCTTTGTATCTTTTTTTGACCATACGTTTATATATGCAAATGAGCAATGAGTCCTGTACTTAATTAGTGTATTTGTATTGATATTTAGTGTTCAAGATATGTTCCCTTTTCTTGGAAAAATGCCAAAATGTTTGTAAAATGCGTTTTTATTTTATCAATCCCTTCCCAACTTCCTTATTACATTTCATGTTATATCTTTTGGTGTATTTTATTGACATTTCTTGTTGCCTATTTTTAGAAATAAGCCAGAATATTTTCGAAATCTATTTGTATTTATCACTCACCTCCTGAAATATTTATTACATTTTATTCAATTTATCAAAATATATTGAATGTTATTAATGAGGGTCTTATGTTGATATTATAAACGTGTATTCAATGACAATGTGAAGTTTTAATTTGTTTGGTAAATATATCATGTATATAGCAGTTAGGATCAAAACATAATAAAGCCACGCCTTTTCTTCTGTGCGTTAGTCAAACTAAAACGAAAATGCTTGCGTCTGGTAATCCATATCTCAGTTGAATCAATATTCTATAGGTTGAATTTCCAATTATACTTTTGCATACATTGGCGGATCTGCTTACTATATTGTAGCACCTATATTGACTGCTGTTATCTATGATATTTGTGTTCTTCATAGTCATGTATCCTTTGTTTTCGTGTTTCTGCAAAGTACAAACAGACTTAACACAATGGTAATAAATACTAACTATATTTTTATCAATAGATGACAATGTTGAAGACCAATAAAACACAAGCATGACTGTCAGTTTGTCTGGCGAATGTTATATTCATTACCATACATTGTTTGGTAAGTTTTTATGAACCTCTATCCCGAACTGTGTAGACTAAAGCAACATTATTTTCCAGAACCATATGAGAAATGTTTACGGTTACCTACGGCAGCATGAAAGAGAGTCGACATATATTAAAATCAAACGTGATATATTCCATGGGGAATAAAAGGAATTATCAAAGATGAAAAATAATTAAAAAGTACACGCTTTCAAATAAACCACTTTCCCTAGTATTTACTCTGAAAGTATCAACTTTTAGTCCACTTCATTTAAATCACTACTGAGAATGTAGCATTATTTAAACACGTTTAAACATAGTTTGATTATTTGAACACGAATGATTTTTGCCCTTGAAATCACCTAACATAAAAATAATGAAGTAGTTGCTATTCCAGATAATGCTCCTCCTAATTCGAAGAAAAAGGAAAACCATGAGATGTGAATGAAATTCTCTAATGTTAACACTAAACTAGTTATAATCAAATTTACTTAATTCCATTCTGGAATGTTGCCACATATGTGTGGTTATATTTGATATGGAATAAACCATTCATTGCAAAACTACAGAAACCTCTATCTCTATGCTTAGCGTACTCACGTTCGGTATCGGCTTAAAATGTTAACTGTTTACGGGGTTTTTCGCGAGCTTTTGAAATTGCAGTATTTATTAAATGATTTGTTTTCATCATTATATAATTAAATCAATACAAATCAATGAAAACCCTTTTAAATGCATTCATTTTTTTATATAAGCAAAGAATATATGTTGTATATAACAAAGCAAAGGTATCAGCGTGGTTGTTATTCATAATAGAATAACTATTTGATAAAAATGTAAAATATTAAAGAAAACACAAAAAGTGACATAAAAGCAACATTTAATGTCATTATTAATCAACTAGGTGAAGCACGTAAAGTTTTTCTAAGATGGATATTGTCACATAAAAGCTTTCATAGATCAAATAGAAGTCTTGCCAATGGCCTCATCAAACGTGGATGCGGATATGAATGGGCCGTCTCAACGAAAACTTGGTTTGCTGATTTATTGTGTCCTATTATCAGAAAAGCAGTACCAAGACAATAGTAAGCTGTGGATTTAAGAGTTACATCCTCTCCTATGAAATTATCTCCGGTTATTGTCAACCGAAGATCTCGGAGTGAATTTCGAGATTCTCGCACATTGTTCAGATGGTGATGACATAGGAAAGACAAAAAATGTGCGTAAACTACAGGTGCCACTTCAAAATGAGATTCGTCTGTTGACAGTTCCATAGGTATAAAGGAATTAATTGAAAAAATAACGTAATCTACTAGTACTGATTTCAACGAACGCACCACTCCGTGCTTTTGTTTTAAATGACATTTGACGTGAAGACTTTGCATGACAGACAATTCCTTTTCACGAAATAGTTTTTAATGTGTACACTTCGATAATGCATATGAAATGATCACCAGAGATTTTGTATATTGGTTTTTCATGTAGAAATGCGATGCAATCATCAACCATCCAGAGACTGCATCATGGTTTATGTTCATCAGTAGATATCCCAGAGACGTATGGTGTTGTTTATACTGATTCTTGTTACTGACTTTGCTGCTAATGTACATTGACTGACATTTATTTCTGCACACTACTGACATGAAATATGCATGGATAATTTTCAATGTTTTGGAGGTACACGACATTAAATTATAAACCACTCTACTGATATCATTGTGTTCAACTCCTAATGCTGAAACACGGAAAAATAATTTTGACTCTAAAAATTTGTTGATGTCATAATTCAAGTAACTTTGATTAATTTGAACGTTGCACGGCATAACCAAGTTATCTGATACTTGTTCAGAAAATAAAATGCATCGCCAGCCGTAACTGAAAAGCATACGAAGTCTATCTATTAAATTATCCCTATCAAGTCCTTTTATTTTGTTCTCAAACATGTTATTTTCTGAAATAAAATAATGCGGACAAATTTGATACTGCACACAGTAAATCAGCCGACTAAAACATCTCATAAAACATGGTATCAAATTGTCAGGTGTCCATACTGTTGGTTGAAGTTCTTCTGATATCCAGAATATTATATTCTTCGTGTAATAAGAACACAACAAATCTTTACATTTATTATCAGTATCTATTACATCCTTTATTAGAATTTTCATGAGCGCATAACATATTAATTGCGTATGACTAAACGTATAAATAAGAAATCTTTCTCCAACTGAGAAAGAAATTCGCCATTCCAAATCCTCATGTGGTGATCCTTTATCGCCAATTGGTACAAATAACACCCCATGGTTGATGATCATCTGCTTTATATTTTTTTTCGGCCATGAATAATTTGACCTGGTGTTCCATTGTGATGCAAGCTGTATCCAAGATTTGCTATGAAGACAAACAGCTATGTCAACAAGACCATTTACGTCGGATATACAAGGTCCGTGAACAAGTTGAGCATCCTCGCTTAAAAATATTGTTTTGAATAAGACGTTTGACAGATAAAAATCCCTTTTAAATTGCTCGCAAATTTTTAGTATACCAGAATAAGGACTACTTACAAGACGTAACATTGCAAAACCTGGTTTTGTATCATCCGTCGTCAGTGACAAATACGGTTTTATATGATTGACAACCTTAGATGTTGTGGTATCGTGAACCTCGATGAATTGTAATACCCACATAATATCTAGATCACTACCAAGCATTTGCAGTCCTTCACCAAAACTACCACTGGCAATGTCCACTCTTGTTTTATCCCTGGATACATTATCACAAACTGCATTCATTAATCGTATGGTTTTTACGTGATTTTCTGATCCGACAATGTTTTTGCACATATAATGGTAAAGGTATAATGATAGATCTGAAACCAGAAATGTTCAATATTATCAAATTTAACCATACAAGGAATTGCAACGTGCAACACAAAGTACGTTGAAGTAAAGCCGAACACGTATGTTCTGTATACATACGGATTGTATATATTGTTACTCTAATGTCCCTCAAAAAGATCACCAAACTTCATTCACTGAACACCAGGTTCATAGCTCTTGTATTTACTAAGAGTTTGTTTCTCTTTAGAACATACATATATGCTATCGGAGATGTTTTTTTTTCCTATTCATATTTTACACTTTCGTTTTTTATGAATAGCCTTATAACCAATAATTTTTGCAATTCGACACATGCAAATTGGAAGTCTTTTTAATATATTTGTATACAAAATGAAATAAAAAAATAATAAAGCATTAATATTTTCCGCTTCACGAGTCATCGTTGTTTTACTTATCGTTTAAACTACATTTGAAATGAAAATTTGCTGGCATGTAGTTGTAGATCAATAAATGATAATATTTACAATAGAAAATTGTTTACCTTTTAATTTTGTTGGTACATTTTTAGTCCCAAAATCAAAGAAGAAAAATGTTCATGGAAATAAATATTCAAACTGCACAAGGATAAGGTATTCTAGTTAAAAAAAATAATTATCTTACGTCTGTTGCATACCATTTTAAACTTTTAAAAATAGATGAAACTTTAACTACAGAGGATTCACTCGATGTATATCAAATATTACAAATAGGTATTGTTGTGTATGTATATACGGTGTCAAATGTTACAAATAGGTATTGTTGTGTATGTATATACGGTGTCAAATGTTACAAATAGGTATTGTTGTGTATGTATATATGGTGTCAAATGTTACAAATAGGTATTGTTGTGTATGTATATACGGTGTCATATGTTACAAATAGGTATTGTTGTGTATGTATATACGGTGTCAAATGTTACAAATAGGTATTGTTGTGTATGTATATACGGTGTCAAATGTTACAAATAGGTATTGTTGTGTATGTATATACGGTGCCAAATGTTACAAATAGGTATTGTTGTGTATGTATATACGGTGTCAAATGTTACAAATAGGTATTGTTGTGTATGTATATACGGTGTCAAATGTTACAAATAGGTATTGTTGTGTATGTATATACGGTGTCAAATGTTACAAATAGGTATTGTTGTGTATGTATATACGGTGTCACATATTACAAATAGGCATTGTTGTGTATGAATATATGGTGTCAAAAGATGAATACTGTATAAACAACGTGCAGATTAAATGCTATAAAACATAAAGCAGAAACATATAGGGACTAATAAATTTGATCCTGGTTTACACTCAATGTGTTAGTGTACTCAACATTATGTAGTACACTAATAAGTAAATATGCTGCTCTCTTTTGAATAAGAAAGAACAGTATATGTTTATTTGAAGCAACATATTATATCTATTTAATAAACTCACCGTAGATACCAGAATTGCTATTTTGTATTTAAGCCAGCAGCGTTTTTCGTCTACATTAGACTCATCAGTGATGCCCGAATCCAAAAAACTAATTTTTAAAAGGACAAATAAATAACGAAGCTGAACACATTGAGGACCAAAAATTCTAAAAGTTTTCCTCAAAACAGATAAAATAATCTATACCTGAGGTAAGAAAAAGCCTCGGAATTCCATTAATGCGTATAAATATGTGTTGAAGTTAACATTGAAAAATTAACATGATTTATGTTTGTGTTCCTGGAAATTGTGTAAATACAAATCGAATAGAATAATTTTAACGAAAGGTAGCTCAGAATCAGCAGAAGTTTTCCTGTTTTCAAAGCCAATTTTCTTAATCTTTCGTTGTTAGAAATGCACTAAATCACTGTTAAAAAGAAATCAAATGTGTTGTTGATCTTGGTATTCATGTCAAAGAGCATAACTTTCAACAACAAAACACACGAAATTTTTTTTCATTTTCTACTTCAAAATAGTAAAGTGGAGTGACATGTTAAAATTGAACTACAATTGACATCGGGAAAATGTTTTATATTACTTCAACTGATTTGTGCAATGCTCATGATATTTGGTTTGTTTGTCGCAGTTTGATGCTTCAAATTTAATTATCATTTCCAAAACAACGAATTGAACAGAACAACTTGCAGTGATGTTTACCATATATAAGTACGAATGCAATACGCAATCTGCCTTTCCGTTGGATTTTGTGGATACTTATCATTAATACAAATAAAAGATTCCTTCATTTAAAACAAATTATTCAAAGCTCGTTTTATTATAATAATAACA
Organism: Mytilus trossulus; assembly: GCF_036588685.1. Classification (NCBI taxonomy): domain Eukaryota; kingdom Metazoa; phylum Mollusca; class Bivalvia; order Mytilida; family Mytilidae; genus Mytilus; species Mytilus trossulus. Next base: position 54,978,270 of record NC_086386.1, on the reverse strand, counting down.
GTTTTGTTTCGGTTTACTACAACTCTATCATGCCTATAGGGAAAAACGAATTTGGATACTTTTGTTTCTATATGTATGTTTTAAACTTTATTCTCAAAAAACAAATAAATGTTGATAGGGTAATTAATGTTTGATGTTAAAAATATTACCACAACACTTTTGATCATTATTGATCCGTTTTCACGGTTCATAGTTGTTTGATTCTGAAAGATGAAACCGAAACTACTACATTTGTGTAATATGCGTTTATAATAAAAAATGATATGTAAAATGTTCAAATGAATAATTTGAAAAGGTTTACCTTTATCTCCCATTATGTCGTTAAATCTCTAATATAATAAAACACAGCTTCAAACTATCCTTCCAAACAAATATGAAAAAATACACAAGGCTGATTCATTCTACACAATACAATAAAATTAATCAACATAAAACCAGTCGATTGAATTGCATTTAAATGGTAATTATCCTCACAGGTAATACATGATCTTTATAAGTATAGTGTAGAATATATTTGTTTGAGAAACAGGGTAAAACTATAATAATAATATGTTTATTCATCAATTGTGCTTAAATAGTAAAACTGGGGATGGAAATAGGAAATGTGTCAAAGAGACAACATCGCAATAGAAGAGCAGGCAATAGCAGAAGGCCACTAATTGGTCTTGAATACAGCGAGATAATCTCACACCCGGAGGCGTGCTTAGCTGTTCTGGAGAACTCAACCCTCTAATATAACTCTGGCTAATGTAGAAAACACATCCAAACAACAATACGCGCAGTTAAACTCAGTTAAAAGAAAACCGAGTCTAATGTCAGAATAGGTCACAACCAAACTAAACAAGATGACAATGTTACATACATAAACAAAGGACTACTAGCAGTTATACCTATGCCAGCTCCAGACCTCAATTAAACTGTTTAGTATCATACCATCATAAAATATATGAGAAGAACAGAACTCGTATCAGTCAGGGGCATTACTTAAACAAGTATTTTTTTTTGTTACTTATATAGGTAATTTTTGTTTTTAAAATTAAAAAAAAAAACTCAATAGAGTTATTTTAATTTTCAATAGAAGCATGGACTAAATGCAGTTTTCATGCATTTTTAAAGCTTTTTATATCATAAAATGAATAATTTATTAGATTTAAGAGGAGCATAAAGATTAAGGGTGACTTTAAAAATAATGACAAAAATATTACTTGAATAAGTTATTTGATACATCTTTGAAAAATTAGTAATAACACTTATTCATGTTATTTAAGGAACATATGTTATTGTTTTGGATTAAAATTATAAATAACTTCAAGTCTTAATTAATTCACAAGTTTCTATCTATTTATATCTGTCTACCTTGAAGATTGTTGAAGAAAATGGTATTTTAATAGAGCCAAGAGACCAATCTTTGACCCAAAAGCTTCGATATGAAAGATAAGTGCGTCAGAAAGGCAATTAGTGTTTCAGAAAGATTAGATTTCATATGTCATGGGGAAAATTACCAGATGACTGCGAATTTTTTTTAAAGCTAGTAAAATCTGTATAATTGAACACCTATAAAAATAATATTTAGAAAAGTTACTTATATAAGTAATATTAAAAAATAGCCTCGTTTTCAAAATTACTTGTATAGGTAATTTTAAATGTTACTTGTTTAAGTAATGCCCCTGACTGCGTATCATGCCAACAACTAGTTTTGAAATAATATACTGTGAAAGTACTTTTATTCGTGGGGTACCAATTTTCGTGGTTTTCGTGGATGACTCTATCCACGAATTTAAGTGTCCAACGAAATAAAACAACCATTGTCCAAACCAAGTCAAGAAAGACCCCCATATAGGTTTGACCATGGAAGTAATATTACTTCCATGGTTTGACTCAAAGGTTTGACTACTGATACGATATAAAGAATAACGCCAATCGGATAATACTTGACGGTAATAGCAGTCACAGAACTACACCTGCATGCAAGATTATACTCATTTAATCTTTAATAACCTAACCTGTACAACTTGATCTTTTAATTTTCATAAAAAATAATTTTGATGATGAAAGTCAGATTTCCGGTATTGATATGCTAGTATGATAAAGTGTTCATTTTATATCCTCATAGTTTTCGTACACGTGGGAAATAATAATTTCATGCTGGGCTTGATTATGATAAAAATCATTTGACAATTTAAGAAACATTTATAGCATTTGTTTATGTTGCTGTTTTCTTTAGGTGACATGTTTATGGCCAAATTAACACCTTGCATGGTCTCTAATCTGTTGATCACTTTATCTTGGGTTAATTAGTGTTGCCAGTAGGATTTACAGGGTTCAATGTTTACTTTGCAATTTCCTTCAATCCAGACTATTCGTGTCTAAAGGCTTTAATTTTTTTTTTTTTTTTTTTAAGAAAACTAATATCCACGAATTTAAAAACCAACGAACATGTAAATGTTGCTCAAACCACGAAAATTGATACCCACGAATTAAAGTACTTTCACAGTATAGTATATTTCCTATGCATAGACCCTTTAAGTGAATCAATATTAAAACCAACATATTAAATCTTACGTGTGTATAGTGAATGCCACGGCTCAATTGGTTGATAACGTTTGCTTTTCGTCAGTTCGAACGCACATGCTCCTTTTTGAAATTTATAATAAGTGTAGAGTTAAGTAGTGTTGTTATATCTTTTTTTTCTTTTACCAAATGTTTATTTTACTTTCAGTGCACAACTACCAAGGGAAAAGTTCTGTCGTTAATGTCGTAGAATGTTGTTCTTAGTTTTGTTCGAAAGACTATTTTTATGTGCGTACACGAGTACCTTTCATCTATTCATTTAGTTCAAGCTCTTCAATATCTTTTTATATTTTTATTTACTTCAAAACAATTTGTATGAATTCAATCGGTCAGTAAATTGACTGACATTGTGGTATTTGATTGATTAGTGGTTCATGCCACTCTAACCAATGTTAGCTATTGCATGGTAATCATTTTTGTTGGTGTGAGGAAGCTAGAGAAGATCGTCGACAGGAACACTTACAGTCTTCTACTATTAAATGATAAGACCTCATTTTGTATGTCGTTTCTTTTGTTCATACAATAACTAATTTAGGTACCATGCATAGTCGCATTTGTTATCCTCGTTTATAATTTTTCATTTCGTCTTTTTTTAGAAGAAAAACAAAAAATAAAGGCGTCCAAATATTGTTTCCGCCATCGCATGGATTTTTAAGAAATGGACAAGACTTCAGTTAAGGACTAAATTTTAAATTTCACATAATTGTCATAGGTACATTGTACTTGGGGACATGACTATTAGTTTTGACTCTCTCTGTATACTATGACTATACAAAAGTCATATATCATAAGCGTTTGTCACCGATTTTTATAGAGAGTCTCTTTAAGACTATATCGCCTAGGATATTAAACATGGAATTGATAGTAAATAGAAAATAAACTTTATTTATAATATATATATGTTCATAGTATACAAAAAAATAGAAAAACAAAAATAACTGAGTTTGCAAAAAAAAGGAGAGTGTAAAAAAAAATGTCCTTTAACCAAGTACCTGTTACAGTTAATACCTTTCCTCAAATCATCAAGTTATAACATGTTTTACCAAAAAATCATCTTAAAAACAGTTAACATTATACCGTATATAGACCGCTATTTCGTGGGTGTGTTCGAGTGGTCAATTAGGAATAGATTCGAGTACATGTACACCAGCCATCTGCGGGGTTAGTACTCACAAACTTATTGTTGACATATTAGGTATAACATAATGTGACTTGAAAATGATCACTTGTCAGTCAACACTGGCTTTGTTAGTGTATATCCCGCACTAACACTGTTGTTTAGGGAAATTTGGAGGAATGTAGTATCATGAGGAAATGTCGTTATCAAATATGAAAGAAAGAACGACCGAACTCATTAGTAGACGAGTTTGATGACCATCATTTTGAATTGGTTATATTAAACATTGGGTCTAAACTGACTATCATACTTCATGTGATTAAAAAGTAAAATAAAATTGAGAATGGAAATGGGACTATGTCAAAGAGACGAAAATCTGATCAAAGAGCAGAAAACAGCAAATGGTTGTCAAAACTGCGGAGGTATCTATAAGTCTGCATATGCATAATGGATGATAACTGAATAGAGGCAGATTATTAAGCAGTCGACCAATCTGGATCTTCTCTGAATTTTTTTCTTACTTTTTTTTTAGATTTTAATCTAAATTAAACACACCAAAACTTTAGATTGGTACGACAGTCATGCGTTTCGTGGACCTGTTACTTGATCTTAATAGCATGTTTTTGTTCTTTGTATGTTGTAAGATTTAGAATGATGTATATTTTTGTAATAAACGGTGCATAAGCCTTTTTAGAATTAAACATAGACGTAATAAGTTTAGTTTTGTTCGAATCTGTTGAAACTGGTTATCGCAAACTTTCTCTTCAAACAAGTAACACAACTATTTATACACCATTAGCCATGTTCTAATATGCATAACATAAGTTGACACATGCGCACATAATTACTGTTTTTTTCATTGATCCCCTATTTATTCTTTTTTTACATTTTAGCAGCTTTTATAAACTTTTTGTAATCGAAGACCCAATATTTTTTTTCATAAAATGCCCCGTACCAAGTCAGGAAAATGGCAATTGTTACATAATAGTTCGTTTCTGTGTGTGTTGCATTTCGATGTTGTGTCTCTGTTGTGTCGTAGTTCTCTTATATTTGATATGTTTCCCTCAGTTTTAGTGTGTTACCCGGATTTGTTTTTTCTCTATAAATTTATGAATTTTGAACAGCGGTATACTAATGTTGTCTTTTTATATGTTCCCTGTTATCAGTTTTTAAACTTATTTAATATAAACAATGTGATGTACAGACCTCACGGAGAATAACGGGGACAGTCAAACATTTTTTCCTGCTAATAAGGCAGCTATTAAACAGAAAGTTCCAAATGGTAAAGCTGAAATAATTCCTTCGTAAATTTCATGGACGCTATCACGAGTTGGTTGACCGTGATGGAGCAACCGTTTCACATATCGATAATATCACATATGTTTCTTACGTCGTAACTATAATCATCTACATTTTCATGCATGTGATCTACCAAATTATACTTTTTACCAGATGTGAAAGTGATATAATATGTGTCTGTTTGTTTTTTTCTCATTTTTATCCATGGCGATGTCGGTTTAATTTCGATTAATGTGATTGACTGTTCCTCTGGAACCACCCCCCCCTCTTCTTTTGTGTGCTAAAAATACATTTATACACAGATATGTCTTGTGATTGGTAGCGTTATTCAATTGCGCATTTTGCAAGTTCCCGATGACAGAGAATAAACGAAATAAACGAAGGAACCGACGAAAAAAACTCATATAGATTGATTTTCGCTAAAGAAATCAATTTTAAACTCAACATTTTTGTTTATGGTTTGACTGAGTTATACAATATTAAAACGAAAACCATTCGACTGAAAGAAATTTAAAAGACTCGAACAAAACTACTCGGACCAATGTTTTCAAATTTTTAATGAGATCTTGTATAAAAATACCAAGATCATAATTGTGTTCGCCAGCTTTTGGGCTGTATAAAACACATCAGTGTATAACAAAATGATAAATGAATAGAACATGTGTAAACTATTTTTGTCCTGATTAAATTGTCGATGTTTTTCTTCTTAGAATAAACAGTGTACATTATATTAACCGTGATCTTATGATTTTATTTTTTTCAATTTCTTGAAATGTGTTATTGGTTATCGTACACTTTCGCTTTCAATAAGTTAAAAAGCTTTTTATATAATATTTAAAATGTTAGGATACAAGCAATCTGAAAAAGTTATCAAAGTGCGAGATTTGGCTATCCAGAAGTAGGTTTAAACCACCATTTTTTCTTAACATGTCCTGTATCAAGTCAGGAAAATTGTAGTTTTTATCTTGTAGTTCATTCTGTGTGTGTGTGTGACTTTGTCGTTTGATTTTTTGTTTTAAGCTTTGCTATTGTTTTGTTGTTTTCCTCTTATGGATGATGCGTCTTAGTTTGTAACCCGGATTTGTTTTTTCTCTAAATAGATTTATGTTCGAACAGCGTTGGTTTATTGTTGTCTTCATGTGATATTTGATAGATATATTATAACCTCGCAAATATAAAAGATAAAAAAAAAACCCAAAAAACAACAAATTATTCCAACATTTATTAAAAAGAAAATTTCCCTGAAATAAAATGTAAACATGTACTAGATATAGGAAGATGTAGTGTGAGTTTCAATGAGACAACTTTTCATCCAAATAACAAAAAAATTAAACCATTCAACACGGAGCCTTGGCTCACACCGAACAACAAAACGGCCCCATAATTACTAGTGTAAAACCATTCAAACGGGACAACCAACGGTCTAATAGCCTACACATTTCCCCAAGTTAACATGAAATAAAGAATAACAACATGATATATATGCCAAGGATAAGAAGTTAGGTAAACAAAACAAATCAAAGAAAAGCATATTTTTAAGAAAAACATAACATTCCTCCAATCTTTAATTAAAACAATTGTAACATAAATCAACGTTTATTATTGAGTAACAAAACACAAAACAATACCCAAAAAGTTCAAAACAGAAATGAATGACACCAAACGATGGTACAATGTAAAATAAATCAAAGTAAAACAACACCCAAAAATCCATAAATTTCATCCCTCGTTTATTGAAACCCAAACATACCCATTGATATTTAAATCAAGAACGAACCCATGTATATCCCACAATTTCACATGAAATAATATTAAACAATATGATAATGTATTTGTAACAACGGTAATAGCTAAATGATGTATTTGAAAGCTACCAAAAAAAAAATCTAAATTATAATTTTCAATGTTCTAATGATACAAAAAGAACAATGCATAAACTAAAATAATTTAAAGAAATCATATCTACAAATCATTTTTCAAACAAAAGTAAACCAAAGCATGCATTCCTTAATGAAATATCATGTTGAAACTCATAATCTCTCTATCCTTCGTTTCATTGAATAACGATTATCCAGATTACTGGTGGTGATTCCTTTTCCATGTCCTTGCCTTGTACAATATTTTATCTGAAAAAAAATATTGAATATTGGAAAGTTATACTGAAATATTTTCTTGTCGTATTTTTCAAAAATATATTGCAAAAACTATGAAAAAAATGTATATAAAAATGATCTTTCATTAACTATGTATACTTTATCTTTTGTCGCTTTTTAATCAAAATTATACATTTCGATTTTGATTCTTAGTTCTCGATTTTTACGTTGGAATTTGAGATGGAATAGACAATTGAATTAAAGTATGAGATCATTACACCGAGATCACTAAATTATCATACTTCTTAAATGACTGCTTATTATTTCAAATAATTCTAATATGTAAAACTATGGGTGTGTATGATTATTCAGTGTTTCCCTAGTTAGTCTGTTAAAGATACAGTTGTCCTTAAAACTGCAATAAAATCTACTAAGTTATTGATATTTATATGGAAACGCTTGCATGCATTAACACAAATATTTTCGTAAAAAAACAAAATAAGAGTAAGAAGACATAATTGAACACATAAAAGTAATTTAGTACAAATTTGTGTTAAACGATATACTTGAATATTGCTGATCAACATAATTGTTGCATATTACATTTGTAAAATCTAAAACATTAATACTTAAACAGAAAAACAAACGTGCTAGAAAATATCAACATCACACAAAGAGATCAAACGACCATTAAAGCTAAAACAAATTTGAGCAATATTGAGCAAACAATGTTACATTGTACATTTCCCGTTGACAGTTTGTTTAAACTTTGGTATAAAAAATGAAAGATGATTTGGTTTATAGTAAATATATCTCAAGTAAGATTTCTTGATAAAGATTGTCGCGGAATGATGAGTTATTCATCAATTAGAATCATATTGTTTATGTATTGTATGTCATAATAGAAACCAGGATATATGTTTGCGACAGAAGCGCGTTTCGTCAACAATAGACTCCAGCGACGCTCGAATCGGAAAATAGCATATACTTAAAAGTTCAATAAAAACGAACTTGACGATCATTGAGGACCAAATTTTCCTAAACGTTTTGCCAAATACAGCTGGTTTTTAAAAGTAGACGTGGTGCAATTGCCAATAAGACATGTACAACTCTACACAAGAGACCAACATGACACAGGAACCAACAACTGTATGTAAGCATACGGCCTTCAACAATGAACAAAGCCCATAATCCTTAGTCAGCTATAAAATGCCCCCAAAAAACAATGTTAAACAAATGAACCGAGAAAACTAATACCTTTATTTATGTAAATAAAATGAACGGAAAACAAATATGTAACACATAAACAAACAACAACCACACAAATTACAGGCTATGTACGAAGTACCTGACTTCATATTAGTGTCTTTGCCGTCTTTGCCATGTTTGTCATGTATGCATGGTTCTGTAAATGAAATTATTTTAATGAATGATAAATATATACACCTCATCTGCTTGTCATTTGGCTTTATTTAGAATACAAATTTGTGTTACACATGCTACAGGTCGATAAAAAAAATAGGAAGATTAAAAAAATATGACAATGATTCCTATTCATTCGTACATATGTTTCTTTTCCTAAAAATTATTTCCTGTTAATATTCAAGTAAACTGATATTCGATAAAACATTTAATTTCAGATCTGAATACGGTTTAATATTTCTTTTTGATAAATAAAATATTACTATACGTATATTATTATATTACAAATACATCTAAGTATAAGCATTTGCTATGCTGTATAACCTTTACCAGGGTTTTCTTTATTTTATAGTGATATGGTTAAACTTTTCTTTATATAGAATGAGTTTAATCGATCTTGATATGCGATTTCTCGTAACGGTTATTTTTTATATTTTCGAGATGATTGACCATATAATTTGTTGACATGATACGGGTTATTTCCTTCTGGTAAATGTTATGATGGTATAAATCGTAACCTCTAACGGGAGGAATTGTACTTGATATTCATATGACGCAGAAACAATCTTTCAGTCAGTCTAATCAAGGTCTGAGCTGGCATGTCAGTAACTTCTAGTTGTCATTTGTTAATTTATTAAATATTTGTTTCTTGTGTTATCTATTTCGACATCGGACACGGACTTGATCTGAGTTTCACTTTGCGGAGTGTTGTGTATTTTGGTATTTATATTGGGTATAGGTATAGAGAGTGATTAAGATTTCAAAAAAACATGTTTCACTCTGACCTTTGTTAGTCTTGTATGGTTTTTTTTAAATTTTAGGTTCTTATATGACGCGGAATTAGGGTCATAAACATTGAATTTAGCATATGCTTAAATGATTTTAGCATAAGCTATATTATAATTTAGCATATGCTAAAATGATTTTAGCATAAGCTAAATTCATTTTAGCTTAAGCTTAACTCATTTTAGCATAAGCTGAATTCATTTTTGCATAAGCTAAAATCATTTTAGCATATGCTGAATTGTTTAGGTTATACATAAATCTTGGCGCGGAATTAAGGTCATAAATATTAAAATTCAGCTTCTGCTTAAATGAATTTAGCTTATGCTAAAATGATTTTAGCTTATGCTTAAATGATTTTAGCTTATGCTTAAATGATTTTAGCTTATGCTAAAATGAATTTAGCGTATGCTAAAATGATTTTAGCTTATGCTAAAATGAATTCAGCTTATGCTTAATTAATTGTTTCATCCAATCAAAATCTCGCTTTCTTAACTACTTTTATACTTTTCTCTGGTAAAAAGGAGTAACCACTTTTCTCAAATAAATAAATGTTTTTCTTAATGTAAATACATATATAAATAGGGAGACTGTGGCCCTCTGCCATCCCGCTAAATCCGTCTCTGTTACCAAATAAGCCGATTTTGTATAAAAATTTAAATCTCGCATGTTGGAAATTTTATTTCAAATTCATGACACGTGTTTTTTGTTTAAACAATATTCTATGTGTAATTGTGTATACATTATATTCGATCTTTTAACCCTTAACGGTGCTGTAGATATTCAATGGGTACATTTTTTACCGATTGCATAAATGAAAATTCCACTACTGTTTTGGGTTAAAAGGTCGAATACAATGTATACATTAAAATAGATGACAAGTTGAGATTGGAACAAATGATGTTTCTTTTTAATCTTGTACAATGATTTAGCACTATCAGAAATGTGGGTCAATTTTTATTTGAAGCACAATTCCATTTGCAGTACTTCTGTTTTTGATCGTTCTTAACTTTTGCCAAAATATAACTGATACCTGAATCTAACGGTTAGAGATATTTTTTCTAACACATGTGCCTGTGAGGCCAAGTAAATTTTCAGCTCAATTGCATTTTTAGTTTTAGATCGAGTTATGCTGTTTTCAATTCAGGTATTCCCAATTATTTAGCGATAAAGGTGGGTGGGGCTTGTCAAATCGAGTTAAATTCAATTCGAATTAAATGTACATAAGACAGTGACTGAAATAAAGGCAACAGTAGTATACCGCTGTTCAAAACTCATAAATCCATGGACAAAAAACAAAATCGGGGTAACAAACCAAAACCGAGCGAAACGCATTAAATATAAGAGGAGAACAACGACACAACACCGAAACGCAACACACACAGAAACAGACCAATCATCAGACAAAACACCACGAGAATAACAAATGTAACATGAAAACCAAATACATGAATTTGGGATAGACAAGTACCGTGCCACGTCTTATCTCAATATCTCAAAAATAAGAGAAAACACAAACGACTCAACGTTAAAATGCAACACAAAGAGAAACGAACAATATTATAACAATGACCATCTTCCTGACTTGGTACAGGACACTTTTAATGGGGAATAAAAGTGGTGGGTTGAACCTGGTTTTAAGGCATGCCAAACCTCGCACTTTAATGGCAAAGTTAAATATAACATTGAAATGACAACATAATATTACAGGACTACAATATAAATAAATAGGAGAACATATTAGACACAGAAAAACATGATTAATAGATAACAAAAAGCATCAGGTTTAAAATTCAATACGCCAAAAACGTGCCTTGTCCACACAAGACTCACCAGTGACGCCCAGATATAAAAGATCGAAAGTGAAAAAAGTACAAAGTTGTACAGCACTGAAGATCAAAAGTTGAAAAGGTTTCGCAAAATACGGCATTGTTTTTATGCCCGGGATAAGAACATTCTTATTATATAGAACAATTCATGCTATTGCAAACAGTAAACTTTATCAAATGAATATGAAAGAGATATACACAAAGAAACTAAAGTATTACCTAATTACAGAAAACTAAACCTGAATACATAACGCCTAGATATAAAAGATCGAACGTGAAAAAGGTACAAAGTTGTACAACACTGAAGATCAAAAGTTGAAAAGGTTTTGACAAATACGGCATTGTTTTTATGCACGGGATAAGAACATCCTTATTATATAGAATACTTAATGCTATTGCAAACAGTAAATTTTAACAAATGAATATGAAAGAGATATACATAATGAAACTGAAATATTAACTAATTACAGAAAACTAAACCCAAGTTTATCACAAAATAGACACACATCCGACTCAGTCCAGGCGTCAACGTAATTAAAAAAAAATGTGACGTCACATACGATGGCGAAAAGGCAGAAACGTTATGCCACATTTGAATTTATGAAATTTAGAAACAGCATGACGTCACATATGAAAAACTATCATTCAAAAATGAGATAGAATTAGGATTGATTTAGAACTAAATACTGATAATTCATTTAAACAAAATGCATGTTGCAATACTTATTAATAGCAATTAACTGTAATATATATATATGTCCAGTTTGTTATGAATCCAACTTCAAACGTAAATAATCGTACAAAATTTAATATAATTAATAAAGATGAGGTGATTAATTTTTCTATACGCCATACCAAAATATATAATAAGAAGACGTCAACACATTTGACAAAATTTTATGAGAATTACAAATATAACATTAAACATGTAAACTAAATACATGAATTTGGGATAAACAAGTACAGAAACACGTCTTATAGTAATGCGAATTCACATTCAGCAAAACGGTCACAATCGGGAATAAGTCACGTTTGGTAATTAAAAGATTAGACGACATAATGACAAACCACAATCTACCATGTGGTAAAAATGTCCTTAGCTAGTTTGGTTAAAGAGACATCATATGGATCAACCAATTCGTGATGGTGTCCATAAAATTTACGGAGTGTCAATTTTAATCTGTCCTCCTCATAACTTTGTTGGAGCAGTTTCTGCGTAAGGAGCACACTCCTGTATATGAAGTCCGTATAGTGTGAACATGCACGTGAATAACGTATAAATTGTGATATGTAAACACCATACGAAGGGGCAGAGGGTATGTTACTGCTGAGAAATGGGAAATTGATAATTGGGAAGTTTATCATAGATTTTTGTGTGAAGTCGTCCATCTACGTCAATATTGAGGAAAAGATCAAGGTATGAAGCAGTCCTTCTAGTATCAGTAGTATCCTTAATTTCAAGTTCACTGGGATATATGAGATGTAAGTATTGGCTAAAGTATGGGTTGTTCAACGATAAAACATCATCAATATATCGAAAAGTAAAATTAAAGAATTTCGCAAGGTGCTTTTTCTTTTTGTCTTTTAGAAGGTTCTGAATAAATTCTGCTTCATACGAATACAAAAACAAATCAGCCAGCAGGGGTGCACAATTAGTACCCATTGGAATACCGACTGTCTGTTGAAATATAAATCCTCCAATCTCAACAAATATATTGTCGATCAAAAAGTCCAGCATTTTAATAATATCATCTTCAGTATATTTTCTGGAAGATTCAGTGTGATTCTTCACAAAATATGAAGTATTGTATCCCAAAACAAGAAATTTGTATCTACGATTCCCATTTTTATAGAAAAAGCTCTGTTTTATGAGTTGGTGGAGTCGATCTTTCAACTGAGCATGGGGAATAGTAGTATATAGCGTAGAAAAATCAAAAGTTTTTATGTTGCTGCAAAATTGCAAAGATTGTGATCGAAGGTTAAGCAGTAGATCTTTCGAATTTTTGAGAATCCACATCTGGTTAACACCACTGGTAGAATATATCTCCTCACAATATTTTTGAAGCCCATCTTTAACTGTAGAAAGAATAGTAGTCAATACTTTAGAAAGATGTTTAGTCGAACATTTTGAAGACCCAGCTATGTATCGTTCTTTATATGGAGTTTTGTGTTATTTAGGTATCCAGTATAATGAGGGCAAGTTTTCTTCGTTTTCTTTGATGTTGACACCAAAAGAAAGAAGGACAGATTTATGATTTTGTAAAATTTCATCCTTGGTAAATGATGTTAAAGAAAGGGTTAGAAACTCTTGTACTCATATTACATCTTAGTTTTTGTATGCGCCTCTGAATGCATGATCGAATAGCTTTGATCCATTCAGACAAAGTGTCCAGTTCGGGTTCGTCTGGTTCGCGCTTTATCCATTTTCTTGCATAGTCCTCAACTGCATCCATCAGTAACTTGAAATTCTTTTTCCAGTTGATGGGCTGGGGGATTCTATACTTTGGTCCCTTGGCTAGCAACTCTTTTAGTTGTTTATTGGTAACAATACCAAGGTCACCAATAATAATATGACCAGCTGGACTATAATTGTATTGAGAAGATGCACATGAGCAATCCGGAGGCTTGGATTTTGTATCTTTGAGGTTAAAATCCTCTAAAACTCTCTTGTGGTTGAAAATCTTTGATGCAATAGACTTGGTGTAAATATAAGAAATAACAGGTGTAGCTTTATTTTTGAAGTAATCAGGTATAGTTTTTTGTACAGATTTTTGATGAAAAATATTGCCAATATTTACAGCATCTAAACCTTTATTGGCAAATTCTACCTTAAAAAAGTAACGCTTTTCCTCACTATTGGATGTAGTCAATATGGGTTTAAATAGTCTATGGTTAGCAATGTCCATGATAATTGCAACTAATCTATACAAAACAGAACGAGAATCAGTAACGGAAGTATTTTTGGCATCTTGAAATAGTAAAGAAAGTTTTGACAATGAAATGGAGTATAATTTAGTTCTAATATGATGAATACCTAAAGGTTTTTGAACAGACGTTAATAGACTATCAGTTGTCACGGTGTGTACAGCAGGTGGTATATATTTTCTGTGACCATGACTTCTATTTCGTCGAGCAGAAGTATTAAATAATTTTAATGTATTGACAGTACTACACCTGGGACTAGATAAAATACCTACACCATCAATTTTGTCATTGCATCCATAGGGAATGGCTGTTCCCAACTCTCTGATCCAAAAGTCTTCTCTTTGTAAACGATATGGTGTACTCAATATGGGGTCATTTGTTGGATGAAAAACAAATGCCAAATATGATGTGGTGAGCTTCCCGGCATTTTATGACTTTCATCTAGAATATTGAAATGTTAGCAATTATAGGCAACCATACGTCCTTGAATAATGACAAAAGCCAAAACCGAATGGTCGGCTATATTTTTTTTAGCTCACCTTTCCTAAAAGGAAATTTGACTTTTCTCATCACTTGGCGTCCGTCGTCGTCTGTCGTCGTTAACATTTTTTCAAATATCTTCCCCTCTGAAACCACTGAATGGATTTGGATGAAACTTAGCATGATTGTTCCTTAGATTATCCTGCACAAATTGTGCGCTTCGATTTTTTATCCGTCCAAAAACATGGCCGCCGTTACTTAAAATAGAACATAGGGGTCAAACGCAGTTTTTGGCTTATATCTTAAAAACGAAATCATTTAGAGCAAATCTGACATGGGATAAATATGTTCATTAGGTCAAGATCTATCAGCCCTGAAATTTTCAGATGAATCAATTAACCCATTGTTGGGTTGCTGCAACTTAATTGGTAATTTTTAGGAAATTTTCAAGTTTTTGGTCATTATCTTGAATATTATTATAGATAAAGATAAACTGTAAACAGCAAAAACGATCAGCAAAGTAAGATCTACAAATAAGTTTATATGACCAAAATTGTCAATTGACCCCTTAAGGGGTTATTGTCCTTTAATGACATTTTTTTCACAATTTGTTCATCATATTTGCTAATTTAAAAAAATCTTCTCCTCGAAAACTACTCAACCAAATTCAATCAAACTTCAACTGAATGATCAGTAGGGTGTATAAGATAAAGTTTGTGTTTTATTTTCCATTTCGTCCAAAAGTGTCCGTAATGGCTAAAAATAGAACACAGGGTAAAATGCAGTTTTTGGCTTATATCTCAAAAACTCCAGCATTTAGAGCAAATAAGACAAGAAGTTAAAGTATTTATTGGGTCAAGGTCTACCTGTCCTGACATTTTCAGCCAAAATGGGTAACTGGTTTTTCAGGTATAATGCCCCTGAATTGATGATTTTAAAGAGATTTTGCTGTTTTTGTTTATTATTTTGAATATTATTATAGATACAGATAAACTGTTTTTAGCAAAAATGTAAAACAACGTAAGATCTACAAATAAGTCAATTTGACCAAAACTGTCAATTGACCCCTTAAGGAGTTATTGCCCTTTATAGATTTTTTTGTCCATCATGTGGACTTACTTTTAAAAATCTTCTCCTTTGAAACTGCTGTATCAATTTCAGCCAAACTTAGACTAAATGAGTTTCAGAGTATCTAGTACAAATTTTATATTTTATTTCCTTGTATGTCAAGAAACATAGCTCCTATGGCTAAAATAGAACATAGGAGATTTTTTTTTTTTTTGCTTTCGAAGAAAATAGGACGATTCAAAGAACATTTAAATAAATTGAAAAGCCAAAATAATCATTGATGAGAGATTTAACCAAAAAAATTAAGGTGAGCGATTCAGGCTCTTGAGAGCCTCTTGTTTTACAAAACATCAAAAATAAGTCGACAGACATGAACCATCGACAACCACGGAACTATAGGCTCATAACTTGGGACAGGCTCATACAATAAACATGCAGATAGAGCGGTCAACCCATCACTAAACTAGTCCTTGTTCAAGATGCTTTGAAATACCCAAGAGATATGTTTATGACACAGAAATGTTTTACTGCAATAAAATGAAGGATTAATCACTTACAAGTGTCATATCTAAGGGAGTATCTTTTCCCGACCTATGTGATGTACCATGATTTGGTGGTATGACACCTGAAGAAGACATTATTGTTAATAAAATGAATGTGACTTTATTCATTTGTAATAATGCTTATTTCAAGCATTTCTGTCAAGTTTTGTTATAATCAGTTCAATAGTAGTTTGAAAAAAATCTAGTATAATGAAAGACGACATCTACAAATTCCAAACCAAGTCGCATCAAGATAGATTATAGTGTGGACAAATAAAGGATAAAAATTAGAAAGATATATACCACTAATGAACCTTTTTTGTCTCGTTTATAAGGTCATTTTGGTCAACTAATTACTCTAATTTTCTCAAATTATTGAATTTACGCCGCGTTCCACAGAGGGACATTAAAGGCTTCTCTTTCAGTGAATAATTTGTTGTTACAACATTAAGAATAATTTCATTTACTTATAACTTTATATTCATTTTAGTATTTTCTATGAAAATGTTCTATATTCGAGGGTATCACCAGGCCACCGTTTCACAAAAGGTCGTAAATCGTAAAAAAGGTCGTACGACCATCTTAACGATATGCGACCGTTTCACAAAGATTAACGATTTACGACTTACGAGAAGTATTGGTCGCAAATTCCCGACTGGGTCTAAGCAGTCGTAGATCGGTAAGTTTGGCAAACGCGGGAATATTAATAAAAGTCGTAGACTTGCGTAAGGTTCAATTATGAATCTAACATTAAGATGCCATGCAATTCCAGCCCGTTTGCGGGTGTTAAATCCTTTTATTTTTTAATAATTTGAACTCCTGCCATTCTGTCACAATCACTGGTAAACAATTTATCTCCCTTGAAAGATTTTTAAAATAAGAAACAAAACGGTAAACGGTCATGTATTACGATACGTGTTTTTCATCTTCTAAATTGAATGTCCATCGGCCTGAAAGGTTTCATATTATATAGGCATTCTTATATACATGGATTGTACTTCATATAAAAAAAAATGCTCAGTAGTGCAGTAGAATGGTCCAGACAATGAAATTTGAACATATGATTTGGTATGTGAACAAATTATGATGAAAATACACAGAGATAAGAACACAACAATCATCCCAACTAAAAAAAAATGTCGACCTCCTGTATTTGTTTTTCTCACGAAGTCAACATCAGAAAATCGTTAAATTGGAATATTTGTTTATAAATACACCTTTTGCATTTTTCTAGTACATACACAGAAACAAAATTTCAAGTATTTCCGGACCGTGGCAACAATATCCATTGAATTCATTTCACATCATGGTCACGATGTTACAAAAATTCTTTTCCATCTTATTTATGCTCACCCCAACCATGAGCATAAGTTATTAGAACTGACTGTTCTCAGTCCGACTGGGCAGATAAATTAACTTATATGTACTCCACTTTTAACTTCACGGCTCCTGTTTAAGTTTTAGTGTTAAGTACAAAAAAGGGAAATACGCCTATTCGTTGTAAAAGGTTTTAAGCTTTTTAAAATATTACTTGTGGTTTTTTTTTTTTATATATTTTAGGCTTTTTCCTTAAACATGCTAAATTGTAACATATTTTGGCGAATTGCGTTTTATTGCCGATCTTTGATTGTTTCTTTAAAATTTATTCACAATTGTGATATGAAATTCGAGACGATTTAGAACTTAACCTGTCTATAATGTCGAACACTACTATAATGATGTATTGTGTGGTTTCTTGTTTGATTACCGTCTTATTGACATTTACTCTATATGGTATCGACTCTGTTGATCTATGTTGCTACCATAATACTTTGTTGTCCCTAGGTTCGTTTGTAAACACACTTTTTTTTATGTGCCCGGTCAGAGGCATGGGAGGGGACTAACTATAGGTAATAAATATTCAAGAAAATAATTTAAGACCATAGATAAATATTATGAAAAGGTTTTGTCGTGAGAAATATATATATAATTATCAATAACAAATCGAGAATACCGAAAATTTCAACTAAAAAGATACAGGACAAAACTTTTCATCCTTGTCCTCCCTCCCATAAAAATCCAATGGTAGCTCGATCCTTAATTGCCAAATTATATATACCATGACCATTGCATAGTAAATTACTAATTGGGTTCCGATCGTGTGAGGGATGTAAAGCCAGTCTAGGTCGTTTCACACATCCATCATCATAATTTTTCCAGAACCGTTTTCGTACGGAATTAACAAATAAGAACTTTTTTCAAACTGACTACAGAAACAAACAGTCATGATTCATGTCTTTTTAAGTCTTAACAACCGACTGTTTCCCATTCATATGTTGATTTTATCCAGCTCAAACTTCCGAAAAACGGAATCCGAATGTAAAATAGACTGAGCGGTTGCCGATACTATTGAGAGTTTTGTTATGTTTTTCTATCGGAAGAGACTTATTTTTTTAACAAAAAACTAGAATTATTCATAACATTGAACAGCAGTTTAAATAATCTGGTATCAGCATAAATCTTTATATTACAATTATAAGGCTATATCTGACATTGGCGTATCCAAAGGGGGGGGGGGGGGGGGGGGTCGGACTCCCCCTTTTTTTGGCCGATCAATTTATTGGAATGGGACATATATCTGTATATCTATAGCACCGTTAAGGGTTAAAAGATCGAGTACAATGTATACACAATTACACATAGATTTTCATTTAATCAACAAACATGTGTCAAGAATTTGAAATTTACCAATATGCGAGACCTAAATTTTCATACAAAATCGGCTTATTTGGTAACAGAGACGGATTTAGCGGGATGGCAGAGGGCCACAGTCTCCCTATTTATATATGTATTTACATTAAGAAAAACATTTATTTATTTGAAAAAAGTGGTTATTCCTTTTTACCAGACAAAAGTCTAAAAGTAGTTAAGAAAGCGAGATTTTGATTGGATAAAACAATTAATTAAGCTAAAAATATTGTAGCATAAGCTAAATTTATTTTAGCATAAGCTATATTCATTTTAGCATAAGCTAAAACCATTTTAGCTAAAATCATTTTAGCATAAGCTAAATTCATTTAGGCATAAGCTGAATTTTAATATTTATGACCTTGATTCCACGCCAAGATTCATGTATAAGCTAAACAATTCAGCATATGCTAAAATGATTTTAGCTTATGCAAAAATTAATTCAGCTAATGCTAAAATGAATTAAGCTTAAGCTAAAATGAATTTAGCTTTTGCTAAAATCATTTTAGCATGTGCTAAATTATAATATAGCTCATGCTAAAGTCATTTAAGCATATGCTAAATTCGATGTTTATGACCCTAATTCCGCGTCATATTCTTATGTATGTTTCAAATGACGTTCATTATCACTTAACTAGTATACAATTTTGTTAATGGGCCAGCAGAAGCAAACTTTTTGATGTGGGCGTTTTCACTTTATTGCAGACCCATTGGTAGTCTTTGGCTGTCTGCTCTTTTGTTGGATTGTTGTCTT
This sequence comes from Mytilus trossulus, assembly GCF_036588685.1. Taxonomy (NCBI): domain Eukaryota; kingdom Metazoa; phylum Mollusca; class Bivalvia; order Mytilida; family Mytilidae; genus Mytilus; species Mytilus trossulus. The sequence goes on along the minus strand of NC_086386.1, from coordinate 54,958,660 downwards.
TTTAACACAATCCCCATTTCCCTTCGCAATTGTATTGATCTGTAGTCATTAACAATAAGTAACTTACCTTGCATTGAACAGTTTGCTATGTGAAATTCAGTGATTTCCGTGATTGCATCAAAGTCAAAGCATGTTCCTAAAATATCACTGAGTTCAGACTGAGAAGCAATCCATTTGATCAAGTCGGTCATATTGCAACATATCAAAGGGTTTCTATCGATATATCTAAAATATAAAAAGTTAAGTGCACTATACAATAGCATTCAAATTGTGTTTTAATTGCCGTTTCAAAAATCCTTTCCCAAAACAGAAACGAAAAGAAGGCACACCCAGACTAATAGTATAGTTAAAACGTAATTTTTACCGATGAATATACACGTTGTTCCTATTTGAAACAAAACTATGACTTAAAGTAATCAATATGTGTTTCTTTTGCATGTTCTTTCAAAAGAATATGAGCTACCTCTGATAGAATTTGATAATGATAATATGCACTTATTTTGATATATGTATAATACTTTGATTGATTTTGGAACATTCAAATACAACAAAAAGATACATTTTGGTCTGTTTTGTATGGATCTGATCTCAACTCAATTTCAAAATAGCTACGGACGTTACATACAGTTTTTTTTTCAAACCAATAGGTCATGTAGGTTAACAGATGCTTTGGCATTCTTTTGAATTATGTCGATTTTTATTAGGTTTATCATGTTTATTAGATTACACATTGTTTATACATGAAATTGTATATTATGTACAATATATGGAAACATCACCATGATCACATACAGCAATGTTATATTTGTCATTGGTCGAAATATGTTGGCTGATACTGTTGTAAAGGCGTTGTTATTCAAATATCTACAATAAAAACATTTAACATGATGAAATATAGCAAATATAATAAATTAAGGTAAATAATGTAATGTCTGAAACTATAATTTTCATTCTTTAAAAATGTAATATTCTCTTTTCATTTATATTATTGTAATCTAAAACAAGGATTTTCGTTTTTCAATGCATTAACCATTTTGCAATTTTGTTATCTGTTGCTTAAAAATGATATTCAAATTTTGCAACCAGGCCATATAATCGAACATTTGGTCAATTATATCGAAAAACTCTGTTTTCAAGGTCGTGACTTTTAATTTTTGTGTATGGTATTCTTTTTTTTTGTGTGTAGCAACGATAAAAAAATGTACACTGAACAGGTGATAAATTATATTTAGATAAATTGGGATTTTTTAGCAGATGGTAAGTGGAAATAACAGTCGTTTTACTGAGTCACCAATCAACCCTTATCATTCTAAAATATTCATCTATTTGATATTATTGAATCGTAAAAAGATTTTGATAAAAAAACCAGTCCCGTTCAGACAGTTATCTTACAGTCAATCAAATACTGTTCAGAAGCTTTTCAGTCAATGTAGAACAGTTTATTAGCAAGACAAACAACTTGAATGGAATAAGACTGCACCATCTTAATTTGTTGTAAAGGATTTCATGAATAGTACTAAATTAGCTGTATATGTTGAGATTATTTAAATACTTAATCAATTTTGTTCAGTTTTTTAATATGTTTTAGAGATCAAAGTTATTTTTATAGACGTTAAATTATGTTTGCTAGTACATGTAGTAATAAAATTGGAAGACTACATTACTTTAATTTATTGACCATGTTGACATAGAGCAGAACTAACATGTGCTAATGTGACACAGAACACTTCAACGTTTCACTATCTGTACAAAGACAACGTTTACATGCATCGTCAGTGAAACAATCTTAGCCTATTTGGTAAACCACATATTTCTATTAATATTAACCTTCCAAGTCAGTTTTTAAATCCAGTTCAACAATACAAGTTACGAAATTTTCGTCGATAGTTGAGTAAAGTTTTAGTAAAAGACCCCTAGTTTTTGGTGGTTTTCGTGTTGTGTATTCTTTAGTTTTCTATGTTGTGTCATGTATATTATTGTTTTTCTGTTTGTCTTTTTCATTTTTAGCAAATGGTGTTGTCAGTTTGTTTTAGATTTACGAGTTTGACTGTCCCTTTGGTATCTTTCGTCCCTCTTTTAATCGATATAAGGTTTCGACATTTGAATTAGAGAACTAAAATTCCTCAACTTCGTTTTGTTTAAGAAAAAGTACTTACAGGGATTTCAATGACTCAAGATCCTTGAAAGTATCGATTGCAATAGATGAAATATTGTTATTATCCAAAAATCTAAAATGAACAAGAGATAAATGAATCATTAGTTAGACAATGTATTACACACGACATCTCAAATTAGTATTTCCAGTGATATTTGCAGTAAGTGAGAACCATTTAAAGAACAATTGAACGTCAATGAGTATGAAAAACTGTGAAAGGTTTTGACCAGTCAAGACATAAAGACATGTATGTTACATATTTGAATAGTGGGAGATGACACAGCAACACTAGGTAAAAAGTAAACACTCACAGGATTTCCAATGAATCAAGATCAGTAAACGCATCTTTTTCTAACGTTGAAATTTCGTTTTGTGATAAAAATCTGAAAATAGATAAGGGGTTAATGAATTGTGATAGATACTCTACGATATTTTGCTTTAGTTATGCGAGTACATAAACAAACGTTCTAGGTTGTTATCAAGTAACGATTTCACTTAATAAAGAATGTGCGTCTGAAACGTGTTTTGTATTTACTTTTATAAAGACTGGTTTAACTGAAAAATAAGTAATACAGGAATGTTTTAAAACTTAGAAACCTGTGAACAAAAACGAATAGTAAAATTTGTAATGGTCCTAGAATACAGCCAATGTCAGTGAGGGCTGATTTTAAAACTATTTGTCGAAAAAAAAACGAATTCATACAGAAAAAAAAACTCTGGTCGCTATTCGTCAGCGCAATCAGTAGAAAAGCTATACAAACTATATATCACTCCAACCCTTTCATTGAGAAACATTGGTGTATGCAATATAGTACATATGTGTCTTTTTGATACGTTAGCTCAGCCCGTAAGACGAATATGTAAGTTGCATGATGCAAAGACATATTTTTTTTTAGGTTTTTGTGTACGTTAACGAACTTCTTAGTTGCCAGAAACTCATAAGGAGTTTCATATATTCTTCAATATCAATGTTGTATTTTTCATGTATTATCAACCACGTGATTCCAGACATACACACATATCGTAATAATATAAGATTAACGAAGAAGTCATTAAACAATTACAGTTATGAGCACAATTACAATATGAGAGATAATGATCAATAAAGATGACTTTATACTTTTAATACTAGCTAATTTAAATTTCACTCTTCCTAAATACATGTTTAGGGATTACTCAAAACATGCAAGCCCCCTTATATACGTAAATTATACAAATACATATAATGTCGACAAAAGAATATAAGTATCTTTTACCATCATTACATATTTACATGATTTTCAATGACATAAGATCTTTAAAAGTATTTGCTGTGATTGTTGATATTTTATTAAAGCGTAGATCGCTGAAAATATACAATGTATCTTACTTAAAAGTCGTGAGTTCAAATTAAAATCAACAAAATCTTATAACCCGTGGTAAATTCAGAGCAAAAATTCCTATAATTTAGGGTTCTTAAAACACAACACAGTTTTAACAATTCAGTCAAGTTTATGTAAAAACTGGACTCAACCGGAGCGCTGACGATTACTATAAAAAAAAAAAAAGCAAAATATTGACACTCATCGTGTGTCAATTCAATAGTTGATAAATGTTTTGATTCAAATTATGCTGTCGACCATATAATTGTGGGAAATAGAATTTCAGTACTTCGTTGTCGTACATACATTGGGAACATTACTTACATGGCTTCCAATGACACAAGACCCTTAAAATTATCTGCTGCGATTGTTGAAATATCGTTTCTGAATAAATCTCTGAAATTAAATATTGTCATCAATAAATGAATTGGCAGTGACACATAATTCAACTTTTTTTTTCAATTTCAATCCTTCCAGGCAGGCTTAAAGTCAGGGCTGGGCACCAGAAATGCTAAAAAAAAAACACAAATACTGTAACTTGATCATGTTGATGCGTCAATTATAATTTTTGCTAATTGACTTTCAATTTTAGAAAGGTTTCGACCAACAGGAACGATGAACTACTTTATTATGTCGACCATATAAACTAAAAAACTAGAATATATGTACTAATTGTCTGATATACGTGAACACAGTTTTGAACACACATGTTTTGAAAAGACACGATACTTTAAACGTATATGTTGCTATGTTTGCAATTTTTATAGTATCAAATAATCTGAATATCTCTATATATGCTTAATTAATTTTCATGTTCAATATTTACATAAACGTCACATTCACGAGGAACACAAGCAAATTAAACATGAGCTAAATGACAATGTCTATCGATGGTTGAAAAGAACATTGTGACCGTATGGGGCGATAAAAAAAAAACGATATGATGTCTAATAAACAAGTTGGAGAATTGTATTTTAGACAAACATAAGTTAACAATAACAGTCTTCAATGACTCGTCATGCATGATAAAAACTAGCAGTTGCTACATTAGTATAAAAGTTTAAAAATAGACAAGGACAAATTGATTTGTCAGTTATTTTTTTTTAAAGTGTCCTGAATACAACAGTTTTGTGAAATAATGGTCTTTCTATTATTAGGGCCCCGCCGACTAAGGCGGGTCGCCCTATAGTGATCAGTCTGTCCGTCCGTCCGTCCGTCCGTCTTTCCGTCCGTCCGTCTGTCCGTCCGTCCGTCCGTCCGTAACACTTTCGTGTCCGCTCTATATCTAGAGAACCATTATGATTTCATACTTAATACTTAACATGATTATCAACCAACACCAGAGGGTGTGTCATGTTGTATGTACAACTTTCTAGGTCAAAGGTCAAGGTCAAAAAATTTGGTTTTAGTTGACAACCCCCTGTCCTGTGGTGAAGATCGTGTCCGCTCCATATCTAGATAACCGTTATGATTTCAAAGTTTATACTTGACATCCATTTCAACAACCACCAGAGGGCGTGTCATGATGTATGTACAACTTCCTAGGTCAAAGGTCAAGGTCAAAAACTTTGGTTTAGAGTTGACAACCCCATGTCCTGTGGGATTGTGTCCGCTCCAAATCTAGATAACGGTTATGATTTCAAAGTTTATACTTGACATCCATTTTAACAACCACCAGAGGGCGTGTCATGATGTATGTTCAACTTCCTAGGTCAAAGGTCAAGGTCAAAAACTTTGGTTTAGAGTTGACAACCCCGTATCCTGTGGGATTGTGTCCGCTCCAAATCTAGATAACCGTTATGATTTCAAAGTTTATACTTGACATCCATTTTAACCACCACCAGAGGGCGTGTCATGATGTATGTACAACTTCCTAGGTCAAAGGTCAACGTCAAAAAAACTTTGGTTTCAGTTGACAATCCTGTGTCCTGTGGTGAAGATTGTGTCCGCTCTATATCTTGAGAACCATTATGATTTCAAATATTATACTTGACATCCATTTTAACCAACACCAGAGGGTGTGTCATGATGTATGTACCACTTCCTAGGTCAAAGGTCTGTCTGTCTGTCTGTTGATCTGTCCATCGCTAACAAATTTGATCCACACTATATTTTAAGAGGACAGCTGTTATTATTTCATACTTTATACCTGACAAACATTTTCAACTTAACATATATATAAAGCAACACCAGAGAATGTGTCATAATGTATGCATCCTAGGTCTAAGGTCAGTCTGTCAGTCTGTCCATCCGTTTGTTGTTCTTAACAAATTGTGTCCGCTCTACCTCTCGAGAACCGTTAATATTTCATACTTTATACTTGGTGGGTCATAATATATTGAAGGCATAATTCTAAAAATATGTGACAAATATCAATTGGGCAGCACCTTTAAACATATTGTTCAAACATCAATCCATACATCCAGAAGTCACCTTAGAGTAGTCAACAATTAGTTCACATCATGCAGTCATATCACTATTATACTATGAAAGTAAGATGAGAATATTTATCAGTTTTAACTTAAAATCTTAGATTGAAATCACACATGAGACTCCTTAGAGTAGTCAACAATTAGTTCACATCATGCAGTCATATCACTATTATACTATGAAATAGTACTATCACTATTACCCCACGTTATTGACAGCGGGGCCCACAGAGATGGCTTCCATCTCAATGATATCTAGTATCATGAGTTAACCATCCAATGAAAATAATAATACCCCTGTGAAAGAGTCATGCATGTCAACAATTAAGTTTTGTCATATCTTTAAATGAGATAAAAAAAAACAGGAATGGGCAAATGAGACAACAACTTGACACAAGAACAAAATAGGCCAAGTAATCTCCAACACAGCAAACCGGAGGAGGATGTCGGCTGGCTCTTAAACACCTATGTGAACTAGTTCAGCGAAACCGACGTCATAATAAACCGGAACACTCAATTTATAAATAATTATAAACTAAATATAAAAAAGTACAAACGTATACATGTTATGTCTTAAAAAATGTTGACACTATAGTAAAACTTTAAAAGCTATATTTGAACAAGAGAAAACAGTTATTTTATCTATTTCTTAACAGTTTTGGCACGATGTTTTAATATATTAAAGGCATGGAGTGACGTTACCATTTTCACACAATTCTTAATAAAAATGTTACGAAAACTACGAATAATAACAAAGATTATATATGATTTGGCAAACTGCTTTTAAACACTATACTATAAGCTTTTTTTTTTTTTTTTTTTTTTTTTTTTTCAACTTCAGATACTTTATTTTACTATAATAGTTGTTAACAAATCTCCTTAATGTTACAACAATGGCATTAAGGTTATGCCCTGTATGGTTAATTACCAATAAAACCAGGGGATTGTATTGGCAAACTTTTTATAATTTTACATACTTGTAGTATTGCGTGTTAGTTACAATTAACAGAGTAATAGCTGTCTACAACATGTACTTTACTTTACAATGAAAAGCAAAACGGAACTTTGACCGTCTTTTGTTTAGCTTTTAGTTTTGGATTAATCGAAAGTGAAAGAGCATGGTTTCGATCGGATTAAGAGGTCAGTATAATTGAATTATGGTAGTTTTTAGATAGTGTCTTATTTTTCAAGTACGCTAAACATTGAATGATATACTATATATGATAATCAAACAAAAAATTAAAAAGCAATTTCGTTAGAAATTTGTCTTCTTTTTATTTCAATGACATTTTTGTGATTCTCAAAAATGTAGGTCAATCAACTGTAAATATGACAGCCAGAGAATCAATTTTCTAAAATTTTTCTTTGAAATTTTCTCAAAAAGGAATTTTCCGGATGATATAAAATTTGTATATCAATTTCGCTTTTTAGGACTGACATCATATTTACATATTTGGTTCTCTTTTCTGATGAATAAAAACATTTATAAATCACAAAGCAAACAATTGTTATAATATGATTAAGTACATGATAATCCACATCTTCAATTTTGTACCCTACTACAAGATTTTGTAGACAAAAAACATGTTGCCCAATATTAAGATACATAAATATTTTGTGTAGTAATGTCCAATAATTTTTTACCCATGTGCATTCAAAGAAAAAATGATTATAGCTATCAGATTTAGAACATAGTTCACAGTTTTCACTATTAACTACTTTCCAGCGATACAGATTATGGTTAATAGCTAAAATATAATGCAGTAATTTCCATCTAAACATTTTTAATCTATTATCTTTTAAAAAAAGAAAGGTGAAAGATAAATTTTTTTTAATGAAATATATAACATTTTCACCTGATAGTTGGTTTTTCCATGAGCAAAAACCTACTGGAAGCTCTTTATTTGATCTGATAATAATATTATAAATTTCTTTAAACTTAATTTTGTCTAGATCGTAATACAATCCATTACTTAACATTTTAATGTCTTGTGTTATGTTGATTTTAGTATGTTTGATATATTGCTCTTTAATTTTTGGATCCAACTTTTGGGTAAAGCTTTCCGAAGGGAACATATTTCGGCGATCCAATTTTATACTATAAGCATGATAAAAGAGTAGGTCCGGTAAGGGCCGGTTTTGGCCCCAAATTTCAAGTTCATCTGATGGAAGAGTATGGACACATTTTAAACACTTAAATGTCTATTTCAATTGATTCAATTATTTTTGGTAAACGATTTTAACTAATTCACTCATTTAAACGCTCGGATTCAAGCTAAAGTATTAAAAATCTATCAATTTTGCCAAACACTGTCACTTTTCATATGTTTTTTTGTCAAAAATGAAAGTGGCCGCATCTGTATTCATCCTCGACCTTTATATATGTTATGCATTATCATTAAACACAACTTACATTTCAATATCAAGAATGAACACGAATGTGACTTCTATCATTTAAGAAACAGTTCAAAATTTAACTAAAATGCTCAACTTGTGAAGATTTCACTAATTTAGCATGACTTAATGTTGCAAGTTCCCAAATATATATGTATTGTAATGCCAAAATAAGCCCATATGAATGAAGCAGAGGCAATATACCTTCCGAAAAATAACTAAAAGTTAACATTTAAACAACTTTGTAAAACTGCTATATTTTGGGGCCAAATGGGGTCTTACCGACTCTATTCCTTATGAAAAGAACAGTAAAGTTTAGTGGGCTGATTTTTTTATGGATTATATATTGATAGCGGTAAATGAAAGCGACTTTCTGACAAAAATTCAAAAACAAGAATATGACATCATAAATACCATTATTTTCAAAGATGCAATCAGCAGTAGAATTATTCATTCATTGTTGATATATAATTTTACAATTTCAGTCAATGTTATTACCAATGTCATTTAAACTGATCGGGCGGAGCTTACGTTTTGATTTGCATAAGGACAGTCTATTTGAAGATGTGTGTGATTAGGATGATTTCCGTTATAATTATTACTGATTTCTAATCACCTATCAGTGTCATCAAAGGAATTTACCAAAAAATTTACTGGACAATTCATTGATGAGTTTATCCTAAAACACCTATCTATAGATGGAATGGTTTATTATGAGCGAAACGGCTAAACTCCGCCCAGTCAAGTGAAATAAATTGAGTAATAGTATAATAAGTACTTACAAGGATTTCAATGACACTAAACCATTAAACACATTTGCTGTTAATGCGGAAATTTGATTCGATCTCAACTTTCTGAAAAGACATAATGGAATATACAATGATTACAATTGTCGATGAAACACTTTTTGAATTAACCGCTTTAACAGAACAGGGGATTATTTAACGTTTAGCCTGCTGAAGAGGACATTTAATTGTGTAGTGAAACTTTGAAAATATAAAGTTGTTATGAAATATAATCACTACAGTTACTGCAATTTAGTGAACATGACACTTGTTTTGGATTTTTCTATTCACATCGTACCATTCTAGTCTGAAATCATTTTATATGAAGCATAACACAGTTTTAACATTTACAGAAGAAAGTAGTAGACAATACGAACCCTACCAAAAATTAGGGGCGATATCAGGTGCTCCGGAAGGGTAATCAGACGCTGCTCCAAATGTAGCAACCGTCGTATTGCTTGTATGATAAAAATCCGGTAAGTAGTCTAAGTCGGTAAGTCACATTCATATAAGGGAAGGGATTGTATTTACGACGCAAGGAACATATTTGATATCATTTGTGAAACGGTTTATTCCATATCGGTCAACCAACTCGTGATGGCGTCCGTAAAATTTACGAATGAATGATTTCAAATTCTTGATTTAGCAGCTTCCTTGTTAGCAGCAACCCTCCATCGACGACATCATGATAGAAAATGCAAGCACGGGAATATCGTATCAATTTGGAGATGTATACGCCGTATACAGGTGCTGCTGGAATGTTGCTTCTTAGAAATAGAAAGTTCACAATTGGAAAGCTGAAATCATCTGTTTTGTCGTAAACTTTGTTTTCAACCGACCATCATTGTCAATTTCTAGATGTAAGTCAAGATATGATGTAACTGTGTCTGTAGCATCCTTTATCTCTAGTTCGATGGGGTAGATGTGTTCCACATAGTCACCAAATTTTGAATGAATTAGTGAACGAACATAATCTATATAGCGGGAAGTAGAATTACCGGATATCGCTAACTCCAAATTTTTCTTCATAAGGTGTTTCTGCATGAAGCAAATCTCATTATAGTAAAGGAACAAGTCGGCAAGTACAGGGGCCAAATCTGTTCCCTTTGAAATGCCAACTGTCTGTTGAAAAACACGCCCACGAACGTCACAAATATGTTTTCAATGAAATATGCAATATTTAAATTTGTCATTACCACTATGTAAACTAACCACTCAAACTATACAGAGGAGTATTTAACGTAACGCAAGCTGAAGCCGACATTTGATTTTGCAATTAAACTTTGAAAACATAAAGTTGTAATGAAACGTATCGATTAACACATTTATAGACGAATCATTAGGAATTGTATACATGCACAAATTATGAACACAATACAACAAAACTTCATACCTTTGTTTTTTGCAAATACAGCTCCTTTTTTTATTTTTTCAAATTCGTAAATGATTAAGGAATTCTAGTTAAAGGATTTAAAGAGACAACTGTTTCGGAAATGAAGAAAAGCAACACAAAACTTATTGTATAACGAGCATTATCATGGGTGTCGGGACGACACATACTAACACGAGAAACATGACTGTAAAATAAGTATTGACAGTTTTTAAATTAAAAAATCGTCTTCAAGATGACAGCATAATTATATTCGAAGGTGACATTAATAAAATGTGTTTGTGTAATTGTCATCTGTTCTATTGTTGTTTGTTTTTCGTATGAAGATAATATTTTTGGAATATAGCAGTTATTGTACCATCATCTGCTTGTTAGAATCAATACAGTAAGTCTTCCAATTGTTTATCAATGGGGTGAGGATCATTAATTAAAATTATGGACAGTCAAAGGTGACATCATGGTTTCGTGCCGGGAAATGATAGTCCACTCACTTAAACAAAAAACAGGTACTACAATTAAATAAACCAATAACAATGTTTCAAATAATTGCTCAAAGAAATACTCATAGTTGTATTGAAGCTTGAGATAATTATAACCATTAAGCCTGAAATAATTAGTAACATTATAATAATATGAAAAGACTATACACATCATTATGTCTCTTCTTGAATTGAAAAGCTCAAATGTGAGTCATTCATTGATTAAATAGAAATTACTTACAACAATTCCAATGACGTTAGGTTAATAAACGCATCTGCTGCTATGGTTGAAATTCTGTTTTGTGACAGATCTCTAGAAAAAAGATAATAGATTCATGAATTGGCATTACAAAATTGTTGTTTGAATGCATTGAACACGAAATAGTTTTGATAGTACGTTTACTAGGCTTTTAAATCCGTCCTGCAATCTCATCCGTGAAACATTTTGTATAATAAATGTGTATGCAAGTGTCAAATCTATCTTCAGCCTTTACTTAGATTTATATCAGTGACGTTATGACACTCAAATCAGTGAAATTTTTGGTTATTCAAAGCAATGTGCTTTTCATAAGGTTGGCAACTTCAGTAATGTAACGTGTTTCGGGTGATGCTCATATAAATTATTGAGAGTGTTTTGAGCTCAACCAGTAAACTACTGGATTATTTGTGCATTAGTTTAAGTCACCCTAATGTACAAATTATGTTCTACTTTACAAAAAGCAAGCATCCAGAAAAAAAGCCTTTATTGTCATACAAAGAAAGATAACAATAGACACTCAATCTGTTTTGACAAAAATAAACTGACATCGCCATTGCCGAAAAAAGAATGAAACCAAACGTTCCATCACCAGTAAACAAATCATTATATAGAACACTGAAGACTGAGTAACATGAACTCCCGCCAAAAAGCAGGGGGTAATCTCATGTGCTATGAAGGCTAAAAATATTTTTTTACTGAGAACAATCAACCTGCTTAAAACTGATAAAGAACAAACTTTATCTTAAAACACGTTAAAACCAGGTTCAAACGGTCATTTCCAAATGCCTGTTCAAATTCAGGAATATGACAGTAGTTGTTTTTTCGTTTGATGTGATTTATCTTTTGATTTTGCCATTCTATTACGTTTTTTTTTTGTATATTCCTCGGATTTCTGTAATTGTATGATTGTATTGTTTTTTAACGTGAATTTTGACCATTTGTTTTTCACTTCCAAAGCGTCATTGCATATTTGAATCATTTACTTAAAGAGAGATAACATTTTTGTTGCATTCACTTTAACACTAAATAAGATGAAATACAAATAAGAAGAAAACTTACAATTCTGTTGTAGTAGTAGGTATACCATCAGGTATACTCACTAAATTTTTCTGGTTGCATTTCACTACAGTGCCTTGGCAATCACAGGCAAACTCTATACACGGATTAGCAAAAGCTGTTTCCACATAGCATACTATTACAATAACTGTTATGATGTGCATGATTCGTAAACCAGTGTATGATGACATCATGTCCTTTAAAAAAACAATAAAGTAGTCTATTAAAATCCATTCGTAATGTGACTACATACATATCTGTGAACCTAAAAAAAATATGAGCGTTGATATACAGTCATCTTGGACTCAACTAGATAAACATGTATACGAACATTGCAGCAATCAAACTTTTTACAATTAAAAAGTATTTAAATTTGAAAAAAAAATGATCCATCATCACTGTTTTTATATTTTTTTTCATACGCAGCAGTACATAACAAACAATTTCATATGACTAGTAGTTTTCAGAAATCAATTTTATAAAAATTAAAATGTGATATAAATTCTGAGAAGAAAACATTTTACACAGGCACAATGACATAGCAGTTACCAAATATGGGTCACTCTACGGGCTAATAAAGTAATAAGCTCCATTTCGCGTAGTAAGATATAGGAAGTGCTGAACTTATATTGTTGCCAGTATAGTTTTTTACAATTATATTGCTATGATCAATGCTTCCTTCTTTTAGTAAAACATATTCTTTGAAAGATAAATTACAAAATAAAGAGGTTCTATTCGAATACCAAGGACACAACTTCCCATCAGGGATCCAATAAAAAAGTTAAAAACGAAAAACAGTCTTATGTAGTCAGCACTTCGGTGTTGACATGAATATCAATTATATGGTCATTTTTATAAATTTTCTGTTTACGAAACTTTGAATTATTCGAAAAACTAAGGATTTTCTTACCCCAGGAGTAGATTACCTTAGCCGTATTTGGCACAACTTTTTGGAATTTTTGGTCCTCAATGCTCTTCAACTTTGTATTTGTTTGGCTTTTTAACTATTTTGATCTGAGCGTCACTGATGAGTCTTATGTAGACGAAACGCGCGTCTGGCGTATAAAACTATAATCCTGGTACTTCTGATAACTATTATGGCAATCAACATTGCTTAAAATCCCTACATGTAAAAATAAGCTATCAAAAAATACATATCCTTGTTTTTTCCTACGTTTTTGTTTTAACACATGTGTTCATTAAAACAAATACAACAGTAACTGTTGAATTTAAATATTGTCACTAAAAGTCAATATAACGCTTGTAAAAGTGATGCGTTCTATTGAAACATAAAATGGGATTTTGTATGATTGCTAATGACACAACTATTCAGCAAAATTCTAATAAAGTGAATGGAAGCAACTATATACTAGGCAACTACATAGTCTTCAACAATGCGAAAAACCCAAACCGTATAGGCGGCCTTACTTGCACTGACATGAACAATACACAATGTGTCAATAAATACAACTGAAAGTCTCATTAATGAAAAGGTAATGCATTTAAATCGTACCATTGATTATTGACTAATTATTTGTTTAAAATCTATAAAATGATTATATGTTATTTTATTCCAGACTGACACAATCAATGCTTTATCTAACTAAATTTGCTTGAAAAGCAATTCCAATATTTTAAGCAATTGAATCATACTGTTGAACAACCATTTTTGTTTAATATAAAATGCATTGTTGCTTTTTAATCTAATATTTAACCATTTATAGTAAAGTGAAAATTACGGAGGAACATTGTTTGTGTCAGTCCCGACAGGTTAATTGCTTCATCATAGGCAATTCAGGTACGACGTCGAGTAAGCGTAACATTTATTTAAGACTAACAAGTAAAAGTATAAAATACGACATTTTATAAAAATTTTAAATCTTTACTTACCTTTATATTAATTGTGAAACGTCTTCACTTGACAATATATAACTATGTAATGCTATCGTAAGCCGTGCTTTCCTTTATACGAATGCGTATATGTGCGTTTGTGGCAAATTCAATTTTATGCTGACTCAAACTGTTTAAAAATCTGCATCGTAAGGACTATTTTAGTTTATAAAGGTAATTTAGTATATTTTCACACCTAGAAAATAAATATTTAGAAAAATTATGTAACACGTTTTAATTTTTAAATTAACAAAATGCTTCAAAATCGATTAATATATTAAATAACTACCATCTTCAGTCAATAAGTAAGGACTAAGTGCACACATTATATAAAACATATTAGTGAAAACAACCGAGACGATCGTCGATGTCCATCTCAAAACTAAATACACACACGCAGATGATAAGAAGATACAATTTCGAAGTATACAGTCATAGTGCTTTATTTCATAGAGTCAAAGATAAAGGACGAATATCTATTCGAATAAAGGTATGAAATCAAACAGAAGTCGATAATCGCATACATTTGCAAGATTCAGTAAGTAAAATGTCATGATGATTTATGCAGAAATGTTTGATATTTGAGCATGTAATGTGGATTCATGTATTTTTGTAGGTATCAATTTTCGTGGATTCAGTAAACATTGCATTTACGTGGATGTTTTATTTAGTTGCTTTGCCTCAGTCTGCTACTTAGCATATAGAACATTTGTATTTCGTCTTTTTGTTAATAGTTTGTTTTATCCTTTTTTCATTTATATGTTTATAAGAAAAATACAACATTGAAATAGGTCAGATGTATAATGCAAAAGCGATGGCTCTTTTACTCTTTTTCAAAAATATATATTTAACAGTAATGGTATAATTAAAATGCTGCTTAAAACACGAAAGAAATTGGAATAAGGGTCAATCAAACATTAACAAATTCAACTATACAACAATACACAAAACACAGTCTCAAGATTGAGCGAGAGTAACCTTTGAACTAAGTCGTTTGATAATTTTAAAGGGTAAGTAAGTCTAGACGTAAGTTACAATCTCACCTTTGGATCATTATCGACATTTACAAATTCAAGCAAACTCAACATCAATTGTTACCGATATTTATTTAGCAGAATTCAACAATGCGTTAATTCTTAAATTCGTTTGCATATTATCTATTTATTGTCTAATTATATATATAAGACTTCTATCATTAATATTTATTTTGATATCGAATATTGTTATTCAATAGATAAGTAAATAACTAGTGTTAACCATATCTGAGAATATTTTCTAAAAAGTCACTAAACAGTACAGAATTGGTTCCACTGAAAATGTATTAAAAGCATTGAACTTCCAACATCGAAGTATCTAAAAAGTGCACAAATTCTTTCAACCAATTAACGCTTTAAATATTTGTCCATTGGTAGGTGATATGAAGGTTTAAGTCATTTGAAAATTTATTGTAGAGCTCTTTTTCTTGTTTAAAAATACTTCTCTACTTGGAAATGCATCCCTTCTCGAACCAATTGTATAACAAAATAAAATCATTATGTGGTTGCTGGTTATCTAAAAAGTTCATTGGATGATTTAAACCATTTCAACGATAAGAATGCTGGTGAATCGCCTGAATTTTCGTTATGTATATATTTGTATTTAAATACACATCTTTTCTGTGCATGTTTTGACTGTTTTGTAATTATATATAAACAAGGTATTAAATAAAACTGGAAATCAACATCAATTTAAAAAACCTTCATTTCTTTTACCGCCTAACTTCATGATGTTAGTTAACTTTTTTTATTTGATGTAACTATCACATTTTTTTAATCTTTTTAGTTGATTTTTTTCATTTTCAACCTATTTATTATGATTTAAAGACATATTGAAATATATTGTGCATTATATTTTACCATACGAAATAAGTAATAAATACTTGATTATATGACTAAACCTGTTCATGTTATGTTAACATAAAAAAACTAAGCTCACTCCATGCATGCATGGACAAGTTCAACTTACGTGTACTTAGTTCATGCATGCACTAACGTTAACTTAGTCCATGTTTGCATGGACTAACATAACAGACTTGGTCCATACATGCATGGACGATGGCAACTCACGTTAACTTCAAGCATGGACTATCACTACATTTATTCAAGCATACTTAGTCTCTTGCATTGACTTAGTTTAAGACAACGTTAGTTACCTTCGTCTATATAAGCTTAGTTTCCATGTCAACATAATATGAAAAGGCTTAGTCATACTATCAAGTGTTTGTAATTTATTTTTTAAGATACATTATGTTGCAAAATATGTCTTAAAATCATATTAAGTAGGTTGAATATGTAAATATAAACTAAGAAGAAAAAAATTAACATCATATTAAGAAATAATTGAACTAGCATCATGAACTTAGACGGTAGAAAGAAATGGAGGTTTTGTAAAGTTTATGTTGTTTTCCAATTTTGTTTAGCCCAATAAACACTATTATATTACTTGGCCACCAATGCCCCTAAAATGACGTAAAGTTAAAACAAAATATAGCCCTTTAGTCATAAACAGACAAGACTTAGTTTTAAAGTGCGTATTGTTGTGCGTTTGTTTTTTCTACATTGGCTAAATGTATAGGGGGAGGGTTTAGATATAAAAAACAACATGTTCAACTCCGCCTCTAGTCTTGGTAAGTCTTGTATGATTTTTTTTGTGTATAAATCGGAGTTTAGTATGACGTCCATTATCACTAGTATATATATTTGTTTAGTGGACAGAAGGACGACTCCGGTTGCGGAAATTTTTCGTTGCATAAAATACCATTTGGTGCACATAGTCATAACATGGATCACAGTGCTGCTTTTTTTTTATTGTATAATGATCCATTTGGAGAATGTAAGCTTTACTATCCAAGATGTTTTAGTTTAAATGTTCTGTTTATACGACTTATAATCTGTTGTTATTGGATGTGTTTTCAAGAAATATTTTAATATGTATGAAGAAAAACGAAATTATATGCCAAAGGAACAATGACCAATTTACATTAAAAAAACAATTGACACAACGAATTCAGCATTAAATTTGCAAAGTTTACAGTATTTCAAGATCTGCTGTTGTCTGCTCTATGTTTCTATTCTCAATTTTAAATTCTTCACAATTTGAACGAATACCATGATATTGATACAAAGAAATAATCAAATTATGGCCTACATTTAATAAACAGTATATAATATTTAAAACAAAATGGTTATGCTGAGGATATAATCGTCATCAAATAAATTATGACCGTTACCTGACATATGAAATGGTGCCAGTAATGTCAACAATCAAACTGTTTAAATGAAGAAGAAAAAAAGGAAGTCTGAAATCAACTGCTACATGTTTCAGTATCGCTGTTATCGCGAGACAATATAAAGATCATCATTTCTTTTGAGTTTACTCCATGTATTTACTAAAGTGGTGATATTAAAATTTTAGATTCAATATCTAAAATTTCTAAATCTATGTTCGATATTGAATACATTCAATTTGATGTTGACGATTTTGTGTTCGAATTCGACGATTTTAATTCATACCAACAATTAAAAGCTAGTGTATCTGCTAGGGTGTCATTATGTATTTATTTAAAAAGTTTTGAAGTCCTTTGATTTGTTTAATTGTTCTGTATTGTATGTATAAACAACATATACAAGAAAGCATACGAAACGTACCATTTTCCCTTATATACTATACGGTCTTGTTTATTTAGGTGATGTTCGGGTTAAAATGGCAGTTGAGCAAAAAATCCTTTCCTAATTATAATTTGCCTTCTTGAATTTAGACTACGTATACAAACCGTAAAGATAACGAGACAAGTACATGTATCCACGAACTTTTTTATGGACTCGAACGAAAGATAAGAATGTAACTAGCGGGTTTCAAGTGATGAACAATTAGATCATATCGCAACCGAGGCCCTTAAAATAACGGAAAATTGAAACACACAAACTAATTAAATTGAAGACGGCCAATTTCTCCACAACGGCAATCCTAGCATGTGACTGAGATAAAGATACAAAGAAAATAATGTGATATATTTATTTAACAAAAAAATCAATATGAAAAAACAAATCAATACACAATTACATCCCTACAGTTACAGTTATCATGAAGTTCCACCTATCATTGTACATATAAAAATGTCATCATTTCAAGTAAGAATTTTGTTTAATTCAAAATTTCTAAATTCATTGATTCTCAACAATGCAAAATGAAAAAAAAAATATATGAGTGTACACTTTATCCAGGTTCTTCAAACACATGTTAAACTTGTTTTGATTTTTTGTAAGGAATGACTGTAATATTTTTCTTCCTATGAAGAAATAACATCCAAAATGTTGTGCACACCTCATAACCCGCGCAGTGGGTTATTTTAAGTGTGACCCACATTGTTTTATGTTATTTTAAATAGACAGATAACATATCACAGGATTTTCTTATAAATTAGTTCTAAATACCATTTTAAACCGTTAGTAAACCATGCAAAAAATGTGGATGACGTCACGGTCACATTACTAAGTTATGTTTATGATCTAATAATCAAAACGACGCCAGCCAATCTGAAGACGAATTACATCCAAATAAAATTATTAGCTTTTTAACTTATTTTAATTTTTAAGATATTAAAATTTTGTATCAAAAATGCAGCTCATACAATGTATTCCAATACTGTACGCATAAGGTTACACATATATTATAACGGTATTTAAAAATAGAAGTACAATAGTAGAAAACGCATATGTACAGGTTTAAGTACAAATAGGAATTATATGTAGTACATATACATACACGGGCAATTGCCAATTGCCTGTATCCTAAACTCATACATTTCTATATAACGTATACAGCACGTGTTCAGTGAAAAAATATGCTACTACATAATGATCTTATTCTACAAGTATAGCAGATAAATTATTGTCAGCTTCAAAAAGTGTTACAACATTACATTTCTAAATCATCTTCATATACGAGACACAGCAAGGCTCTTAAAATTACTCAGAGAAGCACAATTGCATATATGATTTTAAGTTTTGATGAAAAGACCTTTGCGACCACTTTTTTTACGATTTGAAAGATTTATCTTTATCAAAGATATTAGTTGAACATTAAACATTGTAAAGCAAAATTACAGTCTGTCATGTCTAACCTAAACAATGTTTAGGTACACCACACTATAAAATCCTTGTAGCCCACTATCAATCTTATCAATAATATTGAAAATTTACGAACAAGAATTTGAGTTATCTTAATCAAGTTAATACTAAAAAATAATTCTGGCTTAAATCGCGATTGAAACGTTGTTGCCTTTCATACAATTAGGTATATGACAGTTGTTTCATTCGTTTGATGTGTGTTATCATTTGATTTTTCAATTGATTAGGGCCTTTCCGTTTTAAATTTTCCTCAGAGTTCAGTATTTTGGTGATAATACTTTTTTTTGTATCACAAATGTTCAAACTGAATCCTTCCATTAGTTTTGCAAATAAAAACAATAACAGAAATATGACAAATTTGAACTACATTGTCCTTTGACGTATTATTGGATGCTTAGAGTTTGTTCTAAAATATTCGTAGATTAGGTCACTCGATGAGTTTCATCATTCCGGTGAATATAACACATAAGTAATTGAAATTATTGTGCCAAAAAAGTAAATCAAACATAGAAATACATTAAAACAATACATAATGTTTAAGTTTATGTACACTAAAAATAAAAGAAGATTATATACTCTATTTACAAATACAACAAAATAAAACAAATTGATCAAAAGCTTTTCGTCAACATTTCGTCCAGAACGAATCCTCCCTGCATGGAATAAAGTGTTTGGCTGTTAATTAAAAAAAAAATCAGAAATGCATCGACTTGAATCTTCATCATATATATAAACTACTTGTTCAGCGATCAACTGCTTTACTGTGTCTTCTACAAAATATTTAACAGATATATTCCTTGATGTCTGTTTGTACCGAAATAAAGCGTTTTGTCATGTCATATTTAGAAGTGTTTACTTTTTTTTTCTCATAAACTTAACCTTTCAAGTTATTTCTTATTTGATTGAAATGCCGTTGTCAGTCCCCAAACATTAAAATATAGTCTTGTGACGTGTTCCTATTGGACTAAATACGTTTTGCTATTGTAGGTTATATGAAGACTCTGAATATAGACTTGTGTGGTCTTCAGCAGCTCGAACATGATATACCGTGTTCAGAATACGCATCGTCTGGTTTTGTTTAACATGCTTAACGTTTATATGAGTATAAGTTTATCTGTTAAAAGTCATTTTAACTGATTTTGAACATTATATCTTAATATGCATTAATTAAGTATGTGTTACTTATTACAATAAAGTATTGACATATTAATTGGTTGCATAACATCCCCAACTTACCAATGTGTATCCAATTCAATTACTCAATGAAGGTTACAAATTTTCGAACACCTGTAATTATGTAGGCCAAAAATATATACACGGTATAGCGTAGTACCGTTGTCGATATGTATTTACAAGCTTACTTACTTTACGAACATGAAGGTACGTAGTCGGCCATTCGATTTTTGCACTCGCGTCATGTTCGGCGCTGTCATGTGGATATATTACTATAATAGAATAAAAATCTTCATCAGATTCGTCACAGTTAAAAACATTCAGGGATGGAAACTGCAAAGTAGCGCCACTGTACTTTGTACTCCAGTTTGGATTATCGCTGATATTTGTCCTGTTATCATCTTTTCCTTTAAACCACTGAATAGTTGCGCCATCTGGCAATGGTACTAGAATTTGGCATTCTAATGTACAGCCTTCTCCTTTCGTTATTTTATAAGAAGTTTCTTTGATTTTTAATCTAGATTTTTCTGTAAAAACATGTTTGCTTTGCAATATTATACAGCTAAAATAATATGTTTATCAAATTTCATACATGCCTTATTCATATATAAATCTATTTGTCAATTTGCAGGCCTCCTGGCCTGCAAGTAAAGCTGTATTTGTTTGGATTAACATTTTATCAACAAGTGATGTTATATTGCTTACTCTATGATATAGTTTTCTCATTGTTGAATGCCGTTGGGTTACCATTGTGCTCAAATCATGAGCCCTTGCTATAATTGAATGTTTTTATACTTATTACTTCTAATTCTTGGCTTCAAGATTTAATCTTCTTTGTACATCAATTTAAAAATCTGACAAAAAACTGTTAATTACACGACATACACTTGTATTCTTATACACAATTTCTCGATACAACCTGCACCTTATTCTGTATATATTTGTATGGTGAGAAACTGATCCCAAAGTCAAGAAAGAACAGTAATAAACGTACAGTGTATAGTCGGGTCGCTGACCTCATGTAAACATTATACAGATATTTGCCAGATGCTCAACAAAGTAATAAAACACTCATATTTTTTAGCTATTTGAGTTATTTTTAAAGAGTGTTTGTGTTATGATTTTTTATGTTCTTAATGTTCTTTGGTCATTCTTGTGATATAGATTATTCTTTGTTTATTTTCAAACTTATTGCAACATCACTGATAAATTGAAAAAAACTAGAAGTTCTAGAAGTTATCAATTCTGTATAAAGAGCGAACATATTCTAAATCATATTTACCGAACATAATTTTTGTTTTCATTTCCTCTGCTTTTTGACTGCTTATGTCTTTCTGTAACACAGCTCTGATGCCATCACTGTATGCTGTTCCTGTGTTGTTGTGGAGTTCCATTCGTTTTGCAATAGTTTGACACATACGTCTTATTTCCATAAACCTGTCTTCGGTCATAGAAAATGAGGACGAATGTTGGATTTCATTTCGGATAAGTCGAACTCGTTCAATATCATCACCAATTTTTTTATGAACATCTTGGATGTCTTTGAATTCTCCACCAAATGATCCTTTAGTTGGCTTATGACGACCAAATCTTCTAAGTTTTGCATACAAATATGTAACATCGCACTCACTCCTAGGTGGTAACGGCGTTGAATCCGCACATAAACGATCATACAGCACATCAGTTAAAATTGAAAGTGTAATGATTGACAAACGCGTTGCATTGATTTGTTCTTTTGTCAGTGATCGCTGAAAATATGAAATTCGAGTTAATAGATTGATCTAATTCTTGATTGTGGAAATGATGGGAGACGATACAACTGCTAAATTTCATACTTTGATATTTATACAGTAACATGAGTAAGAAATCGAACTTATAATGATTCATGCTTTCATTTTCAAATTATGCTAAAACGAAGTTTTAAGGCAAAGAAAACATATGACAGTGACATCGGAATGATTAAAACTTTGTTTGGTATATCGAATCAAATCAGATAATAAAATCAATTATGCCGATAACATTGTACAAGTAACAAGTCAGCTACATGAACTTTAAATTGAAAATTAAAATGATGGTATTCATTGGACATATAAGATCTTAGTATTACTTTTTTTTGTCCTTTGCCAATGATTTAAGGAAAATAAACTCATTTTTATATACACCTGTTTATTCCTGGAATATATGATTAGTTTATCTACATGTATCAGAGCAAAACATTAAAGGATTTTGTAAAATGTCTATTAACTGAAATACTGAACAAGAATGTTAACAAATAGTGTAATGGCTATTTGAACAAATGCATTCACTAGCAAGCATATTTGAACTGCATTTCTCTAATTACATATTTGATATATCATGGTTATGTAATGATGTGCTTTGACTTGGTTGGGCTTATGAAGATAAAATTGATAACGCCCATCAATGCTTTAATCGTCAGTTTATAAATGTTTGAATTTCAGTATTTATACAAACGAATATGTTGTATGATTGCCAATAAAACAACTTTCTACAAGAGACCGAAATTACAAAGAAATTAACAACTATAGGTCAGCGTACGGCCTTTAACAATGAACAAAGCCCATACCACATAGTCAGCTATAAAAGGCCACGACCTGAAAATGCCACACAATATTAACAAAAAAACTAACTGCATACTTTGTGCACAAAAAATGAATGACAACCAATAAATAACAGTCTCCTGATACTTTGGGACAAGCACATGAATATAGAATGTGGCGGGGCTAAACATGGTTTTGTGTAATTTTACGTTCACATTGTTGTTGTTTTTTTTAATTCATATAAATGTTAAAAAAAAGATAAAAATATAAAATCTTTGACTAGCAAAACCTTATAATGTTGACATGTATTAGCTATCAAAATTATGATAAAACCCACCACAGTTTCTTCTGCTATCCAGTCAGAATACATTTCCGATGTAGAATGGAGGTGTTTATGCTGTTTACAAATGTATTGTGTTTTCAGTTCAATCACTTCTATGTCTTCCATTCCACCAAAATTGTCAAATGCGGTTAGCGAACATTTACATTTTGTTCTGAATGAAATATTCATTTGGAAAAGTCTGCTCAGGCGCCGAAGGAGCGAATCAATTTCTTGCCGCAGCATGTGGTAGCATCTTTTTTGTTCTCCCCACTTCCACACTTGTAATTCAATAACATTTTTACAGGATGCTATCAAGAACATTTCGTCCTCATAATCTGGACGATGAAATAGGGCAAAATCGCGATAAAAGATTGGTTCATGACCACCTAAATCGTTTGGAAGCGTAGCAACACTCCAATCCCGACTGCATGTAACTAAAACACAAGTAATTAACGGTGGGGGTAGAAAGTCAAATTCAAGGCATAACCATGAAGATCTTGATTTGCAGGGAAGTAAACACTCAATATTACGAAGATCTTTTGTTCGCATCATACAGGGAACAAAATAATTGGGTTCTTGTACAATTTCTTTTGACTGCAACATAACCTTCGGACGGACAATAATATCAAATTTCTCCATCACTTTTAAAATATGATCCTTGTTTTCTTTTATTTCTGTTGACTGGTTTAGGAATAAAAACTCCAACAGCTTTTCGCTAAGTTTACCAGATTCACGGAAATTTTTCCATTTTCTCACCATGGACACATCAACTTGAAACATGTCGGCTGAAACAATACTTTTAAATGCATTTGCAAGCCATTGAGGATACAAAATGACGTATTCAGGTAGGTCTTTAAAATATATGTAAGTTCCAATTGCATGATGGTACAACAGAAACGATTCTATTTCGTCATGGTCAGTGATCGGATGGCTTGTTCTTGCTGCCAAATTGCGTATTTGATTGATAGATAAAATGAATTGACCGCTGCTGATTTCTTCGAACAAAGATTTTTCAAGGTGAATCCATTTCAAAGGAACCTTTTTATCCCAGGTACTGGTATGTTGGGCTATCTCTAAAATTTTTGATCGCAAATCTTCAAAGCTGTCGTCAGTATCATCTTTAGAGGAAACTAAGTAGTATTTTCTGACATGTTTTCTTGTATTCTCATTTTCCACAGCTTTTCCTACTTCGTTAATTAACTTTTCACGGCCTTCTGTTTCTTTTCCCTGTAAATGTAAACACATTTTCAGAAATAAAAAAAGGACAGAAACGTAATGTAGAGGTGTTTGTTTGTTTATGTATCGAGGCGTATTAAGGCCATCCTGTTTTGCAATGAGTTAGTCAACCAATGTGTCATTACCGTGGATTGTTGCATTTTCCGTTCCTATGGTATCATTAACCCAGTAGGCAGTCATGACAAAAATAGCATTGGTATGATCTAGCAAATTATGATCACCTATAAATGAGGAGTGATGATGACAAGATCTTTTCTCAAAACTTCGAACCATGTTGACATAAAAAGAATACCCTCATGGAAATTTGTCAAGGTTTTTTTAAATATAGCAGTTCTAGTGAAATATTGAAACATATGTTCCTGCTGGACACACAAACATTTTAAAGTTAAAAAGGTTTACAAATTTCGAAAATCTATTGTGTTAACTGGTATTTTGTCGATATATCTATTTCGAATATGATCGATTAAGTACACTTAGACACTTCATTCAATCAATTTGTGCAAAATTTTAGTTGATATCAAAATGTTGGCAGGAGATAGACAAAATGTAGAAAAACCAAGAAAGAAAAAAAATAGAAAAATCACATCATAGGGAACATGTGTACGAACTTTCAAGTTAATTGATCTTCAACTTCATCACAAACTACCTTGACCAAACTATAACCTGAAGCGGAACGAATGAACGAACGGACGGACGGACGAACAAACGACAGACGAACAAACGGATGATCCACAGACCATCGTAGGTGGGCATAAAAAGTTCTTTCTATGTATATATTATTACGAGTATTGTAATTTGAAGAAATAGGAATACACATCATTGATATGAAAGTAAATTTGTAACGTAGGAGGATAAGTCAAATTCATATAATGTCATTTTGGGCAGTTGGATCTTATTTTTTAATATATTCTTAATTCATCAAAATGGAAACAAGATATACACAGTATGGAAAATACAGTGTCTGCAACCATACACTTACGTGGCTTTGCACACTCCAGGACTGACTTTCAATCAGCTGAGTTTGGACCAAGTGTATGTCAATGTGGTTAATTTTTATGTCAGACACTAAAAGTGAAATTATAGAAACATTGTTCAATAGTAGCACTTACCTTAAACATGTCCTTGTGAGTTCCAACTATTAAAATTGGAGGATCATGGTGGTCTCTGTCTGGGTTTGTACCTTCAGTGGTGCCATAGCATCTAATTGTTTCTAACCAATATTGTAAATCATCTAAAGGTCAGAGATTATACTTAAAAAGTATGCTACGTTTACATTTTCACACTGATACGATTGTAAAAAAGATGGTTAGTATTACTTTTTAAGAGTAGAAAAAAATGAAAGTACTTTATGAATTGCACGTTCCCATAGATGTTTTCAAATCTTTACTTTACTTCACATTACCTTATAATCTCAATAACTTCTTTACTGTTCGTGATATAACTCAAAGCAAATATCTCTTTTTTTAAATTTGTAAACTAAGACTTCTCTGTATCATTATTCATTACAAGTTGTGGAACTAACTTATATTTGGAACTAACTTAAATTTTCCAGGAAGTTGTTTTGTATTATAAATTTTAGATCTCACGTTGCCAGTTATCAGATTGTTACGCCATTAAAAATAAGGGGGTCAAATTAATCCAAATTAAAAAAAAATGTATATTTCTAATCATTATTTTGCTATACAAACTTTTAAATTATCATACAATGATTAAGCTTACATCTTGAATCTTCCAATGAAACTTCATTTGCAGTTTCCGAAACATTAAATGTCACAATGTATATCGCATCTTTCGATAGGAAAGCCTTGTGAGTGTTATAATATTCCTTATCGCCAGCAAAATCCCATAAATCAATTTGAACGGTTTCTTCTCGATCAAGATGTGCCTTTAAAATTTCACCAAGGTCACGAAGATCTTCATCGTAATTGCATTCATTAGCATGTGCCTCACCCTCATTCATATCAATGTGTGTCTCAAACGGTTTAGTATCATCACTAGCAAAATCAATGTCTCTATTAATTCTAATAGTATTTTTCGCGACATTTTGCTTGGAATTTCTTGTCGTTTCTATGATTGTTTTCAACAGTCTAGAGTTGACATCGTCCTGTATTGTAGATTCTGAAATTAAATTTTGGTTGAAAAAGATAATGTTACAGTAGAAAGATTATTTTCGTTATCACAACACAAAGGTAATGAAGTGGTAGTGATAGTTTCATTTGTCTGTCAACAATGATTCGATTTTTTTTCTCGAACTTTAATCAGTCATTAAAGGTACCAGGATTATAATTTAGTATGCCAGACGCGCATTTCGTCTACATAAGCCTCATCAGTGACGCTCAAATCAAAATATTTATATGGCCAAAGAAGTACAAAAATGAATTTCATTGAGGATACAAAATTCCAAAAAGTTGTGCCATTTACGTTAAAGGTAATTCATACCTGGGATAAGAAAATCCTTAGTTTTTTCAAAAAGTTCAAAGTTTTGTATACAGGAAATTTATAGATATGACCACATTATTGATATTCTACTAAGTTGGTTATACCGTCGTAAACGAAACGTCCACCAGCAGTGGCATAGACCCAGTGGTGTAACTACAGTACAGCCTGTGACATCCTCTTAGTAATGTCCACCCTCTTGCATGGTCAACATCCACTGGTGAACATTTATTGGGGTATTCAATCTTGAGATGTTGGCCATTTATTGGGGGTCATAAAACACAGGTAGATGTGTTATCTGATTATGTTACCTGTTAAAATCAATCAGGGTTGAAGTTTATAGTTGGAATGTTTCATTAAAATTTACCTTTACAGGTAACTCAAGTTTCTTTTAAAATTGACATTTCACCTTTTATTGAAAATGTAGAATAAAATATTGTTTTACTTAATTTTTTTATTTTTTTGTCTTGAATTTTATTTAATTTCTATTTTTTAATTATTTTTTTTTCATTTATGTTTGTTTTTTTTCATTACTGATTACCTTTTTGTTTCTTATTCTTTTAATTTCTTCTATGTAAGACTTAAAAGTATTGTTTTTTAGTAAAAGGTTAAGGTACATGATGTACATTGTATGGAATTGTTTGTCTGCATTATTAAATGAATTATTCCTATTAATAATTACTAATAATCATGCCAATGTCACTTAAAATAAATGAAAGTAATTCAACATTACAATTGAAAAAGGAAGTCAGTTTCTTAACAAAATAAGATGATCAATAACAATCCTTTTGCAATAAATTTTGTTAACATCTAATACATGTAATATTATTCTGGAAAACTACAAGTATCATAAAGTGTATATGGATTAGGAAAAAAACTAATTGTGTTTATCTATTTTTTTTTAAATCTCAAAACAAGAGTTGTGCAAAAACAATCACTGAAAAGACTTATTTTCCAAATGCCCACCTAGTTATTATCAAAAAATGATAAATGTTCATTAAAAATGCTAATCATAATGAAAAATGTTCTTATATCTGAATAAAGTGAATCTTATGAAAAGAAATTATTTAAAGAAATTGTCTTGAAAATTATCAATTATGTTATTTTCAGTTTAGTTAATTTCTGTCAAAATTTGCTTCCAGAAAAAATAAAGTACACTTCTAAAGATGGTGACACTTTTATGGTCTATTAATTAAATCATATTTTTTGGTATATTATATTGTCGAAAGTGCTAACTTGGCATGATACATATTCTTGGTATACATTTGCAAAGAATATGTCACTCGACCTAGGACTTTTAGATAAAGTTAATAATTGCAGGGACTTGAATGAATTATGACCACTTTTGAAGTCCTTGATAAAAAAATAATTTAAAGAAAATCTAAGAATAAAAACTTCTGATAAAAACTGTAAACTTGATTGTGTCAATAGGTAGAGAATAAATGGTCATTATTTAGAAATAGAAAATAGTTGACAATATAAAATTCCTAGAAAGGATAGAATGGCCTAAAGACAATCTTGAATGTAGATCAGTCTATCTACAATAATAAACCATTTTAATTTTAGAAAATTAATTTGAGAAACACCTTTTCAATAGAAAAAGGCAGGTACTGTAAATGTTTTCAGTTATATTTGAAAACGATATTCATTTATTTTTCACTTACCAGAAAATAGAATTAATACATATAAAAAAATAACTTTAATTGTTCAAAATCATATAAAAGGGATAATATCGAAACTTATAGTCATGAGACAATTTTTTTCATTAAGCTATTTGTTCAACTAGTTTTATTATTTCATTTCATTTTTGAATTTCTTGACATAATCACAGTTAATAAATTTGACAAACACATACATGTATATTTTACCTGAGACACATGACCTGTATGTTACATAATTTTCACACTTCAATGCATTCAAGTTTTCCCTTTATCCTTGATTAGTTTTTG
The DNA here is from genome assembly GCF_036588685.1 of Mytilus trossulus. NCBI lineage: Eukaryota > Metazoa > Mollusca > Bivalvia > Mytilida > Mytilidae > Mytilus > Mytilus trossulus. Next base: position 54,929,620 of record NC_086386.1, on the reverse strand, counting down.
ATTAATACCTTGTGTATTAAAAAAGTAACAAGGGGTATGATGATGAACATATAGGGCCACCATGCTGAACATATTTGTTATGGCCACCATTAATAAGATAAAGTCACAAGTAGTACTGTAGATATCAAAGGTTATCAGGATTATAATTTAGTACGCAAGACTTTGATAATCAAAAAATATTTGACCAACTTATGTTCTTTTAACGGCGAGACAAAATCGACAAATTTGCTAACAACAAATTAGTTTATTGTAAATTATTCTTGTTCACTTTGATATTTTTTTATTTGTTTCTAAATATGTTGTTAATTAAATTACATATCTCGTTATTTTATTATTTTTACGCGCTTTGTCCATGCCGACACTTTTTTTTTTATTTCAAAAGCATGTTCCATACAAATATATTCGAAAGGAAATATGTTTCGGAACAACCGTCTCATCACCTTCATTTATATATTTGTTTTCCATGCGTGTTAAGCAATGTTAAGCCTCGGGTAATGTTAACACCACATCTTGTGTACTATCAGCCAGTTCAAAATAAGTTTCATGTGATTTTCACTGTATTAACATAAGATCTGTACACCGGTTATATGCATTTGCTCACAAGGGTTAACTAAATGTAGTGTCACTCGAATGTTTATTACATTGAATTAATTTGTTGACCCTTTATAAAATATGTTGTATAAAATAGTGTTATTATTACTTAATCATTGAGAGAAAAAATGTCTCTGATAAGGGAAAACAAAAGGTGTTTCCATTATACAAAATAATACAATATTATAGTTTTAAAATCATTGTTCACGTTTGTGTTCAAAAGATCTTTTTCGTTTAATACTCATAATCAAAATTGATTTTTCAACATCTATTTGTATTCAAAATATGCTTTTATTTGTTCAATATTCATAATGAAATTTATTTTACAATATATAGTTTAATGCACACTTTTAACGCACAAAGCATACTATGAAATTAATTCAATGCAAACACGGCCGTATTCAACATTGCGTTGTTTAAATCCATCTCAAAAGAATCAAACATATCACATAACCTTTAAGATCATCTGCTTTGGGTTTTTTTAATTTATAATATCATTTTTTTCTTAACCAGAACAAACCATGCTAAAAAAGAATATTGTGTTGCAACAGACATGAAAAAGTCAAAAGTTTAATTTATCAAAGTATTTAATGTTTAAAACGAAATAAATATCGTATAAGCAACACACATAATGCGTTAGTAGCATTAGCGATCGATTATTATGATATAGATCTTTTTCTCATAGAAAAAAATGTGTGCATATTCTAGCCAGCCTACATCCCAACTTCTACGAGATAGACTCAGAGTGATTTATCAATAATCGTCGGTGTAGCCGGTTTTTTTTTAAATTCACTTTCTCCACTGATAGATAATAATAATTTACCAAAAACTACCAAACTTGCATAACTATACTATAAAGACCTACACTACCTAGAATAGTGTCATAGAGCATCTGTTCGGATACATACATTTTCTTTTTATCTAATGGTAAAATTATAGTCTTTGTGATGATGCAAATGGTGCATTCATGACTTCACTTAACCTCTTTTAGTTTGTGTAAATATATAAATTAAGATACTTTTGTTTTTGTCAAAGATACATATTATAAAAAAATCATTTGGGATGGAATGGTCAGAATATTGATTTTTTGACGAGAGTAGGCACAATGAACGTATACACCACCGATACGAACCAATAATTTTGTCAAGTATATACACCACTGACATTCGTAGGCAATGTTGCTGCATTCCTTTACAAAAATAGGTAAATAGTTAGATCTGATCGATATGATCTGATCTGAACAATTCTCCTAACGTTCTCTTTGGTTTACATTTGAAACTCGTTTACATTCAAAGAAAATGTTGTGCTCCGAAATAACTAATTAATGAATATGTATCTTTGTTGCTTTAAACGGGAAGACAAAAACTAAACTCATTGATAACATAGATGAAAATATCATGATGGGTAACTTAATGATTGGTACCGCAAAACTCACGAGTGCCAATTTTATCGTTTTCATATATAACTCTCTTAAAGCATTGTAAAGGTTGGGATAAAATAGTTATCAAAAGTACCAGGATTATAATTTTATACGCCAGACGCGCGTTTCGTCTACATAAGACTCATCAGTGACGCTCAGATCAAAATAGTTAAAAAGCCAAACAAATACAAAGTTGAAGAGCATTGAGGACCCAAAATTCCAAACAGTTGTGAAAAATACGGCTAAGGTAATCTACTCCTGGGGTAAGAAAATCCTTAGTTTTTCGAATAATTCAAAGTTTTGTAAACAGAAAATTTATAAAAATGACCATATAATTGATATTCATGTCAACACCGAAGTGCTGACTACTGGGCTGGTGATACCCTCGGGGACGAAACGTCCACCAGCAGTGGCATCGACCCAGTGGTGTAAATAGTTATCAAAAGTACCAGGATTATAATTTTATACGCCAGACGCGCGTTTCGTCTACATAAGACTCATCAGTGACGCTCAGATCAAAATAGTTAAAAAGCCAAACAAATACAAAGTTGAAGAGCATTAAAAACCAGTAATTATTCCCATTGAAAAGTTGACAGCTGCAATGATACAATCACCACGTTTGTCATATATCATAGTTCAAAGTCATCTTCTTGAGTCTATATATAATTAATAATCAAGATACTTATTATCTTATTAACATCCCTAATTTCAAGTTTCGAAGGATGCAAATATGTACGCATTCATTGGACTGTATGTTGTGTGAGATTTTATAAAGGACAGAATATCATTATTTTCTCTACACGTTCATCTAAAGAACGTTGCAAGATACTATTTCTTTGTTTTCTTTGACATGTTTTAGAAGGTTCTGTATCAAATAAGTTGTGCTTATAAATGACCGTTATAGTACAGCTTGACTGTTTAATTAATATTTTATCAAAATCAACAAATGTCTTGTGATTTGAAAAGGAAACTAACATATTATTGTTGCAATATAGAAACTAAAATCGGGACTTTATTCAATAGACATGATAGAACACTAGGAAAATAATTTACCTTCATGACATATCCATTTTTTGTCAGTTAGGTTTGCCTTGCATTTCAAGATGTGCACTTCTACTCCATTTGTGCTTTTAACTTCAGTAAATCCTCTTCTCAATAATCTTCTTATCAGACATGTTTTTCCTGATTTCTTTGGTCCTACTACAATTATTCGAACCTTTTTTCTCCTTTCGACTCCTACCTCTATGCAATTTTTATAAATACATACTGAGTCTTCATTCATGTCTCGTAATTCTTTAGGAATTTGGTTTTGAGAGGTGTTGCATTTTTTAGATATATTGCCGATTTTTTCATACAACGACTCTAGATAAAAGAAAAGTATGTAAATATATTTTGGGATTATTGTTATGACCTCAAATAATTTGTAATTATTTTTGAATTGTCAAAGTAAACACAATAAAAGCTATTTTTATTTTATAAACATATATCCATGCTGTATCATTTAGATTCCTTGTCACTATATAGCTATATATTTTTTTCTATTTTTTTAGTTCTTCGTAATTTCGAGGTTCGCTAGAAAACATTGATTGTAAAAATGCGCATCTGGAGCAGGAACATTCAATTTGGTATCGTGATTTTTTTTCATTCTTTTAATAAGAGGCACAAAAAAACGATAGACCTATAACCTCACGAAATAATAGATTTCAGGAAAACAAATGGTACTGTGTAACGAAATAAATGAACAAATGTCTAATTGAGACTTGATTCAAGCAAAACAGTTTGTGATACATGTGAATGCGTTTAAAAAGTAAAACAATTGCGTATTAAAACATCAAAAATAGTCCTTGATTGAGGTCGTAACCCTTTTTGTTACGAGTGTGCTGTCTTATGGTTTCAACCTGTATATTATGTTTTTTTCCAATACATAGTTCTCGCTATTTCCTTTCCGATTACGGCAAAATTGCTATACATTGTCAACCAGGTTTGTTAAATTGATCCATAGACGCATTTCCCATGCAATAAACACATACCAGTTAAAAGCTGATGATATTTAAGATCACAATGATATTTATATTATGATCCGGTGTAGAGTATTTTCAAATCATACAATACTCTACCTTTTTTCTCTGTAGAGCATGCCACATGTTGTAAATCTGTGTTTGAATCCGCTGTTCTATCAGTATACTAAAAAAACAGACCATGTTCATACTTGTATAGGTGCCAAATAATCACATAATAAACCATCCTCATTATTCAAAATAATGAGTTTTCTTGGATAGGACAACATAAAGTGACCCATCAATAGATGTAAACACGCTTGGGATATAAAAAAAAACATATGGAAACAAATGGGTTCTTTGCTAATTTGCATAGCGGCCATCTGCCTTTCCGTGACGGCAGCCTTTCTAATGAGATTATATATGCCCCCTAAATTAAAATGTCAATATGCCAATTCTTACGAAGGTTGATATCATCATGTTCTTTAAATAATTTTGCCAATAACATAAAGAAGGCTGTTCGGTGTGAGTTAAGATTCCGTGTTATAGGTCATACCTTATCCCATAAGGGTTTGTTTTTATAAAATGTTACTTGGATGGAGAGTTGTTTTATTGGCACTCATACAATATCTTCCTATATCTAGGCAAGTTAAAACGTATTTAATTTTAAAATTCAACCTACACAGTGTTTCCCGATATGCGGACATATCATGAAAAATATCTAAAGTTATCTTAATTTTTGTTTTGAATATTGCTCTTTAATGATTTTTTCGTTATTTTATTTAGCAATTATGAGTTGATAATCCTTTTTCGCGGATACAAAAAAGTGGTAGTTCTTTGTAACGTTTATATAGTATCCTTCACAAATTGAATAGCCAATGTCGTAAAAGTATGTATATTGTATATATAGCTTTTTGGTATAGATGTATATTTCGTATCACGTATTTTTATCTCATTCCGTTAATTGTAAGTGTACATGTAATACTAGTTCAACATGCATGCCGAAAAAAGTGATTAGATAGGTACTTACATTTACACCGTCGAGTAACAGTTCATCGTAGTTATCGTCGTCCTTTTCCCGAAGGGATGCATAACGTTCTTAAACAGAAAGTAAAAATAATAAATGCTAACAATGTGCTTATGATTTCAACATGTTCAATGTATTTGGTTTTTAAACACGCATAATGATATATGTAATACCATCAATGCAACTACTAAGCTGAATAGTTCAGGTTCAAAAACTAATGTAGACGCGACATTTCAACTTAAAACATTGCATTTCATATACAGAGATATAAGTACACAAAATCTATTTGAATAAACTACTTTGTTGTACAGTCAACAATATAGTTTTTGCATATTTTGCAGATATTGTCACCTCTAAAAGTTTTTAAGACTTTTATATTTCTTTTCCTCAGCTGTCAAATGCAAAATAGTGATGAGACTATTATTAGAGTGCAAGGTTGTGCTACGTTTTCTTGACGTGTATGCAAATGCTACGTACTATATCGTCTGATAAGTATATAATGCAGTAATGACTTGTACATAATAAATTGATAAATACTTCTTTTTTTTTTATATTATATAAATAACAAATCACTAACAGGGTGATATAAAAAAAATGTTCTCTCCCTTTCGCAAACACTTTATCACAATTTAAGCAATTTGGTATTTCAACCTCTCATCTAAGTGATATTGAAATATTTATACTGAATACTCTGTTGTTGTTGTGGCCTAATGAAATATTAGATAACATTCAGATCGAAACAATTACTAATATATAATTTCCACAAATGTTACAAGTCTGCTCGTCCTTTCAGGATATCTGGTATTAAGTAGTTTATAGTTGTAAGTCAAAAACAAATCGAAATGATATTCGAATATCATTAAAAGGGCATTGATAATACTAATGCTATTCCATGGCTAAGATAGGCTCTTTTGCATAAGTAAGAAAGACAAGAGTTTTCTCTGTCTTTGCTATTGATTTCAACCTTTATTTGTATAAAGCAACTCGATAAGCATGATACATTAAAACATTCGAATGGTTTATTTTTTCAGCTTTACTAGTTTTAATTCGGGATAATGTTTTATATTACCTTTTGATTTTTCTTTAGCTCTTGCAAGGCTTTGATTTTTTAAAACATTTACTAATTGATCGTAATTAGGCTGGTGTTACACGGAAATACTGATTTGTGTATATTCGAAAAATATTTCTTAAATCATCTACAGAATGGTTCGTGTTTTGAAGTCTACACTGTTTTTCTGTAATTATGTGTGTCAGTGTCTTTTTTTTTCTTTTTTAGGCAAGTATTGTCTGTTTATTTTCGCCTCTCTTTTACAGCATAATGTGAAATCAATAATTTTAAACGAATCTGTTGCCTGAAGTCAACAAGCTCAATGAAAGGTTCTTCTATATTATATCTTAAATATTACATGTTTATTTCACTAGAATCTGTAATTTTGATAGAATAACAACGCGTGTGCGTTCTCCTGACACTAGCTTTCATAAGCCAACGAAATGAAACATTCATGATGACACGTGTCATCCCAGTGCATAGGTTGATTGAAGAAATTGATGTGCATTTCCCTAGCAAAACATGTATTTATAAACACAATTAATTCTTCTTTTACTAATTTATTTTGTATTTTGCCCTTATAAAGTTTTTTGGATTCGAGCGTCACTGATGAGTCTTTTGTAGATGAAACGCGTGTCTGGCGTATTTACAAATTTTAGTCCTGGTATCTATATATGATGAGTTTATTTATAGGGTTGTAAAAGTGTTGATCATGGGCATATTTCTAAAATGAAGCGTTACTGGGCTTCATACAAAATATGCTTCAGTCGTTACTTTTAAACCCTGATAAAATATAAAAAAGAAGCATTCAAATCCGAAATATTGAACATATTTGTTTATGTGATTTATCAACACGGTGAGTTTAATCGAAATCGTATTGATTGTGTTGAATACATACTCATATCATATTAAATTATTTTACTATCTATTTTCATTCTAGGTAAAGTAAGATCTGGAACATTTTTTTTTTTGCTTTTTATGCTTACAAGAAACGACATTTCAGCACAAATTATTTTAATTTCAGCTAGCATATAGCATAGTTTGGGCCTGAAAATGTCGTCAAATTCTCTTTGGTAATAGTGGGTTTGTGGTCTGAATAGCAGATCTCATGCATGTTACCTCAGCGACGAGTCAGCATGATGTATTCATCAAAAGTCTTTCAAATATTTGAAATTACAAATTCGTGATTGTTGACTTTTACCCGTGATTCTACATGTTCTAGTCGTTTTTAGGCGATGCAGCTAAACGGGTCTTTGTTTTTATTTTGATGTATCTATGAATTACCTAACCAAAAATATCGAGCAATCTATGCTAACACTTTATTATCAACAATGATGTGTGGTTTTTTAAAATAAGTTTAAATAATTTAATTTATATCATTAAATATGTTTCCCTAAAAACAGTTCTAAACTTCGCGTTTGTTAAGTCATAGCAAAAATATTACAACCGTAGTTTACCGATGATTGAATGTCATGATACGATGTAGAAATCAGATTTTGGTAATTAATAAGATTTAATCATTAAGCATTAAATCAATTTAATAAATTAAGATTATCGTCTGCTGAACTAGAATTATTTCTTCTTTAATTTGAAGGACTTGAGCGTCTTTCATTTACCTTCATAATTTCGTAAGCGGTTTTCCCGCTTTATTTAGATAAATAGATATTGTTATTCAAGTTGAATTTCCCAAATGATTTTATTTCTGTAATTTATAATAGAATAACTTTATTTTATCTGAAAGTTGTTCTTGCAAATATTTTGATTCTTAATTCAATGTATCGCTTACTTGGATAGCATTTGCACTGATTAGACTATTATTTAATAGTAACATTTATATTAATCATTGAATAGCATTAAATTTATGCTTTAATACAGGTGATATATTTGTTTTGATTGTAATGTATGAGCAATATTCTTTAAACAGGTATTTACATGTTTGTAGTGTAAGCCGTGTTAACATTTACATGCCCGTTAATGTTAAATTTGTTACACGTACATCTTTTAAGTTTTTTTTTAATTTGCGGATAATTAAATAAGCTTGGAAATTTAACTGACCGTTTATAACGACGTTATATTTAGTTTGAAGGAACATTGCACCTGTTTTAATTGTGTTTTGTTTAAGAAATAATTGATGGCAGCTATACTTTATTGTATTTTTAACATGGGTAGGCATTATATTCGTGATTATTTTTGCCAGAGCGATAGCGAGGGCTAAAATAACACGAATATAATGCCTACCCATGTTAAAAATACAATAAAGTATAGCTGCCATCAATTATTTCGATTCTGATTAGGACATTTACGGTAATTTCTATGTTTGCTGTGTATAAGGTTACAGTATGTGTGTAGGCTCTTCCATCAACCTCCCTGTTGATTTTTATTCAACTAGTTCAAACCAGTTTAATTTTGCAAAGTTGTAATAATTTTAAAATTCTAAATTAAAACAGAAATTAACAAATTTATTAACTAAAACAATGTTTGAGTCACAAAATAACAGAAACGTTATAAATCAACTTCTTTTCCTTTGAGGTCAACAGTTCAGCTGACACGCACATTTCAGGCCGCGTTTTTCAGTCAGTTGAACTTGTCAATGGCGGTGGACGTACTGGAGAATCAGGTAAGTCTTTACTAACTAAATTTATAGTAAATGTTCCCCCGGTTATTGTAGCGTTTGTGAAAATATTCATGTCGGACAGAGGATTCCTGGATATTGTACTGACATGATTTGAGACTTGGCAGGAGGGGCCCTTTGACACAGATTCATTACTGTTACTTGCGGTAGCTACACCCTGTAGAGTTGATGAGAGGGCACGCCTTTGTGCATCTGACGGTCCAGCAACATAACTTTCTAACGATTTAATGTTTCTATGACCCGTAACTGACATGATAGTTAAATCATCGACCCCGGCGCGTTTCAGCCCAGTACCAACGGTAGCTTTTATACAATGGTTGGTGTATCTGTAGGAAAGGCCTGCTTCATTTGAAATCCTTGGCATCATTTGACTCAATTTGTTTTTTCCCATGGCTTGATTAGCATACCAGCAATTTGGTTTTGGATAAAGCAATGGCTGTTGAAACAGCGCATTACATTTAGGACTCAATTTAGATACATAAAAATCAAAACTTGCCACTGGACAGTTTTCATCTCCTGATTTTTCATACATACGCACCTCTTGACGGTTTTCATGGGAATCAACGCCATGGTGAGTTTTATTTGCCTCATTGTATGTCATTTTATAATATGTATGGTCCCTGTCATCCTTGAACTTACCAAAAGATGACTTTGTCAAACTATTTAACCCTTCCTGGCCTCGTCTTCCAAAATTCAACATTAAGTCCCAGAATACTTTGTTTTGTAGTGTTGCTGGTGAATCTGTGTTGAAAACCCCACTTGAATATAAACGCTGTATGTCTCCTTCAGCTACAGGTTTTTTGTGTACCGTAACATCTTTGCCGGCTCTCTTTAGGGTTTTTATCATTCCCGTTATTACATGATTTGATGTCATGAAGGCATTATCTTTCATTAAATTAACATTACGGTTGTATGGTGGAGATGTGAGATGACGGGATATTGCTGCACGTATTCCAACTAATGCTGATTTAGAGTAATCTGTTCCTTTTTTTGTTTGCAGGCTTGGATAGAAAAAGCATAATCTCTCATTTAATATGGAGCTTTCAAGTTCCTCAAACTTGTCACTGTATTGGTTTTCTGTCAACCATCCTGAAATTCAAATTATATTTTATCAAGTTTAAATAATATTCACCTTTATAATAAATGCAAATTTAGAAGTATATATGTCCAAATAAGATGTTTTAAGGCTTTTTTTTATTTCATTGGTTGAATGATTTAAATTTTGTAAATAGTCTTGTTGCGACTCACAGTTCATCATACATGTACATGTACGTCACACGAAATGCATACATTTTTTGCAGATAAATTTTGTTTTTCTAATGATGATTAAAATTCAAACTGAGTGACAATCTTGTTGCATTTGTAAATGGATTGGAAACCTTGGTGGTATATTGGTAATTACGCCTATTTTTTTATAGGAGAATGGGGTTCGATTCCCTGCTAGGGTCAATCCATTTTATCATAAATATGAAACAATTTTGTCATTTCAGTACGACAGTAATAATCATAACCTATTTAGGCTATAATTTATTTTATATTTTATCGTTAGATTATATGTTTCAATGAAATTATTATATATTTATATGCCTTTGCAACAGGAAAAGTGAGGACACAATGTAGTCATAATAGCAGGAAAAATCATAATAATAATTACATGTATATGCAATGATAGTTAATTGTTGTGATGTGAGTCAGTTTATTTACCTCTGAAAAGGCGCACTCCCCAATCAGTTTGTTGCTTAGTTGTCTCTTCTACTCTGGCCTGAGCCAACATATCTATGTGCTCTCTGCTTGGCATTTCTTTGAACCTTGGTTTCTTTAGGGGTGGTTCCGGGTCTAAAGCTAGTTCTGGTTCTAAAGCTTGTTCTGGTTGTTCTGAAGCTTGTTCTGGTTCTAACCTTGGTTGTGGTTCTTCTACAGGTTCAGAAACTAATTCAGCAAAATTTGAAAGCTCATCATCTGATTGCGAGCTCTCTTGCTCGAACTGGTATATTGATGCATCAGTTAGTCTGGCAAACATTGACGTAACTGATGCATCACATATCTCATGTCTGAATACACGTTTTGTTTGACCTGATGAAATATTCCTTATTATGTATTGTACAACAGATTGTTTCTGATTGAAATGGTTAATTATTATGTAGTCTTGTCCTTTGTGTTCTACTTTTAGTCCAATTTTTAACGGGATTGTCCTCGCATACTCCATTTTGTTTTGTAAACAAGCAGACGATGAAACGTGTTTTTCAGAGGGAGGGGTTTTGAAGTTGGAACAGCCAACATGGACGTTGCGGTATCTAGGTCAAATAGTTCAATTTCGAATTGTAACACATTGTTGTCATTGTGAAAGTATTAGTAACACAATGTGTATCATTTTAGAGTTTGAAAGTGTTTTAAGTTAATGGAATACATTAAATGCATACCAATTTTGATAAAATTCATTTTTCTGCCGTAGTCAATATACGCATGTGCAAACTAATTTTATTGGATAATAAAGTATGGTTTCTTTACAAAGCTAAAGAAGCACGTCATATTAGAATACCAACTTCAGTTGTTTAATGCTTTCAAATGTATTAATTTTATTTAAGACAAAGTGGTGGGTTATATGTGGTATTTCATTTATCTAAATCGAATGAATTGAATAAGAAGTGGATTTATATTTTGAAAGCTGAATGGGCTTTTAAGACTTGATGTATGTAGCTAATCTGTTTTTATAATTTAAATAGTTTATAACAATACCAAGAGGTAGAGGCAGGCGTCGTCGGCAGGACCCGGTTGGAGGGTTAGAATGGCTACCAAGTTGGACAGCTCTATTGAATTTACAACAGTTTTGTTGTTAGTTGTAAATACATAGTTGAATATTTTTGTTGTTGTGCACGTTTTTTATATTTGTACTGTTGTATAATAAAGTTGATAAATTCGTTGATCTTTTGTATAGTAAAGTTGATTACTTCGTTGATCTTGTGTATTGTAAAGTTGATTACTGCGTTGCTCTGTTGTATAATAAAGTTGATTACTTCGTTGATCTGTTGTATAGTAAAGTTGATTACTTCGTTGATCTGTTGTTGGTAAAGTTGATTACTTCAATGATATGTTGTGTAGTAAAATTGATTACTTCGTTGATCTGTTGTATAATAAAGTTGATTACTTCGTTGATCTGTTGTATAGTAAAGTTGATTACTTCGTTGATCTGTTGTATAATAAAGTTGATTACTTCGTTGATCTGTTGTATAATAAAGTTGATAAGGTCGTTGATCTGTTGCATAGTAAAGTTGATTACTTCGTTGATCTGTTGTATAGTTTAGTTGATTACTTCGATCATCTGTTGTATAGTTAAGTTGATTACTTCGTTGATCTGTTCTATAGTAAAATTGATTACTTCGTTGAAATGTTGTATAGTTTAGTTGATATTCTTCGTTGAACTGTTGTATAGTATAGTTGATATACTTCGTTGAAATGTTGTTTAGTATAGTTGATATACTACGTTGAACTGTTGCAAAGTATAGTTGATATACTTCGTTGAACTGTTGTATAGTTTAGTTGAACTGTTGTTTAGTATAGTTGATATACTTCGTTGAACTGTTGTAAAGTATAGTTGAACTGTTGTTTAGTATAGTTGATATACTACGTTGAACTGTTGTAGAGAATAGTTGATATACTTCGTTGAACTAATGTTTAGTAAAGTTGATATACTTCGCTGAACTAGTGTTTAGTTGTTAAAATCCGTTCAATTAATATGTTTGTTCAAAACCTTGGTGTTTTCATTTGTTTTAGTGTTAAAGTTAATTTTTTGTCATGGATTGATAAATTTTGTTTGGCGATGCTTACAAACAGGTTTGCTAGCATTTGGCTGAATTTATTACAGTTGGCGTCTGGTAGCCCAGTTGCCATTTGGAGAAAACATATGATGGTTGCCCTTCTATGTTTTTATCTTGGACATTTATGAGACATTGTCGATGAATGCAAATGCATAGGCCGGTTGATATATAGTTGAACTGTCCTAATAAATCCATGACAAAACATTGCCAAAATTACTACTTTTTTTTTATTATGACTATTATTTAGTTTGTCTTACAATTTATCTTCATTTGTATAACGAAGGTAATCTGGAGTCATTGGAAATATTATGAGTGATTTCAATGGATTTGGGTTATCTTTTATCTGTTATATCGAAATTCCTAAATTTATATCTGTTGGTTTCTTTCAAATATTTAATAATAAGATTTAATCATTAAGCATAATATAAATTTAATAAATTAAGATTATCGTCTGCTAAACTAGAGTTATCTTTTCTTTCATGTTGAAGGACTTGAGCGTCTTTCATTTACCTTCATAATTTCGTAAGCGGTTTTCCCGCTTTCATTTGGTATAAAACTGCATGCTTTTCGTGATTTGTTTATTGCGTGATTTAAACTGAAGGAACAAAAAACCCACCTTTCCCACCCTTGAGAATATTTTCTGCTCTCTGTTGTATATTTTCAGATATCGTTAAAGAAACGTCATGGATTGGACAGAATATGAACTGAATATATTGATCTACTGAATGGCTGAATTTATTACAGTTGGCGTCTGGTAGCCCAGTTGCCATTTTGAAAAAAACATATGATGGTTGCCCTTCTATGTTTTCATCTTGGACATTTATGAGACATTGTCGATGAATGCAAATTCATAGGCCGGTTGATATATAGTTGAACTGTCCTAATAAATCCATAACAAAAAATTGCCAAAATTCAAACTTACTATTTGTTGTTTTTATTATGATTATTATTTAGTTTTGTCTTACAATTTATCTTCATTTGTATAACGAAGGTAATCTGGAGTCATTGGAAATATAATGAGTGATTTCAATGGATTTGGGTTATCTTTTATCTGGTATATCGAATTTCCTAAATTTATATCTGTTGGTTTCTTTCGAATATTTAATAATAACTAAAAAAAGCATAAACTCCAAAAGGAGCGAACACCTGTGTGATATGAACCAATGAAACACTTCCGGACGAACTGTAGTGAATATACTTAATAGCAAAATAAAATCAATGTAAAGGCTCTATTCAAAAAGGTGAGAAGGCACAAAATGCCCCTGCTCGTTCATTCAAAACATTGCCTATCCCTATAAAAACTTAAGACTTAAGAAATAGACTATAATTATCATACTGATATACTATATACTTAGTATACATGTTATACATACCAGGGATGGGGTAATTGAAAATGTAATGGTAATTAAGTGTAATGCATTACAATTTTCCATGTAATTGAATGTAATGTGTAAATGAGCATTTTTTGAATTACATGTAATGGTAATTTAATTAATTACATTGAAAAAGGCATGTAATGCTCAATTACTTTTGAATTACATTTCAATTACATGTACTTCTATGGTGTTAAAGATTAAGGATTTGTGTTTAATAATATAAATGGTAAAATTATATTTTTTTTTCAAATATTGATATCACATACTTTTCTGTAATTTATTCTGAATTTTTTATATTATCTATTTGACCTGCAGATTATTTTTTAATAGTCTTATAATTTAAAAAAAAATATGTGAGGATCATATAAGGGTTGTCCAGTTTTTAAGAAAGAGACCTTTTAACTAGAAAATAGATTGATAAGTAATAAAATCACCTTTAAACACAAACAAAAAAATGTGTCACTGTGATAATTTTTCTTAAACAGTTCATTTAGAATTCAAAATCACTGCACACAATAATTTTGTCAAATTAGTATACACAAAAGGATTATAGAAAAAAAATTAACAGCTGTAAAAACAAACAGCAATAAATTAGATTAAAATGTCCAGGGACAATGCCACTATTACATGTATTTTATCTAATTAGCAAAATATGCTAATATTTAGACATAATATATATTGTTTGTACTAAAAATTTATTTTCAATATTGTGACAAGCACACTTATTATTTTCTTTAAAGTAAAACAAAATATTATTTTTTTTTTTTTTTTATTTATATTATGTTTACTTTAAAGGACTTCATTTCTGAAATTTCAAAATACCCCTTGATGTATTGAAAAGTTAATAGGAACCAATTCCCTCTCCTATTAATAGGATGATCTTCTGATCATTGAACTTCTCGGTTCTGTTCAAGCAACTATCTGCTACATTAGCTCCTGTTGCAGGACTATTTAGAATTGCTGTCAAAGTGTTCAGACCAGAGAGATTCAGAATAAATGACATAACATTAAAATAACTAAAGATTATTAAATGCAACGCTTAAACTATGCTTACATGAATATTTTACACATGCATTATATATGCAAAAAAATTAAACACATATAATTTTGTTAAAAATTATCATGATGAAATGTTATGTGTAATTTAATTAATTACTTTAGTAAAGTAATTGTAATTTAATTAATTACATTTCCAAAACTGTGTAATGTGTAATTAGTGTAATTGATCATTTTTGCAATGTAATTTGTAAATTAATTAATTACATTCCAATGTAATTGACCCCAAGTCTGATATATACTTAGATTGTCATATATTATATTTATAAATAATAAAAATTATTCCTTCCTTGCTAACTGTACGTCACTGGTGAGTGGTATCTAGACGAAACGCTCGTCATGAGTATGAAATATTAGACTTGTATCTTATTTTTTGTTAACTTTTTACAATATTCTTTATTTATATACCTGTGTCAGCAGTTTGGAATGAGATTTTCTACAACAGAAAATGATCAATTATATATTTTGAAGTAAATAAAATGTAAAAGATCATTAATGATAATCATTGTGATTGCTGTATACGTAAACCCTCACCCGTGTAAAATAATTGAAAACACCAGTTTTGATTTGATAATATATGTCCTCAGTTTTGATGAAATAAAAAAGCACAATATCCCATTGTTTGACTGCGTTTGAATTTCGCACATATGTTTCTGTATTGGGCGTCCAATTACATAGAGATTAATACATGTCTTTTTTGTTTACCAAAAATGACATTATTTTGTTAAAATGTCGTATAAATTTTACACTTTTCTTTCAAGTAATTTCGATCGTGAGTTTGATGATACTTTGAATCTTGACTAATGGCAAATGTTTGACATACGCTTATTTGACATCAGCCATAGAAAACCAGTTACCAACATACGTTTTAACTAAACATACAATCTTCAACAATTTAACCGTAAATTGGATATAAAAATCAGCATCAATTTTTTTTTTTAAAAACAAAAGAATTATATATATACCTTTACATAATCTTCGGGAAAAAGCCCTTTTTTGCCATTTTTTTCACCGATAAGCCATCGTTTAGATTCACGCCCAATAACATGAAACTTTTCTTCCTCATTAAAATCTAATTCCTCTCCACTGTTTGCTCTGTGGTCTTTGATTGCTATGACACAATATCGTTGTGTTGGTAAGACTATGAATAATGTTAGAATAGTCAATACGATCCAGTTTAACAAAATCGTACATTATTGTAGTATAACACAAATTTTAAGACGTTTCGGCCATTGGCCTTCTACAGTTTCTTTATTTTAAATTTCAACTACATGGCTGATATTTTTACTTTTACAATCATAAACATATACTTCCTGAGAAAGTTTATGACGTCACAATACTTTGACATCACAATATCACTACGTCATTATATATTTTTATGAATTAGTTTATTTGGAATCAACATTAAAAAGGACGACTTTGAATCACCGAATTGTATTTACTTTTACTTTCATTCATATAAAAATATTATGACGTCATGTTATTCGAGTGATTTGTACAGATGAGTAGTATTTAGATGAAACAAAACATTTTAGCTGAATGTGTATTTTACAGCACAAAATCATTATTAATTGTGGATATTTCAGTTCGGTGACATTTTATGTAAAGTTCACATTCACTATTCAACTTCCTAGAAGTGTTCTTGACATTTCTAGCTGCATGATGCGATAAACCAAATGATTCGATTTACTTTTTTTCTTTTTCAAACACTGTGAGATCAAAATGTATTAAAACTTAAAATAAAGATAGCGTCTGTTGAGCATAAGTATGAGCCTGATATCTTTAAGGACATTTTACATTAGCTGTTTCATTAAGTCTGCAGGTTAAACGTTTCGTACCAAAGCTATCAGATCTATTTTCGGCATGGTTGTGTTGACAAGTAAGAGTATTCTAGAACACTACCGCTGTTCTGTGACTGAATTATAGTAAATATGCCTTATGTTTAGCCTGGATTTATAGTATTGTCATTTATAAGGTCATGCTTATTGGAATGTACACAACTTTCTCTGGTTTTAAAATTGGCATGTCTTTGTTTTCTCACTTCAATAAACTGACTATCAACAAATCTTTTTTTTTTGTACTCATCAACTTAATTAAAAGTAATAGAAAAAGGACTTGCTTAATAGTGTACTATAGTGTAACGTAGATATTGGATGTAAACTAGGCTCTCCCGATAGCAATGTGACTTGCAAAAGGTAATCAGGGACGGTCGAAACCAAATATTTGACTTACAATTTGCACCTTGTTATACCAGTAGTATATACACATTTCCTGTAATATTGTTAATAATAAAAAAAAAGAAACGTAAAATTGGTTTTTAATTTGAAAATATCACATATATTAATTTCAAATATTTTCATGATTAAAACTAGTAATCTGGATGATGTATATATCAAATTTACTCATTTATAAAGATATCGGAAATGACGTGACGTTATTTTCTGATTTTAAACAAATAACACATCCGCATCATTCATCTCCGGAATCGATTTGTAAACGCGTCACAAACTGCACGACAAACCCACGGAAGACATAACAACAGAATATCTGCTCAAACAGTTCGTTATCGATTGCGTCAAGTTGGTCTAAGAGCTCGTCGTCCATTGAAGGGACCTATCCTTACGTAGCGTCACAGGGTGGCGCGAATTCAATGGACACGGGTACAGATACGAAGGAATAAGCAAACATGGATACGGGTTCTTTTACCCGATGAATCTAAACTCAACTTGAAATTTAGCAGAGCAAGGGTCTACCGGAGACGCAATGAAAGATTTTCAGATGCGTGCGTGCAGGAAACTGATCGGTTTTTCTAGGGGGGAATCAAGGTATGGGTCGGATTTACCTACCAGGAACGCACTGAATTCAAAATAAACGTTGGTAACATAAATGCAACCAGGTATAGGGACGAAATTCTTGCTCCAATTGTTCTCCCGAAGACATCGTATCAACCATGTTTTCAGCAGGACAACGCCTGTTATCACGTGGTACACACTTCGATGAACTATTTGGAGAATAACCATATTCGTGTGTTGCCTTGACCAGCAATGTCTCCAGATTTATCACCAATTGAACATCTTTGGGACAAACTTGAACGACGTATCAGAAATAGCCAAAATCTACCGGAAACGCTAGCCCAGCTCAGAACAGCACTTTTCAGGGAATGGAACAACATCCCTCAAGATTTAATTCGACGTTTTATTGATTCCCTGCGACGGAGGTTTCAGGTAGTCATAAATACAAAAGATGGTCATGACCCAAATTCTGTACTCACCAGCTGTTAAAATTGTCCGAAAATGTGAAATATTGCTTTTAATATTAAAGAAAAAACTTGTTAATGTTCTCTTCAAAATCATGTTAGCCAACTATTCCATTAAATATTTGTTATCATCTTTTTGTTTTAAAAAAATTAAATGATCTTATAAGCATGTATATAAAGGCAACAGTAGTATACCACTGATAAAAACAAAAAATCCATGGACAAAAAACCAGAACGGGGCAACAAACAAAAACCGAGGCAAACGTATTAAATATAAGAGAAGAACAACGACACAACACTAAAATGTAACACACATAGAAACGCACATTTCTTTTTTTTGCCCAATATATATATTAATCTTTGATGAAAAGATATTTCCCTGGTATAATAAGAGTATGTACAATGTATGATGTTTAATATCTTAAAGACTACAACTACATAAACATGAGGAGTTTTTGGTTTATCAATTTTAAAAAACAAAATATATACTCATGATACTAGGCAAAAGAAGAAACGTGACATTGTTTTTTTATATTTGAAAAAAAATCACGTTTATTAATTCCAGACAAGCGGTAGAATCAGAACATAAATAAATTAATGCACCCACAGAACACCAAGCTGAATTATGTATCAATGACAAGAAAACCTTGTAAATGTTCAGATTATTGATGCGGTTTTCTTATAAAGTGGTCGAAAATTGAGGTCATAATTCAACAGTTACTGTTAATTTTGAGTTAAATTCAGAAATAAAAATATATCAAAAAAGCAGAGGACGATGTTTCATTAAGTATACATGCATGTGTTGCATGTAGAGAATACGTTTTATTTATAAATATATCATTTCTGAACGTTGAAATATTTTTTCTGAGATAAGACTTTTTTTTTCATTTATGACTTCATTTTGTTTTCATACAAGGATGGCTATGAATGTGGATTTTGTTTTCATTAACATAAAGTTTCAACAAAACTTATTATTTTGCAACACTTTAAAGTCAAGAAAAGAAGGGATTAAAGTTAATTTCTTTGATGTCAGCCCTACTGGATATTTGAGTAAATTTATAAAATTTTCAATTCAGACAAAAACTGTTAAAAATATTTTGTTTTTCACAATCAAACTGAATCTATATAAGGGTTTTGAAATACATAAGCATCACATTAACGTTTTCGACGTTATCTTACGTTCGTAATATAAGGATCGTCATGAAACAGAATAGCTTTTTTGTCACGCTTACATAAGCATATAAATAACAGATAAAAAAGTGGACAATGACTGAAGGTAAACTACGTTTAATAAAAACATAAAAGTCTGCTGCTTGACAAAGATAAAGTTCAGTACGTGATGTATTCTGTTGAAAAAAAACAACCCTTTTTGCACATCAAATCTTGTGGGAAGTCAGATGAAATATGACCTTCATTCATTACAAGTTCAAAACCATAATTTTTATCTTTCAAACAAACTGTAGATGCGATCCAATATCCGCCTTGGCTGTATATGCATTTTTCATAATTTGGTTTCAAAAGATTACATAAAGACGTGCTGTTTAAATGATGCTTCACAAGAAAGGAGACGGATCTAGCAGGAATCTTACACTACAAAAGTCCAAAAGTCTGAAAAGACCAGTTTTTGTCTGAATTTGCATGAATTTTTACTCGGCATTCTTAATTTGCCTGAATAATTTTTAAAAATTCTTGACATATATAGTATGAATATGTATAATAAGGTTCTTGATTTTTCTTGACAAATGTCTTGACAGTATGAACATTGTCTTAAAATTTCTCGACACTTCCTGTATCATCTGATAAGAATTTGGATTAGTCTAGACCAATTCTTGACTGTCTTGAATTTGTCTCGATATGTCCTGACATATTCTTGACATTCTTGATAATGTCTGAATATGTTTTGACACATTCTTGACATTCTAAATAATGTCTTGACACATTCTTGACAGTCTTAAAAATGTCTTGACACTTTCTCAATGATATAAACTTTGCCTAAAAAGTGAACAGACTTATTATTCCTGCAGTAAATAATAATTTTCATTTAATCTTTGGGAATTATACAATTTGTGTTTATGTTAAAATAGTTAACTTCATAATTTTGATGAAGAAAATCCATTTCAATTCAATTCTTCATTGATCATCAAAATGATGATTTCTATGTTCATCTATCCCTCAACAAACTTTTCAAATTGTAGTGGCATGATCAGTCAACTGATAAGTTGTATGGCTCATTACACGTTAACCAGTTATTTCTATTTGACAGTTGCGTGTACTCTGGGGTGCGGAATACCTTAATTTTTGTGTTTGAGGTTTTAGTTTTATTTTATTTTACTAGGGACTTTCGCGCTTTGACTTTTTTTTCTGTATTTTTTTTGATTACTTTTATTCTAACAAGCATAATACCTATTTATTTGTACTTACAGTACCATTTTCATTTAAAACCGTTGATTCAATTTTGTGATCCGAATTCTTTCTGGCTGCTTCTTGCATATTATTAATTCTATTTCATAAATATTTGTTTTATTCGAGCGGCACTGAGTCTTATGTAGACAAAACGTGCGTCTTGTACATATAGAAAATTTCACTTCTGGTATATATGATGATTTTAATTTCAACCCTTTTGCCTTTGCCCCTGCTGATTGATTTTTCATTCTCTGACGGTATCACCAGACAAGAAGTCAGCACTTCTGTGTTGACATGACTTATCATTGATATTGTCATGTTATAAGTCAACTGTTTACAAAACTTCGAATGTTTTAAATAATAAGGCTTTTCAACCTCATGAATAAATTACATCAGCTGTTTTGGGCAAAACTTTAAGGAACTTTTGGTCCTCAATTCTCTTCAAATTTTAGTTGGCTTTTATAACTTTTTTTATTCGAGGTTTACTGACTGATATTTATTGATCACACTTTGTGTGCAGTTTTGCACTCTTTCGTTTTTATCTTACAACAAATGCAGGAATATCAATCTGATAGACGAGATGTAGTTCTCGACTTCCTTGCATCAGGTGAGATTTTGCAAGTGATATCGATTTCTCTTCCGTTTCCATCGGACTTGTTTATAACGAGGAAGATACTGTTAGGTATGATTTACAACAAGATGCACGGTATTTTCCCTTGATATATTTTGAAACGTTATGATTAACAGAACACAACTCTTTTACAATCTTTAGGTAAGTTTCAACTTTATGTACTTTATTAGCTTCAAAAAGCTTACTTTGTCCTTGTCAGATAATTTTTTTCGTGTTTCTATCCTGACAA
Organism: Mytilus trossulus; assembly: GCF_036588685.1. Lineage (NCBI taxonomy): Eukaryota > Metazoa > Mollusca > Bivalvia > Mytilida > Mytilidae > Mytilus > Mytilus trossulus. The sequence continues at coordinate 54,908,139 of NC_086386.1, read as the reverse complement.
GTAATGCTCGCCATTCTCCAGACAATTTTCCTCTATTGGCACTTGTATGGTCAAGTTTTAAGGATTATCGAGCTTTGAATATTTTCGGAATTTTTTACCAAAAGATCTTGTATATATTGGTAAATGATTATTTTACACAATGTAAACAATGATAAAAGAGTAATATTTTTATCCTTTCTGGATGTTCGAAATATAAAAAAAACAAGAAAGCTCTTATAACAATAACGCAAAGACATATGTAAACACTTACACAACTGTGAGAATACCAATAAATAAGAAGGTAACGGTCGTTATTATCTCAATCGATGAATCGTTTCTTCTTTATTGTCTGGTTTGTACTTAAATGGTGTGTTTGTAATTTAATGGCCGTTTAACTCTTTACAAGTCACAAATTAAACACCTTATTGGCTGGCTTGTTACTTCAATGGCCAGATGATTAACACGATTGACATATGCATATTAAAGCAGATGATCGTGAATCCTGCAAGGGTCAAATATATACACCTTTCATTAAGTAATTATAATTCATGTATAATATATTAGGGCTCCATAATTAAGTGTAAAAGTGGGAATCGGAAGGCACTGCTGACTTAATTGTAGGGACTCTAGGGATTGGAAGGCTCTTCTTATTGATTTTGATTGGTGGTGGTTATTTAAGAAAGATGACCTGAGCAGTTAATGGAAATATTCAAATGTATGCATGGTGGGGTCCAATTTAAAGTGCCGTCCGACTCCCCCTTTAGAAATAGACCAAAACAGAAAAAAACAATTTTGATCACTGTACCATGAACATATGATCAAAGTCAGATTACACAATGCTGCCAGTGATATGGAAATTACCACGATAACTTAACCCTGTTCAAAAGTCCATTAACTGAGGTGGAGGTCAAGTGAAAACTGTCTGACAGGCATTGAAACCTTGCAAGGTGTACACTAGTCCAAATAAGAATGACGCCTTGCAAAGCTATTTTATTTTTATTGGGACGCCTTCCTACGACGTTATAACGTCTGGACTTTATAATAATCTTACATAATTACCTTTTTCTGGTTATTGATTCAAAATATGACCAGAAATATAAAATAAATGATATAATAAGATACAATTCCATTTGAGGTTTGCAAATATTTATTTTTCTTCTGCATTCTGCTTTCAAAATCGTATCCCATAATTTCCAAGAAACGTCACATCCGGCGAATATAAAATATTAAAAACGATGGACCAGAATTTGCAGAACGTATGATTTACATTATCCGGAATTTCGGGTTTGTCAAAATTTACCGAGTTTAATCTATTTTCAAAATATGTTCTGTGCGATCAACCTTACAAAAAATAGCTTTTCTAAAAAAGCTTGTCGTATTTGAGCTGATCATGATGAGACGGCGGTTTGTGATCAGTTTGTGGGTATAGTTTTTTTTTATTTGAATCTTGCACTCCAAGCAATTAGAATAGATAGTGTTTTTCTCTTGGTTTTTTATTTTAGTTGTAGTATTGGTTGATCAGGGTTTAGATAGAAGGAAACTTTATAGTCACATATGATAATATATAAAATTATTATGTCAGGTGTGATTTCATACATTTGTATCTATATATAGTAGATCACTTTCCTTTGTTTTGTTAGGTTGGGAATTAGTTGTTTTAAATTAAACTGAACATGGATCACTACATAAGGATTATGAAGGAGAATGTAATCAGATGCACAGCAGTATTCAAACATATTATTTCCATCATAAAATTCATCACGGTACAGGAATAATTATGAAATATTCTAATTAAAACCATTCCAGATCAGCAATGTTAAAAACCGATTCGACTTTTGTGTGTTTTGAAAGGAAATCCAGAAGTGAAGGTTTCTTCTGGAAAGTTTTTTTTTACAAGTAAGTAACTTCCTTCATCATAAACGCTCAAGTTCAAGTTATAACTCTCATGCATGCAAAGAAACATTTGAAGATCCAGTGTGTGACCCTGGTTTTTAAACTTTGGTACTGATGAAAGGAAAACAAACAAAAATATTGCATAGTAATAAAGAACCTGTCAGCTATAGCTACAAAACAAAATGCCCATCATCATCTTAATGCCCATTAATCTCGTGAAGAGAGAACTTTTTTAGTCAAATTAATAAAAAAAAAACAAGAATGTGTCCAAAGTACACGGATGATCCACTCGCACTATCACTTTCCATGTTCAATGGACCATGAAATTGGATAAAAAATATAATTAGGCATTCAAATTAGAAAGATAATATCATAGGGAACATGTGTACTAAGTTTCAAGTTGATTGGACTTCAACTTCATCAAAAACTACCTTGACCAAAAACTCTAACCTGAAGCGGGACAGACGGACGACCGAACAGACAGACGAACGGACGCACAGACCAGAAAACATAATTCCCCTCTACTATCGTAGGTGGGGCATAAAAAGTAATGGTCATTTAATTGATGCTTGACATTAATCTTTATTCTAATGGCATATTTTACAAAACTATTAATTATTTTCTGACAAAACGTAATTGGCTATTTTAGTGGATTCATGAGATTTAATGGCTTGGTAATGTTCTGTTCATGGTATTTTTAAGGAATCTTAATGGTTAGGTCTGCAGTAGTGTTATTCATGTTAAAGTGAAATAAAATTAAACTATGTCAATGGCTTGCGCAGTGATAGAAATAATTGGAATGAGAAATAGATTTAAAAAACGGTTTCGACCGCAATTCAGGAATTATATGTCCTATCGTAAGTAAAAAAATCGTGTAAATCGAACACGAAATGTTACAAGTGGAAATTGTTTTGTATTAGGTAAATATATGAGTATAGATGTATGCAAAAACAAATTAAGCGTTTTAATGTTACCTTGTTATTAAAGGAACCACAACTAATGAAGTAAAACAGGTTTTAAAGCGTTCCCTCAGTTTGAGTTTGTTACCCCGATTTTGTGTTTTGTCCATGGATTTACGAGTTTTGAACAGCGGTATACAATTGTTGCCTTTAGTAATCATATAGCAAAAATTCTTAAAATACGTATTGTCATTTTTTTTATTTTTTTCAAAATTATACATACAATACTGTACCATATTGAAAACTTTCACATTTGTTAGTTTGATACAGAAAGTACCGGTATCTTATACCGGCCTCGTTAAACATTAGATTCTATATTTAAAAAATGTGTTAGTAATTGTTAGTATTCAAAATTATGAAATATATACAATATATTATTGTGTATCAATTAATTCAATATTGATCAATAAAGAGAGAATTTTATTTAAGAGAAAAAATGAGAAGAGAAGAGAAAATAAAAAATAAATAAAACACAAATGCAAAACAAAAAAAAACACAAAAAAAAACAAAAAAATTAAAACTATAGAAAAAGAAATAGAAGTAAAAATAAAAAGTCCTTTAAATTTGGAAATTGGCAGCAGAACACAAAACAAATACAAACACAAAACAGACATTAAAGAATGTATATGCATTTTAGGCACACAACAAGAACAAAAGACAATAAACAATAAACAACATATGTTCCCTTGTCACCATCTTATGGTGTTTATATATATCAACTTGTACAATTCGCTCGTGTATGTAACAACGTATTAAATTTTAGCGAGAGAAATTTATGTATTACTGAAAAATTATTACACCAGGGTTTTCGATATCACAAACTGGTCAAAACATTTACTAAATTTTATCACCGGTATAAGGAAATAATTCGTAAATATAACTCAACATGCAGACATCTTATACGTTCAGGTATTTCACATCCAAAATTTTATGGAAATATTCTTTATAAAGCACAAAAATGTCAGTATTCTCCTCAGAAACTAACAAAACCTTTAAATAGACTTATCAAAAGGGGATATAGTTATGATACTGTTGTCAGGTCATTAAAGATTGCGTATTTTGGCTTTAACATTGATTCACTGATAGGGTCTTTGCATCGGAACTAAACACATTTATTTCTTAAAAAACCAGTTGTTGGCATGACAAGGGGTTATGTTCTTCTCGTATATTTTATGATAGTATGATACTAAACCCCTAACGGGAGGGATTGTACCTGATATGCATATGATGAAGACATAATCTTTCAATCAGTTTAATTGAGGTCTGGAGCTGGCATGTCAGTTAACTGCTAGTAGTCTGTTGTTATTTATGTATTATTGTCATTTTATTTATTTTCTTTTGTTAAATCTTTTGACATCGGACTCGGACTTCTCTTGAACTGAATTTTAATGTGCGTATTGTTATCTTTTACTTTTCTACATTAGCTAGAGGTATAGGGGGAGGGTTGAGATCTCATAAACATGTTTAACCCCGCCGCAATTTTGCACCTGTCCCAAGTCAGGAGCCTCTGGCCTTTGTTAGTCTTGTATGATTTTAAATTTTAGTTTCTTGTGTATAATTCGGAGTTTAGTATGACGTCCATTATCACTGTACTATTATGCATATTTTAGGGGCCAGCTAAATGGACACCTACGGGTGCGGGAATTCTCGCTACATTGAAGACCCATTGGTTGCCTTCGGCTGTTGTTTACTCTATGGTCGGGTGGTTGTCGCTTTGACATATTCACCATTTCCTTTCTCAATTTTATATAACAGTATATTATATAAAACATATATATAAGTGTGAAAAGGCTAAAAACAAAATACACAATAACATTACATAGGGTAATGCTAAGTTGCTTCAGTGTAAATTATTCTTATAATGGAAGCCAGGGGGACCAGTAGAGGTTGAATTTGCAATGTGAAGAGCCTTTGTTTTAAACAATAAATGCTTTTCTAGTATTAGATTTTCTTTTAGATATTTTTTCAGCCCTGCAAAATTTACTTGATTTTCACACAATTTTGATCTATAGATAAAATATTTTGATAAAAGTATTACTAATTTTTTTATTTTAATATTTTCTGTTTTCCTAAATTTCAGAATAAAATTATATCCATTTTTATTGAATAATTATTTGTGTTTGGTTATAAATCCAGTCCATGAGTCTTATCCACAGATCTGCTATTTTATGCAGAAAGTACATGTCATTGTCTATTTTTATCATCAAAGCCAATATTCTTACATTTGCATAAAAAAAAATATGATATTGCGATTTAGAATAAAAATTAACATTTTAGTGTATCATTGAATTTAATTTTATATACTCATGTACTACATAATACCATTAAAAACCATTTTCACGGAAAATCGCGATCGACTATACGATTTTCTTACGGCATGTTTTCTTGCATTTAATATATTGATCAATCCTCATATACCGTCAATGGATGGCGAGACTCCAACGGACTCCGGTACAATATCGATGGAATAGACTAACATGTAGACAGGTTTTCTTTCCCGATGAATCTTAATTAAACTATAAATGTAGCGACAGCAGAGCAAGGGTCTACCGGAGGGGCAAGACGGATATTCTGATGCGTGCGTACAGGAAACAAATATGATTGTTGTTTGTGGCAATATGGTATGGGGCAGAATAACTAACCATCGTGTGTTACCTAATTGAAACCAGGTTCATATACTCATGTTGATGTTGTTCTCTTTTTTCTCAAACAAGAAAATCGTTTTAACCACGTTTTTAGTAGGACAATGCCCGTATTCACGTAACACAGGTTTCGATGAACTTTTTGGAGAAATACCATATTCGGTTGTTGCCATTGCCAGCAATTTCTCCAATTTTTTTTTTTTAATTGATCGCAAGTTATTTTAACATGCGTATGACTTATGAGCATTTTTCTTTTGAGATTTTTTATGAAATGATCCGCTGGTCTTTTCACCTTCCCCCAAACAGTTTTACGCTTTACGTTAACAAGCTAATTAACGTCTCCTCACATAATGTGAGGTCGCTAATAATGCCTGTTCTTGTCTCAAAGTAGTGATACAAGAACAATGGAGCGACTGAGCAGGGTCATATAAGCGTAATGGGGGACGAAGAATAAAGATACAAATGAGTGACGAAAGATACCAGAGGAACAGTCAAAATCATAAAAATCAAAAATAAACTGGCAACGCCATGGATAAAAATTAAAAAAAGGCAAACAGACAAACAAAAGTACACATGACACAACATAGAACATTTAAGAAAAAACATCCAACCCCAACAAAAAACAAGGGTCGATCGCAGGTGCTCTGGAATGGTACGCATATTCTGTTCCAAATCGGGCACCCGTCGTGTTGCTTATGTGATAACAAATACGGTAAATAGTCTAATTCGGTAAGTCACATTTATGACATCCTTATTTGTCATCCTTCAATTCGTTATACATTTAGGATCCGCCAAATTGGTCATTACAAGCCGTTCTTTTCCTTTATAACTAACTTGAAATGTTAATTGTGCTAGATGCCAAGTGGCAGTCCATTTCGTTGTGTTTAAAAGAATTGGTTTAAAGCTGACAATAAGAAGACAACATATTATTGTATTTGTGATTTTTTCTTACCAGATAAAATCTTAATTGCACTTACTCTTTTTATGTTACGGTTACTCAAGAACACAAACATTTTCTGCATTTTAATTGAAATTTTCGATTTTTTCTTATATTTAACTTTACTTTGGAAATTATCTGCTTTGACTTGGAATATATTGCTGCATTTGCAGTTCAAGACATGTACGTTAAACGGAGTAATGATCTGTCGTGTGATAGAACGGACTGGTCAGAAGTGATAGTGATATATTAAGGGTTATAATACGTTGACACTGAACGTTTATAATACTTGTTCACACATTGAAATTCTGCAAATGATGTTTAAACGTATGAATATTCTAGATATTTTAGATAGGAATACTATGAATCTAAACAAGAAAATGATGCAATCATTTCACATTTTCAGGTGTATCAGTATGTGATGAAAAAAATTTGAGAACATTGTATTCAAAAATTAAATTTACCTTGCTTCAAAAGTCTAGTGAAGCTGTAAATGTGTATGTGTGATTTGTTCATACAAAATATTTCGTGATTAGTGACACGAAATAATCAAAACAATTAACAAACTATTTTTTCAGCTTTCTTTTCAACGTTTGTCCAATGATTAGAATATTTAAAACCTGTTTGAATTTGTGAACATAAACCAAAAAAGTACAACTACCTGACGACTCATCTATCAAAAAAGTTGTCCGTGCTTTCCTTACCTGATGATTTTGTTTCAAATATTTTGGACTCATTAGTACGATCATACTTATATTTCTCTTTCTCATTCTGTATTCCTGAAATATACACCCAAATAACATATTATAAAAAGGAGCTACGCTAATAAGTACAGTGTTAATACTTGACACAACAATATCAGATCATTTTTTTTATCGTAATTTGTCGTCCTTCAATAAACTGCTTCGATTCAGCTATATAATGAAATGCCTGTGACTAGTCAGGAATTTGACATTTGTTATCCATTCGTTTAAATGTGTTTGAGCTTTTGATTTTTCTATTTGATTAGTGACTTTCCGTTTTGATTTTTCCAGTATTTTTGTGATTTTATTTGCAATTTCTCCGCATGGCTCATAAATCATCCATCGTGGAACTGTATACATTTACAGAGAATACCACTGTATCGAGTGTGAAAAGATATTCATCCACAAGAGACAGTTAAACTTGCAAAATTAATGTAAAACGCGAAGTTCGCCTAATGTTTTGAATAATTAAAATTTAATTTAATTTGATTAATATGGTGATGCACATGATTTGGTGGTTGATTAAATTTGTCTATATTTGTTTCGAATCGATACTCAGACAAATGCAATCCTTCGAATTCCTTTCAAATTGTTTGCAAAAACATGTGTTCTTTTTATGAGACGTCATCCGACATGGTCGCCTTTTTTTATGACGTCACAATACGAGATTCAGACAAAAGCAAGTAAACTTGACGTCATATTCGAATTTGGACCAATAGAGAACTGAGATCAAACGAATGACATGTTGATTAAATAAAATATTCAACAGACCAGGAAAAGGATAAACTGTAAAAAAAAGAATTTAACTAAAATAAAAAAATATATAAACGAACAGAGTCATATTATTTCTAAACAAAATCAAATGTGTAATTGAAAACTGTACTGTATATATAATTTATAACCTGACCTTTTTCAGAAAATTGGAAATAAGCACACCCAAAATTGTATAAACAACCAGAACGTTAAAACACCTGATTATGAATAAAATCCATCAAATTAAGGATCGCAGCTTAGGGAAACAAGTATCTAGGATACAACACCCATTTGATAAGTTTGGGTTATTCGTAAATGGTTTCACCATATGTTGTATAATGTGATAAAAAAAAAAATCCCGTATTATATTATGTTGAATTGACTTTGATTTAACCATACCATCACATTCCTCGTAGTCGTATTCAACAGCTGGTTCAGGTTTTAAATCATACTCTACGTCATCATACAGCAAATCATCCTCTACAATTATATAAAGATGTTTATGCACACAGTAACGTCTTCATAATAGGCATACATTTCACTACGGAAACATGTATTTCAAAGAAAGCCATTGTGTTTAAGATACGAGCTTAAATGCATGAATTTATTCAGACACTGAATACGTAACACAAAATAATGATTGAATTATTTAGGTTTTTTTAATGTAGATTTATCATTGTTATGTATGTTCAAATTGTTTACCTGGAATTTCAGGGCTGTTATAATACTGTTCATCTTCTTCAGCACTGTCGTCTTCATCAGTGGAAGATGTTTGCTGAAATTTTTGTCCTACTGAATAGAATATTGACATGTTTAACATGTTACAGTTATACGAAGGAGACAGATGGGCAGTCAAACTCATAAATCGAAAATGAACTGACAACGCCATGGCCAGACAAACAGTTGTGAACACGACACAACATAGAAAACTGAAAAATAAGCAACACAAAGCCCACCAAAACCTAGGGGTGATCTCAGGTGCTCCGGAAGGGTAAGCAGATCCTGCTCCATATGTGGCAACGGTCATATTGCTTATGTGATAACAAATCCGGTAAATAGTCTTAATTTCGGGAGGTCACATTCATGAAAGGGAAAAAAATTGTAGTTACTACGTACGGAATATATCCGATAGCATTTGTGAAACGGTTATTCCATAACGGCCAACCAACTCGTGATGGCGTCCGAAAATTTTAACAAGGGATGATTTTAACTTTACCATTTAGAACTCTTGGTTTAATAGTCTTCTTATGAGCAGCAATCCTCTATCAAGAGCATTATGAGAGGAAATGGTAGCACGGGAATATCGTACAATTGGGAGATATATACCCATATGCAGGTGCTACTGGAATGTTGCTACTTATATGAGTGTCTTTGCGTTGTCCGGGAAAATAGTATTCAGTTATCACATCTTTATAAATAAATACATTACTTTGAGGATATACTACAATGTTATATGTCCTTAGCTGCAATGTAATACACCCAAGCCAAGAATGTTGTAGTATATAACGCATTCCCTCCTTTTGGGGGAAATTTCAGAACAAGACCAAAATGGAACACACAATTGTGAAACTAATACAATTAACCCTGTTGATAATGCATATGCCTATCCGAAGGTCTATATTGGAGATAAGTACTAGTACTTGGTCGAGACCTTTGTTGGTTGACAATCCCGATGTGTACACCTCTAGTTAATTAATCTTTTTTTTTCTCTATTGGCATAGCATACAGCTATTGTGTCACTGAAATAGGTTGATACATTTTGTATTTCTTTTCCAAAGATCACATTTCTATATTATTCGCTACGTAAACTACACAATTTATCCACTAGTGCATTATACTTTAATATACTTTATGTCCAAAAAATCTGTACTGTTTATTTTTTTTTATAAAATTGATAAGCAAATAGGAGAATGTGTATCTCTTCAAATAAAGGTCTAAAATCTTAAATTGTAAATTTGCATCACCGGTGAACGACCACGAAGGGTAAACATTGGCCATACGTTTTTGAGTGTGGTGATAAAACCAAAACTCTACAAATGTCATATATATGTAAATTTAAATGTCAAATTGTTTCATTTTTAGGAGCATGCAATACAGGTTTGATCACACGATGAAGTATTAACACGAAAATTTGTATACAGGCTATTTTTCACCTACCTAATCCAATATGTATCTAAAAAATATACCTTAATCTGCCAAGTTTAGAGAAAAACAAGGTCAGCATTTATGACAATGACTGGAAGTTTCAGTTTCTTTGACATTACTATCATTGTAAAGAAATACCTTACTATCTTTTGATTTCAACGAAAATGCAAGCTGACATTTTATTTGTACAAATATATATCTAATCTTTTCTGCTTAATGTTTTTTGAATTTGTTTAATCTTCTTTGGTAATTATCCGTTTTCGTGATTTTAATAAATAAAATTGAGTATGGAAACATAGCATTTGATGATCTATATTTATCTAATGTAAAAATATTTTTGAAATTGGTATAATTAAACTGAATGATAAAAATTAGTCAAAATATGCATTACATGTATTTTGCATAAGTAATCTTCAATATACCTCCAATCAAGGTTGTGCTAGAATTACCACTGAAATCTTTTGGGTAGCTATAGAGTTCATTTTTGGTCGTAGGTGTCGTCAATTTTATTTTTCAAGCTTGAGTTTTTAGACAATATATCCACAATATGATAACTTGAGGGCTTTTTATGTACTTTTTAAGGTCAAGTAACAGCAAATGAGCTTTGTCGCAAATGCTGCTAAAATTGTGCATGAAACCTTGACTCGTTTAACAAAAATTAGAACAAATAATGCATGTTTCTCTTGTATCATCTGAATTATTACAAATTTATTTCATTCAATATGTGTGAATATTTGCAAGGAATACACATTCAATCAGCGAAAATCCTTATAAAGTTTGTCTTTAAATCATCAAATATCTTATTCTACTCCATATATTTCTTTAAAAAAACTCAATTTATTGTTGATATATTAATTTCGGTTTTAATGATAGATGATAACCATGCTTATGGTCATCGACTTCATCTAACGATCAATTTGGTACTTACTTTTATTTAGTGAAAAACGTTTACAATCAACGTGTTACTTCATGCAATGTAATAACCTTTCGATTATTTCGACGTTTTATTGGATTTTATTCAAAATAACACGACTTGAAATTATGTTTACCGTAAAAACGAAGTCTGTGACCTTATCTTCATATTGTGTCGTTAAAACGGAAATTACTGTATCAAAACAAAATATATGTTTTTAGGGAAAATATATGGAGTAGAATTAGAGAGTTGTAGATTTTAAGACTATTTTGAGAATGTTTTTCATCAATTTACAGGATTCAATGTACTTTCTATTTAAAACATTCACTCATTTTGTAAGAAGTCAATCACTTATATTTCAAAGGATGAATAAGATGAATGCACTAATATTTCCATTTTAGGTTGGAGTTCATCAATCCAGATCTGTGTGCAAAATTTTACTAAAATCTGTTACAAAGCCAATTTACTGTTACTTGACCTTTAATGGGATTTGTATAATGAAACATTCAAGACTTTGTAGATTGACCTATTTTAAAATTCCGTCATGATCTTTTTTTGACATTTTATGATACGTTGAAATTAAAGACTCCGTGTGTGGCCAAAAGTAAACCGTTTCCGATGTTAGTTCATCAATATCAACATCGATTCTTCGCAGATTTTTGAAATGATAAACAAATTTCGATTCTTCATCATGTTCATAGATATAGGAAGATGTGGTGTGAGTGCCAATGAGACAACTCTCCATCCAAATAACAATTTAAAAATTAAAACATTATAGGTTAAAGTACGGCCTCCAACACGGAGCCTTGGCTCACACCGAACAACAAGCTATAAAGGGCCCCAAAATTACTAGTGTAAAACCATTCAAACGGGAAAACCAACGGTCTAATATATATAAACAAAACGAGAAACACGTATATTACATAAACAAATGACAACTATTGTACATCAGATTCCTGACTTAGGACAGGTGCAAACATTTGCAGCGGGATTAAACGTTTTAATGGATCCAAACCTTCTCCCTTTTTCTGAAACAATAGCATAACATCACAACATAGAAAAACATACGATAAAATATCAATTGGCAGACTTAACTCAATCAAAAAACGTATGATTACACAATGAACGAATAAATTTGATCTGCGATATCTGAATAAAAATGCATGTTTATCACTCAATAGATCGATTAGATAACACCTATTTTAATTATTTATTAAATCAATTAGGTTGAAAACTAGACAAGAGCCAATATGGATTCAATAGACAAAAGGTATATAAAAAAAATATCAAATAAATATGTTTTTTGTCAGTTTACATTATAAGTGTTTGTTTGTCTCTTTAATTAATTTTGATATATTTGAAGTCTAACTGAGTTAGTTGGAAATTGATGTAATTTTGTTCTTTAAATTTATGTGTCTTACTGATTAAAAAATTCGTTTCTTCGAGACTGAATACTTCTTATCTAAATACTTTTCATCAATACTATATTACCTAAATTCTCTTGCAGACTTCTGTTACGTTCATGCCGTTTTAGTTTTGAAGGATCTGGTGGCGGCTGTACAGTAAAAATAGTTTTTCCTACACAAAATATAGCAGTCAACTCGTTAGTAGTGTACTCATTGAAAAAGATCTGTTCTCAAACACTATGGTATAAATTCTAGTTGTCAATTAGTAATGAACTACACGAGAACTTAGTGATATGTCCGAATTTGAGATGTTTAGTCAATAACCATTAATACCCGTCTGTTGAATAACATATTTCTCTCTCTATTGGAAATAACCATACCGCTGTATATTGTTATGTCATAGACAGTCACTGACCCGATATCACTTTTCATCATGGATATTTTAAGAGTATTTGCCTGATCAATGTTAAAAAAATTCATAACGATCTCTTTAACATGTCCTTGTTACCAATATATACAACAAACATGGAAGGACTTAAACTTATTTCTTTGCATATGTTGGAAAAATACATTTCGCTTGTTAATATTTTTTTATCAAAACCTATTTTTTTTATGTTTTATATCTTATTAATAATATTCTAGTCAATAAACAAACGGAGTCTTTCACCATCGACTGGTTTAAACGGATAACTGTTCATGGTGTTGTATATTTCGCCTTCAGTATTGAAGCCTTTTAAAGAAGCGGTTGTTCTTATCAAATAATTAAGAATTACGTTTTTGGAATGTTGTAAATAGTTTATAAACCTGAATGATTAATTTATATGAATATCTTAAATGTGAGTTTTATGATTGAAAATTCTCAATAAACAATAGTTGTATATTTTAAATTTTGATATATGAAGTCACATTCTATTTTAGATATAAATATATATAAATACATGTAATACTCGTCTAAACACCAACCAAACAATATTAGATCGCAGGCATTCGAACCAATGCTTCTGAGATATCGTGACACCAAATCGTATGCACTGTAACCGGCGCGCTAGACCACACGACCACCCGAGCTTCATAAAAATTATCTTTTTAGTGACCAGGTGTTACCTTTCCATGTCAGTTTTAATCTAGCGTCGTACTACATTACATGATAAATACAAAAAATTAAAAGGAAGACAAAAATTCAAAAACAATCGAAAACGTGTTGTTATTTTAGTTGAAACGGAATAGCAACAATCAGTTACATATATAATACAGTAATAACCCGCAGAGCTCTGTATTACAGTCATAGGATTAATTAGTATATCAGCGACAAGACACCTTAGATAACTATTATCTTTGATACCAAAATTATAAAACGGTATCCGGAATTTCTTACTAGTCACGTGATGTTATCTGGTCCGTTGATTAAAAAGCACATGTTAGATATCCCAAGTTTATTAAAAACAAGGTGCCGCCGTATCGTATTTCATGTTACATTCAGAAAGAAATAGAATGATGTAAAAAAAAAATTAAACGGACCAGATTTGTTTAAACATCATTTTGGCATGGTAAATTGTATACATTTTGCATATTTTGCTTGTTTCTATTTCTTTTAAACTGATCTAAAAGTATTTTCCGATTTAAAGTAAAGACGACTTAAACATCATATTTACGGAAAAGATAATCGTTACTCAAAGAGTTTTTTTGTCATGATAGCCGTAACTTGATTATAAGAAAGACGTAATTTGGCCATGATCAAACCGATATATTTATCCTCATAGCACCTTTTCGATCATTATATGCCAGTTGTTATTTGAAAGACAAATGTATCTACTAGCTAACTAATGAGCACCAGTTAATTTACTTGTCTGCATTCATTCACCATAAAACTATTGTCTGATCGGTTGTCATGTGGAATTTTCGAAAATACAGAACAGGCAAAAACCCAGTTGAAACAGAACAAAAGAATCGAAGCTTTTTGTTATAGGAGGCGATAGATGCCTACTGTACAGTTTACTATAGTAACAAAACATTTTTTTAAAGTTTAATAGAAACAAATCAAAGACAATTTTCTGTTAAATTGCGAAGTGTCTGAGCATCACTGATGAGTCTTATGTAGACGAACCGCACGTCTGGCGTATTAAATTAAATTATAATCCTGGTACCTTTGATAACTTGTAACAACACTGGCTCGATGAAACTGCTGCTGGGCGTATTACCCCTGAGGGTTTCACAAGCCCAGTAGTCAGCACTTCGGTGTTGACAAAAATATGAATTATAGGATCATTTTTATAAAGGAGTAGGTCCGGTCCGGTAATGACCGATTTTGGCCTCGAATTTTCGATTCATCTGACGAAAGATTTTGACCAGTTTTTAAACACTTAACTGTCTATTTGATTCAATTAGTTTATGTGACAGATTATATCTAATTTAACCATTAAAAACGTTCCGATTCGAGTTTAAATATGAAAAATCTACCAAATATGCCGAAAAATGTCACTTTTCAGATGGTTTTTGTCAAAAAATGAAAGTGACCTCATCCGTGTTCGTTCTCAATCTTTATATATGTTATGTATTATCATCAAATACAACTCACATGTCAATATTTAGGAAGAACACGAATGCGGTCACTTTCGTTTCACACGTAAACCGTCTATAATTTAACTGAAATGCTAGAAAGATGAAGATTTCAGTATTTTAGCATGATTTATTGGTGCTAATACCCGATATATGTGCATTGTATTGTCGAAAACAGTCCATATGTATGTAGCAGAAACATTCTACTGTCCATTAAATAACTAAAAGTTTACATTTTAACAATTTTGTAAATCTGCCATATTTTGGGGCCAAAAAGGGGTCTTACTGGACCTTCTCCTTTCTTTTTACAAAACTTTGAATTTTTCGTAAAAATAACGATTTTCTTATTCTAGGAAAATATTACCTAATCCGTGTTTTTCCTTTTTTTTATATTTTGGTCATCAATGCTTTTCAACTTTGTACTTATTTGGTTTTATAAATACTTTGATCTGAGCGTCACTGATTAGTCTTATGTACACGAAACGCGGGTTTGGCGTAGATAGCCAAATTGTAAACCAAATTATTCATGAGTACCAAATTACATAAACTTATATAATATAATGCTAAAAAAAATTGATTTATAGTTTAATTTTTTGGTAAATTCCATGAAGTCAAGTTATCGAAATATAAGTTTTGATAGCAATGGTTTGCTATGGTTATGAAAACAATTGCGACACATATTATGTAAAAAGAAAATGCAGATAATTGAAAGCTTGCAATTCAGTCATACATTATAAAGTTACCAGTTTCCAACAACTTGCATACAAAATGTAGATTTCAGTTGTCCAATCAGGGAATATATGAAAAAAGTCATCAGACAAGATCATTCGAAGGATTTTTGTTGTTGTCAATTTTCGTATAAAAACATGATATTTATATCGAATTTTTTTTTCATTGACCACATATATGTAAGGTACCAGAATGTGTGTAGTTTATTTTCATGTTAGTATTTGATCATAACTAATCATTTGATATGATAAGGATTGCAATAAAAAAAATATGCCTGGAGTTTTTTGCCTAAAATTAAAAAAAAATATCCAAAAATTCAAAACTGACCTTTTTTCAAACAAAATTAAAAAAATAATAAAAAATATACCGTCTGAGATATTTTTGGGAAGAATGCATCAGATGCAATATTTTATAAAGATGATGTTCGTTTATGGAAAAAAAAAATTTGAAGCCAAAAAATGGGTTATTTTTGGAAAAACATCAAATTTTAAATTTCAAAATTTTTACTTTAGATGAAAGAACTTTAAAATGTATTTTGAAACCCTTATAGATAATAGTTTGATAGCAAAAGAAAAACTGGGGACAGACGTGTCCTGTCTATTACAAAAAAGCGGTAAAAAAAGGTTAAACATGGAGTTTTCATCGAGCATTTTTGGCGGTTTTCAACCAAAATCAGAGCAAAATGTTTCCATGGCAACCAACACTTCTAATTTTGAAATGATTATTTTTTTTGTTGTCAGTGCACCATTACTAACCCATGATATGAAAATAAAGGATATCCATGAGTATGCATTTCTCATTTTCTTTGAAATCCTTTGATGCTTACAGAGAATGACTCTTAAATTATAATCCTGTTACCTGTGGAAACTATTATTGACACAACAAATGAATTTTTTTCAAAGTTATTTTTTGTTTGTCGTCAAGTACTTTTATCAAAATTTGCTACTCAAACACAGCTTTTCAGTGTTTGAGATTAATTAAAAAGTATTTTACTTGACCCATATATTTCATGTGTTAGAACTGTGAATTTGATATGTAAGAAACAAAATAAATGTAGCTTTGATTTATAAAAATGAGACAATCATAAGCGAGATGATGTATCAATTTTTTTTAACTTTTTTTCGTTTTCAAGAAACTCAAACACGCCGTAACATAAAAAGGTCCATTCTAATTCTCTTTTCAATGCAATTTTTGCATATTATTTCTTTTTTTTTTCTTAAGTCACATAATGGAAGGAAAGAAACGAAACTCAAAGGGAACAAATAGACTGATAACTTCTCCGTCCGTGGTAAAAAAAAAAGTTCTAATCGGAGGTAATGCAATCATGCGAATGTTGTTATATTTACACATTTTTTTAAATTAAATATTCCGTTAGAAGAGGGTTCTAGCAAAAACAGTTAGTATGATCATTGATATATCTTACACTGTTACGATTATCTTTAAAAGTATGTATCCATAAGTTACGCGTTTCTTCTTTTGAGTGATAACGATGAATCGATCAGGTTTTACATGATGTTTTACAAAATAATGCAGAAATATGTAAACATATAATGCTTTACTGTAGAGATGTGCCAAGAAACATCGAGATTTATGTATAGATTATTACATGGCATTTTTCATATCAAACCCTTTATCGGCCCAAGGTTGTGATATCAGCCCAAGAGCCACAGGCTCGAGGGCTGATATCACGAACGAGGGCCGATAAAGGGTCTGATATGAAAAATTACATGTAATTATCTTTTTATCATATACTTCAGCAGAAGATATACAGACAAGACCTATTAAAATTTAATTTTAGTGTCTTTGCAATTTCAGAAGATATTTACAGACAACCAAAACAAATTCTTTACTTTAATAGTTTTATTGATATAACAAGCATTTTATTTGTTTTGTCACAACAATTATCATGTTCTTCAATAATAATGTCACCTCATTTAAGGATGTATTCTTCTGACTTTTCAGTCTCGTTCAGTCTCGTTGAAATCTCGTTTTTAAATTATTTCCAAAACATATGATAGAAGTGGAAAATATCAATGAATTTTAAAAATATTATAATCAAACATAACTCTGTGAAAAAATTGTGTATTTACCATGAACGGTTTTTGAATAATCCAGTTTTCAAATTTTACGACCATTCAAGTCAGTATTTTTAGTCAAAATTTTGAGAAAATGGGTGAGGGATACAAAAAATGATTTTACAAGAATAATATGCATCCCATCTCATTTTGGTCTTTTCAAATTTCTTAGATATGTATTTTTTCAATCATTTATAACAAAAAAGTTGAATTAATATGCATTTTGTTCTTTAAAATGAGAAAAATCATAAAAATACAAAATTGGCAGTATGGTAAATTTTACACAAAAAAGCATCAAAATATGATTAAACTTTCTTATATTAACACCTACCTATAGTTTTTGTAAGTTAAATTTATTCAGATTGGTCAACTTCATCTTTATGGAAAGTATGAACAAAAGTTTAATTGTGGAACTGTGATTTTTTTCATGATAATAGCCCAAAAATAGGTAAAAATCGATGAAAAGTGAGAAAATCATCAAAATTGGGCATTTTCAAAGGGCCGTAGCAAAAAAAGAAGCACACCACCATATGATTTTTTTCTTCACCAATTGTTTTGTCACAGTCTTATAAACCTAAAAATCAGGTTAAGAAAAAAAGTTTAATTCTAGAAATTTTTGGCTCCTCAGAGGTGTACATCCTTAATATGTCTTTCAAAACATGTTTAACTTAATTCATTTTTGCTCCTCAACTATTTTATCACTTGCCGTTTTCCGCGTTCTGTTGTCGTTTTCAATCAAATTTCCGGAAATGCACGAAATTGCATGTGATAAACGTCACGGAAATTAACGGAAAGGCATGCGATAACATTCCGGAAGCAGTCAATAAAGGTACCTTTATCAGCCCGCTATGGCAATTCTTAGGAATCTGGTCAATAAACACAGTAATCCTTTCATAGCCTTTTGATATTTTCAAATGTTATTGAACTGTAAAATTTTAGTGATATTTTATACAAGTATATGATAAAAAACAATATATACTTTCAAGTATTTAAAATGTATGTATTTTTATTGAATACATTTTTGAAACTGGACATTTCAAATTAGGATAATGAGTTCGTAAAACATGTTAATATTTGTAAAATATATTAACAAATATGTTTCCAATTGAGTACTTATAATTCAAATCACAAGTTACATGTACAGCAAAAAAAAAAATAACAAAACAAAATGAGCTTAAAGCTATCTTTCCAAATGCAAATTTTGTTTATTTGAACTTATTAATAAACCAAATAATAAATACAAACTTTTAATATTGATGAATATTTAGATTGACTAGTATACACGAAAGACTTTGCTTTACAAAGCAGTTTTTTTTTATTATGAAACGACTTCAAACTATACAATAACCAAACAAATCAGATCTATTGCAGTTTTCACGACAAAAATATAACTATTACGCGTAGTAAGTTTTACAGCACAATCAGTGAAAAAAGTCAGTTATAATTAACCTTTAAGGGGGCTCGCGGGTCTGAATTATTTTTTTTATTTGATATAGGATTTCTCTATATTTTGCTATAAATGAACTTTATTTTATACTTAATAGAAAAATTAAATTAAAAAATGTGGTCACCATTCTTTTAGGCTCTTTTTAGCTTTATCAATGATATCTACATTTTAAAAGTCACCTGGGGTCAACACGAATTGATTTTTTGGAATGATTTTTGTACCATATGATGAAGTAACAACTATTAAAGGTAATAAATAAAATTTGTAATGAAAAATTTATGTTTAATTTTTTTCTGAAAATCTTATACCCGCCAGCTTCCTTAAGTCGTATTCAAAGTTCTTCTGCTCTTGATTGAAAGTTTTATGCACCTTAAATGACCATATCGTTCCGGTCTTCGTATCAATAAGGGGGACTAATTAAGAGAAAGAGCATACATAATGATTGCTTAGAAACATAAAATCAAGTTATCAATTTCAATAATTTCATATGTATATATCTCATACGCAAGTATACCATATCTTTTTTTTTTATTTTCAAGTGAAAGCAATATTCGAACAGTTATGTTTAAACTTGATCAAAATGGATTATGTGTTAGTCTTTTTGAAAATTTTCGTTTCATTATCTTTATATTATTTAAATGTCAATAGTGTTTCTACAAAAACGAAAATGTACTTACTACCCTGCTTTTCTTTTGAATGTAGATACTTTTTAGGCACAGGTGCCTTTGTGCTGGTATGTTCACTAGATAGATCTGTAACATTTCAGAAATGTATCAGCAGATATTTAACTTTTCTTTTATTTTATACAATAATCATCATCCAAACTTAATCCCGAAATTAAGATTCAGATTTCCACAGGACATTTGTCTAATATGATATTGGCTTTTCGTTAAAATCTATTCATCTTAAAGCTTATCATGTTGTAATGACAAAATACATCCTTGTCTTTCCTATTATAAGCTTTAAGCGATCTGTGTTAAGATCAAACATGAAAAATGCCTTGAAGTAAACTAAATTATTAAAAAAAAAAGGTTTGACGAGTCCATATTATGGGTCCTCAATAAGTATTGTAAAATATTTTAGTCTATCCAATACCATCACCAAGGTGGACATAAAACATACAAGTCTATTATACATTGGTATTTACATTTTCATGTTTTTGTTTACTTCGCCATACATTCTATCAATTGGACTTCTTTTTTTTTGCTAAAGAAATATTTGAATGGTTTTACACTCTAGTAATGTTTTTGTCCTTTGTAGCTGACTATTCTGTGTCATCCAAGGCCCCGTGTTGAAGGACGTATTTTGACCAATACTAGTGACATGTTACAAATTGTGACGTGTATGCAGAGTTTTCTCATTGGTAGAGAAATGAACTATTGTTTTGGTATTGTAAACATTAATTGCCTTTTCATTGTGGTCAATAGATATAGGAAGATGTGGTGTGAGTGCCGATGAGACAACTCTCCATCCAAATAACAATTTTTTTGTATAAAGTAAACCATTACAGATCAAAGTACGGCCTTCAACACGGAGCATTGGCTCACACCGGACAACAAGCTATAAAGGGCTCCCAAATTACTAGTGTAAAACCTATCAAACGGGAAAACCAACGGTCTAATCTATATAAAAAAATATGTTCTTATCACCCAAACAACGTATATCGAATAATTACGCAATGATAAGTTCCCCATCGTGGTATCGGTATGAAAAAGCTATACTGTTTTATTAAGATTGCGCATTATCAAAATATGAAAAACACTTACAAGATTGATCATGTATTCTCTATTTTAATCCATTTCGGTTATCTTTTGATTTCATGTTAAAATGGGGTCTTTGGTGCTTCTTTATCTTTTTGAATAAGTACATGCACAGGAGAAAGAAATAGGTATACCAAACAATAATGAGGTTTTTTTTTTCGTCAAAAATACCTGCCGATTTCAAAATTGAACATTGACCTGCTGTAAAAATCTCCAACAAACAACTTATTCAAAACCAATACATACTGCACATAACAATAAAAATGCACTTGAAACATGTCATCTGTTTCATCTGTGCTAGGCTAAAGATAATACCAAGCAGATAAGAGTTGGAATAGTATTAAGACGTGAGGTGACTAGTCGTCCTGTAAATTATTGTCACATGACTGATTGGTGTATTATATTGGCATTTAAACATTTGAGATACGCAAGAAACAATTTCGATTACTGTTAAGGTAAATGTTGATTATTAGGGAACATGTAAGAAGGGGGAAGGATTTTTTTTATTCAACTAAACAATTCGAAAAAAAAACCTGCTAATGTGATGGCAACAAACAAAAAGAACGAAGAAAAGACAAAAAAACATTACACATCTTTCAAAAAGAACAAGAATGTGTCCCTAGTACAATCCGCACTATCATTTTTTATCTTCAGAAGTTCGTGAATATGGAAAAGATCTCTAGTTTGGCATTATGATTAGACAGATCATATCATACGGAACATGGGTATTAAGTTTCAAGTTGATTGGACTTCAACTTCATCAAAAACTACCTCGACCAAAAACTTTAACCTGAAGCAGGAAAGACGGACGAACGAACAAACGAACGAACGAGCAGACGAAATGACACACAAAACCAGAAAATATAATACCCAGAAATGGGGCAAAAAAAACGAATACTGGACATCAAGAACCCCACTTAAAAACGCGGTTGATCTAAATTGCTTGAAGGGTAGGCAGATATATCTAAACATACATATAATACGTTGTGTTACTCATGTAAGTTCAAAACCAGGGATAAGCTTTTTCGGTAAGTTATGATCACATTCGATATAAAAAGAAGGTGGCTTTATGGTTACGACAATTATAACATATCTCTCGTCTTTCTGTAAAAAATATATTCAACGAATTGAAACCAACTCGTGATGACATATATAGATTTAAAGATTTTATTTCATCTCCATCACTTAGAATGCTAGAATAATTGATAGTTGCATTGTGTGCATTAACCTTCTAAGAGGAAATCATGAAAGTAAATTCACGATCTTATATATCGTAAGATTTTTTGAGATATCGTCTTGTCAGTGATAAGACCAATGAGGAAATGCTTAAAAAGGCATTTGATTCTGATATTTATCGTCTTATTTCATTCATATTTAACAAGATAACAGAATGTGACAGCTACTAAGATAAGTCGGAATAGTCACGACCAATTTTTGCCTTATAGCCGTTTCTTGGAGAATAACGAAACACTTTGTTGTGCATTTACATTAGACGAATTATAACATTGTTCCTTTAATATTTTGCTCTATGGTACACCAACACTATATTACAACTTTCTCCAGGGTGCGCAAACCAACAGTTATGTGCTAATCTATGGTACATAACTACTTTTTAAGCAGTTGTTCTATAGTTCACAACAACAAAATATTGCTCTGAGGAATATATACTCCGACTTCTCTTGAATTGAATTTTAAAAGTACGTATTGTTATGCGTTTACTTTTCTGCATTGCTAGAGGTATAGGGGGAGGGTTGAGATCTCATTAACATGTTTGGCATTTTTGCGTCTGACCCAAGTCAGGAAACTCTGGTCTTTCTTAGTTTAAGTGCCAGCTGAAGGACTCCTCCGGGTGCGATAATTTCTCGTTTCATTGAAGACCTGTTGGTGACCTTCTGTTGGTTTTTTTTCTATGGTCGGGTTGTTGTCTCGTTGACACTTTCCCCATTTCCATTCTCTTTGGCTGATATGTTAACTTATTATCAAATATTCACCAATTTGAAGGTTCACACCCTTCACTTTTCTGACAAAGAAGCTCACTTATAAAGATTTGAAGAAGTTTTATACATAAAATTGAGAATGGAAATGGGGAATGTGTCAAAGAGACAAGTCCGTTTTAGATGTTACATGTCTTCGCAAAATTTGTGTGTTGGACATGTTAGAGGCATATTTACCTTTTACACAATTTTTCTAGACATAAATCGTACGTTATGTAGTTACGAAGTTGATATAAAACATGTGTCAAAAGTGACGTATTGCCTCAGTGTGTGGGAAATTCTCGCTGCATTGAAGACCTGTTGATGACTATCTGCTGTTAATAGTATTCCCTGGCCTTTCACGCCTAGATTTTGTCTATTCAAACTTTAAACTTAGCTTCACCAAAATGAAAACTTTGTAATGAACCAAAAAAATTAGATTGTAGAATATAGAATGCAGCGCAATTTTATTATTTTTAAAATCAAGGATTCTTAATATTGTATAATTAGCTTATGGGGCTAGAGTATAGTAGAAAAGGCTTGGATATAAACACAAATGTTAATATGTTCAAAAATAAAACAGGGGTTTGGGTAATTCTTATTAACAAGTGAAAAAAGCAGAATTACAGGTTCTTGTATATTGAACGCCAAATAACAATGTGCTTAAGATGATCATGTAAGTATGCTATATTGATAAGGTATTCGTATAACATAATTTTTGGATTCATTTTATCGAGATATTGCACAACTTACCACAATAAGAACCACAGTATGTCTTTGGCCTTGTGTGTGTCATTGAAGGCTTTGGTGGTATCGGTGGTGGTGGTAAAGCTCGATTGCCTATTTGAACAATAAATGTATATTCAAGTGTTTAAAAAAAAAAAAGAATAAACGAAAGAAAAAGTTTAATCTTACTTTATGCATTTGTTTTTAATAATTATGAGCTACCTCCGGTTTACAGAAGGTGATTCCCAGTATAATCAAAGGCTAATGCATGCTGATTCTAAAAATATTTAGGTATTTTTAACTGGAAATGTGCAAAAGAAGCTGCATACTTATTGTTTTATCTATAACTTAAAAATCATGTTAAAAAAGATTTAGAAATTTAACAACGTAAAGCTGGTACATAATACAATGATATTTCATGTAATACAATAGCCACGGACTCGAGCAACTTTAATAAATTATTGAACTTATGATCTATACATGCTATATAGATATAAACATAAACAAAAGTATGTTTTTGGATCAATATTTCTCCGTCAGCTGTGCCATTCATGAATCCGTGGTCATTATTCTAAGAATCTTGATTTCGTTTAAAGCCTCTGATCCCTACTGCATACAAATATTTCATTGGCATTTGAAGAAAATTTACAAAAATAAACCATGTATGGCACGTAGTTTAGAAAGGAATACGATGTTTTTAATGCAATGAATGGATTAAAAATTTACTTTAGGCAATTTTTCTATCGGATTCGCAGAATAGATCAATTTTGTTTTCATGAAATAACCAACTTGTCGCCCTTTAATCAGCAAAAAAACCGAGACCCCAAGTCGATCTCTAACCAAATAACGATGAAAGGCACCTCGCGACAAATATTTTGGATTAAAAAGGGAATAGCGTCCAGAAAAAGGGAATGACGTCCGAAGAAGGGAAATGACGTCAAGAAAATAGGGCATGGCGTCGCTACATGCTAGATTGCTTTAGATAAAAGACTTATATAATACACAAGACAAACAGTGTTTGGGGAGCTAACTCTTACAAAGAAAATATTTAACAGGATAACTTTCAAAAGGACAAACAAATGTTTGATAGTATATGCACAAAACATAAGCAAAATCTATCGCAACCTTTTGATATCTCAAGAAAAGGGAGAAGAAGAAAAATTGGACAACATTTTTTTTTCATTATACAAATGTTTTGTTAAATTCCAACCAGAACATTTCAAAATGTTAAATACTTGTCGATCATATATGTATATATAAGCTCTTTTTATGAGATCCCAGGTGGTCGTGTGGTCTAGCGGGACGGCTGCAGTGCAGGCGATTTGGTGTCACGATAGCACAGTAGCATGGGTTCGAATCCCGGCGAGGGAAGAACCAAAAATTTGCGAAAGCAAATTTACAGATCTAACATTGTTTGGTTGATGTTTAAAGACGATTTGTATATAAATTATGTACACAGCCATGTATCACCATCATTGATGGCGATCCGATAGATACATCTGTTGTAGAGTTGTCACTGACTCAGACGTACTTATAAATATAATTATTTTCTGTGAAGTTTATCTTACATTAATTTGTAGGATCCTTTACTATAGATAATTTAGCTGATCTGTAACAATAACATCTTCATGCCTTATATATCATGTACTGTAGTACGCCGCTAGATTAAAACTGACGTTGAAAGGTAACACACGGCCAGCGAACGCTCTTTTTACCCATGCTACTGTGATATCGTGACACCAAATCGCCTGCACTGCGGCCGTCCCGCTAGACCACACGACCACCTGGGCCGTGTGTTACCTTTCCTCGTCAGTTTTAATCTAGCGGCGTACTGCAGTACATGATATATTTGGCATGAAGATGTTATTGGTACAGATCAGCTAAATTATCTATAGTAAAGGATCCTACAAATTAATGTAAAATAGAGTCACAGTAAATAATTATTTGTATAAGTACGTCTGAGTCAGTGACAACTCTACAACATGTATCCATCGGATCGCTATCAATGATGGTGATACATGGCTGAGTACATAATGTATATACAACTCGTCTAAACATCAACCCAACAATGTTAGATCTGTTAATTTACTTTCGCAAATGTTTGGTTCTTCCCTCGCCATATACATTTGGCATAATGAAAATGCAAAACGTTTGTTATAGAATGTTTCAAATCAGTGCATTGCTCATTTTTTTTCAAACACATGTTTAAATATTTGAAAAATTTCAACCAATATACTTTCAAAAAAGAACGAAAGGCATTTACATCTATTTAAGTGGTTGATGCAAACAAGAAGTAAACTTACCCCGATTTATACCATATGGTTGTCGGCTTACTTCATCATACAATAGTGCCAGAGACTGACAAGATGATGAGGGAGATAGCAAAAGGGAAGATTGTGATAATCCTGAAAAAAATAAAACAGTTATGATTAAATAGAAATTGTTTGTTGCACACGAATAAGATAACACTGAATATACAGAAATACTTTTTAAAGATATATAAATACCGTTTTAAAATGTAACTATTACAATAGAGGGACGAAAGATACCAAAGGGACAGTCAAACTCATAAATCTAAAACAAACTGACAACGCCATGGCTAAAAATGAAAAAGACAAACAGAGAAACAATAAAATTGAGAATGGAAATGGGGAATGTGTCAAAGAGACAACAACCCGACCAAATAAACAAATCAACAGCAGAAGGTCACCAACAGGTCTTCAATGTAGCGAGAAATTCCTGCACCCGGAGGCGTCCTTCAGCTGGCCCCTAAACAAATAAATACTAGTTCAGTGATAATGAACGCCATACTAATTTCCAAATTGTACACAAGAAACTAAAATTAAAATAATACAAGACTAACAAAGGCCAGAGGCTCGTGACTTGGGCCAGGCGCAAAAATGGGGCGAGGTTTAACATGTTTGTGAGATCTCAACCCTCCCCCTATACCTCTAACCAATGTAGAAAAGTAAACGCATAACAATACGCACATTAAAATCCAGTTCAAGAGAAGTCCGAGTCTGATGTCAAAAGATGTAACCAAAGAAAATAAACAAAATGACAATAATACATAAATAACAACAGACTACTAGCAGTTAACTGACATGCCAGCTCCAGACCTCAATTAAACTGACTGAAAGATTATGATTTCATCATATGAACATCAGGCACAATCCTTCCCGTTAGGGGTTTAGTATCATACCATCATAACATATATGAAAAGAACATAACCCGTGTCATGCCAACAACTGTTTTTAGAATAAATGTGTTTAGTTCCGACGCAAAGACCTTATCAGTTACTCAATATTAACGCCAAAATATGCAATCTTTAATGACTTGACAACAGTATCGTAATTATATCCCTTCTTAATAAGTATATTCAAAGGTTTTGTAAGTTTCTGAGGTGAATACTGACACCTTTGTGCTTTATAAAGAATATTTCCATAAAAAATTGAATGTGAAATACCTGGACGTATAAGAAGTCTGCATGTTATGCTATATTTACGAATGATATCTTTATACCGATGATAAAATTTAGTAAATGTTTGGACTAGTTTGTGATATCGAAAACCCTGGTGTAATAATTTTTCAGTAATACAAAAATTTATCTCGTTAAAATCTAAAACATTGTTACATACACGAGCGAATCGTACAAGTTGAGATATATAAACACCGTAAGATGGTGACAAGGGAACGTCACCATCTAAAACGGATAATTAACGATAGGAAATGAAAAATCATCCCTTTTATCATAAATTTTAGTATTCAGCTTTCCGTTAGTGATATAGATATCAAGATCGAGGAAAGGGCAGTGGTCATTGTTAGTATAAGCTTTATTAAAAGTAAGTTCAGCAGGATAAATTTCATTTATATACATATTGATGTCGTCATTATTGAGAGCCAAAATATCATCCAAATATCTAAAAGTATTATTAAATTTGTTTATCAGATGTGGCTTTGATGGGTCTTTGCTTATTTTTGTCATAAATTGTAACTCATAACAATACAAAAAGAGGTCCGCAATAAGTGGTGCACAGTAAGTCCCCATTGGAATTCCAATAATCTGACGATATACGGAATCCCCAAAGCGAACAAAAATGTTATCTAGAAAAATTCAAGGGCATATATAGTATCAAACCATGTCCAATTAACATAGTTTTTTTGTTTATTGCTACTAAAAAATGACCTAAAAGAGTTTGAACGTATATATTCACATTCTGATTTGTTGAATGCCCATTTAATTAGGTGTGTGAATTTTTTCTTAATGAGAATGTGAGGCAATGAGGTATACAGGGTAGAAAAATCTAAACTTTGAACAGATTCAAAATCACCAATTTAAGCATGACAATAGTACACATGACACAACATAGAAAACTAAAGAATAAACAACACGAACTCCACCAAAAACTAGGGGTGATCTCAGGTGCTCCGGAAGGGTAAGCAGATCCTGCTCCACATGCGGCACCCGTCGTGTTGCTTATGTGATTACACATCCGGTAAATAGTCTACTTCGGTAGGTCAAATTCATGAAAGGGAAGAGGATTTTAGTTACGACCTAAGGAACATATCCGATATCATTTGTGGAACGGTTATTCCATAACGGTCAACCAACTCGTGATGGCGTCCGTAAAATTTACGAAGGGATGATTTCAACTTCACCATTTGGAACTCTTGTACAATGAACGCTGTTCATCGGGGTAATGTGTGCATAAAACAAAACTTTTTCATATTCATCGCGTGTTTGTTTGTTTTTCATCGATTTGGTTTCAGACCTGAATTCGTTTCCTGTTGATCGTTTTATGTCTTTTGAACAGCGGTATACTTTAGTTGCCTTTAGTTTAGTGGTACCAATTATATAAATTTCGTTGGCTAAAATGTAACGCCAAAATCAAGTAATCACCTGAATTATAAAGAATAAACTTATATAATGATAAAATCTAAATGTTCCTGAAAAGTATATGTTAACAACAGAGGCTGCATTTATGACTTCCATATTGAAAGTAACACATTCAGTTGCGTTGTCATTAACTCAGACGACCTAAGATACAATATTCCTTATTATATTACACGGATTCATATGCACTTTTGTTTAGTGATGGTTTTGTCTGAGATTACTGTTTAACACAATTATACTACTGTTCGTTTCTCATAACTTGAACATGGTTTTATTTTATGCTTACCTCGTTCTGACTGTGAAAGAACGTCATCGTACAGGCTTTCAAGTTCAATTTCACTTTGCACCCTATAAGGTGGCATTCCATTCATATATTCATGCTGTAAAAACATAGTACGAAAATATATAATCCACAAAGATCATATATTTTTTGGTTGAAAATCGATTGATATAGGAATTTTGGTCCTCAATGCTTTTCAACTTCGTACTTTATTTGTCCTTTTTATTTTTTTTGGATTCGAGCGTCAATGATGAGTCTTTTGTGGACGAAGCGCGCGTCTGGCGTATATGTGAAATTTAGTCCTGGTATCTATGATGAGTTAATAATAACAACTCGATGATTGCTGATACCAATAACAACGTCTGAAGTCGCTGAATTAATCCGTCACAAATACACAAAGAAGTCTGTTTAAATATGTGCTAAATGAAATGTGCAGTCCGTGCAGTATTATGCAGTATCAAGTCGTCATTGCTCATTGTAATTATCATTGCAGTGAAAGTATAAAGTTCAGAGTTATTTTCATCAACTTAGAATTAACCAACAATTAAAATTTAGTTGTGTACGATATTGACCACTTGACAATCCAAAGAACTTCATTCGTTACAAATGCATTGAATTTTAATTTCTCTAAAATTGTAATGTTAATTTTTTGTGTTTCAGCTAGCCATAACTTTCTCAAACCTGTACGTAAACAAAAACACAGAAAAGTCAACACATTTGTTAGCGAGTTGTCAATAAGAAAAAAGCTTCACGAAATATGATTAGACAAATATAGAAGATATTGACGACTGACCTCGTGTTTTCCAACAAAAGCTTGAAGAACAACCAATTAATTCAGAGTGGATGATTTTTAAAATTTAATGAAATTTTGATAAACACTCCTCCCATATAAGCGGGAACATAGCTAATGTTAACTGAAATCTTGGCTATAATACATTGACACAATAGAAATAAAATCCAGCACACATATCCGAATACTATAACGTACAATCAAGAGGGCTCAAGCAAAAGATTGGTGCTATTATTCAAAATTGAAAGATCCTCTAGCAAACGTATGGATTCAGTATTTTGGGCGTATAATTCAAAAAGCTTAACGTTTAGGTTACAAATAAAAATTCAAGAAATTGCATTACAAATGGAACTAGTCCGAGTTCGTTGATAATGAAAGCGTTTCCTACTGTACACAAATCACCTGTCAAGTGCATTCAAAATTTTACAATCTTGAATTGTTTAGACTAGTCGAAAATACTGGTGTATTAAGATCTACAGGATGAAAGACCATAAAAACATATAACAATAACAAGAAAGGGGTTGAGACATAGACACACTTGCGGTGATAATCGTGAAACTTTTAATTATGTAGTGTCGAATTCATTCGAACGATCTAACTAAGTTTGCTTGGTTTTTTTTGTTTTTAAGGACTTTTTATAAAGAGATATATATTTATTTTTCTAAGTGTGTATGTTGTAACCTTTGTGAAAACTAGTTATGACGAAAATACAGAAATGTGATGTATATTCAATAGCACAATGTATATAGGTCAGACCTCAAAATCAAAATATCGACATTAACTTCAAACCGCCCTTATGAAAATATACTTTATTCTTTTGACCGGTTAAATTGTGAAAATTAAAGGTTCTAGTTCGAAGTCGTTCATCCTTGTCAATAACAATATATTCCTTACATCAAGTTCACTTGGGCAAAACGATATGTGAGCATCCCTAGAATGAGGGTCATTGCGTGCCCGAAAATAATCTATAAATCTGAAAACATTGCATATTCCCCGTCTATCTTTCAAAAGGGTTTGAATTAATTCTTCACATAATGAGAACAGGTGAGATAAATAGTCAAAGCGAACATACACTAATGAAGGTAAAAAAACACAATACAATAAGAGGCTATTTATGTAAAGTATAAACATAAATACAATAGTATGTCAAATACAGTTTGTAGTACTGGTTTGACAGAGTCATACCAACATAAAATCATATTATCAAGTTCATTGAAAACACAATTACACAATGTCATGTGGGATTCATGCGGACTATACTCGTGATAAACAAATTTGTGGAATCATTTATCACATTATTTTTTGTTTTTCTGATTTATCATTTGACTTGAGACTTTGAGTAAAACATATATTTATCAGTGTGGTAAAATATAGGAAGGAACACAATAACAATTTTATTTTAATCATTCTATAATATGAAAAAAACACCAAACTTTACCTGACTATAGCATTTCTTTGTATACATTGAAAATGACGTTGAGACTAAAATGACGTTACAAATAAAATCCCTAACGAGAAGACCAACATGGAAAACCTTACTGTATTTCCGTTTCTTTTTTTAACATTAAAATATGTTTGAATATTGAAACGAGCTTCGTCTCCTTTGACGGGTAACACCTTCATCATATAAGATACATTTACCTTTATAGCATTCGTCCACTGTATTTCGGCTGCAAATCGTACTTTCCAGTTCTTGAAATATATCAAACATATGAACGCTTATTCATTAAGTGGGAGGTAATTTATTATTATAATACAAAGGTCAATTGACTAAAAAACAACATCATACATTGTACGTACATAGCATACAAATGATAGTGGTTTGAAAGCTATTTTCTTTTAAATTTTGATCAGCAGCAAACTTAAATTCAAATAGGTTGACACTTCCAGACCTATCTGTTTTAGTCCGACCTTGCTATAAGGTATATACATGACGACCATTTTCATATGAATGACCGGGATAGGATAAAAGTTAGCACTGCCAACCTACTTGTATAGATTAACTGCACTAATTAAAAGTAATATGAAAATAACGAGATATTGCTCTTGCGTCCATCTGGCCAGACCAGTTCTTAAAATGGCCATCAGTTGTTACAACCATCTCAAACTAATGTAGTTTGTTACATCTTGTTCGCACTAATTTGTTCCTGTATTCTTGTAATTATATTCTTAATAGTTAATTAACAAAGGTAGAGTATATTTTTGAACTAGCATACAGAAATAACTTTATCGTAAATTTCCCTTGATTTTTTTTTTTCATATCATGCTACTCGCTTGAAATAGAAAATTATAGTACGCAACTTAAGATGCACGACCCGTTGTATATGTAAAAATCAACGACGTCATTGCAACAAAGCAACAAACATAAAATCGATGGCCTTTCAAACCTGAGGATGTTTCTAGTTTTTATATATCACTGAATACAGTTGTCTTATTGTAAGCTTTGATTATATTTGAGCTGAGGACAAGCCAGCAGTTTGAATAATAATCGATAATTTATAAAAACCATTATGATTCCCAAAAGTAGCTAAATTGTTGATATAATTTTCATCCCAATCATCAATCCAACTGTTGGTTCATCTTTTTAAGGTATGATGTATAAGGTAGTTTTTTAACAGCAAATAAACACACATGTGTGTACTAGAAGTCCTCCAAAGCATGTTACTAATGTGAAACTATAGTTATAAAGACAAACTTTGCTTCATCAATTGTCTATGTAGCGCTATGTATAATACTGTATTTTATTTTGTCATATACTCTGGTATTGCCGATTTCCATACAACTGATGTTTTTTCATCGTCCTCTTTATTTCGCCAGCCTCTTAATTTAAATCGTCCGTTTGTAACTGATTTGAAATAGTGTCAAATAAGAGGATCAGTTGTGCTAAGTTTGTCTTAAACTCCTAACTGATATAAGAATATTGAAATCATGAAAACTTCATATTCAATTATTACATGTAATTTTAAATTACCATATATTCAGTGTATGACGGTGCTGAAAACATTTCTGTCTGTTTTTTATCTGAATGTAACAGTTTGAATATCCAAAGATCTGAACTGTCTTTGTCCTCTACATCATTTACACTGTAACAATAAATACTATTAAAATCAAGCATACAGCCATTCAAATGTCCAGCCACCCTTTATTTGTTCACCTGGTTACATCTTTTTACAAAGAGTTAAATCAGTATTCGACGTTAATACGATGGCACTAAAAATAGTATATAAAAATTGCGTTTATGTTTGAGTGACACAATATGTGATGGCTGGAATTCGCAATGCAAACATTAAAAGTATATCTTGGTATGTGTGGATCAAAAGTAACATAATTTAAACGAAAGTGCTATTGACAATATAACAAATTTCACATACAGCAGAACGTCTTTACATTTTAGAGCATTGAAGGTCACATTTCATTTGTGTTGGATTCATTCTTTCCAATTGCTTGTTGTTTCATTGTAGGTTGTTTTTATTTTGTTTGTTTTCCCATTTAAGTTTTGGCAATGTTAATGTTTTTCTATGACAAACATAATATCGGTTTTCTATCTTACTTCAGAACTGAACACAGTCAATGTAAAGATCTCATTGTGATATTCGAAGATCTATAAAAAGGCAACAGTAGTATACCGCTGATCAAAACTTGTAAATCTATGGACAAAAAAAACAAAATCGGGGTAACAAACTAAAACCGAAAGAAACACATTAAATATAAGAGGAGAATAACAATACAACATTAAAATGTAACACACACAGAAACAGACAAAGCATTAGACAAAATCCGATGAGAATAACAAATATAACATCAAAACCAAATACATGAATTTGGGATAGAAAATTACCGTGAAATGACTTATAGTAATGTGAATTCACACTCAAATATAAAAGAAAGCAAACGACACAACGGAAACACAACGTTAAAATGTTACACACACAGAAACGAACTATGATAACAATGGCCATTCTCCTGACTTGGTACAGGACATTTTTAAGGAACAAAATGGTGGATTGAACCTGGTTTTGTGGCATGCCAAACCTCTGTATAATTGTTTGTTCCGATCCTTGATATAGTGTTATGTTAGTATGTTGAAGTGAAAAAAAAGTGCGACAAATCAATAAAATTAAAACCAGTTATTTTTATATACGAGATATATTATCATTTTGTATATAATTGACTATAAATAGCTGTCACCTGTTGTATTCCTTCAAGGAAAATAAATGTTTTGGCTCTGAAGAAGTTTCATTCTTGAAGCTGTACACAAAGCCTTTGTATAAAACTGTAAATTTCTTATTCCCTATCAAAAAATATATTAAATGAGTTATATGTGAAATATGTTTATCAAAATTCATGTAACATTTATTTTTATGAAATAGTATGATTTTTTTATATATGTATTTAAGTTGATCCTTGTTAAGGTAAGGGTTGAAATAGACATGAGCGTAGTCTGCTGACATCATACATATTCATATAAAAGCGAAAAATCGTATTCATGTAAATGTGGTTAATACAGATATACCTAATACATACATTGCTTAAATACATTCGGCCTCCTCAACCAACCATAGTGTGCGCCCTTGTGTTTTAAAAGGCTTTGGCAATCTGTAAATATAAGACAAATATAATATTACACATGCTACATTAATTTTTGTTTACGTATTTTTTTACCCTATATGATTTTTTTCAGTTTATTCTGTTTGAGTCAATCGTTCAATCAAAATGCATTGGCTTGGTCAGTATCATTGCAATTTGTTTTTAATATTAGCACTTTGTTCTTTTATCTAATTATAACTTAATCGCACCCGCGAAATTAATTTTCCAATATGCGACAATGATAGCCATTTCGGGATACAGACTTCAGAAAGTTGTTTGTTTGTTAAAGAAACCTTGGTAGAATTAAACATGTTGAAGAATAGTTATTAGGACAGTATTTTTTGTTTGTTTTTCTTAGTGTAATTTGTAGTTATTTCCAGGCCATGATTATCAATTTCCATTTAGAAATACGTGTCTTATTCTAGCATTTAAAAGACATCTCAGTTCAGTTAGGGCTGAGTAAACAATTTTTTGACCTTGGGTATAATGCAAAATGCACGAAGTCAGTAATAACAAAACTTAACGGGCCCAGGGTTAGCTATACTCTCAATTCTGATTTCGATGTTATGCTTATAAAATGGCTCACCCATCAAATCTAATGGTTTATAAGAGGTAACCGGTGAGATTACGAATCACGTACGAATCACGGACGTATCACCTACTTTGCCGTATGACACGAAGAGTTATCAATAGTTTCAAGTTAGGATGCCTAAGTGTTCATAATTATCTCGTTTTGATTAAAAGTATTTACTGTCTGTTTAATTCTTCTTGTTTTGTATGTCGACTCAGTCACTGAGCATTTTCTGGAGGGAGACTGAACGAAAAAATGGCTAGAATGGAAGAGACAAACATAATTTCTGACTAGAAAATTGAACATGCCCTTCCTTGAACATACCCTCCCCCCAGCTCTATTTTCAATTTAAATGTCTAGTCCCTTAGTTCAAAATTTCAGCCATAATCATAGATTTGCCTGATTTTTTTCAAGTAGTCATATATCATGTATATAAGCCTGAAATTAGCGGCCTAGCTATATAGTAATAAGGTTAGATTTTCAAACCAAGTCATGTATTTGACAAGTTGAAACATTCAAATGTTTTCATACAACTCATATTAAGTCGAATCCTATATTGGTATATTCAGTAATAATGTTTGCATGAAAAAAAAATGATTTTGTATCTATCATGTCTATATAACCTTTCAAATCAACCCGAGTTTTCCTTAGCAACGCAAAGTTAGTTTTAAGTTAACAGTTGAAGAACATTTAAAAAGATGTTAAGTATTCCTGAGTGTAATTTTTAAGCTTGAAACGTGAAACAAAAGGATATTTATCAGTACCTTAAGTGCAGATGTGCAATTCTAATTTTTTAGTTTTACATACTGTATCATAATCTAAGATTTTTTGCTGCTAGCAACAGCCTTATAACATGTACCCCCTCCTTGTTTTCACAAAAAAATAATTCTATTGTTATTTTAAAAAGAAAAACAATTGTGCATGATCTGATGAATAGACAATTATATTTATGACTATAAGGTTTCAGTTAATTTCCGTTTTTTTTCTTCCCCAAAGATTAAATAATTAAACATAAATAAATGGAGAATGTGCACGTGTCCATTGGCATGTGGACTCAGTTGATTCCCTCGCTTACATATAAATTTATACAGAGACATATCTTGAGAACTTTAGAAGTGACGCTATTAAAATTTGAACTTAAACTGAGTTTAGTGGCAATAATCATTATAATATGCATTATAATATTGAATTGAGACAAACTCAACTTAGAGATCGGAAAC
Organism: Mytilus trossulus; assembly: GCF_036588685.1. NCBI lineage: Eukaryota > Metazoa > Mollusca > Bivalvia > Mytilida > Mytilidae > Mytilus > Mytilus trossulus. Next base: position 54,872,161 of record NC_086386.1, on the reverse strand, counting down.
AAAAAAAATAGCATGTTTTTGTAATTGTAAAGGAGCATAACCCAAGAACAGAAAACGGAATTCACCAAAAGTTATACTGGGTCTGTGTTTTGTGGTAATAAGCATTGTTTGTAAGTTTCATAACATTTGGTTGAAGCAAACTAAAGTTAGAGAACGGAAACGAACAATTCAGCAATTTTTCCTTTTATTTAGGAGCATAACTCTAGTATCAAGTGGCGCAAGCAAAATCAAACTCTACCTGTGTTTTTTTATGATAAGCATTGTGTATAAGTTTCTTAACATTTGGTTGAGGCAAACTTAAGTTAGAGATCGAAATCAAGTTTTGGGAAGTACAGACGGACGGACCTATGAACGTATGTATAGACGGACAAGGGAACAACTAAATGCTCGTTCCGGTACACGCTTTTAACTACATACATGGAGCACAAAAAATAGTTGAGAATTGTAAGAGTAGAAATTATTGATGTGTAAACTTGGCTGTTGACTTTTTAAATTTACATAAACGTCCATGTTTTAACCCTTTAGTCATGTTAGTTGTAAAATAAATTTTATGCAATAAAAAGTAGTACCATTCATATTATGTTTTAAAACATTGAGTAAATTGGTGCATATTGTACACTGATTGTTAAATTGATCTACATATGGATATTTTTCAACTGGGGCCGACAGGATAAGGGGTGATAACTTATGGTTCTTTTACAGTGCTATTTCTAATCTAAGACAAAAGATGAATATATCATGAAAACATAGAATAATAACATATCTATCTTTGGGCAATCCGAAAAATGATAGGAGTCTAGTGGTTTTAGTCATTTTGTTCAATGCATGTATAATAAATAAGAAGGTGTGGTATGGTTGACAATGGGACAACTCTCCACTCAAAAGACCAAAATGACACAGAAATTATCAACTGTACGGCCTTCAACATGAGCAAAGCCCATACGGCATTGTCAGTTATAAAAGGCCCCGAAATAACAATGTCAAAAGATTCAAGCGAGATAACCAACGGCCTAATCTTCGCAGAACAAAAAATAACCAAAAAACAAATATGTAACACATAAGCAAACGATAACAACTAAATTCTAGGAGTCGGTTTCACAAAAAAACTTACGACTAAGAATGATCGTAAGAATACTGAATTGTTCATGACTTACGATCAATCTTAGACGTAAGTTTTTTTTTGTGAAACTGACTCCATGCTCCTCACTTAGGAAAGGCACATAAATAGAGAATATGGCAGGTTTGACATGTTAGCGGGATCTGAAACCTCACCCTAACCTCGGACAGTGGTGTAACAATGAAAAATAAGAACGAACTATACAAATCAGTTAAAAAAAGGCTAAGATCAATAAAAATACAAATATTACAAATAAGTGGACGTGGCTGGGTACATGTACATTCAAAAAACAAAAAGACATTGAAGCTTTTTGTTCCTCATTATCTAACAGATACAAGGTGTGCTTCTCTTTAGTAAGGAAATGTCTTTTCTACATCCTTTGAGAAGATACACAAAATACAAGTTTAATGTACATTGACTAACAAATACAATGGAATGGACTGAATAGGGAATGTGTCAAAAAGACGTGAATTATTTTTTTTTACAAAAATTAGTTATGTTCTCCTTTTATTTTATATAAGAGAAAAGATTCTAAAAAAGAAAAAGTAAAAAGAAATAAAAAAAAAAAAAAATATTCACAGAAAAGATAGTATTATGATTTTTATTTTTAACTAAAACTTTTATCATATTGTAATGTCAGCTTTTAGCAAGTAGCAGCTGATCAGCTTATATACGAGATTAGACGCATATATTTTCGTTTTAAGAAATTAAGCATGCATCTGAAATGTATCTTCGGATTTGAAAATCGAATTTTGTTGAGATTATTATAAAGTGTCATATTTTTGCTTCTTTGAAATTTAAAAAAAAATCAAATTATTTCCTGTATAATCCATTGACAGGGTAGGTAATCTCGGTTCTAACTTTGTTTTCACCTGAAATCGATTAAAATGTCTAGTTGCCATTTACGTACTATGTACACGGATACAAAGGGTTATATATTGGTAGGGTCTTTATCCATTTAGTGTTGTTGAATGTACAGTTTGATGGTTGTTCTTTGACAACACGTCATTGCACTTTTAAAAAAATGATGCAGAATCACATGTTACTTTGCCCGACTTAAAAAAAAACCGTAAACATGAAAAAGAACGAAAAAGCTTTTTTCCTTCCCGGCATTGAAGTTTTGTAAATCAATCAAGATCACCTGAGCAAAAATAAGACGTTCGATCAGACTTGGAAATGCAAGTTCGTTCCGGTCCTTGGTTCACATATTATCAACGTTTCCGTAAAATCAAGGAATTTTCAGTGTAGAATTATTGAATTTTAAACATGAGCAGACGCGAGTACCACGAATTTATTTAAAACAGTGAATTATTTCCGTACAACAAACAACACATTGAAATATCTATGTAGTATTTGCGTCCGCTCATAGTAAAAAATTGCTCAAACGGACGGAAAAACTTCGGATTTTCATAAAATTTACGTTTTATATGAAAAAGAGAGAGGTATTTAATATTTTTTTCACACGGAAAAAGAAATTTATATTGATTTTTTGTTAGAAGAGACACTATTCTCCTTAGAAATAGACATGTTTCTTGGATATTATGAATTCTAATTTCAACGAAAATAGGGGGCCAGTTGCAATAGCTTATCGTACCTTCCCGGACCGACCATTTAACACCAAGAGGGGGCTGGACGTGTTTATTTCGGAAGCAATATATTTGATTCTGAATTTTGAGAAAAGAGTTAATCTGGCCAGGGTAAAAAATAAGGAAGAAAAAAAATATCTCTTGGATAATTACCACAAAAAATAATGTTAGATTTGAAAAAAAATAATTTGTCGCGCCGCAAGAAAAACCTTCAAGTGAAGTGGTCGATCCCTACTTGTTTAAATGTTTATTTTAAACAAATAAATATATTCAATATCTTCTATATGTTTTTTCTATCAAACACCTGCACCGTGATATTTAAAAGATTGTCCCCATGATTAAATCATGCTATCATTCCACGTGGCTATTAAAAGTGTAGAAGGTGATCACTACAGGTATACATTTATACGTACTGTTTCGTTTCAATCCATACATAGGCACTTCCGGTATACAAGTTAAAAATTCATAGTCTTATATATCCATTTTTATACTTGAAAGCGCGTAATTTATCATTGTTTTCTAATATAAGAAACTTTGTGAGGTGTCATGGGGTATTTTAGTCGATTTTTCGATTTTGAGAACTTTATCCAATATAAAAATCATTGCTCCCAATGTGTTCGTTCGTCATTATTCATCGGTTCTATTGTAATCTACAGGTTGGTTGAAAGTATTTGTACTGTTGAAGGTTGATTTTTTATAAAAGATTGTATGTCTAGAGAACTTTAGAAAAGATATCAAATGTTAGAGGTTCTTGGAGCTCTCTACCATTTTTCCAATGTTCGTTATTTGTTGTGTTCTGTTAAATTCCATGATTTTCGCGGCATGTATACTTTGAACATACACAAGTGTATTTGCTATAATTACGAGTGGAAAACAACACAAAAAGATCCCACGCTTACAATTATTTCGCAAGACGTGCTTAGATGTCATTGTAATGTTCATTGTTTTTTAAAATTTTAAGTTATTAGTATAACGCTAAATGAACACAATTCACGTTATATATTGATATACATTATCCATATTTATGAATAAATATATACATATCAACATAACAACGTTATGTGCGTCTGAAATCCCAAGTATTTTATTAATTTACCATCACATGGCAAATCAATACAAAAACATATGAATGTCATTCATGTTTTAATTCTCAAAAGAACAAAATAGACAAACGACACATACTACAATAGTCAAGTTTATCTAAAGTCACCAGTGTTCGGTAGAATTTGAACCTAACTTATATCAGCACTTCTTACTCCATTAACTGATAATTGAAGTAAATAAATATAAAAAAAGTAATAACTACTACTATCATCTGTATGTCCTTCAAACACAACAGTCCGCTGGGTGTGGTTTGTGGTAATAAACCGTTTATTTGTGAAGTATAATCATGCAAAATATCCTTCATACTAGATGTTTTGATAATGTAGCTTTTTTGAGATGTAATATCATTAGGAACGCTAGTGAAGATTTACAGCTTAGTTTGAACAAACATTGGAAAAGAAAGTGGCAGAATATAACCTCCACTGTTGACAATGAAAACGGGATTTAAGTCCCGTTTGAGCAAGGACGCTTTATATTATAATTTTACAAGAAACGTTCTGCTATTTATATCAATGAAGTTGAATTGAAATAAAACAGTATTTCCGTATAATTTTATTTGCATCATTTCCTTCCTTAAACACCAAGAAATATAATATGTAAGAAATGTTGCTTGCTAAAAATTCCTGATAATCAATTGTATTTTAGTTTTATGCATTGGCACTCTCTAGAGCATCACTATCAGAAAAAGTATCAACTAGTTCAGAAAAGTTTAGGAAAAACATATGCAGCAATTATTTACACTTTAGATAAGGTTGTGAGATAAATGATAACAGAAGTATTCTCTGATGTGAACTTAAAAACATGTACATCAAGAAGGCCACTGTCAGGTATATTTGGCACAGTATTTTTTTTTAAATAGATCACCAGCCGCGTTCATTAGCGCAATCAAAACATATTTCCAGTAGAAATCAGTATTTTCCTCATGAACATTGAAAAACGTCATCTAAGAGAACGCGTTTGGTAATTTTGAAAAAAAAAAAAAAACACACAGTGCCAACTTGATATTACGTCGTTTTAGCTTAATTTTTTTATCAGAGTATTTACAATGGTACTAGTATAATACCTATTTTTTTGCATGGCTTGTTTGGCTGTTCATACCCTACTGGGGAATACATCATTAGGTGAATTCATCTAAAAACACCAAAACCAATTAATCCATTTACAATATCTGTTTTCTTTCATCTGGAAGTATAAAGTTAAGTAGAATTAAATCAACACTATAGACTACTGACCATTTCAAAACTCACAGTATACTGATTTTTGAGTAGAAATAAGAAATACTACAACAATGTAAAAACTAATGAGGTGGATACACAAGACTAGTATTTTATCTTAAGGTAATTCATAGCTATCTATCAGTGACCAAGACACAATAATATTATCAAATACATATCACACAAATGCCTTCCATGAAGAGCAATTTCAGCTGCAAAGTGAGCTAAAAAAGCGTTGTGTTTTCACAAAAAAAGTCCAGTAAGGCGAAATGGATTTTCCTTTGTTTATGTGGTAAAATAAAATGAGTATCATACTATTTGCTGCCTTTTGCACATACGTTCAAATACATTTCATGAAAACTATGTTAAATAGCTGTTATATTGGTACAAATACTGTCCCCTTGCGTATCTCGTACAAATCAATAAGTATTTATAAAGAGTGCTTTACATAATGGATCTTGTATGTCATATGTTATCTTTAAATTTATATATTTACTTTAAACACACTGCAGTGTTGAATCCGATTAAACGAACAAGATCAGGGACAAAGAAGAACGTTTTCATTGAACAAGTTATACCACAATACATATTTTCTTTTAAAAGACATAAAACCAAATGGGTCTAGTGATATGGCATTTCAATCATATCAGACAATGATAAACTGTATAATTGTATTTCTTTAAATAAAATGTATTACTTAAATACTATGTTGATACAAAGTACAGTTATCTCAAAATGTGAATTACATGCTTTTTAGAGCCGATTACATATTAAATTTAACGACAGAGTTTTGTTATGATATTCGTGTTTATTATGTACACGATGTTCAAATGTGGTGGGTTGTTCTAGGAACAGTATTTTCAAACTCTTAAAAAAAAAATTTTTTTTTATATTTATAACGGTTTTAGACATACTGAAATCAAGTTCGTCTGTGAAAGCAATTATTATAGATTCTTTATTCTCATAGCCAAATATTTTCATGACAAAAGATGAGAATTCCAAATGCACAACAGATCAGAAAGAACGTTATCGCAACTACCTTTTATATTTGGTACTAGTATACTTAGAAAAACTGTTTTTTATTTCTTCACGAAATGTCTTTTTCACTTGTGTTAATAAATACATGCCAAAAACTGTCCTTCTAAATAAATTCATAAAGGTTTACCAACCATCAATATTAAATACACATACTGCTATGGCGATGTTTAATCATTCTTATGCGCATTCTAGGATTATTCGCGTACCTTTGGTTCAGAGGTTATAATTCGGTAAATGGTATCAAATGATTCAAAATACAAACTTTACACATGCCACTTAGAAATTTACAAATTGACACATTAAACAAAAATGCAGTTTGAAATACAATAAGTTGTCTCTCAGTTAATTACACGACGCGCAAATGAAAAGTTTCATTTTATTTGTATTCCTGAATCTCATGTTCGATTATTTTTATTTTATATCATGGAGATAATGTATCCAGCATTATCTTTTATTTGCTGACTCAGATTTAAAAATTATGTTTCCCCGCCTTGAGTATTTGACTTTTTTATTTATTGTCAAATAAGTAATGAACAGGTTTTCCTGATTGACATGGATTGCCAGTCGTCCTGGCGCAGGATATCTCCGAGTACTACGACTTCCTTTTCACGATGTAGCTAACATTGTTTAAAAGGGAATCGAACATCAAAACAAACAAATCTAGATATCTTTATTTTTTGTCCTTTTTTGCTGTATCATTGACACATACCCAACATCTTCTTTAATTGATACATATAACCACATGTAATGATAACAAATACACTTACACGTGCATATAGAAATAATAACCGAAAATAAAGTATGCATAGTGCATTTATTTATGACACACACGTTTACATTAGGTATCTCTAATCATTTTCTCTTGACGTTGTACTCATATTCTTTCATTTCAGTTTTTTTCATCGCACCTACGGAATTGTAACTACGGACGGTTTCATGGTTAGGGCAATTATTTCATATGGGAAAGTTATAGATAGATAAGAGTACTGGAAGATAATATTTTAAAAGTGTAGTAAAATTATAAAGAATAGATTAACTAATTTCTTCGTGAACATTTCAAATATGAGGTCTTGTGGGTAAACGGATAATATTCTTATATATAATTATGTTTTATTAATCTTGATCGCAGACGGAAAAGGCAACAACCTTTTCGTGCATTTTGTGGGCTAACAGATTGATGCAGTGATGAATGAATATGTATTGTGAAAGAATTCGACATTCTGTTTTGGTTATATATTCTTCAAAATTGACATTTACGAGTTTCCATAAAAAAAAATTGTATAATGAAAAAAATCTTAATACTCATATTATGTTACCAAGGCGTTAAATAATTTCAATCAATCTAGGACGATCCTTACCTGGTATGCAGTAATACCTTTATAAGATATAATTGTAATTTCAAAGGTATTGATCAAAATGTATTTGTTTAAACCGTTTTTCTTATCTAACCACTTCATAACAAAATACATACACTAGAGGAATTTTATTAAAATTGTTCGATATAATATAAATCTTATAAACGTAGGTAGACATAAATCTTTAGATCATGTTAGATCTTATTGATCTTCATTTTTAGCGATTTCTGTTTCGTTTGCATAACATTCAAGTGTTGTCAGAAAATACATGAAAACAAAAAATGTAAATTGTTATTATAAATGTTTGCATACTATTCAAACTATTCAGTTTCCTACGAAATACGAATTAAACGCAATGTTGACGTTATAGCACTTGTCATTCAAACATCATGTACGTTTTATATATATCTGACGTCGCTGGTGTGTTTACTAAGTTTTGGCCGAAATATGATTTAACTAATATACGTGTTATGAGTGATGTTTTTGAGCATATATTTTGATAACAGTACTGGGCTACATAGATATAGGAAGATGTGGTGTGAGTGCCAATGAGACAACTCTCCATCCAAATAACAATTTAAAAATTAAACCATTATAGGTTAAAGTACGGCCTTCAACACGGAGCCTTGGCTCACACCGAACAACAAGCTATAAAGGGCCCCAAAATTACTAGTGTAAACCATTCAAACGGGAAAACCAACGGTCTAATCTATATAAACAAAACGAGAAACGAGAAACACGTATATATTACATAAACAAACGACAACTACTGTACATCAGATTTCCTGACTTAGGACAGGTGCAAACATTTGCAGCGGGATTAAATGTTTTAATGGGCCCAAACCTTCTCCCTTTTTCTGAAACAATAGCATAACATCACAACATAGAAAAACATACGATAAAATATCAATTGGCAGACTTAACTCAATCAAAAAACGTATGATTACAGCCTACACTTAAAGACTTCTCAAAATCAAAACAACAATATATAACGTCCAAAACATCTGTGTTAACGTCGGAACGATGGAATATTTAAGCAATGATGTGGTTTACGATTTGCAAATACCAAATTTCTAATATTCTACAAAGTATAAATCACATAAAAACCCACCAGATTACATGTTATACAAGATATGAATATCCCCCTTTATGGTAGGTCAGTCGTTTGTCATTATCGTAGACAATCAAGTATGATAATTTTAAAATGTGTACATTGTACAGTATTCAAATGAAAAGAACAGCATACGAAATAATTCGCGAAAAAAAAACATTTACAAATAGTAATTATTAAAAAACCGACAGATACGAAATATGTTTTTAAAGGTCAAGCAACATCCTTTTGATAAGAGGCATTTGGACATACACTATCACGTTGTAATCAAAATAAGAATTATAATGTGTGAGAATGGTACAAGGACAAGATTTTGTCACTGAGAATAGAATGTAAAGGTTAATTATAAAAATTATTATTATTTCTTATTGGCAGCACTACACTTCATGTATATCTATGTGTTAAATGTAATAAATTTTAGATAAAATATCCTTAAACTAAAATACAATAAAATATTGGTACTTATTTTAAATTCTATCGACATTAAGCTTTGGAAATTTCAATCTGCTGCTTGTCTTAGGATGAAAAGAAGTAACAACAAATGGCAACTCTAGTACAAAAGAATGTGGGCGATACAGATAAAAATCTTCTAATAGTACAAATCAATGAACAGTCGTGTCAGGTTAAAAATTTAGAAAGTAAAAGCATTAGTTAGTGTTGGTTTTTCTTCTTCATAAAACATTAAAATAAACGGCCGATTAAGCTACACCAATACTACAGTAGTTTTGCTAAAGTTTACAACCATCGAAAGTTTAATATTAATATGCTACAATATTGATGTATTTAGTACAGACAATAACAGGAGGTCACGAGTATTTAAAATATTATGTTATCCTCCAAAAGCACATATATTCTATACATCTTTTCTGTGCCATTTAATATTTGGCTTCGAAACTAGCGATTTTCTTTTGTTAAAAGAAAGTTGAAAAGGAATTCGATTATTTTATATAGATCTTAAAATTGACATTTCAGATTAAGTTAACAGAACCAGCCAAACTTAAATTTTATTAGCAGGAAAACATTTTATCTAGACCTTCATTGCTGTTTCAGGACCTACTCATTGCCACCGGTAAGCAGCGCTAAGAAATTGCATGCAACCCCTCGCCACAACTTTTTTTTAAATAAGATGCAAAAGTCGGCATTCTGAGTGCTTTGACTATGATAAATGAATAACCAAAATTACTATTTCGTACTAAATTTTTGTTTTATCACATTGAATAAGACATTATTTTTAAGACACTACTACAATTTAACCTCTTTGTTATAATCTATTATTTTATCTGAGTTCATTGAATCATACTTAGCTTCATAGCTGAAATCATTTTCATTATCTCCATTTATTTTCAAATATGTAGTTTCAGTTTTGCCAAAACTTAAGCACTAATAATAAACATAGCAAATGTATGTATAGGCGTCGGTATCTAATATACAACCTTTTTAAATAGAACTCATTCAGCATGATTTATGGATTACCTACAATATATGAATCACGTATTTTATTTTATTTTTGTATTTGTACAGTGGTAAAACAAACCTCATTAAATTTTATAGTATTATATATTTTATGTCCAACTTATTAGGGGTAGTATGGCCAATGGAATTCACTCAAAAGGAAGGGCAAGTTGTACGTACAATGTAATTAATTTACATTTATTCAAGTTTTAAAGATAGCTTAAGAAAGCATACAATTACTTTCAACTAGATGTGCTATGGATGTCTACTAATAAATGTATACCATATAGTTATCAAAGGTACCAGGATTATAATTGTGTATGCCAGACGTGCGTTTCGTCTACATAAGACTCATCAGTAAAGCACAATAAGTACAAAGTTGAAGAGCATAGATGATCCAAAATTCCAAAACTTTGTGGCTTATACGGATAAGTTTTAGCTTTACCAAATATTCAAAGTTTTGCAAAATGTTTTGTAAACAAGAAATTTATAAAAATGACCACATTATTGATATTCATGTCAACACCGAAGTGTTGACTACTGGGCTGGTAATACCTTCGGTGACGAAACGTTCACCAGAAGTGGCATCAACCCATTGGTTTAAATAATTATCAAAGGTACCAGCATTATAATTTAGTACGTCAGACGCGCGTTTTGTCTACAAATGACTCATCAGTGACGCTTATATCAAAATATTTCTTAAGCCAAACACGTATTCTTAAATTTTATAAATTTATCAATCCTTTTAACTGCTATTGCTAAATCTTTGCAGTTTACACTATCAAAAGTGTTTTCGACATCATATAATAGTGTGTTTAAACAAGAATAACATAAATAATATAAATGTATATTAGCCTTATATATCAAAGCAGCGGTAACAAAACATACACAAGTGCGTCTATTTGTTTAAGTGTTTTAACAATGTTTCAATCTAAAACTTTAAGTTGAACATATACATGTATTTGTTGCGTTCAAAAGTAAAATTAAAAGATAAATCAAATTTGTATATAGTTTGTTTAAAAGAGAAGACAAACAAAAGAATAGCAAATAAGAAATATAAATCAATTGCTTTTAAAAAGCAATTGTAAACGGTCTTTCCCCTTTGAAATATAGATTGATTTGGGGGGGGGGGGGGGGTGTTTGTTTCTTTGTTTGTTTGTTTGTTTCTTTGTTTGTTTGTTTGTTTGTTTGTTTGTTTGTTTGTTTGTTTGTTTCTGTAAGGGGTGTATAGTATTGTGATACCGGAGAAGTTTCATGTTTAGTTTGGAAAGTTTTTATTTTATTTTAGATCCAGCGCGCGCGCACCAGATTGAGGAGACATCACGTGATTTGGGTTTATAATAACGAAAGTATTTTTATTTCTCTTTAGGTCGGGATGTTGAACAGACAACATGAATAGAGACGGAATGTACACAATGTAATTTCTTTTGTCAATGTAGGAAATTGACATTTTGATCACAGTTCACCAGCAGTGCATGCTTTGGATTTATTGATCCGGTGTAACTTTAAAACACGTTTAAGGATTATTTTCTTAAAATGTACATTTTTCAGCACCAGTTTGTAACACAGATAAGTTTTTTAATCCAGGAGCGTACATTTTTATTGTAGGATTTCACTGAGATTTACGGACCTAGCAAGCAATTTTTACGGCATTGCAATTTCTTTGGCTAGGGAAAGTCTTGGGAGATATCGGTACCACGTTGTTTTATGAACCTTTAGTACATGTATGCCCTGCTGACTGTAAATTTTGGGGTCAATTGGACTTGTAGTTTCAGAGTATAACTGATATCAAAGAGGTCGATTCAGAAGAGATGTAGGAACAATATTGAAAACCAATTCTTCAGAGAACAATTGAAGATCTTTCCACCTCGATAATAAGAAGGAAAATAAAAAAAAGAAGTAAGAAAAGGTCACTCCTTGTTGATGTAATTCAGTACCTCAAACTGATATAACAAAATAAGATTAATAGGTATATGCAGAAGACTAAATTGTTTTGTAATGAACAAGAAAGAATTTAACGTCACTGATAAGTCTTTTGTAGAAGAAACGCGCGTCTGGCACAAAAACCGGCAAAATTCATATCCTGGTATCCATCTATGATGAGTTGATGTAGATACCTTGTAACAGTATTTTGGCTCCAATATACTAATATTTGATCTTTGTTCTCTTAGTTTCAGCGTAAATAAGATATATATATATATATATAGCTATAGCAAAAACCCTCCACAGTGTAGGCTAGCACAACCTTGATTGGGACACCATGCATTCAGTATTCCTACCGTACCAAAAAAATATTAACTAAAATCATGGATATAAGGCAATATAATTATGATCGTCATTCAACCGATAAAAATGAAAACATAACGTTAAAAGATACGATCAAAACGCTTTTCTAGATCGACCCCTTAGGTAACGCTGAAAGCTGAATATTTATGGCCAACAGCTTACATAGAATAGATTAAAACGTTAAAGATGAGCGTTGATAATGTACATGGAATAATATATTCTCTAGCCAACATGATTGCAGCAAGTCAGAAGTCGTAGAGCAAAACAGAAAAAAAAATGAAATCGAAAGAGATAATACACCGTGTATTGATATAAAAAAAAGAAGATGTGGTATGATTGCTAATGAGACAACTATCCACAAAAGACCAAAATGACACAAACATTAACAACTATAGGTCACCGTACATCCTTCAACAATGACCAAAGCCCATACCGCATAGTCAGCTATAAAAAGCCCCGATAAGACAATGTAAAACAATTCAAACGAGAAAACTAACGACCTTATTTATTTTATTGCTTAGAGCTCAGTAGCAAATAATACTCCTGTTTCTCCTAAAATATGGGTGCTAGAAAAACCAGCAAGTAGTAAAATGGCCAATATCAAAGCCGTACGTTTTGTTTTGAAATTACTTCTCTTCTTGTAAGAAACATTTATTGTGTCATCCAATTTTTCACCGCTTTCAACTGTCTGTCTGTGGTTTTATTTCATACATTAAACATTTAAATATCAGTATGTTTTTAATTCATATTGTTTCGTTTTGTTCCGCTTTTAACTCGGTTTGCTTTCTACAGGTACCCTCCTTTTGCCCCTTTTCTATTTTTGATATTTTAATCAAAAATTTAAAAAATAAAACTTTCAAAACGTGAGATATCAAAGTTGCACCTAAGGTTTAGTATTTTAAAAGTTTAATCAAATTCTTAAACTATCAAATTTGAAACCGATATTTAGAATTTTAATATTTTTATTATTTGGTTAAAATTTCAAAATTTCAAAGCTTTTACACAATTCAAAATTTTGATATTTTAAAACTTTGATCAAAATTCAAACAATCCAAAATTTCAAAACTTTTTAAAACTTTGAATGAATAAGTACTAGTGTTACACGGACCCATTTGATTAGGACTTTTTCTTTTGCATTTTCCTCGGAGTTTAGTATTTTTGTGATAACTTTACTTTTTGCATTCAGCAGTTCAGTCGAGAATTGGCATTTGTGTCAATAAAGAAGTCCAAAACGAGTGGCAACGAACTTGTCTTGTACAGCAATTTTGCATTGAATCTTTTGAAAGATGACGACAATGTCACACTTTTAATTGACACTGCAATTAAAAACTATAGGTCATTGTACGACTTTAAACAATGAGCAAACCATAAAGCTTTGTCGCAAAGTCAGCTATAAAAGTCAGCTATAAAAGTCATCAAAATGACAAATGTAAAAGAATACAAACGATAAAACTAATAGGCTAACCTATGTACAAAGCATGACCGAGAACAAAATATGTAACCTATAAAACAAAAGACTACCACTAAATTACAGACTATCCATAAATAAAGGCAATAGTAGTATACCGCTGTTCAAAACTCATAAATCCATGGACAAAAAACAAAATCGGGGTAACAAACTAAAACCGAGGGAAACGCATTGAACAACAACACAACACCGAAACGCAACACACACAGAAACGGACCAAGCAACAGACAAAATACCACGAGAATAAAAAATATAACATTAAAACCAAATACATCAATTTGGGATAGACAAGTACCGTGCCACGTCTTATCTCAATATCTCAAAAATAAGAGAAAACACAAACAACTCAACGTTAAAATGCAACCCACACAGAAACGAACAATATTATAACAATGACCATCTTTCTGACTTGGTACAGGACACTTTTAAAGGGGAATAAAAGGGGTGGGTTGAACCTGGTTTTATGGCATGCCAAACCTCGCACTTTTATGGCAAAGTTAAATATAACATTGAAATGACAACATGATATTACAGGACTACAATACAAATAAAAAGGAGAACATATTAGACAAAGAAAAGCATGATTAATAGATAACAAAAAGCATCAGGTTTAAAATTCAATACGCCAAAAACGCGTCTTGTCCACACAAGACTCACCAGTGACGCCCAGATATAAAAGATCGAAAGTGAAAAAAGTACAAAGTTGTACAGCACTGAAGATCGAAAGTTGAAAAGGTTTTGCCAAATACGGCATTGTTTGTATGCCCGGGATAGGAACACTATTATATAGAACGATTCATGCTATTCCAAACAGTAAATTTTAACAAATGAATGTGAAAGATATATTCATAATGAAACTGAAGTATTAACTTATTACAGAAATCTAAACCCGAATACATGATCTCAAGTTCAATACAGCATAGACTAACCCGAATCAGTCCAGGCGTCAACGCAATCAAAAAAAACAAAAAAAACAAAAAATGACGTCACATACGATGGCGAAAAGGCAAATGTTATGCCACATTTAAATTTATGAAATTTAGAAACAGCATGACGTCACACATGAACAACTATAATTCAAACGTGAGATAGAATTAGGATTGCTTTAAGATTATATTAGAACTAAATACTGATAATTCATTAAAACAAAATGCTTTGCAATACTTATTAATAGCAATTAACTGTAATATATATATGTCCAGTTTGTTATGAATCCAACTTCAAACGTAATTAATCGTACAAAATTAAATATAATTAATAAAGGCGGTGATTAATTTTTCTATCCGTAACACCTAAATATAATAAAAAGACGTCAACACATTTGACAAAATCCGATGAGAATTACAAATATGACATTAAACATGTAAACTAAATACATGAATTTGGGATAAACAAGTACAGAAACACGTCTTATAGTAAGACGAATTCACATTCAGCAAAACAGTCACAATCGGGAATAAGTCACGTTTGGTAATTAAAAGATTAGACGACATAATGACAAACCACAATCTACCATGTGGTAAAAATGTCCTTAGCTAGTTTGGTTAAAGAGACATCATATGGATCCACCAATTCGTGATGGTGTCTTTAAAATTTACGGAGTGTCAATTTTAATCTGTCCTCCTCATAACTTTGTTGGAGCAGTTTCTGCGTAAGGAGCACACTCCTGTATATGAAGTCCGTATAGTGTGAACAAGCACGTGAATAACGTATCAATTGTGATATGTAAACACCATACGAAGGGGCAGAGGGTATGTTACTGCTAAGAAATGGGAAATTGATAATTGGGAAGTTAAAATCGTCCCGTTTATCATAGATTTTCGTGTGAAGTCGTCCATCTACGTCAATATTGAGGAAAATATCAAGGTATGAAGCAGTACTTCTAGTATCAGTAGTATCCTTAATTTCAAGTTCACTAGAATATATGAGATGTAAGTATTGACTGAAGTATGAACCATATGCGTACTTCTTCAAAATACTCATAGGTCGTATCGTACGTAATAGTAAACGGATGAGATATAACGAGTAAATTAGAAAGTATATTCATAAACATGATACAGAAGCCTTTCGATTTACAAAAATGTGTGTCATCACCTTTTTCTGGTTCGTTTTTTTTTTCCTCCATCATAACCTTTTGTAAGCATGTGGTGATTGAGCGCCTGACTTCAATGAATATACATACTCCATATCACAACCTCTCATCTTTGGGATATGAGTAGAATCAAGCCGATCATCAAGGGCATCGGTCGAAACACTATCTGTGAGGTTAGATATTCTGTGAATTGGACAAGTGTTGCTAAAATATACAAAAAATGGTATATTCGTATGATAAGAAGATATTGCTAAATGTAATTTGACAGATGATCATATAATTTTTTTTATTTTTACAATGCTCAATGAAGCTAAAATTGATGAATATCTGTAAAGAATCGTACTCTCTTGAAACATAGCTAATTTAATTTGAAGTCATTGCTGGTCAAATGAGTATTTGTAAAGAATTAAATGTTCGTAACTCTTTGGAGATTAAATAAGTACGGGTGATGTATCCATATAGGGCGTGAACTTATATAACTAACTATAGAACTGTTATAACATATTAGACGTATATATTTCTTTTTTTCAGATCACTTTAATTTTTCTTCCTTCGAAAAAAGCTAGATACTCATCAAGTCAACACATATTTTACCTGTAAATGTTGGTAAACTGTCTTGAAATAAGACCCTTACAATATATCGACATACTAATTCAATAGGAAACAAAAATCTATTAAAACGGACATGAACGTAAATGGGGGAGGTGTTTTTTTAATGTGATGTGTCATAGAGTGCAATTATGTAATTTTTCAATTCAATCTACCTTGACATAGTGATCTAATTACAATCTTATCAAACTTTATAATCAATTTAAATGTATATTGTCTATTCTAACATGACGTCCTTCTAACGCTTTGAGTACACACCCGTGGTATAATATGAAGATATTTCATAGGCTGTTCCAATTATACCCCCACGTCATATGTTTTTTTAATGAATGAGGAATCCGACGTCATAGAACGATGACGTAAGAATACAAGCATTTTACGGGAAAATTCATGCTTGTGAATCCGAAAATCATCACAACAAGGAAGCGTGAACAAGCGATGCTAAAATGTGGTATAAGCCATTTGTTTTTAAAACATGTTAAAAATATAAGTAATTTATCATTTAAATTCATCGAAAACTATCTAAATACGTTATTTTAAATAGTTTCAACCTGTAACTAATTCAGTTTGCTCCGTTCTTTTGCGTCAATTTGATAGTGCGTTTAATTATGAGAACGGCAAAATATTTTCCTCCACCTAGAGCGCTTTGATCCAAAAGAATTGCCGTATTTGTCCTATTAGAATCGAAATAATTCTTGGGGGCTTGAATATATCTAGATTTTACCACGGGTTGTCCCTTTAAGCCGATATTTTACCCCTCGCTAACGCTCAGGGTAAAATATTTGTCATAAAGGGCCAACCAGTGGTAAAATAACGTTATATTCAAGGCCCCATGAATTATTTCTTAAATATAACTCTGTGATTAAATGACAGGAACAGGAAGCAGATGTGAAGAAATATAAATGCATTGATGAGTTCTGATTTAATTAAATGACTTGATGTCGAAATATCTTCACCTATGCTTTAATTGTAAAAACAGCTTTTGACTCGAACTTGTGAGTAACAACAAGCAGCACAGCACTGTTGTGCACAACGAAAATGAAAGTTTAATTGTGAAAGAAATGATTCAGAAAGTTACTTTAGTTGATCAGTTCATCAGTTGTACACCCATCTGAAAATTATATCATTTAGACTTGAAATCGATTAATCATCAAATAAAGAATTATAACTCATAAAAATCCATTGTTTGATAAATATTCCTAAGAATTGATGAGATATAACGAGTAAATTAGAAATTATATTCATAATGGCTATTTCATAAAAAGAAAATGGTGGTAACAACGTAATAGTACATACATTGACTTCACCTTATGCATAAGCATATGTTCCAGACCGTATAAGTATTTGGACTAGACGCGAACGGTCTGAACCATATGCGTACTTCTTCAAAATACTCATAGGTCGTACCGTACGCGTACGGTCTGACTAATATTAAGAAGTTGGTCAAGTTTATTAGAAACAAATGCATATTACAGATCAACATAACTTAACACTCATATCTAATATAAAACTTTAAAGTTCAATTGTAATCGAAATAAAATATTTTTTTCTAACTATTTGAAAATATCACGCTAATCAACTCTGTTAATCTCTTGTATTTAGCCATGTCGATCAGTTATATATTTATTGAATTATGATCACTGAAATTGAAGATATCTGAAGTAAACATAATACGGGAGGACAGTTGTTTAAAAATATCTAGCATTTTTACCCAAAAAAAATGCAAATGCAAAGGAACATGAATATTTTTATTTTTTTTTATATATAGAGAGAGAGATTATACCATTGGTTTTTCCGTTTGAATGGTATTACACTAGTAATTTTGGGGCCCTTTATAGCTTGTTGTTCGGTGTGAGCCAAGGCGCCGTGTTGAAATCCATACATCGACCTATAGTCGGTTTACTTTTACAAATTGTTATTTGGATGGAGAGTTGTCTCATTGGCACTCACACCACATATTCCTATATCTGTGAATTGCAAACATGTACATTTTCAAACATAAAATAATTTACGTTACTTGTTGTAGCAAGTTTCACCTTGTGCAAGTATACTAAAAATGATTCAGAGTACACAAATGTTAAATTTCAATTGTTCGTTTGTTCATTTTATCTCGTTGTAATACGAACAATTTGTGAAATTAAGAAAATAAAGATTATGATAAATTGTTAAAATAAAACCCATATGATCCAATCACATGTATTGTCAGCTCGAACTGGACCATACGCGTATACTCATATGGTCCGATCGTACGCGTATAGTCGGACCGTAGGAGTTTACGTATACGGTCCGGACCGAACGTGTACGGTAAAAATACTCATATGGTCTGGAACACATATACATGATCTTATTGTTTTTGAAACCTGTAGAACAACGTGATTTATACACATATATTATAGTGTGTGTGCCATTATCACCGACAGTTGACTTGTTTGTCTCAAATAGTTATCTAGATATACATGATATATGTCATGGTTTAAAGATTCATTCTGTCTAGTCAATTAAATCTCTTTTAACTTTACCATTCAAACGTTGGTATCTCAATTTACATAGGGTAATAACCATTGATATATGAAGTAAGTATAATTCTCCCAACATAATGCTGTTGATTCATCATCAAAGATTAAAGGTAACAACGTTTACTTTTATTTAGATATGACTAGAAACAATAATTTTGCACCTGTCTTATAAATTATTAATATGGTCCGAGACCACCATTATGTCGTAGTGCATTGCTTTTAGAACATAAAGAAAATACAAATAAATCACATCTGCGCTTTCATCCCTCTTATTTCTGTATGCATCAAGTAAATGTTCAGACACTGAAACAAAACACGTATTCCCACAAAATTCATATAAACATTAAACTTTAGTACCGTTTTGACTTTTACATGTACAATTATAACGCCATACGCCAGTTGGGACATAATCTGTGTCCCACAGACACATTCTACATTTATGTATAATACCATTTCGTTACAACATTTATGTGTTTGTGATTTGTAATCATTGTTCAATGGTTTTTTTATTAAATACAATTCGAAAATATTAAATCTACTAATCATGCTAATGTTATGTTATAATTATGTATGTCTTGCGATTCACGTTTTTCAAATAAGAGGAAACAAATATCTATGTTTCAAAACATGATAATATTATGACAGAAATTTTATTTTTAATTTGATGCATCATATAAAATAATTATTGAAACTTCCAATTCAATCAACCTTGCCATAGTGATCAAAATAAAATATTAAAAGTAATGTTTATCTTAAAATGTAATTTTTAATGTAACTCAGTGATATAATATGTAAAAAGACAAATAAACAGACACAAAAAGCAGATCTGAAAAAAATCTAAATGTTACGATGAGTGTGGATCATATCTAATTCAATGGCTTGATGTCGATATATCCTGGTATATGTCAAGTGTAAAAGAAAGACGAAAAATACTATAGGGACTATCACACTCGAAAATGGAACACTAACTGACAGCCCCATGGTAATAAAAGCATTTTAACTTCTCTCTAGTGAATGAAAATTCATCAATAACATGATGCGTGTTTCCCTGTTAACATAGTGTAAAACACGCGAAGGACAGGTTGAAAATACCATATGATTCTTCAAATTCAGAACTGTCAAACACACTATAAACATATTTCAAACAGTAGTTTACAAAAACACAACATAGACAACAAAAGACTGAACAACACGAAAAATAAGTATATGAGTTGATTAAAATTTATGATTTAAACATATTTGCATGTATAAAAGATATTTTCTATCGAAAGAATTGATATATGAAGTATGTATAATTCTCCCTACATATTATTCGATGATTTATCATCACAGATTATGTCTTCTGTGAATGTGTACCTACTATTTTTTCTTAACTATCACATTGTCAACTTCTACATAGTAATGACCTGAAACATTAATTTAAAACCTGTCTAATGAATCATTGATATAAGATTTGCTAACGCTATCTTTTTTTACAATTTTTGTATTTCAGGTTTCAACATATCTTAAAATAAACACCTATGGTTATATTCTAATACAAAGACTACCGGAGCTCTCATTTAACGTGTCATAAACAGCGAATTAGTATATAACTAATAAAAGTTACAATCGAAGTAAATGTGCAAACATTATCAATAAGATATCTTACAATAAAAGTAAAAAATTGACTTGAATCCTAAATGTACAAAAGATAGATACTACACAAAGGTAACAAAGAAACAGGCCGGTAACTACCGTAACCGGATAGTTTTTCTGCACGAGTAGTCAGTTCAAGGTCCGATGCGATAGCCAAGGACCCTGACCTGACTACAAGTGTAGAAAAACTATACGGCAAGTTGTTTCCGGCCTGTATTTTGTTGCTTTTGTTTTATATCTGACTTGTACAACGTTTCAAGAAAGTGATTCTTGTAATTCATTTTGCAAGACTAATCATTTGAGAAACTAAGATAGCCATAAAGCAGTAAATGTTAGTTATAATATAAACACATTTTTTTTTTCATTTCCCTTCAACCCAGTTTTTTGCAAAAAAAAATCAGGAATCTAATAATTTGATAAAAAAAAAGAACCATTTTAAGTAAAAGATGAATGTTGTACACATTAAGACTTTTTAAAATGCAACTTCGTAGAAAAGTAATATTTTAAAGAAATATTTAAGTGAGAAGTAAGCTAAAGTTTTACGGGAGAAACGGAAAGCGTGGAGGGGGGCTAATTTAATCTAATTTAATTTAACCTAAACAGGCTGAGATCTGTATTTTGATGAAAAAATGCAGGATGTGCAATTCCATCCACCCATTTTCCCTTTGAAAAATCGTTTGTTGCCAAATACATGAACTTAATATTCAGGGGCTTGGGGGCCCGGGGGTTAGAACACTCCCTTTTTGGACGATCAATGTATTTCAACGGGGACATACAGTTGCCCCTATATAGATATAGGAAGATGTGGTGTTAGTGCCAATGAGACAACTCTCCATCCAAGTAACAAATTAAAAAGTAAACCAGTATAGGTTAAAGTACTGTCTTCAACACGGAGCCTTGGCTCACACCGAACAACAAGCTATAAAGGGCCCCACAATTACTAGTGTAAAACCATTCAAACGGGAAAACCAACGGTCTAATCTATATAAACAAAACGAGAAACGAGAAACACGTATATATTACATAAACAAACGACAACTACTGTACATCAGATTCCTAACTTAGAACTGGTGCAAACATTTGCAGCGGGATTAAACGTTTTAATGGATCCAAACCTTCTGCTTTTTTCTGAAACAATAGCATAACATCACAACATAGAAAAACACACGATAAAATATCAATTGGCAGACTTAAGGTAGATTGATGGTATACCGCCATCTTGGATTGTACAATCACAGTACAGAATCGGTCTAGTTGTTTGCTCAAATCAGCATATTTCAAGACAGATTTGCAATTTTAATGTTAGACTGTTTATTTATATAAAGAAAACTTGTTAAATTATTGTATTATCCAAAATATTTTAACAAATATCAACCTTTTTTGTTTTTAAAATCATTTTTTGCAAATGAGCCATTTAAGGGGAGATAACTCTTTTAGTACAAAATGTATACTAGGCTAATAGGGATTTTTTGTATTTGTACTTGTGGCAAGAAAACAAGTTCGGTGACACCATGATTTCTTTTTATTTTCTTAAAGCATATTACGAAACATATCTTCTCACAATCTATTTCAAAATTCTATCTCATAGAACTTTATTAATGCATTCTTATGTGTTTTTCCATGAACAAACTAACCAAATTTAGGCAATTTTCAACGACGCATAGCTTGAAAAATAGCACGGTGACCCATACTTTATATTATATTTTTGAAAAAAGCATAGTAAAATCTTCATTTTGTCAAATTATAAGAAAATTCTGTCTCAAAAAACATTTACTTATGATCTACCTTAACTCATAAAAAAAAATATGATTACCCCTGTTTTGTCCTCGATTGGAATCTCCCTTTAAGATATGACTTGTACAACACATTATCTTTGAGTTATGTTTGTTTCGTCATTTGTTTTAATTGTTTTATCAAAAATTTCCTTTTTTTTTAGTTTGTAGGTTAAAGATTCTTTGTCGATTGTCAGGTATTATTTTTTCTTTTACTATTTTCTCTTACATTTGTTTTTGCTTGTTTATTTTGCATACTAGTAGAAGATATTATTTAGTACATATATTTTTAAAATGTAAATTGTGTTTTTCTAATTATCTTTTGGAATGTACTGTTCTAATCAAAGAATAAAGTTCATCGACTGTACACTAATTAATAATTTCTCCACTTTGTGAATATTTTTCAATTTCTGTATATTAACTTCTTTCTTTTCAAAGCAATCACCCTAATATTCTTGTTTAAATACGCACAATTTGATATACGGTATTCGAAAAATCAGGAATCATGCAGAACATTTATTGTGTAAGGTAAATATTATGTTTAATTTAAAGACAGTGTCGTTTAATCAAAAAGTTCAAATCTAATTGTAAGTTAAAGTGCCCATAAACTCACTGATCATGTACGAGTGATTTTATTCATAAAAAGTGTCCGTATAACAACTAAAAAGAGTCCGTGTATCATCTGAAAAGAGTCCGTGTAACACCTGTTAATGTACTGTTTTTCTATAGCTCTGCTGGGTGGGGGGGGGGCGTGGGGGGGGGGGCAAAGTCGTACAAATCGTGAAAAGATGCTGTTTTCTACTGATTTTCTTATAATTTAAACTGATTCATCTTCATAACAGGTTCATGCACCCCTCTTTTTAGCTCACCGGAGCCGGAAGGGCCCAATGTGGGCTCTTGCTATCATTTGTCGTCCGTCGTCCGTCGTCATTTGTCGTCGTCGTAAACTATTTTTAAAAAATTTTCTTCTGGAACTACTGAAAAAAATACCTTCAAACCTTTACTGAATGTTTCTTAGGGTATCTAGTTAATAATTTGAATCCGAAGTTTTGATCCGTGGATATACATGGCCGCCATGGCCAACAACAGAATATATGCAGTTTTTGGCTTAAATCTCAAACACAAAAGCTTTTAGAGCAAATCTAACGTGTGGTAAACATTGTTTAATTGGCCAAAATCTATATGCCCTGACATTTTCAGACAATCCATAATTGGGGTGCTGCCACTAAATTGGTAGTTTTAACGAATTTTTTGGTTATTTTTGGTTATTATCTTTAATCATAGATATATATATACTGTAAATAGCAGTAATGTTCCGCAAAGTAAGATCTCCAAATGTTAAATGACCAAAACCGTCGATTGACTCCTTAAGGAAAAAGTAAAAACACAAAAATACTGAACTCCAAGAAAAATTCAAAAAGGAAAATCAAAAATCAAAAGGCAAAATCAAAAGTCCAAACACATCAAACAAATGGATAACAACTGTCATATTCCTGACTTGGTACAGGCATTCTCTAATGTATAAAATGCTGGATTGAACCTGGTTTTATAGCTAGCTCAACCTCTCACTTGTATGACAGTCGCAAAGGAGTTATTGCTCTTTAAAAACAATTTTACACAATGCTAACATTTGAAACTATTCTTCTCTGAAACTACTGGGACAAATACATTCAAACTTTAGCTAAATGTTACTTGTGGTATCTTATTGATACATTGTATCCGAAATTTTGATCCATCGACAAACATGGCCGCCATGACTAAAAATGGAACAAAGGGGACAAATGGATTTTTTGGCTTATAAAAAAAAGACTCAAGCTTTTAGAGCGTAATGTGTAAACTACTGTTCATGTTATTTAGTACTTTACTTAGCATATAACATTATTACAGTAAAATGTTTCATTCTAAGCTATGTTTCTTTTATTGAAGTACTTGTTTACTTCTAAATCCTTCAAAGTGTTGATTTCACTCTCTCTCCTTACATTTTGAATCTTTTGATTCAGAGATAGGGTCAATACCCATCTACAAAAAGGTAAAAACACAAAAGGAGAGTGTTGATTTATTTAAAAATCACGGCATGAAAAAAAAAGCAAAGACAAATTGGGTGCGTTTATGGTTCTTTTCATAACTAAATCACAAATGAGATTTAATGACAGGCGGGCATATATACAAAAATAAATGAATAATTGAAATCAACTGTTTGTCTTTTGTTGTTTTTATAGTTTTCTTCCTATGTTTGTTTTATAACAAAAAATTGTATGGCGGTAACGCGTTCCGTACATGTCAATATATTGCACATCAATATTTATTTTATATTAAAATCAAAATCATTGTAAAATATATCTAATATCATGTTCCCTTCCATTCATGAAATTCAATGATTGTTTCGTTTAAAAAATCTAATAATAAATTGGAAATTCCAAATAACCTGTTGAGAGGTAAACATCTTCACAAGAATTTAATCTTTGTTATAAATGGAAATTCCTCGATAAAGATCTAGACTCATATTTAAAAAAAGACATCATGCAATAGTGGTCACACAGAAATGCGTCAAGGTAAAAGATTTAATCAACTTAGTGCGTGTGATATTACGAATCGGAGAATACGAACAACCTTTAAAAAATATATGATTCTTAACAGTTTTATTATGAGTGTGCAATAACCTCAAAACAAATTCAAATAGATGTTTAAGAAACCATCATTTTTGTTTGATTTTGTAATCCCTCTTAATGTCAACAGCTCAAAAACAGGGATATCAACAACACCTCAAGCTGTGATCAATAATTTTACTCTTTCGACATAAAAACGTGCTATTAAAAAAGCCAAATTAAAACACAACAAAAAACAACAATCTGCGTTTTTAAAAATCAATGAGAAGTAAAAGTCCTATATTCTTCTAACTTAATAACAGAACAGAACAGAATAATGCACTATATCAGATTAGATGTATTCAAATTCGAAATTAAAAACAATGTTTTAATCAAATAGAGGAGTATCTTATCACTGTATTAGCTATACTTGTTTGTGTTGCTGGTCAATAAATCTAATTTAAAATTTACGCTTAAAAAAGGGGCCATTTAAGATTTTACTGAACCTACCCCTTTGTATAAAGGACTAACATGAACGTTATTACAGTTTTGCAAGTCTTATATGTAAAATACATAATCTTCAAGTGTTCCTAACATTACCATTGTTTTAGTTTTTGCTTCTATTTTAGCTCTTGGATGGTGTAAACTTTTCAAAAAAAAAAAGGCATAGTGTAATGGGGTATGGAATATGGTGAAATGGTGTGTGGTGTAAGGGAAATGGTGTAATGGTTTGATGTGTGATCATGAATTACGTGAATGAATAATGTACGACGTTACACTATGCAAAATATTGATAAGAACTGATTTTTAATTTTATGCATTTGTTCACAACATTGTGATTTTGTAGTCTCAAACTTTCAAAAAATTGCATTATGGTGTAATGGTTTAGGTGCATGGTGCAAATGTGAAAAGTGTTTGTTGTAAATGCACATGTATAATGATGTGATGGTGTATGGGGTTAGTGGGAAGTTTACACCATCCAATTGATGTAAGTGAAACATGATTTTCTCGTCTTGTTTCTGACTTTTTGCCAGATATTCAGAATCCTCTAGTTTTGCCATATAGTGCTACTTTTTGCCCAGTTAAATCACTATTTATCCATAATTTGAATACATATAGTTGAAGAAGCCAACTTTGAAAATCTTTTAAAATCCTTCTTCTTTGTTCATAGTTTTTGAAATATAAGAAATACCGTGGAATGTACAAAAAACAAAGAGAAAGCTTTTAACCGACAGTTTTTTTATGTCTTATCTATCAAAAACAAGGACATGGACCCTTTTTCCGCTTTTATAAATTCAAAAGTATTTATAGCAGACGTTCATCGAAACTTGTATTCATTGTTCAGCGTGAATATTTTAATAAAATATGTTCACACTATCAGTTATTATTTGTTTGCATATTTTTTATTAAGAATGTTACAGTTGAAAACATCGGTAATTTTTTGAAATGCATTTAATTACCTAGGCGTGTTATTATCTAGATTTGTATAACATTTGATAAAGTATAAGAAACATTATATGATTGATGATACATAACGATAAATCATACACTATACTTTTCCGAAAGAGTAAAAAACCATGTGACCTTAAAATTCATTTAAAACCCGCAAATGCACAGGTTTTAACTATTGCCGAATACACAACACAAATGTAACTATTAGATATTTTGGGGTATTTCTAATACGCGCTGAACATAATTTCTTCCTCAAAAAGTGTGTCTCTTACCGGGTTACAATCAAGCTAGTAAAATTGGAAAGAGTACCTGCAAGTGTCTACAAGTGAGTACATTAGCATAATAGAAAATAGTAATTCAGGAAAATTGTTTATGCATACAATAAACTTTTATTCTTGTTTCTTGCGTATAATTCGGGTTTTAGTATGACATTCATTTTCACTGAACTAGTATACACATTTGTTTAGGGTCAAGCTAAAAGACAGGGATCTCCATGACCTGTTTAACGATGGTGCCATCGTCAAATGACCCGCGCCATTGGTAAATCCTCTTCCGCCATCGTTCAAAACTGTTATCGTTTTATATCCCGACTTCATTTTTGTTGGCAATTATAATCAAATGCATGTAATGGCATAACCCTCAGGTTTTTTTTATATTATGATCCAATACAGTTCTAACGCCTGAGGGATATCCGAATTAAAAACGCCAGACATGAGAATACTATCTGAAGATAGACGATTCATTTGTCGAATTATTCAACTAAGTTTCCGCAAATGGTTATGATAATTTAGATAAATTAATTATTAATCCAGTTACAAAGAAAATAGTTTAACAAGCCGAATTACTTACTTACTTAATCCTCTTCGTGCTTCGATGCACATAAGGCCGACATTACTAGTGCGGTTTTCGTAGTGTAGTGTTTTTACTTGATAGGGGAGCTGGCCCTATGGATAACTCTCCTCCCTTTCTCATCCATGCTTGAGACCTGTAGCTTTTCTGTAGGGAGTTCCATCCCTTAGACGATTGCTGTTGCTAACGAGATCCATCAACCCGGATTTTCTGTTTGGATTTTACTTCCATAGCCTTTGTTTCAAAAATTCAATCACAAGGCAGTGATACTATTTAACCCATGGCTGGGACAATTCTAATGAGTGATAGGGCATGTCCAGACGCCGGTAGACCTACACACTGCATTTCTAGGGCCCTTATTACTCCTAGATCCTCTACAAACAATTCCTAGGTCAATGTACCTAGTTACCGTGTGCTGTCATGGGGATACACTGTAGAAGTCTTGGACAGTGTAGGGGCTTTGTACTGGCAAGAGAGATAACAAGCGACACGTGCTTTTATTTTGACTTACGCAATCAGCATCCCCCTTTTTTAAGAAGAACGAAATGAGACGTAAAACAGTAATCATTATTTCATCGCAAATAACTCGCGTACTGCTGTATTGTAACGATAATAAAGAATTACTTTAAAAGTTAAAAATTAAAAAATTAATATTTCCGGTAAAGAAATATCGTATCGTAATTCCAAATGCGATTCGTAGTTTACATCAAATTAATACATCCGCGTTTACGGACTCGAAAAATGCATGTTGCATAGCATCAATTTGCTAGATATAGACAATGAAAGCCTTTTCATTTGTCAACGGTTGCTTTAAAAATCTTTTAATTTTTGACATAACCCGTTCGAATCATTCATACCGGTAATGGGTTCATGACTTCTTCTGAATTTGACATTTGACAGAAAACAAGAAAACCACATGGGGACCTTCATGGCAGCTTTTCGTAATTCTCGACTAAGGGAAGGACATGAACGCTTGGCCTTTGAGTGGTTACAAATGGCAATTATTGAAAATATTTATATTTCTCTTTATATTTATAACGAATGGAAATAAATATAATTTAAAAAATCAATGAATTAGCATAATAACCAATTCTTATGTGGAGGGATGATATACTTTTAATCGCGCTACAATGTACGGCGTATAAATGGTTTGTGATGGTGAAAGTTCCCCCATCGTTCAATTTTCATTCATTGAGATCCGAGTGATGAGGTTTCGCGCTGCATTGAAGACTAATTGGTGTCCTTCAGCTGCTGTCTGCTCTACGATCTGGTTGTTGTCTCTTTGACACATTCTGCATTTCCTTTCTTAATATTGTTAAATAAAAAAAAAATATGATACCGCTTCAGAAGAAGTAAAATCGGTTGGTAATTATCAGATGTTGACTCCTTATTTTTTATTGATATTTTCATAATTATATTTATGTAAGGTAGTAAGTGTAGTCTTATTGATCGACGAAACATTCCTCGTATACTTCTGTAAAATATTTAAGGGTCCATGTATTTCAACTGCAATATAAAAACAAAGGTAACGAACCGGTTTTTTTCTCAATTAAAAACAGAATTAAATGAATCACATTCATTGTATATGGTAATATATATATATATATATATATATAAATAATAGAAATTGTGAATCTATCTCTGTATTTAAAAATCAGAACGATCGCGTCCCCTTATACTTTTATGCTGGATGTCGAAAAGGTCAAATTCTTCACGCGCGACTAAGAATGACTAGTAGTTCTTTAAACTGTCACTTGTTTCGAAGAAACTTAATTTCTTCCCCTAAATGTCGATGTGGTGACTTAGAAACTAGCTCACATTTTTCATTATTTAGGCCCATTATAGTCGGACATAATACAAGAACGGATAATAACATTTGGAAGCCTAAAATTAAAGGCACCAATGGACACCGAATTTCTAATAAATGGCTCAGATACAATTTCAAATGAAGAAAAAAAAAATTAGTTTATTAATCATGGTACAAAGGTTCATTATCAAAACTAAAAGGTTTACAAATCAATGACTCACACAATAAACATGTAAGCATTTCGTCTTATCAGTTGCAGTTTTTTTTTACTTTTTAGTTCATTATGTAACTCAACTGACAATATCAATATTTTTCTTATGTAACAGAGCATGTAGTTTTGATTTATTTGTATATAATGTATTTAATTTACCAAGGAGACAGATTAATATAAGCAATTGTTGCTTGTTTCTGGATCCTTATTGTGAATGTGTTTATAACTTATACTTGTATTTTTGATAATAAAATACTGTACACACTAATATATGGAACACATATTTTTTATTGAGGAAACAATGAGCGGTATAATTGGTTAAAGATCATTTCGATTAGTGTTTTTCATAAAAAATATTTAAATAAACGGTTATGTTGTTTAACAATGTTATGCAATATAAAAGGATAACAGAAATACATTGATGGTTTATAAACAATACTCCGATAAGATGGACTTTAACATGTTTTATTACATCTATTAAATAACTAACAGTTATATCCTATGTCAAGGAAGTCAACTTATTTCAGTTTTGATATATCATTTACTGCTTTTTTTAAAGGATATTTCAACATCTGAATACACAATGAATTAAACAAGACGTCATCGACCATTAAGTAATAAAGGTAAGAATTAATTCTTAAATTTCAAACAAGTGATTTCGGAAATCAGGTGTTTAGTTAGATATTCTATTTGATTAAAGTACTTAAGAAAAATACGTCTAATCATATAATCAAGCAAACAGATAAAAATGATACTAGCATCACAATATATTCCGCAATATACAGAGTAGAAGACAATACGAATAAACATTGGTCTGTTGCAGCAAATTGGTTCATTTTTTAATAATCAGATAAACTATATTCCGCAAAATCTTAATAGTTTGGATAAATGAACTTAGAAGGGAATCTGAAAAACCTGAATAGCTCTTTCAAAAAAAACGAGAGATATTACAAATTCATTCGCGAAGTAAAGAAATTAACGCCATGACAACAATCATAAAAAGACAAAAGACAAATATACATTCACAACTCAACATTTACCATATGTGTCCCTAAATAACTATGGACTACAAAAACGAATATGACTAACCTTTAAACTATCGGTACAGTCTGCTTTATTTTTGGCTCAAGTTGTGTTGCTGAGAATATTTATACATAATGTTGTATACCTTATTCATTAATTTCTTAATCTGGAAAACAAGAACGGGATAAAAAAAAACCAAGACACAATTGCTTTTTCATAATATTACATTCTGTGTCTATCTAAATGCTCAAGGTTATTTCATTGAACGTTTATTTTCTCTAATGATTCTTTGTTATATGTAAATAACTTTGTGTTTAGATTGTCAAAGCCTGGTTGGTCTAGGCGAGAATTGTTTTGGATGGATAAGAAGACCGATAAAAAGACCAAACATTATGAATAAATGTAAGTTAATTTGAAATGAATATTTTAAAACATAAATTGACTCGTAAAAATTATCACATGATTAAAAAGTTGGTATGACAAAATTTTAATTTGACAGCAAAACATTTCACATTATCTCCCCCTTTCAAACAAATGAAAATAAAATCGTTACTGATTTATTTAACAATTCTGCAAACAAAATGTAAAAAAAAAATATTGAGGTAAGGTTTGTTCAATGTTGTTGTGATTTCAAAATTAAAAAGATATATTCTCCTGACCTCACTTAATACAATTTGTGTGTTAGTCTAACTTCAGTACCAGAGCAAATGGTTATTCTGCTTGAACCTGATCTTTTAAATTACTAAAATCATTGTGTAAAAACGACATAAATCATGACATATAATAATAAATTGATAAAAAAATTGCAAATGATTTTTTTTTCTTTTAGGGGCAAAGAAGTTTGTGGTGTTATACAGAGGTCATATGTATATATTCAAGAGTGAGAACGCACCAAATCATGATAGAGAAATTTCTTTTCCCTTGTATGGATATAAAAGGTAGACATTGTATATCGAGAATTTTTCATTTTGGTTTGATTACGTAGGTCAATCATATTATGACGTATCGAACCATTTAAATACTTCCAATAGTAAAAAGTGTATTAATATACTTAGGAAATTTCATTGCAATTTCACAGTTATTCGAATTAGAACAGTTTATAAGGGTTTTTTAATGTTTTTATGATTTTGTTTTGAGTTTTTGGATCCGCAGCATTCCTAACCAAATATCTAACAACCTATATTGGAAGGACAAATCATAACATTTCGTCATAAATACGACGGTTTATGCATGTCAGAAAAGCCTCCCTGCTTATGTTCTAACACAAAAAAAATGAACTCATTATATATACCAGAATTGCATTTTGTATTTACCCCAGACGCGCGTTTCGTCTGAAAATAATACTCTTCAGTGATGCTCGAATTTAAAAATGTTAAAAAAAGGTAAAATAAAGTACGATGTTGAAGAGCATAGAAGACCGAAATTCCTAACAGTTTTGCCAAAAAAAAGATAAGGTAATCTATTCGTGATGTAGAAAAACCTCCGAGTAGAAACACACAGTTATCAAACTAATTTTTTGTAGTGATAGGACTGTGACAGGAAATTTGCCAGAAATAAAGTAATTATAACGTACTGTAAACCAATTCATATTAAATCCATCCTAGATACCTGGATATAAATTTTGTATTTACGCAAGACGCTCGTTTTGTGAACAAAAGACCCATCAGTGACGCTCAAATCAAACAATGTTAAAAACCAGTCTGATAAGTACGAAGTTGAAGAGCATTGAGGACCCGCTTTCTAAAAATTGTGACAACTACAGCTAAGGTAATATATTCCCGAGGTAGGAAACCTTTGTTTTTCAAAAATGAAAAGTTTTGATAACAATTAATTTATACTTATGAACATATCAATGATAATGTAAGTCAACACAGAAGTGCTGACTACTGAGCTGGTGATACCCTCAGAGAGTTATTATCTTTAAACATTTCTTGGAACAATAACATATTCTTATTTCGATATATAAGCGACAAAAGTTCTTCCAGAAGATTACCTTATTAACGTGGCAACATAAAAAAAATACTATAATTGTACTTGTTAGGCTTTATGAATATTTTGATATGAGCGTCACTGATGAGTCTGATGTACACGAAACGCGCGTCTGGCATACTAAATTATAATCCTAATACCTTGATTGCTCAGATGCTAAACCACAAAAAAAGTTTTTTCTTAACTCTGAATAGAAGAAATTCTACCACCTTATTTTGTACAAAGAAATGGCAAATTGCAAGTATTGAAAAACCGTTATACTAATCTTGTGAATCGATATCACGTTCGCCATATGACAACGGAATTGATGCACCATTTAAATGATAATGATTTATTACCACCGTGCATTAGTATGACTGGTGCATTTGGTAATTTACACTTCCGAGTGTCTATCCAGGGAAAGTAGAACAAACTTGACAATTTTTTCCGTCATTAGAAGACGTTTAGAAATGAATAAATATATATCTCTGTATTTTTAGTGTTGAAAAACCAATACTAAAAGATAATGAAGTGATATGGGTCATGAAACTAGTTCATGCAGATGATGTTAAGTCGAAATGTTTTGCAACGTCTTCTGAGATTGAGTTAAACGTACGTATACATGTTTCATAATAAAATAAGCTGAAAAACAGACGCAACATTTTATAAAACAGAATTTTGTTTAATGTTAGTAGATTTGAAAAAAAAATGATAACACGATGAAGCAAGTTTTGTTTTTAGTAAACACTAGTTGATAAATTTAAAAAGTCCTTGTAATACTCATATTTTCTAAGTAACTAATCGGGTATTTAATTATTATCATAAGATTTTCAGTAGTTCGGATGAGTGGACATATATCAAGTAATGCTAAGTATCTTCTGTATAATTCGGAGTTTAGTATGACATCCATTATCACTGTACTAGTATACATATTTTAAGGGGCTAGCTGAAGAACGCATTCGGGTGCGGGAGTTTCTCGCTACATTGAAGACCCATTGGTGTCCTTCGACTGTTGTCTGCTCAATAGTCAGGTTGTAGTCGCTTTGACAAATTCCCCATTTCTTTTCTCAATATCACATTTCAGGTTATATTAGTTAAACGATCATCAAACCATTAATCCTTATAAAAAATAAGGGATTTATAGTTCCTGAAAGGAAGCCAAAGAATCAAACATGATGATTCGTCCTATGTTGATGAATTCACTTTCATGCATCAAACTTTCATCATAAATAACTTTTACATAAGTCATTCCAAAAACATTATATAATCTGTATTATCATCTGATAATTTCCGAATGTTGAATTTTCATGAAGAATAAAGACGCATTGTATTTATTCCATTAGATTTGGGCAATCAACCTTGAAGAAGGGATTAAATTTGCTAACAATGTGCAGTAAGTTCGTCAATTTTTTTTATTTAGCTTTCAACTTCTACATTAACTTATTGTTGGCAAGATTTTGTGGATGAAAAAAAAGCTTGAATAAATCGAACTTGATTGAAACTAAATATTTATCTTTCAAATTTCAAATATTTCCTTCATTACCTGATACGCGACTATCGGATCTAAATACAACCCACTGTTAACCTACTTGAATCAAGTTACCTAACACCACAATGTATGCTTCGTTCAGTTTTTTAGTTTCCTTTCTAATAGCGAACACATTGACTGTTAAGAAAAATAATATAAAGAACTTCTTTTCAAAACGTAAAAAGGAAAAAGATACAATTCTTATACATGTACCTCATAATGTGTCAAAATATTTTTCTTGTTCTCTTCAAACTAAAGAACAGTTGTTCGTCTGATCAATTACTTCTCTCCATGATCGAGATTCCCAGTACAAATAACACATGTAGTTGAAGACCCTTCTCAATATCTATTTAATTCAATGTGTTTGTTTATCTCTCAGAATCAGACAATCCTATGCGGTTTGGCCACAAGGAACGACAAGTGAACCCGACATTTATGAGGCGTCAAGGCGTTCCCAAGGAGGTATTGTTAAAAGTTTCACTTACTTGTAACAATCAATACTATCTAGCATACAATCATTTTAAGAATTTGTTGAATTTGACATGAACTTGCACATTAACATCTAATTAATTGAGCACAATGTATGTGTTTCAATTATCCCGTTAAAATATCATACTGAAAAAGAATCGCCGACAAAAAGGAATTGCTTTCATTGCACAAAGATATTCATTTTTTGTCTGATATTTGGACTTAATTACATTGTATTTAATGTTAACAAGCTATTTCCAAAATTTTAAGGTGTCACACCACCAATTAAAAGTCCCTATCTGTTCAATCAAATTTTGCAATTTTCACAGCTTTCTGAATATTTTACATTAAGGTTAACTTCATAGAAACTAGGTATATTGTAAATTGTACATGCATCATGCCAATTTTCAACATACATTTAAAAACATAAACAGAAAGTTACATTTCTGCCAATTTGTTGGTTAGTTAAAGTAAACAATGACATCAAATGCACTATCTTTGGTCCGAGTAAGCCTTTTTTAACATACTTTCTAAATTGGAGAGAGTAATTAGTGGTCTGACACATAAAGAACAATACAAAAGGCTGGGTCTTGGAAATAACATTACATAATTATGTTGAATAATAAAGGCAACAGTACTATACCGCTGTTCGAAATTCATAAACCGATAGTGAAAAAACCAAACCCGACTTACAAACTCAAACTGAGGGAAAACGCATTAAATATAAGAGAACTACGACACAACAGAAACACAACATTAAAATGTAATACACGAAAAATGGCAGGAATTGCTATAGATATGAATGTGTTGTCTGTAGCTATTATTAGATCGATTATTATTTTGTCAAATGTAAATATATATATCTTCCTTTAATTTTACGTTTACTTTTTCGGTCTAAATACATGTATCCCTTTTGTCAGTTTTTGTTGCAATTATTTGATTCCACTTATTATTAGTAACTATCTGTAATTATCATCATACTGTACGTTAATTGTGTTATAAATTCTGCAAAATTACTAAAAAATATGAACGTTTGTTTTTTCATTGCTGCATACTTTGTCTACACTATAATATAAATGGTTATCCAAAGATTTTTTTCATTCCTATGCTATTTATGCCGATCCGTTTTTGATCGCTTTATTACTGAATTGCAAATTGTAATTGTATTGCGTTTGTCAGTGTCAGAATTTACAAGGTCAAAGCAAATAAACGAATAACAACAAAAACGTTATGCGAGACTGTAAAAATCATTTGAAACTAACTTGTTACATGCTCTAACAGTCTAAGGTATTTTTTTTTAAATATATAATTTCCTTTACTTTTTTTGTAAACGTATCAATTCAAAAATAGATTGAAAGATTTGCTAAGCGTTGTTTTTTACATTTAAGGTACGACGACCTTTCAACACAACCATTACAGCAGGCATATTCACAGATGAATATTCATAAAAGCAAAAGTAACGACGATCTATCAGCGCATACCGGACAATCATCACAACAGTCGAATGTATAGATGATAAATCGTTCAAGCAACATTACTATCTATGAAGGTATAACTAGAAATGAAAGAGAGAGAGAGAGAGAGAGAGAGAGAGAGAGAGAGAGAGAGAGAGAGAGAGAAAGAGAGAGAGAGAGAGATTTATTCGATATTCTTTAGTTTTCCAGAAATTAAATTATTATAGATTGGAACACAAAATACCGGTAGCTGTAATCTTACTATTAACAATGTCTTTTATTATGAATGCACACTTGATTGAAGTTATATAACTTTTTATTGATTACAGATGTGATAAAGAAAAATTCTGCACCATTCGAACGTCCACCTATGTTATCTCCGCGAAATCAGAGAGAGCACAGGGCACCGAATGAATATTTAGGTAACTAAATATTTACATATAATAATTGTTCAACGGTTATGTGCAGACATTTTGATCTTGTTCAAACATGTTTAAAGACAAAACAAATGATAACAATTAAATTGGATATGTATTAAGCGAAATACTTGTTGCATAATAACTGTTTTATGGCTACATTTTTTTTCTTTTCATTGTTCTTACTTATGGTTTATCAAAACAAGAATCGTCCTTAATATGCATGAAATATTTGCCACTGGACGTTAAGCAACCATCAATCAATCAATGAAAAACAAAAAAACAAATCCTTACCTTTCTTTTATTCGAACGTTACTGATGAGAGGTTGTAGACGAAATAAACATCTGTCGTACACAACATATAACTGTTATACGTACTATTACTTGCCCCATGCATGTAGTTATCAGAGAGATAATATATAAGATATTAAGTTCCAATGCTCCATTAGACAAAGTAGTTGAAGATGAATATAACAGTTCATGTATACATGTGTATCCTGTTTGGTCATTTAGAACTACTTCTGTTTGCGGATATTTACATTACAAATGTTTAAATGTGTCTCTATAGCTGCAAAATGTACTTATTTTTGATTTGATCAACGTAATTGGATAAAACTAACTATCTTAAGGAACTTAAGTGTGGTTATCCATTGTTATCCATGTAAAGAATTCAAAATGTTTGAATAATATTTTATATATTTTTAGAATTGGAAAATCATCCGATTGAATCTGGTAAGTTTATATATGTTATAACTAATCATCTTTGCTGGCCAATGGTTACAATCGGCTCCCCTTCTATCCCCCTTCAACGGATTAAATAAGAATCTAGAATCAAAGAGGTAATGATTTTCACTAGTTGCAGTCGTAAGTTACTTTATCCTGTCAAAAAAGCGCATATAACATGATCACGTGTAAATGTAGAAAATGTATTAAAACAATTGCCACGTGCTGACTGTACAACAAAAAGAGGGACGAAAGACACAAGAGAGACAGTCAAATTCATATATTGAAAATAAACTGACAACAAGTCTTTACCCAAAAAAAAACGATAGTAAGTGACATTCTTAATGTTCATATTAAACTAATAGAAGTTCCGGTGTTTGTATCTTGTACAAATGCTGGAATGTCAAAGTATATTTTCATTTCCTGCTTTATCAAATTTATAGAACCTGGACGCTACCTTTATTCCACCTCCCAACTGAAGAGAGTTCAAGTGCTACCAGTGGTCAAGAATAAGGTATTCGGAATGGGTGTGACAAATCAAACGATAGATGGTGCAACATTGTTATCATAATATTAACTTAATCTGTTAAGGGTTGAGAGGAGGGAGGTAGATCAAAACCTTGGCTAGCAAAATGCATAATCACTTACAAAAAGGAAATTAAATATGATGTATGCCATTATTTCATTAGTATTTTTTAGTCATACAAATCTACTTTGACTTTAAAAAATAATGGGAAAGACATTTGAGCTAATTCGCATTGAAGAAACTGTATTTTTTTTAATTTCATATGCAAAACGAATGACTTATAATGTAACATCTACCTAATATGCTTCAACACTTTTTCATTCATCTTAATAAAGTATTTTGTAATTCATAATTACGAGCATAACACATATAAAAGGTAGAAGAATTATATAGAGCTAGTTGAAATGGATAGAAAACCATATCTTGAATATTTCAAATGTAATTGAGAGATTTTTCTCCAACAGAATCAAGCAGTGATGCTGAAGATGATGATAATGAGGATGACGATAATGAAAATGATGATTCATCTACAGGTTATTGTATCTATGAAAACCTAGGTGATGCAAGATACTTCAATGACCCAGATGAAACAAGTGACCTTTATGATGAATGTAACACAGGTAAGATGTGTTTCAATTGTTCCCGAATTTATCAAAAAATAATTGAATGGCACGAAGGTCTTATACATGTTAATCATGATAAATTGAACTTTTAGATATCATGTCTGAATTTATATCTACGACCTATTTATTTATCTATTAGAATGCTCTATACTATTGTAAGGCATCACATTTGAAACTGTGGTAGTGACCGCTTCTTAAAATGTGAGATAGTGAGTGAGCGTGATGAAAATAAATAAAACATTTGTTTTAAAAAGGCAACATATCCCAAAAAAGGTAAAAATAATCTGTCAAGCCATAACTAAATACTAAAAACAACTAAAATACAAACAAGACTTAACCAAACGAAAATATAACTCTGAAGACTCAGTAACATGAACCCGACTCAAACATTGTCAAATTAAAACTAAATATTTAGACAAATAACACCTAGCTAACGACACCGGTGCCATATCAACGTTAATTTGAATTTTTGAAATACGAAGGCTTTCCTTTTTCAGGAATAGATTACCTTAGCTGTATTTGGCAACAATTTTAGGAATTATGGGTCCTTAATGCTCATAAACTTCGTAGTTTTGTTGGCCTTTTTATCATTTGAGATTTTGAGCGTCACTGATAAGTCTAGATCTTTTGTGGACCAATTGTCTGGTGAAAATATTGATTTCAATCCTGTTATCTATCATGGAAGTATTTGTTATTGTTAATACGAAATTGCAAATATTTTAGTTGTTTCATAAATTTATAATCAATTCGCTACATATTTCGCATCTAAATTCATTTTTATCAAAGATCTGGTTTAAAATTGTTTAACAATGTGAAAAAAAAGTTACATGTATGTGTTATATTCTATTCCAGGGAGCTCGAGTGATGATGAACCGGTTCCTAAAAGAAATGTACAACGAAAAACAAAACGAAGGACTCTAGGTATGTAGTCTACCGTCTTGAAGTCTACTAATAAAAAATGTTTCCTCATAACTTTAAGTGGCGTGTTTATTTTGTAACAAAATCCGAATATATTGTTTGTTTTCGTCAAATATTGATTTCACTGCTCTATTACCTTTAGACGAATTCGTTCAAATATGTGAAACCCCAAAAACTGAGGAAATCAAACATTGTTTTTTTAAATATCTAACAACGTTCAAAGGTGCAAACACGATACGTCAATGATAGTCCATGATAGAAATTTGTCGTATTCTGTCGGAAATCTACGCTAAAATAAGAACTTGGATGAAACATCTAAAAGTTTTGGATTATTGGTTATAATTGGGAGGTAAAAGAAAAAAAAAGCTCATGTTAAGCTAGACCTGACTGTTTTAAACTGAAATGTTGACATTTCTAACAAATGCTCACATTTTATAATTGTATATAAATATAAGAAGATGTGTTCTGAGTGCCAATAAGACTACTTTTAATCATTGTCACAATTTGAAAAAGTCAATCATTTAAGCCAAAGTACGGTCTTAAATAAGAATCCTAGCATCACACCGAAAAGCAAGTTAAAAGGGCTTTAAAACGACTAGTGTTACAGCATTCAAACTGCAACCCAACTATATAATATATAAAAAATTGAAAAACAGAAAACACATATGAACCATATAAGCAAACGAAAACTGACACATGTGGCGCAGAATCTGCTTACCCTTCAAGATCACGTGAGATCACCCTAAGTTTTTGATATAGTTCGTGTTTCTTTGTCTTAAGTTTTCTTTGTTGTTTCTCCTGTACTATTATTTGTCTGTTTTTCCTTTTATTCTGAGTCGTTGCATTGTCAGTGAATTTTAATCTATGAGTTTGACTGGCCCTCTGATACCTTTCGTCCCTCTTTTCTACTGAACATCAGACAATCATGCATAGATAATTGTTTCAAGTAATCAAATTACGTCTTATTTTCAATCATATAGGAAGAATAGAGCTGTCTCAAGGATCACGTTACAGTGTTATCTCCAAGAGAACGTACAGAGCCCAAACCGGCGACGAATTAAATTTTCCGAAAGAAATGAAATTTGATGTCGTCGGCCAGGCAACTAAGCGTTGGCTTATCGGGGAAATAAACGGAAAGAAAGGATTTTTTCCTGTAAAGTATGTTAAGGTACAGTTTGTTTAATTCAGTTGACAGTTAATAGCTAGGTTGGCACGAAAAGGCAATACCAACTTTCATTAGCTAATCATAAAAAAGGACAAGCTCTAAAATGAAAACAAAGTACAATTGAATATTTAGATTTCAAACGTTTAAAGTAAGATATAAGCTTCCAACAATCCTTTCTGTAAAATATTGAACAGGGTTTCGACCTGCAGCCTCAGACTAGTCCGAATATTTTAAAGTATTGAAAGTATTATGTTTAGGAGGGAAAAATGAAAAAAAAATAGTTGGTGCGGTTAATGATGTCGCTATAACTTCTATACTATAACTGTATTTCAATGTAAACTGTCGTACGAATATCGTGACTGTGTATCATCTATATTTATTATCCTTATTTACAATGCGTAATGGATAAATGAGGTAATGACTTATCAATTCAAAGGTTATTAACTTATTATACACCTAAACAAGGATTTGTGAAAGATCAAACTTTCGAGTCCTTAATTTGCGTGACCAGACGCACATTCTGTATTACTAAATCGGCTAAAGGTGTTTAATAACGTTTCATTTGTCAAAACAGCGTCTGACTTCACGAATGCCTAAAACTGATCAAAATCAGAACAAATTTTGTCAGTCATAATCTTGACCTGTAAGAAACATATTCCATAACACATTTTACGTTTTCGTATTTGGTTCTAAAACATAAACTTTTTTATCCCATGACTTTTTATAGAGATTACTACTGTTAATCTGTATCAGAAGATGGGATCCAAAAGCTTGAGTGCTTTCGGCAACATACTACAACAGTTTGGTATACAGTTTTGTGTTTTCTCAATCCATTTCCTTTTCTTTTGTTTTTTTTCTTTATTTGATTATCTATAGTGGCATTGGTGTAATTAAATAATGGTTTAATTTACTTTTGCTTTTTTGAAAGATTCATGTGAATTAATGAATTGAACATTTGAAGCAATACTCCGTCTTGTGTATTCAAATTTTAAGCAATATAATGGAGTAAAATGGTAAAATTATTCATTATTATATACATTTTCCGTTCACCTCACTGCTTATTTTGGTTTCGGTATGGGTTTCGGTTTCGGTATCGACTTATGGTGGCCATGTCTACTAATAGCTCTTCAACGATTTTCGGTACTTTTCCAACATCGGGTTTTAAATGTTTGACATTGAGCGTTCCTGATGAAGGTAAATCCAGAAAAGAGCTTCGGACGAAAATAATTATTAAACGTGTAGGTTTCCATTTTTTACATCAATTGGTCGATACCTCTGTTGGTGGACTATCACTCCACGAGTGTATCATAAGCTTAGTAGTCAGTGCTTCTGTACTTACAAGATTTAACAAATTTTACTAAAATTGTTCGTATATAAATTTTGAAATAATTATAAGATAAAGGTTTTAACTTCCTTAGGCAGTGTTGACTTGAGATGAATTTTGCTATTTATTGTAGGAACTTTTGACTAATAGCTTTTGAACGAATTTCGGTACTTATCCATCTTCGGATTTCATATGTTTGGATTTCAGCGTTCTTGATAGAGTCGGTTAGTAAAAAAACATAGAAGAAAATTTAAGAATTAGTTCAAACGAAAACAATGATTTGTCTTATTTACAAAAAAAAACAATTTAAGAAAAACAATGACGACAGACATAGGACAACGACAATCACTGTGAGAGAAAATGTAAGGTTCATATTATTAACATTTTCAAACTATTGATACCTTTCGACATTTCTTAAACCTATTTTTAGAATACTTACAATCAATTTGATATTTCGATTTTCAAATCCTCAACCAGGAATAGCGCTTTTGGTATACCATAATCATAATCCAAAATTTAAATATCTTGATATAATAACATAACAGTAAGTTCATAACCAAAGTAGAATCAATCAAAAATTAAAAGTCGAACACTTAATCGAATAACGATTGAAAACACGTACAACCTGTACAAAGATTGCAAACGATTTGCGCAAAATAAAGACCTTATCAAATGCATGCTAATTGACAAGGTGAGTTGAGCTTATCCATCAATAGGCTCCTATGAGTTGTTCATGTTAAGGATGGGAAGAATTTATTCAGTCTATGTGGTTGATCTCACAACAAAAGGAATGAGTACTAGTTTACATCCTGTTAAAACTTCCAAATTAACATTTACATAACGTTATCATAAATATAATACCTTTAAAATTTGATTATAAACCAAGCTATTCAAACGAAGTGAAGTTATATCTGCATCTTATGTATATATTTATTACAGATAATGAATCTGTTAAAAAGGATTTGACGTACAGTGTTATTGCTCTGCGACCATATACAGCCCAATCCAACGACGAAATAAGTTTCCGAAAAGAAAATAAATTCAACGTGATTGGTCAGGAATCTGAACGTTGGCTTGTTGGAGAAGTAAATGGTAATACGGGACTTTTCCCAGCTGAATTTGTCAAGGTAACACAAACCTGATACATGTATATCTTATTTTAATCCGAAATCTCAATCTGCAAACACACACAAATGAAAGGACAGTGTTACAATTGAGAAAACTGATTTAAGAACGCGAAATCATGTCGTATGGAGTCTATCAAGTTTTAATACTATAAATGCATTGCCAACATAAACAAATCAAGTTAAAAAAACAACAAATGAGGGAATCGCATGATCATCTCCTGTGGCACGCCTGGGTGAGTCGATGGGTACTGCTTGCCATTCGTTGATGTGTTCCTGTCATTTTTTAATGTGGTTATCCCATTACTTGACCACATCAAAGAATGACACGACCACATCAAATAATGAAACAAACACATCAAGTAGTGTAAAATCGTCAAATTTTGAAACATCATTACGTAATGTTAAAACCATATAAAGAATAGACAAATCATCATTACGAAATAACAAAACCACATCATGTAACGAAACAACTACATTACGTTAAGTCACATACACATCAAGTAATCTTAAAACCACATTGACTAATGACACAACAATATTAAATAATGGTGAAACGACATCGAGTAATTACAAAACCATAGTGAGTAATGAAAAAACTATATCAAGTCAATTCGAAACCATCGTGTAATATCGAAACATCATTAAGTAATGACTATTCCATATTAAGTTATATTAAAAAATCATATAAAGTAAAGACAAAACAACATAAAGTAATATCAGAGTTCCACATGAGACAGCTGTGGCGTTCCATATAATAGTCTAAATGTGTGTCTTATGTACCACATTTTATTCATTTTCTTATAACGTTTAAGTATTATTCTGTCCCTTAACTAGTTTTGAGTTTCATTATATATTTGCAAGTAAACGTATTTATATCGTGCTATGGATGATATTGTACATCACACAATCACATTAAACATTTCTGATAATAATTTTGAATTGATAATCCTTTTAGAAATGTCAGATAGTTTCATCAAAAACAATACGCAAGACCAAAAAACGGGACACAAAGGGTAAGTATTCATAGGAATTAGTTACTAAAAAAACATTTGTAGGAGGTTGATTGCAACATAAGTGATTTATTTTCTGTTGAAAATATTACAAGAGTTCACGTTTTTTCTACATTGGCTAGAGGTATAGGGGTAAGGTTGAGATCTCATAAACATGTTTAACCTCGCCGCAATTTTACTCCTGACCCAGGTCAGGAGCCTCTGGCCTTTGTTAGTCTTGCTTGATTTTTAATTGTAGTTTCTAGTGTATAATGCGGAGTTAAGTTTGACGTCCATTATCACTGTACTAGTATACCTATTTTTCAAGATGCCAGCTGAAGGGCGACTCAGGGTGCGGGAGTTTTCGGCTACATTGAAGACAAATTGGTGGACTTCGGCAGTTGTCAACTCTAAAATCGGGTTGTTGTCACTTTGACACATTCCCCATTTCCTTTCTTAATTGTATTACATGTATTAAAGAGTTTTTCGCTTTGTAGCATACAATGGTGATTTTTATTCATACAATATTAACGCAGAGAGCATTTTAACTTTCATTAAAAAGCTATGAAGGGTATGCGCATACCAACTGGTAGAAATATTGAGTTTTTTCACATGTTTCATCAGTCTTTCTAGTTATCAGGTACAACAAGAAAAAATACCAAGAAGAAACTAAACACTTGAAAGTGTTATTCCCACCTCCATGTTGTTGAAGGTTTATGAGTGCCTTCTTGATACGACTATTATTGACCCAAAACCATTCGTTTTCTTTAAAATAAACTAGATT
Source organism: Mytilus trossulus (assembly GCF_036588685.1). Taxonomy (NCBI): domain Eukaryota; kingdom Metazoa; phylum Mollusca; class Bivalvia; order Mytilida; family Mytilidae; genus Mytilus; species Mytilus trossulus. The sequence goes on along the minus strand of NC_086386.1, from coordinate 54,827,866 downwards.
ATTCTTAAACCCCATTAGTGAGCATTATGTGTTCTGGTTTGTGCGTCCGTGCGTCTCTTCGTTCCTTCGTTCTGTCCTCAGTCTGTCCCGCTTCAGGTTAAAGCTTTTGGTCGAGGTAGTTTTTGATGAAGTTGAAGTTCATTCAACTTGAAACTTAGTATTTATGTTCCTTATAATATGATATTTTTAATTTAATGCCAAATTAGAGTTTTTATCCCATCTTCACGGTCCACTGAACATAGAACATGATAATGTGGATTGGTTCTCTGTGTACTATGGACACATTCTTGTTTTGTTTAAATGCGTACATGATAATTATGTTAGATGCTGCTTCAAAGAATTTATATAAGGTATTAACCTACAATATTGTTTCTATTTAAACAGCTAGTGCAAAGCAATCAACATATTGTGTCATAGCAACAAAATCGTATAAAGCAAAAAGCTCCTTTCAAATAAGTTTTCAAAAGGAAGATAAGTTTATCGTGGTTGGAGAAAAGTCGAGTGGGTGGCTCATCGGAGAGATAAATGGCAAGAAAGGATTATTCCCATCGGAATATGTCAAGGTAAAATTGATTTTGAACTTGTTGTAATAATGTTCTTGCATTTAGATATAATCTTTGAAAAACTCTCAATTCAAAACATTTGAGTAGTATTTTCTTGATGTACTATTATAAACATGGAAACGAATTTATTCTAAAAAAACATTTCAATTTATGATAGAAAACAGTAAAAACACAAAAATACTGAACTCCGAGGAAAATTCAAAAAGGAAAATCAAAAATCAAAAGGTATAATCAAAAGTCCAAACACATCAAACGAATGGATAACAACTGTCATATTCCTGACTTGGTACAGGCATTTTCGAATACAAAACACAACAAATACTGTAACATGTGTAACAGAACCATTTAATAATGCACAGTTGATTAATTGTACATTATTTTATGAAAACCTATTTCCGTGAGCATTACAAATCGATTAGTCAGAAAACAAATGTAAGGATGAATAATTTTGTGGTATTAACGTAAGCGATTATTGGAACATGATAGAATTTTATCTTACGTTTCCTGTCGTTTTTTGTTATAATAGATACATGTACTTATTTAAATATGCAACATTCGTTTAGTCGTTAAAAAACCGCTTGAAAACAAAGTATTTGGAACATTTTGATCTGAGCGTCACTGATCAGTCTTATGTAGACGAAACGCGCGGCTGGAGTACTAAATTACATTCCTTGTATATTTAATAACTATTATTGAATTCAGTTTTTGAAAAAAAGAATACAGTAAGACAAAGAATATTCAATTGATACTCAATCTCACTCGAGAACAAACTTAAAATGGTTAGGCAAAAGTTAAAAGCAATAAGTTGAGCAACAGTGTACAGATATACGAAACACAAAACAGACAACATAGAACTGATCAACCCTTTTTTTGCCAAAACTGGAAGTGACGTGAAATGCATTATAATATGTGCCAGCCATTTTGATATGAATACATTTCCTGGAAACCATTAAACCCCCTTTCTATTATTTCAGGCTGTGACACATTTAGGTACGTATTGCTATTAGAAAGACGTCTCGTTTGTTTGAATACGATTCTTAAAAAAGACATATATCGTTCACACAATTTGTACATTCTTTTACGTGTGTCAAATAGTGTGGTTACGCTGTCGCACAAGTTATATTACCTTAGCTGGAATTTTTGGTCCTCAATGCTCGGTAACTTTTTAACTATTTGTCTTTTTTACTTTTTCATCTGAACGTTCCGATTAATTATGTAGACGAAACGTGAGTCCTGCCTATCAGATTAAAGGCCTAGTACCTATGATAACTAGATTAATGTTATTCGAGTAGTGATTATCAGAAATGGCATTCCTGCATCAATGAACAGACGATAGCGTTCATAACATTTTCCATTACTGTGAACAAATTTACGCGGGAAACAGAAAAATGCTACATTTAATAACTTAAAGAATGTCTTGTTATCCATTCTTTCATCAAAGGGCATATATGCATATAGACTAACTATATCCTGTGTAATGGTATCCTTTTGTCACTTTATAATACCAAACATTAATTATGGTAGTGTATTCTATCATTAAACATAAACCGATTTCTACACGAGCACAGTATTGTTTTTCCAGGTGTGCATACCTATGCAAAGTCAAAGGCACATTTTTGAAGTGGACGTTGTCAGAGTGGCGATGCACAGTCAGCACAGAGAATGTCATGTAATGCAATATGTAGATATAGTTATATATGACATATGCTCATGTCTGTTATTGTTATTGGACATATAATACTGTTTTCTATATAGTCTACCTATTATCTCTTATACGTGTTCACTTGTCTTCAACTTTTATTTTATACATAACCAATTTCTCTTTATGCATATCACTTGTTAACATGTCACGGTATGTTGTTAATTAATGTTAGTAAGAATTGCACCCATCTGTAATTAGCCCTGTTATTTAGCTGAGAAATAGTAGGAAATTTAACAAATGCTTGTTTTTAGACATTTATGAATATACAAATAACTAATAAGGCAGTGTCTCTATTTATCTGAAGTAACAAGTAACATCTTTTATATTTTCATAAAAAAAATAAGCTATTTGTTTAACCTTTAAACTGCAAAAACAGTCTTTTTAATTGTTGAACGCACATTTACGATGTCAACAAACACTTTTTATTCAGTTGCCCAATCTGAAAATAAATGTGACGGATATTGATTTACAACTAACAAAATGTAAACAAATTATGATATTGCTATAGAAACGCATGACCAGATTAAAAGTCCATTCAAGTCAATAACATTGTTTTTTTTGTTTGTAATTAAAAGTATCTAGCTGGAAGAAGAACACGATAAAAACCGTCTAAAATTTGTCCACTGAGTCCTGATTCTTTAATATTCTAATGCAATAGATGTTCAATATTTATAAAAACTGTCTCCTTTAATGTATTAACCTAATAAGAAACAAATAATTTGGAACTCGTCTGTACGCTGCTTTCCCTTTTCAAGTCAAACCTGAACATGAGGGTTAGCTTCAGAACCAGAAGACTTTATAAGAGAGGTTACCTTTCAAATGAGAATAAAAATTAGAGAGTTTAATAAAGGCTGGATAACTCGAATATTACCTGCCAAAATCTTGCCTATTTAAAAACTCATCATAGTATTAGAATTGGAATTTTGTACGCCAGTCAAGCATTTCGTCTACAAAAGACTCAACTGAACCGAATACCTTTTCAGCAGTTTGTACCAATATGATTAAAGTCATATGAAACCTCAAATTAAAAAAAAATATGCATATGTTTTGTAACTAAATGAATAGATTTCATTATATAACTTATGTACATATCCTTTTTTTCTGAAGAAATTATATTTATTTGTTCACATTTAAAAGGAGTTTACTTTTTTTAATTGCTTGCTTCCAGGAAGCAATTGGCCGACATATTTTCCGTACCCATAGTGACCTTAGCGTGACACTCCTCTAAGTAAATCCGGTGATCGCAGTACGCATGAATCTGTCATTAAAATAAACAACTATCTGATTGTACATGTTAAACACGTGCTCAATAACCATGCTTTTTGTTGATTGTTTACTATAAGGTGACAATCGGTAAACTTCGGCTTAAAAACACAGCATATAATGATCTGCCATATTGGTTAAAACTTAACAGACAGAGTGAGAAAAAAATGACGATTACACGATATATTTGCGTAAAAAATGATAAAATCGTGCACAGAAGACTTACTTTATGTTATATACATGCATTAAGCAGAAACAACCATCTCCTAGGATATGTTCGTTAATAAAAAAAACTTTAAAAAAAAAAAGCATCCGTGACGGTATATGAATGTCATTGGGGGGAAAATCCTACCGTGTTAAGAATCACTCTGATTCAAACAAAAAAATCTCGGAAACTGACATTATCAAAATGCTTGATTTCTTGATTGGCAACATATTGGTTGCGTTTGTTAGACGTGTTTTAAACAGCATTTTTATATCAATCATTTTTTTCTCTAAATAAAATTGATGTTCTCTCATTAAAAAAATCATAATATGGTGACTATGTTGAACGCAATTATCCCATCGAGCTAGAGATAAAGGAGGATACAGCTGATATAGACAAAGTTATTGTGCCTTTATGACTTCCATCTATCAATTAACAATAAAAAAGGGTCAGATTTGCTCTAAATGCTTTGGTTTTTGAGTTATAAGCCCAAAACTGCATTTTACCCCTATGTTCTATTTTTAGCCTTGGCGGCCATCTTGGTTGGTTGGGCTGGTCACCCGACACATTTTTTAAACTAGATACCCCAATGATGATTGTGGCCAAGTTTGGTTTAATCTGGCCCAGTAGTTGAAGAGGAGAATATTTTTGTAAAAGTTAACGACGACGGACGACGACGACGGACGCCGGACGCAAAGTTATGGGAACGCTCACTTGGCCCTTTGGGTCAGGTGAGCTAAAAAAACAACAACATAAAAACATTAGTACACATGACACAACATAGAAAACTAAAGAATAAACAACACGAACCCCACCAAAAACTAGGGGTGATCTCAGGTGCTCTGGAAGGGTAACCAGATTCTGTTGCACCCATCGTGTTGTTTATGAGATAACAAATCCGGTAGATAGTCTAATTCAGTAGCTCACATTCATGAAAGAGAAGGGGATTGTAATTACGACGTAAGGAACATATCCGATATCATTTGTGAAACGGTGATGCATAACGGTCAACCAACTTGTGATTGCGTCCGTAAAATTTACGATGGGATGATTTCAACTTCATCATTTGGAACTCTTGGTTATTTTGGTCTTGTATGATTTTTAATTTTATACTTTCTTGTGTATATTCCGGAGTTTAGTATGACATCCATTATCACTGAACTAGTATACATTTTTGTTTAGGAGCCAGCTGAAGCACGCCTCCGGGTGCTGGAGTTTCTCGCTGCATTGAAGACCCATTTGTGGTTTTCGGCTATTGTCTGCTCCGTGGTCGTGTTGTTGTCTCTTTGACGCATTCCCTATCTCCGTACTCAATTTTATTAAAGCAACCAAAGACAAATGAATAGTTGTCTACAGGTATCAGTGTATATAAAGTGCGAATCCAGCTAGTTCATTTTTACTGTTATATGCGGGTATGTCTATTGTAGAAAAAAGGATCATGGGAAAACTGAATTGTTTTCGTTTTGAAAATATCAAGTTAAAGGATTTTAAGTTAAGTTTTAACATATTTTCATTGTGATATGTCTTTATAATATACAAACATAGCATTAAAGTTCAAATAAGTGTTATAAAAGCATCATAATATAGCATATCGATTATTGAAAGCGATCCATTTTAACTATAGATGCGATGAATTATCACTGTGAGTGCAGTCATTATTAATGTAGAATTTTCAAAGATGCGAGGAATTTTTATTGTAGAATTATGTGATAAATGCACTTGCAACAAATGAAAAAAAAATTAGTTGATGACTTTAGGATTTATGATACATGTATTTTCAAATTGAAATACAAACTCCTCATTCATTCTTCATCAAATATATAGCTTTTCACACTTGTAACAAAAGCGATTCTCAAAATATCATATTATATTCTTCAGATTACGTTTCTCTTTGATTTTAACTTATATAGGGAATCACTGGAGCGTGAAAGCAGCGGGCCCTCTTAGGCAGTCAGTGGGCCCCTACTTATGAAAAATTCTAGATCCGCGAATGGATACTACCGCAGAGGTAAAACCATGCACATTTGGGTTATTGTACACAAAATGCATGCTACAATTCATTTTTGTTGATTTTAGACCCTTTGGAACTCTATGTGGGCTATTTCAGCAACTAGACAAAAAATCCCCAAACTAGATACAAGGTTAGATTCAGCATGTCAACGAATTCCAAATATCTATATTAAAGGACTTTTGTCTATAAATTTGGACCCCACAAAATTGAAAAAGGGACCAAAAATATAAATAAAAATGCATGCATCGGATACATTTGTTATTGAAGGCATGACTGTAACAATAGGATGAATATACAAAAATATCTTATTCTGGGGTCTCATTGGGGGGTTCTGGTCCCGGATCCCGCTTACTGTTTTGGTAGATTCCCGTATTCCGCTTATTGTTTTGTCAGATTCCCGTATCCCGCTTATACTATTTATGCATGCAGTTCTAATTTTTTGTAATTATCCGTGTCACGCTAGACTTCATTTTCCGTTTTTCACTACACAATCATTTGACTTTCACCTGTCACGCTTGCAAAAAATCGGCAATCCGGCGTGACGCTTATACCCAAATGCGACCCACTATTTTACTCTATTTTGACTCATATTAAGCCCATTATAAATATATTAAAAAAGTAGCGTGGTTTTTTTTTATCCCTTTTTATCCCGTCTCGTTTCATTTTTGAGCCATATATAGATGTCGTATGTGACAATGGGACAACTCTCCATCCGAGTCACAATGTATAAAAGTAGACCATTATACGTCAAAACACGGTCTTCAACATGGAGTCTTGGCTCACACCGAACAGCAAGTTATAAAGGGCTCCAGTGTAAAAACTTTTAAACGGGAAAACAAAGGTGCAATATATATCAAGATGTACGTAGTTAGTGGTGAAATGGATAAAAAAAATAAGGATAAAGATCCCTATACGCTTTATAAGAAACTAAATGGAATACATTTGAAATAAATGTTATTTCTATTGAATTTATTAGAGTGTTTTAAACCAAACTTTCCTCCGTAAGTTAAATTTTATCAAATCTTAATCTTACTTTATCTATTGTTTGAGCAAGTCGGCTAAATTAAGGCTTTACAGCTAATTTCCTAATGCATGTAAAGCAAAACTTTGGTTGGCTTGCTTGCTTTGTTTGTAAAATTGTTTATACAAACTTTGTAAATAAGATTGATATTTTTAAACAATACGAATAGGCATAGTTTAACCTGTATTTTT